>NC_089507.1:105839562-106489562 GCF_036850995.1 Saccopteryx leptura
GTGGCCACTGCTGAGGACTTGTTTAAAAATCAGGATGACTGCCCTTGTAATTCTAGCATGTCCAGTTGGGAGTGGAAACAGATGTGGGGGAAACGCTAAGGGGAAAATCTTGTGGAAAAAAAGAAAACAGAAATTTGCTTATGAAATAAACAGTATATTTATAGTCTACAGTCCACTACTGATGTGCTGGAATCCCAAAATTCTATTCTTTAAATTAGAGTATAACCTGTACCACAGTTCTGCTATGGGGATGTAGGAAGAGGTTAGAGGTATGGAAGCAGCTCTGAGACGCAGGAGTATGACCTGCCCAACACCTACTGATGACACAGTCCTGACACCCTCCCCTCAGATTACTTTTTCTTCTCTCAAACCTAGACCAGTGACCTATGTTGTAACTGCAATCTTAATCTTTCCAATATGTGTGTTCTCAGAAAGATTTGAGAGCCTCAATGCCTGCTCCTTTCTTTAAGAACAATATAAGTTGTGTCTTAAGCAGCTAAAAACAGATGGAAAAACGGGTGACTCATGACTTATCTCATCAGTGTAACTACGATGACTCAGACAATTATAATCACTTTTCTTCCTTCACTCTGAGATGGCTACAAGTTACATACTTTTCCAATCCAAAAAAAAGAACCATTTCACTTCTGCTCACTTTCCATTCAATTTCTATTCATTTTCCATTTTACTTGTTCACCTTTACTCCAGTTGCCCTTATACCTCCACTAACCACCCACCCCCACTACCTAACACTCCAATAACTTCTACCCTCAACAATGGAAAGATCTTCCCATTATCATTTCTCTAACCCAGTGATCCCCAACCCCCAGGCCGCAGACCAGTACCGGTCCGTGGGCCATTTGGTACCAGTCCGCAGAGAAAGAATAAATAACTTACATTATTTCTATTTTATTTATATTTAAGTCTGAACGATGTTTTATTTTTTTTAAATGACCAGATTCCCTCTGTTACATCCGTCTAAGACTCACTCTTGATGCTTGTCTCGTAAGTCCAACAATTGTATTTTAAAATACCACAGTTTTCACGCCGGTCGCATAATTTTATTTTGTGCATTTATCTGTCCCACCCTAAAGGCCAGTCCGTGAAAATATTTTCTGACATTAAACTGGTCCGTGGCCCAAAAAAGTTTGGGGACCACTGCTCTAACCAATATCGGGACTGTTGTGTTGAAATGAACTTGGCAGAGAAAACAGGAGACTGAGAAAGGGACTAATAAATGGCCTTTAGATACAGTGACAGATACTCACAGGACTTTAGGTTGACAGCAAAGTGATTATAGCATGGTCTCATGTCTGTGTGTCATGGGAATTCATCAAACTTCTCATTTATTTTTTCAATAACTACTTTTGAGCACCAGCTGTGAGCTAAGTCTAGCAGCACTAAGGAGAACAAAAAAGAAAGTAATAAATAAACAAACATCGTTGACCACAAAAACAGTCTAGTTGAAGAAAATCAAACATTACAATATAGCACTTTCCTCAGAATTTTTCCCATTTGACACAATTGGAAAGTAATATATAACATTACAAACCCCCTGTAAAAATGTCAAAATATAAAATTATTAAAAATGGCAAATGATATATATATATATATGATGTTGAATAGAAAATGTTTCCTTCTAGACTGGTACATTTAAAAATTTTATTATAAGGTTATCTTACAATTCTTTTTTCAAAAATATTCACTGAGCACCTGCTAAGTGACAAGCACTGTTCTAGGCACCACAGACAGAACAGTGCATATCACAGACAAGATCCGTGCCCTCCTGGAGCTTACATTCTATTGAAGGAGATAGATAATAAATATAATTTATTTTAAAAGTAAACTCACTCTGACCAGAGCATTCCATTGGTTGGAGCATCATCCCAAAGTGCAGAGGTTGCCAGTTCGATCCCCAGTCAAGGCACATACAGGAACAGATCAATGTTCCTATCTCTATCTATCTATCTATCTATCTATCTATCTAAAATCTAAAAAATAAGCATTAAACAAAGAAAAGCAAAACATATAATAGTTAAGAGTGAAAAATGATAAGGAGAAATGAGACCATGGAGGAAAGATAGGAGATGTCTTCTAGTTTAAAATTGAGAGGCCAAGGTATGGTGATTACCAGAGGACAGAGGGGTTGGGTTATGTAGAACAGGATAAAGGAAGGATAAAAGGTGATAAAAAGACTTGACTTCGGGTGGTGAATGCACAATACAATATACAGAAGATGTATTATAGAATTGTACCCCTAAAACCTATAAATTTTATTAACCAATGTCACCCCAATAAATTCAATGTTTAAAAAAATGAGAGGCCAGGAAGTTTCTCACTACAAATGTGACTTTGGGGTAAAGATCTGAAATGAATGACTCCATGAATCCTGTAGCTCACTGGAGGAAGAGCATAAATAATATTCAGACTTAATACAGATTTTATTTTGATGGGTTTTCCATTCCACTCATGCCACAAGTGTCTCATTTTATTTTAAATTTCATAAGAAAAAGCACAAACTGTCAACACACAAACTTAATTATGACATGTTTGGTTTGAGAATTAAATATATATTAAGATGTAACATATAATTCAACTACATTTTAAACATTTAAAAAGGCAAAAATGGTTTTCAGCATCTGATACTCAGTATTTTTGCATTTTGTGCTTTTAAAACGATCAAGTTTCAGATTCCCATTTGCAAGTACATTTCTGTAAATAACATATTGTGAGTGGGGATAGTCTTAACTCCCAATAAGTAAAAAATCAAACTAGAAATAATCATCAGTATGCCTTCTCTTTTTAAACAGTGGGTTTTGAAGTATTGGTTTTATGTTCAAGTTCAACATGAGATATCTGATCACATAAATATGATTAATGGCTTTTAAGAAGTTCAAGTTCACATGACTTTGTAGACTTAGTATTTGTATTTCCCTATTACTTTATTAAATTTCAAAACAAGATTTTCCTGTATTGCATATAATTTATCAAGCCTATTATGGATTTAAACTAAATAATATATGGCCTATAATAACAATACACATTTCAGAGCTACATAATGGTGACTACAACATAGGTAGTAGGGTTTGGTCAAAATATAAAACATCTGAATTATTGACTTCAGGTCATGTTTACTGATATTCGAGAACTGCCTCTTATGATTATCAATTCACACATGAAAATTTTCCAATGTTTAAAAGGGAAGAAAATTATTTTACTGTTTGACAACTTAATTATTTTATTGCTGAATGGAGACTGTTATTCTCTAACCTTGTAAGGTGCCTTCAGTGCCTTGGGAAAACTCAAGTTGGGAAATGTTGCAATTCAGCAACTTGATGACAAAGCAAGAGCTATCATAGAAGGGAGCACTAAGCTCAATAGGGACAGAGAGAAAAGACCCACACTCAGTGAAACTTTCCAAGAAGAGTTCTACTGAAAGATAAGTAGGAAATAATAGAAGAAGAGGAAGGAGCTTCCACATAAAGGCACAGAGATGTCAAGGGGCTCAGTAGGTTTGGGGAACAGGATGTGGATCAGCATGATGAGGCCAGCTGTGAATCAGTGAAAAAAGCAGAAGTTGTGTGGAGAAGACAGCAGCTCACAAAGGGCCTCATCCATCACACAAATAAATTTGGAGTTCATCCTGAGGTGTTAAGGAGCCATCAAAAAGTTGTAATCATGTAAAGTATTGGCTGTGTTAGGAAGATCACTGGGGCTGTGGAAGGGTAAGGACTAGAGGCCAATAATAGACTATTTTTATTCTGACACCTATGCAATATTAATTACAAAATTTAAGGAGAGCTACAGAAGGAATGGCTTCTTTTTCATCCTCTCTTTTGTATATTCCAATTAAATGAAAGCATCATCTTAATGCATTCTTGATTAAAAATGACTAAACTCACCAAAATGTAACAAGAAGAATTATCAGCCTGCTTATTTTTGTTTGTTATAATACTTTCCCTTTAGAGTAAAGAGAAGCTAGGGAGCTCAATGAGAGGAACAATTTTCACAGGTTCAGTGTTGAGTAGCCCACCCAAGTGAGTGATAAGTCTTGTGTAGTCAGGAGAAGACAGGTGCTCCAGAATTTCTGGAAGTTTTAGACTGTGACCGAAGGTACATAGGCAGGAAACTGAGGCTGCTCATGGTAAAGCAGGAAGAATATAAGCATGAGAGTTTGGGACACTGAGTTCTAGCACTGACTACCAGGGGATGTCAAGAATTGTGAAGGCTCTGAGATTTTACCTTAATTGCAAGTAAACAAGTTAACCTATACAGTCTCAAGGATGCTGGCACAAGATTCAACACATGTCCTGGATCAGAGACAAAGGACACTATCATCATCAGTTTGCCTCAGTTCCCTGACCCCCAATTTCTATAGAGCAACACAGAAAGGGCCAAGTGACACCTGCCTGTGTAGTGGGTTGAGATGCAGGCAAGGAACCCTGAGCCTAGGAAAACCTGGTGTTTTCTAATAGGAAGCAAACTGCCCAACCTTTGCACTGAAAGTAGGGATTATCTCTATCTCCCAAGGTAGTTCACTTTACAGATATCTCTGAAAAGATGGCCCAGAACAAAAGACTCTGCCTACAAGACATATAGACATGCTACAAATCCATAAAAAATGGTGTTCCAATAGTGGCTAACCAGGTGTTCCTGGTCAGGTTATCAGTTTTTATTAGACTTGTTTCCTTATCAATAAAATGGGCAGATCATTACATTAACTCATAGAATAGTCTGAAATAAAATATTATGTTAAACTCAAAAACAGGCAAAATGATGAGTACTTAACTTTTCATATTAAGTTGGAGCATTTTCTGATAGCCCTGCTGAAATGTAATCTTGTGGTTACCATATGTTGCATTAATAATCCACAACTAATAAAAACACAGGTTGATTCCAATCCAGATTAGAGGTTAACCTCTGAAATTTATAAGGTGTAGAAAGTTAACTAATTGGATATCTAATTTAGCAATTATACATTTCTTTTCTCTCTACAGATTCCTATTATTAAAACATTCTTTGAGCCTGCCCTTTTGTCTTCTTGCTGGTTGCTTCATTATAGACTTATTTAATAATTTTACAGATGCTAATGTTCTAAAAGTTGGTAAGTTTTGTACAAGGATTAAATGAGATAATATAAATTTACTGAAGGTACTCAGAGCATAATAGATATTTAATAAATATTTCCTATTAAGGTTTTAACATTTTATGATTTAAGGGTACAGAAATAAATCATGACAACTTTATAATTTTTTCATTAAAATTACAAAACCATATTATTTTCTAATTTAAATGATCATTTTTACCAGTTGCCATATATTTTCAGAATCAGTATAGTTTTGATTGCAAATAACCATGAAAAATATTTATTTCTTTAAATTTTAAATTAATTGTGTTGACATGGTTTCAAGTGTCCCACTCAACATAACACCCACTACACAATGCATTGTGCCCCCCATGGCACATCCTGGATCCCCCATGAAAGATATTTAAATGCTATGGTGACCGATCATCCTCCTTTAGGGAGGACAGTCCTTCTTCTTTTGTAAGTTCTGTCCTCCCTCGAAAAGTATCCTCCTACATGTCCTCCTTTTCGATATTGGAAGACTAATCTGTAAATGTCCATATTCGATCGATGCAGAGTAGATCCACTGCATGTGATGACATATTTGTATTTGACATGACGATTTGCCAAGGATCAGTACAGTGCGGCGAGATGCGATTATGAAATGCATGCGCTCTGCTCGGGAGACCTTGAGAGAGTATGAAATATACTGAGCATGCAAATGGCTTTGTGTACTTCTTACTGAAACACAACACAGCACATACAACATTGTAGACTCATGATTATTTCTTTCTCAGTGAATGTTCAATCATAGACAGGTAGGTACAATTCATGTTTTATTAATTCATTATCTATTTAATAATTTCCAAATATGTATAATTTTATTTACAAGTATTTTCCCAAAATTTGAGTTTTAAAGTGGAAATCTAACCTCAAACCATATCTATTAATAATACATTTTGATTAAAAAGTTGCATAAAACAGATGTTTTTTAATTAGAAAATGATAAATACACCTGAATATGACTCCAAATTAGTGGTTTTGTTTGATATTTAGTTTTATTAATTTAGCTTCTGGAAAATTCGCCTACCATGATGTAACATTTTTAGCTCCTAATGTGCTTGCATTGCTCATGTAGCTCTATATTTTATTTTTAATTTTTAATTTCATTCAAGGAATAGAAAAATCAAAAAAGAAAAAATGCCATTTCAATGATAAATTGAAAAAGGAATTTCCATTCCTCATATCAAAGAAAGGTATCATTGTTTTCTGCAAGATTTGCTGCATAGAATTTTGTAGTGCAGTTGGGGATAGAGCAGCAATAACGAAACACTCGACCACCAACTAACATAAGCAGTCATTAGATGCATCAGCTTCCAGTTGTAAAGTAACAAGTATTTTTAAACTTCAAAAATATTCTGAAGATGAAAAAGATTTGGCTGCAATAGAGGGAACATTTGCATTTCATACCATAATTCACAAAGTTTTCATAGTATAGATTGTACAACTAAAGTATTGAAAAAGTTTCACAATGCCAAATTTTCATATGCCAGGACAAAAATGGGAGGCTATTTTGAAATCACTACTAAAAAATTACTGTGACAAAATACTTACAGAGGACTTGAAAACTGCAGCATTAGTAATGATTTTATAGCATTAGTAATGATTTTATCTGATGTAACAAATCATAATGAAATTAAATTGTATCCAATAATAGTAAGATATTTTAATGTTACCCAGGGCATTCAAGTAAAATTTTTGAATTTAGAATCCATTGAGGGTGAAACTTCTGAAATTTTGTCAAACCATCTATACAGAGTAATAAATGAAAACAATTTGAAATCCAAAGTTGTTGCACTAACAGCTGATAATACAAGTACAAGGTTTGGTGGGAAAAGATGCAAAGGGGTGAATAATGTGTATGTAAAATTACAAGGGTTATTCCAAAAGAAAATACTAGGAATAGGTTGTAATGCACATATTTTGTCAAAAGCAATCAACACAGCATCATGTACCATGGCAATTGATATAGAAGTAATAATAACTACAATTTATTTGCATTTTAGTCATTTTACTGTTCATGTTGCTATTTTAAAACAATTTTGTGAAGAAGCAAATGTTAAATACAAAAAACTCTTAGTATATTCAAAAGTTAGATGGCTTGCTCTAACACCTACTATCGAGCATGTACTACAATTATTTGAGCCTCTCCATTCATATTTTTTTAAGTTTAGACAAATGTCCTCAAATCCTGAAATTGTTTTTTAATAATAAAATATCTAAGATGTTAATGTATTTTGTACATAATCAAGCATCTATTTTTCACAAAACAATTCAAAAGATTGAAGGTGAACACATTTCCGCTATGGAAGTTGATCTTATTTTGAATAACTTTATCCTTCAATATAAATCTCATTTTGAAGAAAAACTTCTTCCTTTAATTATAAAAAGAAAATTGTCAGACTTAGAGGAATCAAATCCCGGCATAACAGAAAAGTTCATCAAAGACGTGCAGAATTTTTACCAGACATGTTTTCAATATATTGAAGGATGGTCTGAAACAAACATCACGGGAAATAAGAGTTTTCAATAGTGTTTTTTTTACTTCATTACAAGTATATTAGACAGATATTGAATCTTGTCTTGAGTTTTATCTAAAGAAATGCCAGACATCAAAATAGACAATTGTCTCTTTGAAGAAATTAGAAGACAATGTATATTTAAATTTTGAAAAATTAATACAATGGAAAAATGAACACATCAAAATTAATAAAAGAAGGGTAGAAATATTCAGCCATTTCAAAAATGAACATATTCCATGTAAAAATCTATTTATACTTGTTTAATTTACATTGCGCTGTCCTGGAACTAATGCAGCAGTTGAAAGAGTTTTTTCAATTGCTAATGATTTTTGGACAAGTGAGAAATCAAGACTGAATGTTGATACTTTAGCTGCAGTACTTGCTGTAAAATTCAATATGAAGGATATTTCTTGTTCAGATATTTCCAATATATTGTTACAAGATGATACATTGACAAAAAAATATTCATTCAATGGAAAAGTACTCATTTAGATAATATTATCTAAATGAATACTTTTTTCTTACATTTATTATTAAAGATTAATAGGCATATAAGCATAATTACAATATAAAATATTACAAATGTTTTTATTATGCATTTATCATATTATAGTGTATTATTGTTGCAATATGTTTTTTTTATTTACGATATTGTTTTCTTCTATTTATTTTTGTCCTCCTTTTCATTGTAAAAAAGTTGGTCACCTTATTAAATGCCCTATTAGCTAAAACATATTTGTAACCGGGGCATTACTCTAACTCTCTCCCTCCTGATGCTTCCTTTTCAGTCAGCAGGTTTCTCCCTCCCCATAAGCTCATCAGTTTAGTTTTAGGGATGGAGGAAGATAAGATGTACTCTTGCAAGAGGGAGGATATGATCTGTTGGACTATCCCACACAGGACAAAAGAAGAGCTAAAATGGTCTGCCCTCTCCCCTCCCTCCCCCACCGCCCAGTATGGGGAGTAAAAGAGTGACATAGTTAAGAATGGGAGGCAGTGAAATGCATGCATGGAACTCTAAAGTGCGGGTTGGAAACACTGGCATGAGGAGGTCAGTTACACAGGTGGAAGGGAGTGTGGTGAGCAGAGGGGCTCTTTTCCAGTTTCTTGTTTGGGGAACGCCTCATTAGAGGGCCCCAAGCTCTTTTTAGATGGCCCCAACATACTCAAGTGGGCTTGGCCAGGAAAAACACATCAAATTTGTTAATGGTGTTTGCTTCCTCTGTGGTACAGGTATTAGGGTGAAAGGCAGGGGTCTTCTTATGTATCCCACCAGGGTCAGCAAGGTAACTCCACAGCAGAGGCTTTAGGGTCATCAGCATGAGCGAGGGACCCAATGATAAATGTGACAGTGGCTTAAAATACTCTTCCAAACCTATGGAAGACAAGGGAGGCTGAGTCATCAGAGAGGGTTTTCTCAAGTCTCAAGACCCCAAAAAACCATATACTTACTAAGAGTTCATCTACCAAAGGTATTAGTAACAGAAATTAACAGATTACTAGGATCAGAACTGACTGAGCCAAACCATGGTGGAGCTAAGTTCATATCATTTATCACTCTCAATTCTACAAAGTCTTGTGGTCAGGGTCCCATACTCTTGCCATTTTGAAAAAGGGAAAGGAGAACACAAGGGAATCTGAAACACTCAACAGTTGTTCAAAGCAGCAAGTTAAGCCTCAAGTGAAACATGAACTTGTTTTGTCTCACTTTGTTTTATATTAGACTAGGATAAGCTGTTTTGTTTCTCTCCTCTACCCAATAGGTAAATACTTGACTAGAAAGAACAGATCAACTATAGAGAAATAAAGAAGGTACCTTATCTTAACACATTCGAATTATAGAATGTGTAAATTTGTGACCTCACTACACATTCTTGAGCTATTCAAACACTGGGAGAGGAAGCAGTCCCAACAGTGACAGAGGAGCAATCATGAGTTTTCACTTTTTTAGGATTTCAGATTCCAGTATTGTGTGTTTTTGTTTTCATGTAACATCATCCATAATAGCCTCAGAGTCCAAAGTTACAACATTAAGTAAAAGGCTATGAGTAGCTATACAAATTGCTTATTAAAGCTATTACTTCTTTTATGCCCATTAAACTTTAAAGAGTGGAGAACAACCCAGCCAAAAATCTACAACTGGGGTTGTCATCAGCCTGAGTAGACTGGTCTGTGAAGCCTTCAGCCTGTAGCTTCTAACATCATCCAAACTGGATAAGTAAAAGCTGGGTCTGACTTAGGGTAATGCAGAGCATGGCTCTCAAAAAAAACAGAAGATGTGTAGTGATTTAAAACACGGCCATCTGAAAACTTAATTTTAAGGTAAAATATGCAGAAGTTTTAGGAAAGGTATAAAAGTGTCACGCAAATAGGGTTGCTACAGGGGAAGAGCTAAAATCAAATAAAATTTTCCAGTAAGGTGTGCCGCTTTATTTCCATGCACAGGGAAGCAGTATCTTGTGACAGTTAAGGGCACAGGTCCAGAAGCCAGGCTGCCTGGTCTTGAATCTTGTTCTTCTCCTTAATGGTCTTCAAAAAATCACTCAACCTCACAGTGCCTAGGTTTTCTCATTTATAAATAGGGATAATAATAGTACTGGTTTTAATGGTTGTTGAAAATTAATTGTTAATGTGTGTCAAGTGTCTAAGATGTAACAATGTATGTAAGTCTTAGTTGTTATTATCACTGTTGTTACTAATCATGTTGCAGTAATGCTACCACTGGTGTCTGTGAAATACAGGTAATACCACAGGGAGCAAAATTACCATGACTCCTTGTAATACCAGTGGCTGAGGCCAGGCAGGTTCACATTGATTTCGGGCAGACATTCAAAGAACTGTGGAGCTGGAAAGCAGTGGGCCATTCCCATTTATTGGAGGCTTAGAGAGATGAGAGAGCAAATAGACAGGGGAAACCGCTTCTCACAGTGGCAGGCAAGCAATCTACCAAGTGGCCCCTCACAGTGGCAGGTAAGCAATCTGTCCCTAGAGAAAACACCTGTAGTCTTACATAGGCTATACACACATGGCTCTGCCACATGCTTACACAATAATCATGCAAAGTGCAAGTGAGCAAGCCTAACACAGCTGTTTTCCCTACACTCCTGTACTCAGAGTTACAGTCTAACAACTGGTACAGATTTGAATGAACAGTCTGCGATGTTTTCCAGCTAATCAATCGGTTATTACATGAATATAAATCACAAATTTTAAAGACAAAAATGTAAGTGTTAAAATTTTAAAAACTATTAGTTTTCAAACTGCCTTCTGAGAAGCCCTGGGGGTTGAATAATCCTTCTTCGAAAGGCAGAGCTAGATGGGGAAAAGAAAGACGATAAGGGAAGGAGACAGTGGAGTTGAGTACATCTTTGAAAAACATTTTTCAATAATTGGTGCTTTTTCAGCGATTGGCAATCAACATATAAGACATTTGGGTAAACAGCTTAAATATGACACATCAAACTGTATCCAATATGCTTGGAAAATTGAGATCTGAAGCAAGTTAAAAACTTTGTTCACTTTTTCTATTAACACAAGTAATGCCGGTGGCGAGGCCAGGCAGGTTCTCACTGGATTCAGGCAGATGGCAGAGGAACTGCAGAGCCGGAAAGCGTCCGGCCATCCCCGCTTATTAGAAGCTCACAAAGACAGGCGAGTGAATAAACAACAAAAAGAAAGATCTAATAAACAAAGAATAATCTGCTTTTTGCAGTAAGGGCAAGGGAGCAGGGAAAACCACATCTCACAGTGGTGGGAGAGCGATCTGGGAGAATCACCACCAGGGGAAGCACCTGCAGCCTAACATGGACCACACACGCGTGGTGCTGCCACGTGTCCACGCAACAATCAGGCACAGTGTTTGTGGCTGGTAAACCCGTGAGCAAACCTAACAGTTTCCCCACACAATTAACAACCCATTGTGATCTTTAGCAAACCACTTAAATCCTAAAAAAAAAAAAAAAAAAAAAAAAAATCAAGAAACAGTTCAATATGACCTTCCTCTAAGATCATATTTAATTATAATTGACTTAATAACAATGACCCCAAAATACATCTTCTAAGAGCTCTATTGCGGTTATTCTGTTTTTTCAAGAAAATCAAGGTTTGATGGTCTCCACTTGATACACAGAGGGAAAAATATAACAAGTTTGTGAGTAGAAACCTCTCATTGAAGCTTTTCTTCCATAAATTTTCTTCAGTTTTGGTACCTATGGCCATCAGTCTCACAACAGGTCATAACAAGAATTAAATTAATAAATAAGCAGTGAATAAACATTAATTAAAAACCTGGAAACTGACCAGATGGTTTGTGTATCTTCATGGACACTTGGACTATGACTTGTAGAACACACATGTTATACTGTTTGAATTTTGTTCCCAATCCCCGTGGCAGAACTCATAGAGAGCCCCTCACCCTAAAACTTTCAGAAGCTCAGCTATCCAAAGGAAACTGGAACTACCCCCGAAGACACTCTTTGAGCTTTAGTACAACCTAACACAGAACCTAGGCTTTCATGCCCAAGAGCTCTCCTGCCAACTATGCAGGATATTCAGAAGCTGCAGGGTGATAAGTAACCATTAACATCAGCTGTGCTATTTGTGATCCATGGAGACTTAGCCATAGGGAACAGGACTGAGAACCCTGTCTCCCAGAACACTGCATCCTTCGTCCCCAGATAAACAGCAGTTAGATTTGGTAGCAAAACACTGTGGGAGGACTTGGAAAATACATGTTATAGCTCTAATGACATGGGACTTGTCCACCTTCCCAACATCCTTTTGATTATTAGGAAGAACTTACCAAAGTTGCTGGAGTGATTGTGTGGCACGTGCACCTGGAACAAGAAGGCTTGCCTGTCTGGTCTGCACTGTGGCCTTGGGGAAATTATAAAACCGTATTCAAAAATGCTAGGGGGAGTTAAACTTTCCCAGACATACTGCAGAGGGATTGGGGGAGAAACAAGGAAATTATAGATATACTAAAAGTCTCCAGCCTCACCATCCTGTGACAACAAAACAAGGTTAGAACTAACTTCCAGAAATGTGCCCACCTCAATGAGGCCCCAGAACTCTCTGGAGCATCTCCCTCCCCTGTGCACAGGAACCAGCCACTCGCCTCTCTTCCATTTCCCTATCTCTTGATGCAACTACCTTGCAACTTACCACCCTACACGGTAGGCTACTGGCCTCCAGTGACCCAACAGCTGAACAGAGACCAAGCTAGTCCTCTCACCAAGAATTGAAGACACCCAGGGATAATGTAAAAGTGCTGTGAGAAACAGCTACTCAAAGAGCTTGCAAACCCTAACTGGCCCAGGCTGCTGTTACTCTCTCACTCATTGGTTCCAGCCGTTCTCCTGTCTTCTCTCCGCTTGCTCCTTTCTGCTCCTCAACTGAGAGTTAATGGGGCCTCTTAAGGTGCCAGCGTATAATTTACTTCTTGGAGGTTTCAGAAACTGGAAACCTTAATGTACTGAGACAAAATTAATGGGACACGTATGTTATTGATAATGCATTTTAAAGTATGAGAGGGGAAAAAAAAAAGAGAATTACAGGCCTGTACCTATTTGCAAACAGTATCTCTTACTTAATATGTTTTGTGCATTCAAAAACCCTGGGAGATGTCTGCTATCCAGCTCAGACCTCTCATAAATTTTCGATCGTGAGCAGTCTTTCAAAGGTCATAGCTGTGTAAATGTAGATTCTGGGTCTCAAACACAAGGCCAATTTACATTAAGTGGCAAGGTCTGCAGGTCGCACTGCAGAGAGGATATGGAAATAATGAAAGATTTCTAAGGTGTTGAATTCAGTCATAGAACTTACGTATTTTCTATATTGTTAAATATTTTTCTTGTTTATTTTATGTCTCTCACACTGGACTATGAACTCTGTTAAGGACAGAAAATACAACATTTTGATTATTAATTAATTCTAGAAATTAGATTTAGCATACAGTTGGCACTCAAAAAAGATGTTATAGAAATGACCAACTGAAGGATCTGGGGATACGAGAATGGAAAGAGAAAGGAGTCCACCTAGTGACTTCGGGGAGATACTAAACTGCTAGCAGACTGGCAGCCGCATGGCCAGGTCCCCATTCCCGGACAAGTCCACTCAAGGACCGAGGTAACACCATGGGAGTGGAAAATGGAGAGCTTTGATCTGAGGGAATTAGGAATTGAAGAATTTTCTTGTGGAAAGAGATAGGAGATAAACTTAGTGACTTCTCAGTGCTCACAAAGCCAGGTTATAGCCAATTTAGAGGACAATCCAGACTTCCTTAACCCTGGTGTTCAGTATCACATTCCCTGAGGCAGTGGCTGCAAGCAGAGAAGTATGATTGTCAGGATATGCTGGAGCTACATAGACAACTGACCCACCAGCCTTCTTCTCCTACAGACAGACTGAGTGGCCTCATGGCCTAAAGCCGATGTTGTGGAGCAGCTGTGTTAAGCTTGCTCGCTGGCATACCACTTTCTTGATTAGTGCATAATCACCTCGCAGAGGCATATGTGCATAGCTATGGGTGCTTGCACTCAAGAGAGATGGGGGATTGTGGATGGCAGATTGCCTACCCGCCACTGTGAAGAGCCATGCTTGCTGTTTGTGTGCCGGAGAAGAAGTTTTCCCCTACCTGTGTGCTTGTCCGCCTTTGTGAGACTGTGAAATGGAATGGCCCTAATGTTTCCTGGCTCCGCAGTTTCTTTACCGTCTGCCCAAATCCAATGTGGACCTGCCTGGCCTTGGCCACCAGCATTACAGATGTAAAAAGGCGAACTTTGCAGACTGGATCCCTGAGCTGAACACAGGTGAGAGATGGGGAAATCTAGTGTCAGGTACTGCTGAAGAGGGAGTCTAGAGAGCGTGCAGTGTTACTAGGTTGGCAGAGAGGATGGTGAAGGAAAGCTCTGGGCTTTGAGAAAGAGCACACACATGCTGTGTTGTTGCAGAAGCAGCTGAGCAGTGTGGGAGGCTGTAAAGAGATCACAGAGGGGGAGTGTGGGAGTCATAGACGCAGTGAGAAGCCTGAGTGCCCTTGGTCTTCAAGCCCTGGACTGCTCAGCGGAGTGGTCAGTCATGAGGCCCTAGCCCCCCCCAACCCCAGTAAAGAGCTCCTAGTACCGCAGACCCTGGACCCAGTTCCTTAGGGCCATGTGCTGTTGCTGCCTTCTCCCCAGCCAGAAGCTGGTCCTCTTGGGGACCTTTTATCCAACGTTATCAGATTTATAATTCAAGCATCTGTTCACCTTATTTAATTTTTAACTCCAGAAGTTTAAAGGCTTCGCACACTCTGCTATTTCCAGGCTAGCAGTTGCTTCTTAATTTGAAGCCAGAAAACTATAATGAAAAGTAAAAAATTTCCCTTTTTTAAACAATTAAAACCGGACACAGAGTCTGTAAAACATAAGGATGAACAAAGGGAACATTTCCACAGACTTAGCTTATACTTGTCCTATGACAGAATGATCCTGCTCATCTAACCTTTCAGCTACAATTTCTGCTGGCAAAGTAATGGTGACAGTTTGGAAATGCAGCTGAATTCGTGGTTATCCTTAGGCTGCAAAGAAGCTGCTTCTGTGCACGTGTCTAGGTCCTCGAGCATTTGACCTATTCTGTAAAGTGTGTCGGTATGATCTCTAAGAGCATTTTAGATTTATCTGGTAGTATTCTTCAGAAAGAAAATAAAAAAGCTCAGGATGCTTTTTACAAATGTCATTTTTTAATTCCTTTAGGACTCTTCACTGAAAAGATTCCTATAAGCAGGCATAAAGCAAGAAATCCATTCTCTCCTTCAAGAGAGCTCTATTAAGTATTTCCTATTCAATGAGAGTCTCTTTGCATCTGCGCCTACTTTTCTTACCTCTGTGGTTTTTCTCTCCAGACTCTTACCTGCGCCCATTGTCCTGAGCTTATTTTCTCTCAGGACCTGCTCCTTTCGGCACTCTGGATCCCACCGCCACGCCCTCGCCCACACTCCCGCGCCTTCCCTTTGCCTGAACAATACTGAGTGAGGATTTCATCAAATATTCTTTCCTATTTCTTTTTTTCCTTCACTTTCTGAAAACCAAAATGTGAAAATATAATTCTAAAGTGAAATTCTGAACTAATTTACAGAGGTAGGCACAGTCAACTGGTTCAACACTTTAAACATATTACCTTATTTCAAAAAAGCAAATACTGGAGCTTTCAGTCGGTGTAGCCCAGAGCTGCTTAGCATACTTTTTAAAATTAGATGTAAAACTAATTGTTGAGTCAAATGTTGTAGTACGGGTAATGTTTTCTTTTTATTTCTTTCTTTTTAAATTTTAAAAAAATTTTTAATTATAACTAACATATTAATTTCAGGTATACAATATAGTGGTTACATATTTATATAACTTACAAAGTGATAACTCCAATAAGTCTAGCAGCCATCTGACACCATGCATAACTATTACAATGTTACTGACTATACAGTGTGTCCATAAAGTCACGGTGCACTTTTGACCGGTCACAGGAAAGCAACAAAAGATGATAGAAATGCGAAATCTGCACCAAATAAAAGGAAAACCCTCCCAGTTTCTGTAGGATGATGTGGCAGCATGTGTGCATGCGCAGATAATGACATAACACCGTGTATACAGCGGAGCAGCCCACAGCCATGCCAGTCGAGATGTGGACGGTACAGAGGAAAGTTCAGTGTGTTCTATGGCTCGCTAAATTCAAATTTGTGACCAAAGTGCAACGTGAATATTGGCGTGTTTATAACGAAGCGCCACCACATAGGAATAACATTACTTGGTGGGATAAGCAGTTGAAGGAAACCGGCAGTTTGGTGGAGAAACCCCGTTCTAGTATGCCATCAGTCAGTGACGAATCTGTAGAGGCTATACGGGATAGCTACCTAAGGAGCCCTAAAAAATCTGTGCGTGAGCCCACATCCAACTGCACTGAATAGGTATGAAACTGGGAGAGTTTTCCTTTTATTTGGTGCAGATTTCATATTTCTATTGTCTTCTGTTGCTTTCCTGTGACAGGTCAAAAGTGCATCATGACTTTACAGACACACTCTATTTCTTTTGCTGTACTTTACATCCCTATGATTATTTTTACAACTGGCCATTTGAGGACTTTCCTTGCAACGAAGAGTTTACAATCTAGTCAGCTACATCCAACCTCTAGGGAAGTCCTGTTACTTTTTTCTTAATAAAATTTCTTGTATTTATTCTTTGTAGTTATTTAACAAAAAAAAAAAAATTGTTAACACCTATTATATTCAAGGACAGCACTAAGTCTGGTAATATGATAATCAAAGCCATTGAGCCTGACCAGATGGTGGTGCAATGGATAGAGCGTCAGACTGGGATGCAGAGGATTCAGGTTTGAAACCCCAAGGTCATCAACTTAAGTACGGGCTCATTCAGCTTGAGCACGGGGTCACTGGCTTGAGCATGGGATCATAGACATGACCCCTTGGTCACTGGCTTGAGCAAGGGGTCACTGGCTCTACTGTAGCCCCCCAGTCAAGGCACAGATGAGAAAGCAATCACTGAATAACTAAGGAGCTACAACAAAGAATTGATGCTTCTCATCTCTCTCCCTTTCTGTTTGTCTGTCCCTATCTGTCCTTCTCTCTGACACTTTGTCTCTGTAAAAAAAAAAAAAAGCCATTGAATCTTTGTTTCCATGTACAAGTCACCCTCTTAAATCTAAAACCACAAAGACAAGTGCTCAAACGGCAAAAGGCAGGTTTTGTCTATGAGATCATGAACAAGGGGGCAAGCCATGAAATAGGAGCAGGTGGGAAACAGAGAGTGTCCATAAGGAATAACACGTGCTGTGCATTAGGTCTCCAGAATTACTTGTCTTCTAGTTGCATTTAACAACAACTCTCCAATCCCTTTGCTTCTCTTTTTTGATTCCACATATAAGTAATATTTGTCTGTCTCTGTCTGACTTATCTCACTGAGCATAATGCTCTCAAGGTTTTTCTACTTTGTTGCAAACATCAGAATTTCCTCCTTTCACCTGGCTGAAGAATATTCCACTGCATATAAATACTACACCTTTATCTATTCATTTGTTGACAGGCATTTAGATTGTTTCCATATCTCAGCTATTGTGAATAATGCTGTACTTACATGGGTGTGCAGATATCTTTGACATCCCATTTTAATATTCTTTGGATATATAGCAGGACTAGGATTGCTGGATCATATGGCAGTTATAGGTTTTATTCTTTAGGAAACTCCATACTGTTTTCCATAGTGGCTGAACCAATATACCTCCCTAGCAATACTGAACTAGGGTTTCCCTTTTCTCTACATCCTTGGCAACATTAGTTTTCTCTTATCTTCCTTTTTTATTTTTAGAAGTTCTTCAATTATACTTGACATTTAATATTATATTAGTTTTACATGTCTAGCATAGTGGTTGGACATTTACATAGCTTATGAAGTGATCCCTCCCAGTAAGTTTAGTACCCTTACCCCTGACACCATACACAGGTGCTACCATGTTATTGACTAGATTCCTTATGCTATACTTTACATCCCTGGGACTACAGTGTGTCCGTAAAGTCATGGTTCACTTTTGACCGGTCACAGGAAAGCAACAAAAGATGATAGAAATGTGAAATCTGCACCAAATAAAAGAAAAACTCTCCCAATTTCATACCTATTCAGTGCAGTTCGATGTGGGCTCATGCACATATTTTTTAGGGCTTCTTAGGTAGCTATCCCGTATAGCCTCTACAGACTTGTCACTGACTAATGGCCTACCGGAATGGGGTTTCTCCACCAAACTGCCAGTTTCCTTCAACTGCTTATCCCACCGAGTAATGTTATTCCTATGTGGTGGCGCTTTGTTATAAATGTGCCGATATTCACGTTGCACTTTGGTCACGGATTCAAATTTAGTGAGCCACAGAACACACTGAACTTTCCTCTGTACCATCCACATCTCGACTGGCATGGCCATGGGCTGCTCCGCTGTATACATGGTGTTATGTCATCATCTGCACATGCACACATGCTGCCACATCATCCTACAGAAACTGGGAGGGTTTTCCTTTTATTTGGTGCAGATTTCACATTTCTATCATCTTTTGTTGCTTTCTTGTGACCGGTCAAAAGTGCACCATGACTTTATGGACACACTGTATTTTGAAAATACAAATTTGTACTTCCTAATTCATTCACTTTTTCACTCTTGTCTTCTTGATATTCTTGATAATAGTCATTCTAACAGGGGTGAGGTAACATCTCATGATTTTTATTTGCATTTCTCTAATGATTAGTAATGTTGAGCACATTTTCATGTATCTGTTGGCCATTTGAATGCCTTCTATGGGAAATAAAAGCATAATTTCCAAGGTACTAGATATTAAATGTTGTCACCACAAAAAAAAAATGACAATTATGTGTCATCAGAGAGTTATGAGCTAAAGCTACAGTGGTAACCATATTACAATATATAAATGTATCAAATCAATACAATTTACACCTTAAACTTATATAGTATTAGATATAATTATATCTCAATAAACTGCATGTAAAAAAAGTTATTATTAATTTGATTATAATACCCAGTATTCCTTATTTGGCTCCACTACTAGAAATAGACTACAAAAGGGTAGGGATCTTCATATACTTTTTTCAATGATATAAGTACTAATAAGAGTGTCTAGGGGAAAAGACAAGATGGTGATGGAGTAGGTGGACGTACCAACTTCCACCTCCCAGAACCAAAGTGGATTATAAACTAATTTTAAGAACCATCATCTGGAAAAACCAACTTCAGACCAAACTAAGAGGACTGTTCAACCAAGGAACACTGAAGAAGCCACACTGAAACTGGTAGGAAAAGCAGAAACGTGGAGAGGGCTGCCCAGCTCCCTGGAGTGAATGGTAGCTGGGAAAGACTTATGTGGTAGAAGTGAGTTTAGCAGAGAGGGGAGGGTCCTGAGTCCCAGGAACAAAGCCCCAGCCTGCAGCCCCAGAGCCTAGAAGAGGCTTATGGACAGTATTTAGCTGGAAACAAGACAGGATACTATTTGTGAGAAAGAGACTGATTTCTCAGACCCAGGATTCTTCTTAAAGGGACTGCTCAGAAAACCTCTCTCACAACCACTCACCCGGGGCTCCGGGGTACGGGGAGAGAGGAGAGGACCAGAGCAGCAGGAAGAGAGTGTAATCTAGGAGGCACAGGGAGAAACATTTTGAGAGACAGCCACCCTATCCCCTGGGACGAGTCACTCCCCAAACCTGAAGTGTCCCCTGGAAACAGCAATATCAGCAAAATGAAGCAGGACACCAGCCAAACAAGCTTTCCCATGGCACTCAGAGCAGAGTCACATAGAAGGAGGGAACTTTCGGGACTACAGTAGTGAGTCTTAGGGTCTGAGCTGCAGCACCCCTACCCACATAACTGAGGGGTCACCCAAGGGAGGGCAGTGGCAGGATGCGGAAGCACAGTTCAGTCAGCAAGGGCTGAAGCAGGCTGGTGACCACTGAGGCCCAGGTGTCTGAAGCAGGCTGGTGACCACTGAGGCCCAGGTGTAAGCTCAGTCTTGCCCAGCTGGGGAGGAGGGGACGTGCAAAAGTGGTCAAGCCCAGCTGCGGGTAGCCTGCAGTCCAGCCCACTGGGGAAGGGATGGAGCCCCAGAAGGGGTGGAGATCCACCCTTGAGCAAGGGTGCAGGAGCACAGCCTTGCCCTACCTGCAGAACCAAGGCTTGTGGCCTGACTTGGGAGCTGGCTCCTCCCGTGGGGATGGAGCCAAAATCCCAGAACAGGCAAAGTCCCACTACTGAGCATGGGTACACAGTCCCACCAGGCCTGTAGAGCCAAGGCTTGCAGACATCCCACAAGCAGGCTCCTATTGCAGGGGCAGGGCAAAAGCCCAGACTCAGGCAGAGACCCACAGCTGAGCAAAGGTGCTCACCCCTGCCCTCAGGGCTGAGCATAATGCCACCCATGGGGGCAGGGCAAAGGCTAAGGCCGCAGAGGCTTGTGCACTCGAGAATGTGATCACAGCCACTCCCGTGAAGGAGAGGCGGAAACCACAGCAACAGCCCCAGTGGGCAGGCACCAACAACATCCATACCCGAACACCCTAGGCAGCAACAGCAGAGGGGGTGGTGGGCCTGCAGACAGACCACACCTAGGGAACACCGAGGCCACACCCAGTGGTCTCCAGTGGCCAAAACCTTCTTTTACACAGACAAAATGAGAAGGTAGAGAAATGCAACACAAATGAATCAAGAGAAATCCCCAGAAAAGGACCTAAATGAGTCAGATATAACCAAATTGCCAGATGCAGAGTTTAAAATAACAATTGTTAGGATGCTCAAAGATACTAAAACAACAATAGATGGTCATTACAAACACCTAAATAAAGAGATAGCAAATATAAAAAGGACATTGAAATAATAAAAAAGAATCAGTCAGAAATGACAAATACAATATCAGAAATGAAGAACACAATGGAAGGAATTAAAAGCAGGATGGATGAAGCTGAGAATCAAATCAGCGAGTTAGAGGACAAGATAAATGAAGGCATGGAAACAGAGCAGAAAAAAGAAAAGAGACTCAAAAAGTCTGAGGAAACTCTAAGAGAGCTCTGTAACAACATGAAGAGAAATAACATCCGCATCATAGGGGTTCCTGAAGAAGAAGAGAAAGAACAAGGGATAGAGACTTTTTTCAAACATATCATAGCTGAAAACTTCCCTCAACAAAGGCAAGAAAACATCTCACAAGTTCAAGAAGCACAGAGAACTTCATTAAAGAGAAACCCAAAGAAATCTACACCAAGACAAATCATAATTAAAATACCAAAGCTAAGTGATAAATAGAAAATATTAAAAGCTGCTAGAGAAAAAAAGACTATCACCTACAAAGGAGTCCCAATAAGGATGACTTCCAACTTCTCAACAGAAACACTTGAGGCCAGAAGGGAATGGCAAGAAATATTCAAAGTAATGCAGAACAAGAACCTACAACAAAGACTACTTTATCCAGCAAGGCTATCATTTAAAATTAAAAGAGAAATAAAAAGCTTTCCAGACAAAAAAAAACTCAAAGAATTCACTACAACTAAACCAATGCTGCAAAAAATGCTAAGGGGCCTGTTGTAAATATATCAAAAGAGAAAAAGAATATAGCAAAAGAGGAATAGAGTTTTAAAGAGTAAAATGGCAATAAACAACTACATGTCAATAATAACATTAAATATAAATGGATTAAATGGTCCAATCAAAAGACATAGCATAGCTGTGTGGATAAGAAAACAGGACCCATACATATGCTGTCTACAAGAGACACACCTTAAAACAAAAAATGCACATAGGTTGAAGGTAAAAGCATGGAAAAAAATATTTCATGCAAATGGAAATGAAAAAAAAGCTGGGGTAGCAATACTTATATCAGACAAATTGAACTTTAAAACAAAGGATACATTAAGAGATAAGGAAGGTCACTACATAATGATAAAGGGAGCAATCCTACAGGAAGATATAACTGTTATAAATACCTACACACCTAATATAAGAGCACCTAAATATGTAAATCAGATTTTGATGGATTTAAAGGGTGAGATCAACAACAATATTATAATAGTAGGGGATTTCAATACCCCACTAACATCACTAGATAGATCCTCAAGAAAGAAAATTAACAAAGAAGCAGCAGACTTAAAGGACATACTAGATCAACTCGATTTAATAGATATCTTCAGAAGCTTTCACCCTAAAGCAGCAAATATACATTCTTTTCAAGTGCTCATGGTACATTCTCTAGGACAGACCACATGTTAGGGCCCAAAAGCAGTATCAACAAATTTAAGAAGACTGAAATCATACCGAGCACTTTCTCTGATCACAATAGCATGAAACTAGAAATCAACCACAACAGAAAAGCTGAAAAATACTCAAACACTTGGAAACTAAATAGCATGTTATTAAATAACAAATGGGTTAACAATGAGATCAAAGCAGAAATAAAAAAATTCCTAGAAATGAATGATAATGAGCATACATCAACTCAAAATTTATGGGACACAGCAAAAGTATTTCTGAGAGGGAAATTCATAGCATTACAGGCATACCTTAAAAAGCTAGAAAAAGCTCAAATAAACAAGTTGACCCTACATCTAAAAGAACAGCAATTAAAGCCCAGAGGTAGTAGAAGGAAGAAAATAATAAAGATCAGAGCAGAAATAAATGGTATAGATGCTAAAGAAACAATACAGAGGACAAATGAAACCAGGAGCTGGTTCTTTGAAAAGGTAAACAAGATCGATGAACCTTTAACAAGACTCACCAAGAAAAAAAGAGAGAGGACTCAAATAAATAAAATTAGAAATGAGAGTGGAGAAATAACAACTGACACAACAGAAATACAAAATATTGTAAGAAAATACTATGAAGAACTGTATGTCAAAAACCTAGACAACCCTGATGAAATGGACAAATTCCTTGAAACATATAATCTCCCAAAAATTAATCTGGAAGAATCAAAAAACCTAAAGAGACTGATTACAACAAATGAGATTGAAACAGTTATCAAAAAACTCCCAAAAAAGAAAAGTCCTGGGCCTGATAGCTTCACAAGTGAATTCTACCAGATATTCAAAGAAGAACTAACTCCTATCCTTCTCAAGCTATTTCAAAAAATTCAAGAGGAAGGAAGACTTCCAAGCTCCTTTTATGAAGTGAGCATAATTCTGATTTCAAAACCAGGCAAAGACAACACAAAGGAAGAGAATTATAGGCCAATATCCCTGATGAATTTAGATGCTAAAATCCTCAATAAAATATTAGCAAACCGGATCCAGCAATATATGAAAAAAATCATACACCATAATCAAGTGGGATTTATTCTTGGGAGGCAAGGCTGGTACAATATTCTCAAATCAATCAATGTGATTCATCATATAAACAAAAGGAAGGAGAAAAACCACATGATAATTTCAAAAGATGCAGAAAAAGCATTTGATAAAATCCAGCACCCATTCATGATCAAAACTCTCAGCAAAGTGGGAATACAGGGAACAGACCTCAACATGATAAAAGCCATCTATGAGAAACCCACAGCCAGCATCATACTCAATGGGCAAAAATTAAAAGCAATCCCTTTAAGATCAGGAACAAGGCAGGTGCGCCCCCTTTCACCACTCTTATTTAACATAGTCCTGGAAGTCCTAGCCACAGCAATCAGACAAGAAGAAATAAAAAGCATTCAAGTTGGAAAAGAAGAAGTAAAACTATCATTATTTGCAGATGATATGATATTGTATATAGAAAACCCTAAAGTCTCAGTCAAAAAACTACTGGACCTGATAAATGAATTCAGCAAAGTGGCAGGATATAAAATTAATACTCAGAAATCAGAGGCATTTTTATATGCCAACAATGAACAATCCCCTTCACTATTACAACCAAAAAAATAAAGTACCTAGGAGTCAACGTAACCAAGGAAACTAAAGACTTGTACTCAGAAAATTATAAAGCATTGATAAAAGAAATCAAGGAAGATACAAACAAGTGGAAGCATATACCGTGCTCATGGTTAGGAAGAATAAACATCATTAAAATGTCTATATTACGCAAAGCAATCTATGAATTCAATGCAATACCAATTAAAATACCAATGACATACTTCAAAGATATAGATCACATATTACAAAAATTTATATGGAACCAAAAAAGAACACGAATAGCCTCAGCACTCTTAATAAAGAAGAAGAAAGTGGGAGGTATCACACTTCCTGATATAAAGTTATACTACAAGGCCATTGTACTCAAAACAGCCTGGTACTGGCATAAGAACAGGCATATAGATCAATGGAACAGAACAGAGAACCCAGAAATAAACCCACAGCTCTATGGACAACTGATATTTGACAAAGGAGGTAAGGAAATACAATGGAGTAAAGACAGCCTCTTTAACAAATGGTGTTGGGAAAATTGGACAGCTACCTGCAAAAAAATGAAACTAGACCACCTACTTACACCACTCACAAAAATAAACTCAAAATGTTTAAAAGACTTAAATTTAGACCGTGAAACCATAAGCATCTTAGAAGAAAACATAGGCAGTAAGCTCTCCGACATTTTTCAGAGCAATATATTTGCTGATTTATCTCCACAGGGAAGTGAAATAAAAGACAGGATAAACAAATGGGACTATATCAAATTAAAAAGCTTTTTGCACAGCTAAAGACAATAAAAACAGTATAAAAAGACAAACTACACAATGGGAGAACATATTTGACAATATGTCTGATAAGGGGTTAATAACCAAAATTTATAAAGAACTTGTAAATCTCAACATCAGGAAGACAAACAATCCAATCAAAAAATAGGAAAAAGAAATGAATAGACACTTTTCCAAAGAGGACATACAGATGGCCATTAGGCATATGAAAAAATGCTCAACATCACTAATCATTAGAGAAATGCAAATTAAAACTGCAATGAGATATCATCTCACACTAGCCAGAATGGCGCTCATCAACAAAACAACACAGAATAAGTGCTGGCGAGGATGTGGAGAAAAGGGAACTCTCCTGCACTGCTGGTGGGAATGCAGACTGGTGCAGCCACTGCGGAAAACAGTATGAAGATTCCTCAAAAAACTGAAAATTGAACGGCCTTTTGACCCAGCTATCCCACTTTTAGGAATATACCCCAAGAACACCATAGAACGCCTCCAAAAGGAGAAATGCACCCCTATGTTTGTGGCAGCATTGTTCACAATAGCAAAGATCTGGAAACAGCTCAAGTGTCCGTCAGAGGACAAGTGGATTAAAAAGCCTTGGTACATATATACTATGGAATACTACTCAGCCATAAGAAATGATGACATCGGATCATTTACAATAACATGGATGGACCTTGATAACATTATACGGAATAAAATAAGTAAATCAAAAAAAACTAAGAACTATATAAATCCATACATAGATGGGACATAAAAATGAGACTCAGAGACATGAACAAGAATGTGATGGCAACGGGGGGGGGGGGGGGGGGAATGGGGCGAGTAAGGAGAGAGGGGGTGGGGGAGGGGAGGGGCACAAAGAAAACCAGATAGAAGGTGACAAGACAGTTTGACTTTGGGTGAGGAGTATACAGCACAATCAAATGTCAAAATAATCTGGAGATGTTTTCTCTCAACATATGTACCCTGATTTATCAATGTCATTGCATTAAATTTAATAATAAAAGGAAGAAAGACAATAGAAAAAAAAGAGGACATACAGATGGCCAATAGGCATATGAAAAAATGCTCAGCATCACTAATCATTAGAGAAATGCAAATTAAAACCACAATGAGATATCATCTCACACCAGTCAGAATGGTGCTCATCAACAAAACAACACAGAATAAGTGCTGGCGAGGATGTGGAGAAAAGGGAACTCTCCTGCACTGCTGTTGGGAATGCAGACTGGTGCAACCACTGTGGAAAACAGTATGGAGATTCCTCAAGAAATTAAAAATCAAACTGCCTTTTGACCCAGCCCTTTGATACCACTTTTAGGAATATACCCTAAGAACACCATAGCACTGTTTAAAAAGAAGAAATGCACTCCCATGTTCATGGCAGCATTGTTCACAATAGCAAAGATCTGAAAACAGCCCAAGCATCTGTCAGTAGATGAGTGGATTAAAAAGATTTGGTATATATATACTATGGAATACTACTCAGCCATAAAAAATGATGACATCGGATTATTTACATCATGGATGGACCTTGATAACATTATACTGAGTGAAATAAGTAAATCAGAAAAAACTAAGAACTATATGATTCCATACATTGGTGGGACATAAAAATGAGACTCAGAGACATGGACAAGAGTGTGGGGGTTACAGGGTGGGTGGGGTTGGAGAGGGAAGGGGTTGGGGGAGGGGAGGGACACAAAGAAAACCAGTTAGAAAGTGACAGAAGACAATTGGACTTTGGGTGATGGGAATACAGCATAATCAAATGTCAAAATAACCTAGAGATGTTTTCTCTGAACAAATGTACCCTGATTTATCAATGTCACCCCATTAAAATTAATTTTAAAAAAGAGTGTCTAACAGTAGTCACATAGTTAAGATTTGTTTAATATACAAATAAACTCTTCTAACTATCAAGCATTTGTTAAGTCCCTGCCACTAGCAGCGCATTGGCACTGTCCTGGATGAAGGCATGATCTAATTGAAGACATAGACTTGCTCACATTGAAGAATATTTGAAGAATAGTAAAATATCAAAGCAATCTACTTGGGCTTCACTCTATGGGAGAATGATATGACCTGCCAGAGGGAGAAAGAAGAAGAGAAGGGTGACGTCTATTCCATGAACCCTTTTGTTACAGACAAATAATGAAACAGGTACATACAGGTGTAACACATGGTGTAATGCCGCAGTTCCCAAAGTGCCACGTTTCAATAGTAAGTCTTGCAAGAACCATGGTCAAATGAATCCATGGAATGATGTACTACATAAAGTTAAAATTTTTCACCAGCCCTGAGGTGGCACAGTGGATAAAGCATTCGCCTGGAACGCTGAAGTTGCTGGTTCGAGGCCCTGCACTTGCCCAGTCAAGGCACATGTGAGAAGCAACTACAAGTTGTTTCCTGCTCCTCTCCCTCACTTCTCTCTCTTTCTCTCTCTCCCTCTCTCTCTCTCTAAAAAGTTAAATTTTTTGCTTACAACAGATTTTTAGGCTTTTTTCCAATTGGTTTTTTAACTAAGAGGGGTTATTTGATGACAGAACTTTGTGTGTGTGCATGCACACTCAAAATTTCAAGGGACATGTATTCCATAAAAAAAAAAAAAAAAACTCTAGAAAGCTGTCAATTCAAGCATATGCATTAGAACAGGGTGCTCCGGGTCTAGATTTCAGCTTTCTGGACCGCTGGCAGCTCAGAAGCTAGAGGAGCTTCTAGTTATTTTGCTCTGGACTATCTCACTTAACTATTTTCATTCTTCAGTTAGTTGTCAGTTAAGGATCAACCCCACTTGCTTTTAGGGCAGCAGACAACACAGGCCTCAATCAGATTGAACAGTGTTGAGATTATTATGAAAAAGTACTTCTCCCCTGACCTGTGGTGGCACAGTGGATAAAGCATCAACCTGGAATGCTGAGGTCGCTTGTTGGAAACCTTGGGATTGCCTGGTCAAGACACATGTGGGAGTTGATGCTTCCTGCTCCCCCCTCTTCCCTCCCTCTCTCCTCTTCTTCTCTCTAAAATGAATAAAGTCTTAAAAATTAAAAAAGAAAGAAAGAAAAGTACTTCTTCACCGAAATTATTAGGATGTTAGTAGTTGTTTTAGGTTTCCTTCAGGAAAGCCTAGCTACAAGAAGTTTTAGGGAAGTGGCAATTAGAAGTAAGAAGTCATGATAGTTAGGACTCTTGGGAAAATAAAGAGACTCCAGCAAAATGGCCGCCTTGTATTTACCACACCATCCAGGCATTTTCAGGTTAGCTCAAACTTCCTCTCATTCATGATTTTCCTCTGATCTCCCTATAGTTAGGAACAAATGATCTAGTGAAGGAGATATGATATACATACGTGTAACCATACACCAGTGCCCTATACCAGACTCAAACATGATTAATATGCACACCTAAGACTACAGGGAGGAGATTTTTACCTAAGTTCCACAAGAAAGCAGCACACCCTTAGAAATGTAGTTTGATAAACACTAACTTAGAAAACTAAATTCTTTAGGAGTGACTTCAGCAAGATGGTGGAATAGTGGTTTTCAGCTTTCATCTTCTAGCAAAAACATTGATTTTGACAACCACCCACAGATCGGAGAACCTTTACAGGAGAAGTGTCCAGGTCATATGCCCATTTTTTAATTGGATTGTTTGTTTATTATTGTTGTTGAGTTGTATGAGTTCTTTATAAATTTTGAGTATTAACCCCTTGTCTGAGCTGTTGTTTGCAAATATCTTCTCTCATTCAGCTGGTTGCCTTTCTGTTTTGTTGTCAGTTTTTTTCACTGTGGAGAAGATTTTAGTTTGACATAGTCCCATTTATTTATCTTTGGTTTTATTTCCCTTGCCTTTGGGGTCAAATTCATAAAATTCTAAGACCAAGGCTCATAAGTTTAGTACCTATGTTTTCTTCTATGTAGTTTATTGTTTCAGGTCTTACATTTAGGTCTCTGATCCACTTTGAGTGAATTTTTGTCTATGGGGACTACAGTAGTCTAGTTTTATTATTTTGCATGTGGCTTTCCAATTTTCCCAGCACATTTATTAAAGAGGCTTTCTTTTCTCCATTGTGTGATTTTGGCTCCAGTGATGAGGGCATGGAAACAACTGAACTGTCCTTCAATGGATGATTGGATCAAGAAGATGTGGTCCATATATGCAATGGAGTACTAGTCAGCTGTAAGAAAAGATGAAAAACTGTGATTTGTGACAACATGGAAGGACCTTGAGAATATTAGGCTAAGTGAAATAATCAGAGAGAAAAAGTCAAGAACCATATGATTTCACTTAATGTGAGATATAAAACTAAATGCAACAGAGGAACAAACAAGAAAACCAAATAAAAACTCAGACACAGACAACAGTAGGGTGGTTGCCAGAGGGAAGCAGGTATAGGAGGTAGTAAAGGGTAAAGGGGATCAAATATATGGTGATGGAAAGACCCGATGTTGGGTGATGGGAACACAATTTGATATACAGATGATGTATCATAGAATTATACACTTGAAACCCATGTAATTTTTATTAATCAATGTCATCGCAATAAATTTAATTTAAAAATTTTTAAAAAGCACTGCGAAGTGCACAATACTATTGTTTACATTACCTGTTGTGAGGTAAGAATCACTCCAATATTTCTGGCTTAAAACAACAATCGTTGATTTCCTCACAACTCTACAGTTTATCCACTTATTTGTTTATGTATTTAATGTGAGCCAGAGAGGAAGAGAGAAAGAAAGAGACAGGAACATAGATCTGTTCCTGTATGTGCCCTGACTGGGGATCAAACTGGCAGTCTCTGTGCTTCCAGACAATGCTCTAACCATCTGACTAGGGCCAGTTTAGCCATTTAGATTAGGGTTTTCTGGATGGTTTATCTACTAGTGTCATCTGAAGTCACTCATACACCTGCACTCACCTGGCAGCATATAACTAGATGGGGCTAGATTAAAGAACCTCATTAATGTGTCTGGTAATTGGTATTGACTGTTGGCTGGGAGCTACCTTCTCTTCTGTGTGGCCGTTTTCTTCCAATAGCCCAGACCAGACTTCCTTACATGGTAATGACAAGACAGTGTTCCAAGAGATTAAAAGCTACAGAAGCTCCTGAAGTACAAGTACTGGAACTCTCCTAATGTTGCCACTGCCGTATTCTGTTGGTCAAAGCAAGTCAAAGGCCAGCCAAGATTCAAGGAGAGGGTAAACAGACTGCGCCCTTCCTGGGAAGAGTAGCATAGTCACCAAGCAAAAAGGCTTAGGCACAGAAATGGGAGGAGTTATTGCACCCATCTTGCAAGCAGTCTATCAGAAGTGTGTTGGCTTTAATTGTCAGACTGTTGGCTTGGTGTGCTGTTTCTAACCTGCGATCTTGGGCTGGTCCAAGTCATGTTTCCTCAGAAACTTTCTTATAGAGCCCTGTTTCTATTCTTCTGAGCTCCTTTCTCAGCTTGAAGTTATAGACTATATAAAGTGTGATTACTATGTTAATATCTCTCTTCCCCAGAAACAGAGCTTGCTTGTTTTTATTCATTATTATATCACTAGCAATTAAAACTATGCATGTAACATAATAGCTGATGGATAAATTTTGTTGAATTGTTGAATAAAATGAATGTTAAAGTTATGACAGAAGTAATATGTGAGCTATTTCTTGAAGGATAAGTTTGATGGTATTATGCAGAGAAGAATCAGATGAGTATGTTAATTCACATGAAAGAATCAATATGCTGAGCACAAAATGACTAAGATTTTAACATGAATTCTAAGACAAAGGACTTTAAAAATGCTAGTCAATCATAATAATTTGGATGTATTAATATAGTATGCTAGAACTAACAGAAATTTATTAAAATAGATAAAACTATATAACCTCTTAAAATAGAAAATTATGAATTATTAATTATAATTGAATAGGTAGAAAGAGTATAGTATTAGGTATTATATATAAACCAAACTTGAAATATACATTTTAAAACTATGAGCATATATTAAAAAAGAAATCTATCATACAAAAAAGGAATATAATTATTTTATTAAAATGTATTGTGGAAAATTTCTTTAGAAAATACATAAAGACAAGCATAATTATACCATTACATATCAATATATTTTTAACAACTAGAAAGGAAGGGGAAGTAGCAAATATTGCTATGTAACAGGAATTTACATAAATCACAATTTACATAAAGGCATTGCTATTATCCCTATTTTACAGATGAGGAAAATGTAACATATAGAAGTAACTTCCCTAAATTCAAAGAACTGGTAAGTGGCAGAGGGCAATCTAGAACCAGATATGACCTCAAAGCTCATGCTTTTTCTACCCTATTCCTATCAGACCCAATGTTCTTTTTCTATAATAAATATTTCAATATCTCTTTTATTGCCCTGTAATGAAATTCACAGAGAATATGTATTTGCATATATCAGTTGAAAAAAATCAATGCAGTGTCCTGATTGTAAATGAAAGAAGTAAAAGAAATGTAACTTAGAAAATAGTACATGCATAAATGCTCAGATGCAACTACAGCAGAAGACAATGAAACAGAAACATGTCCCCATGCACAGATTCTCCATGACTGTGTAAACTACAAATGCAGAATGACAGAGGAGACAGGTAATGGCGGCCAAAATATAACAAGCAGTGCTGCCATTGACTCTTCCAAGGTAACATTGCAAGTAAAATCATATACAGTCTTCTCTCCATTTACATAGTAGTTGAAGCTTGGAAAAGTCACTATAGTTAAAATTGTGTGAAAATACTGGTCACAGAATACTTTTGATTATATAGAACTTGTTCTAACCTATTCTATCAATCAACAAACAAAAACTTCTCACAAATTTTCAAAACGTCAGAGAGGGCAGGGAACCGCTGTCTTACTGGTCCTCAGTACAAAGCTAGTAGAGTCCAGGAAGAGAGACTTCAGTTCGACCTTGCCCAGTCTGGGCTTCAGAGGTCAGCACAGGCCGCACAGTGAAGGCAGAATGTGAAGTGGGGCTTACTAACTGGTAAGTACTCACCCAAAGAGCGACTGCAGGAAAAAGTTCAGACAGCCCTCCTCCACACCCAACCTTATGGATCAGTGTTAGAATATGAGACAAGACTCCAGGCTGTTGTCAGATCTGTGTGTGTAAAACGTAATTGTTGATTCAAATAATTTTTAACAGCCTCAGCAGGAACTAGGGAAGTCAGATTCTTACACCAGATCTGCACGAGGATATTAGAAGCGTATAAGATACACACCGGCTGTTGTTTTTTAAAAGTCTCCTTACAAACCTATTCAGAGATAGAGTTTTCCAGTAACAGTGTGAGCACCAAGCATATTAGGCTACAGATTTAGAAGAAGAAACAGGACTGACTATCCACATGAACACTGGTTTTTCTCTACAAGCTGGACTCTGCATCTTTCATATTTATGGAATACAGTTTTAGTTCTTCAATACCTTGGGCATAGCTTAATCATGATGCTATGCTTAATAAATGTCTCTGTTTGATTTGAAGACTCATCTACTATATTGAACCAACATAGCCCTGCATTTGTGCCTGCATGTGTTGGAGATGCTGTTCAAGCATCTGTCCGAATTAGCGTGCTTAGCTTCATTTCCTTCCTTGGGGGAATCCTGTAATTCTTCTTACTCCAGAACTTTTAAAGAGGCCCTAATTATTTATATTCCTTGTTGTGAATGAGTCCCTTGGAGCTATTAACAAATGATTCACTAACAGGTTGGGTTAGACCAGGGGTCGGGAACCTTTTTGGCTGAGAGAGCCATGAACGCCACATATTTTAAAATGTAATTCCGTGAGAGCCATACAACGACCTGTGTAGCATTATCCAATAAAAATTTGGTGTTGTCCCAGAGGACAGCTGTGATTGGCTCCAGCCACCCACAACCATGAACATGAGTGGTAGGAAATGAATGGATTGTAATACATGAGAATGTTTTATATTTTTAACATTATTATTTTTTTAATTAAAGATTTGTCTGCAAGCCAGATGCAGCCATCAAAAGAGCCACATCTGGCTCGCGAGCCATAGGTTCCATACCCCTGGGTTAAATGATTGCTAAAATTCCCTCCCAGATTCAACATTCTAGGATTTTATAAATGATTCATTAATTTCTCTAACTTCTAGAGAACTCAAATGTCAAGGGCAGATATTAGGGATAAAATACGGTTCTTAAAGTGTCACATATGTGCATGATTGGAGTGCAAGGTACACTGGCAAGGATACTAAGGGACAGAGGAACTGCTCGAGTGCTTAAGGTTATTAGACTTGGGTGGTGTTTGAAAAGATTTCACAGAGCAGGATTATCTTTGAATGTTTGGAGCAGGGAAGAATATCACGTATTGGCAAAGAGGCTTAAGGAAGTTCTACCTAAAACTTGGAATGAAGCAAAAGAGAAAAAGTGAGCATAAACCAAAGATGTATGAGGCCCTGGCCGGTTGGCTCAGTGGTAGAGCGTCGGCCTGGCGTGCAGAAGTCCTGGGTTCAATTCCCAGCCAGGGCACACAGGAGAAGCGCCCATCTGCTTCTCCACCCCTCCCCCTCTCCTTCCTCTCTGTCTCTCTCTTCCCCTCCCGCAGCGAGGCTCCATTGGGGCAAAGATGGCCCGGGTGCTGGGGATGGCTCCCTGGCCTCTGCCCCAGGCGCTAGAGTGGCTCTGGCCACAACAGAGCGACGCCCCCTGGTGGGCGTGCCGGGTGGATGCCGGTCAGGGCATGAGGGAGTCTGTCTGTCTCTCCCCGTTTCCAGCTTCAGAAAAATACAAAAAAAAAAAAAAAAAAGATGTATGAGAGATGAAGTTACAGATTTACACTTTAGAGTAGGGGACATTGGCAACTGAACAAACTCCAAAAGTAAGGGTTATTTTGTTTATTTCATATTTTGTCCAGGTAATTTTAAATGTAAAAAAATAAATAAATAAATCAATACTTCAGATTGTCCCTAAAGTCCCCAGAGTGGACCAGCTGTCACTGAATCCATCAAAGACCCTGACCTGTCATCTCAGGAGGACCTGGCTGTGCCACAGAAGAAGATACAGATGTTTGAGGAGGGGCACTGTGTAATGCCGGTGGCCGGGGCCAGGCAGGTTAACATTGGATTCCGGCAGGTAGTAGAGGAACTGTGGAGCCAGAAAGTGTTGGGCCATTCCCGTTTATTGCTCACAGGCTGCAAGTACCTCTGCATAGGATACAGGCAAGTTCCACACCTTAACTGTAGCCCACAGCTGTTTCTCTAATGACTGCCACTTCCAGCATTCAGTTTCTAGGGCAAACTGGATCTGTTGAACCTGCAATTCCTTCTCTCTCAAGAGAGAGAGAGAGAGAGAGAGAGAGAAACAGACAAGGACAAACAGACAGAAAGGGAGAGAGATGAGAAGCATCAATTTTTTATTGTAGCGCCTTAGTTGTTTATTGACTGCTTTTTCTTCTGTGCCTTGACTGGGGGACTTAAGCCAAGCCAGTGTCTTCTTGCTCAACCTAGTGACCTTGAGCTCAAGCCAGTGACTTTGGGCTTCAAGCCTGTGACCTTTGGGCTCAAGGCAGTGATCATAGGTTCATGTCCACAATCCCATGCTCAAGTCAGCAACCCTGCACTCAATCTGGTGAGCCCACCACTCAAGCCAGATGAACCTGCACTCAAGCTGGTGACCTTGGAGTTTTAAACCTGGTCTTCAGTGTCCCAGGCTAATACTCCATCCACTGTGCCACTACCTGGTCAGGCACCACAATTTCTTCTCAAGTGGCCACTCTAATTCCAGGCGCTGTTGGTGTTCAGCCTGCATTTCAAACTGAAGCTCTTGAAAGCATTTGGCCTCTAGCAATAGTTCCAGTTCAAGCCATCATTGATTCTCAGCCTATAGCCTGAACTGGAGTTCTCGAATTTGCAACTCTTTCTCCAGTGACTGTCCCAGCTCATGCCATTGTTGGCACTTAGTCTGCAGCTCATCCTGGAGCTTTTGACTTCACACAGCCTCTTGCACAGAGCTTTCAGTTTCTTCTACAGGACTGAAAAAAACACCCAGCCCACATCCCCCAACAGATTAGCCACAGGGAACCATATGCTAAAGAACAATGGCCACTCCTCTATCCCACCCTTCAAGGGTGTTGGTAGCTCCATACCGATCTGATCCAAATTCTACTCACAGCACCAGATATAATGCTGGTGACAGAGGCCAGACAGGTTCACATTAAATTTAGGAAGACAGCAGAGCAACTGCAGAGCTGGAAAGCATTGGGCTATTTCCATTTATTGGAGGTTTATAGAGAGGGGTGAGCAAATAAGCAAAGGAAAACCTCTTTTCACGGTGGAGAGCAAGGGATCAGGAACACTACCCATTATGGTGGCAGTTGAGGGAATCAGGGGACTGACCTCGCAGTGGTGAGAGACCAATCTGGGAGAATCACAACTGAGGTAAAGCACCCGTAGCTTTTCATAAAGACACATATGTGGCTTTCTGCCACATGCTCGCTCACCCACTAATCTTGCAAAGTGCACGCAGCCAGGAAACCAGCAAGCAAGCCTAACACAGCTGTTTTCCCAACACACTGCTATTTCACAATTTTGCCATTTTCAATTTTAATTTTTATAAACATATATACTGACCTAGGTTACCTTGATTTTTATTCTTGTTACAGGAAAATAGAGGAAACAATGTTCACCTTTTTGTCTTAATACATATATATTACAGTATATATGTATACAGTATATATATACATATACATATACATATACATATACATATACATATACATATACATATACATATACATATACATTGCTGGTTTCACAGAGCTACCTACCCTCATTTCTGAGATGTTCATTTTTACTGAGCCACTCATCCCAAAGTGAATGAATAATGGAAATTCACATCTACTCTTTTAATTAAGGTGTTAGCCTCTGGTCCATTTTGCTAGACTTCATTGAATTTCTATGTCATCTTTATTTCTAGCTTTATTTCCAATTTCCTTTTTGATGTGTTCATTTTCTGTCCTGAATATTTCTCTCTGAGATTTTCTTAATCGAGCATCAGCTCATTCTGTTTCTTACTTTGTCATTCACCTGAAACATTCACCTTTTCCTGGCTTTCATCACTCAGTTTGGGGAGGTTTGTACTGCCGCCTATCCCACTGACTTTCAGGGTCAGCCCCATCTCCTCTGTCCTTCTTCTGTGCCACACTGCTTCACTCATGGAATTTTAATCTCATTTGGGCCTATTCTGTTTTTTCCTTTTCAGTATCCCTTGGCTAATGTTACTCTTTGACCTTCATTATTTCTCTCTCTCTCACACATACACTCACACATATAATCATACACAAACACACACATACACAGACATGCTGCCAAAATCTCCACATTCCTTTTTGCCATTCCCTTTGTTACACAGTTCTATTTGCTATCTTAACCTTGAACATGTAAGTCCTTCATTCTTACTCCAATTCTCCAAATTAACTCTCCTACCTCCTTCTGCCCTCTAACCCAATCCCATATGCACCTACCAATTCTCATCTCTTTCTCCTGTCAGGGGATCATTCCAGTCATGTTTATAAGAACAGACTGTTTATTTACCACTTCAGTGGAAACAACCCCCTCCCCTCCCAAAACCCACAATTCAAGCATCAAGACACAGAATTGACTAGAACCTACTGCTTCATTTAGCAAGTATGTGCTGAGAATAGCACTGAGCTAGCTCCAGCTTCAGGGAAGAGAATTATCAGACTTGACACCTACCCTCAAGGAACTCTCTACTTCTTTAGAAATCATAAAATCACAAACTACATGTGATTGCTCTAAAATGTCAGAAATTGGGGAGCTCCCCAGCCAAGAGGTCTGAAATTTCTATCTAATAAGTTCCAAATGTGAAAATATTTAAGACAAAGGGGGCTTCTCTGGGCAAATGGGAGTTTTTATTAAAGAGGCAAATATGTTACGGACCCCTATGTGAAATCACTGCAGACTGAAAAGAAATAAAGTGAAATGTACCCAGGCCAGATGCTATGGAGAAATAATGTAGCTTTTAGGAAAAAATAAAACTAAATCTTAAGCCATACCTGAGAGTTGTAGAAGATAGAACAACTTACCCAGGATGTACTAATTTAGGACAAAATGGGAGGCTTGGTGATTACAGGTGAAGAGGCTTTGAACAACCCTATTTGCTGAAACCAAAGCAGCTGGTCACACCTCTGCAGTGCCTTTCCTCCCGTGTCTTCAGAGGCTGTACCAAGGAGAAAAATGTGTTGGCTGTGATTAGCTTCCAGGGGACCACTGTGGCCTATCAGAACTACCAGTAATTACCACTGTATTTCCCCTCCTTTCTACACGACTGCAACCCACATAGAAACTGAGATTTCATTTCATTAGTGAACACATTTCTGGAGAATAAAGTAACATCATTTTTAAAATAAATAAAATCAGGGTAGTCACTTAAAAGAGTCGAAACTTGATATCCAAAGTTCATGGAGGCAGAACCCCATTCATATGAATGACAGCACTTACTGATCTGTCCTCAGAGGAATAGGGCGCCTTGGAAGACAAAACGCTCCCTGCCAGGGAAGGTTCCAGGTCCATGAGAACTGATTGCATGAAAGGGATACTGGAGAAGAAATTCAGACCTTGACTAAGAGGTTAAATTAAATGAATTCTTTTGGAATTTGTAGAATTATATTCTTTTCATTGAAAATTTAGTGTTTCTGCTTATACAGAATAAATCTAGGAAAGTTAGTATGGTATATACTTACTCTCTTATCTTCTTGAAAACTAATTTTGCTTATCCGTGAAATGGGGGCATGATACTTATTATAAGTTGTTTATGGATTAAATATTATATGGATTAATGAGTGAGTCGTGGTCAATAATTGTTAATTGGCATTTTTCCCTCTGCTGTTTATGTAGTACTGATTTTAACGTAGATAAAGTAAAAGACAAATTCTTCATGGGATAAAACTACTTTGTGCTTCAAAGGATTCTTATTAGGACTCATTTGGTGGAGAATTGTTATACTGCCTGCCTGACATGGAGACCAAACAAAACTGAAAATACCTATAATAGAACCTTTCTAGTGAAACACAGAGCTAACCCTATAGAGAAAATTTTATTTCCCAGAATTTCCATGGCTCCGGATCTCTTTCATTTGTTGTTGGTGCTGTTAACTGAAAAGTTTCCTCAACAAGTCATCAATCATATGATCTTATAGGAAGATTCACACAATAAAAAGGAATTTGTGAGAAGTACTATTCTATATTCTCCCATTGCCATTGAAATAAAATGAAATCTATGAAAAGAATCTGCAATATCAAAAAGTTAGAAGATTGCAATGAGATGAAAAGAAAAAATACATTTAAAATATTTATGAAGGAAAGTGGAAGCAAACAGCATTTGAGATGTCTCCTTCACAAAAAAAGAGCCATGACTATAAAATAAGAGATAACATATGCAATGATAAAATAATAGTAATGGGGAGGGGGGAAGGAAAAATGATTGTGAAGCCAGTAGAAATAAAAAAAGAAGCAGAATGAAACAAGAAAAAAAAATGTGATGTGAAGGACAAGCTTGAGTCACTAGCCCAGAATGCAGCAAGAAAGAACATTGAACTCTATGATAATCAGTATCCCACTTTTAATTATTATAATTTTAGAACAAGCTTCAATATTTGGTTGAGTTATTCATCTTTCAATATTCTTTATTTTAAATACTTAAAATATTTTATACTTTCTCCTTTTGGTAAAACTTTTAAGGTTGAGCAAATAAAAACACCACTGCAAATTAATGTGAACAAAATACATATTGATTTCAAGAGAGCTTATATTTTTACTTACATAGAGTCAACCCAGTATGTGTTTCCACTTCAGTTTTATTTTCTGTCCATTGACTAAATTGCATACCTTTTTTCATATAGACATGATACATTTTTACTAGATTTATTTCTGTGTGCTGTAGTTATTTACTTTTCATGAAGGACCCTAAAGCTACAGTCCCTTAGAGGTAAAACACTAGGGCTATTCATGTTAATGTCCAGATGACCTCATCAACTTTACAGTGAACATTGTTTTACAAATGTCATCCAAAAAACTGAGATCTAAAAAGCAGTTAAGTATAAATATTTAAAATGAAACAAATTTCTAATGAGGAGCAGATTCTTGGAATTCTACCTTCAAGAAAAGCAACTCGGCCCTGGCCGGTTGGCTCAGCGGTAGAGCGTCGGCCTAGCGTGCGGAGGACCCGGGCTCGATTCCCGGCCAGGGCACACAGGACAAGCGCCCATTTGCTTCTCCACCCCTCCGATGCGCTTTCCTCTCTGTCTCTCTCTTCCCCTCCCGCAGCCAAGGCTCCATTGGAGCAAGGATGGCCCAGGCGCTGGGGATGGCTCTGTGGCCTCTGCCCCAGGCGCTAGAGTGGCTCTGGTTGCAACAAGGCGACGCCCAGGATGGGCAGGGCATCGCCCCCTGGTGGGCAGAGCTTCGCCCCTGGTGGGTGTTGCCGGGTGGATCCCGGTCGGGTGCATGCGGGAGTCTGTCTGACTGTCTCTCCCTGTTTCCAGCTTCAGAAAAATGAAAAAAAAAAAAGAAAAGCAACTCAAACTTACTATAATGCAAGAGTTTTGTAAAATGGTAAGTTGCAATAATTAAATATAATTCTGGATGCAAAATACCTGGGGAAAATAGCAATGTTTAATATTTGTTAAATTTTAATAGTAGTTCCTTACCTACTTGATAGTGCACATTTGGAAGAACACCACTGTGTGGCTTTAAAAGGAAGTGATGGAGGGTAAGATGTACAATGCAACTTTACCAGATATTAACAAATGGCTTACCAATATACACTCCCACCAGTAGTCCTTTGTGTATTTTTTTTTCCGAAGTTAGAAGTGAGGAGGAAGTCAGACATACACCCACATGAGCCCTACAGGACCCACCCGGCATGCCCACCAGGGGGCGATATTCTGCCCATCTGGGGCATTGCTCCATTGCTGCCAGAGCCATTCTAGCACCTGAAGTGGAGGCCATGGAGCAATCCTCAGTGCCCAGGTCAACTTTGCTCCAATGGAGCCCTGGCTTTGGGAGGGTAAGAGAGAGATAGAGAGGAAAGAGAGGGGGAAGAGTGGAGAAGCAGATGGGCGCTTCTCCTGTGTTCCCTGACTGGGAATTGAACCAAGGACTTCCACACTCCAGGCCAATGCTTTACCGCTGAGCCAACTGGCCAGGGCCTCCTTTGTGTATTTTAAACAAATCCATTTACACACTCATTTTCAAGGTCATATTACTCCCACAATACCTCTGCAGTTTCTTTCCAACTTGGGCCTGGCATAATGGCTCCTGCCAAGAAGCAAGAAGAACAAGGGCCATTCTACCATCAACCATGAAGTGACCAGAGAGTACACCATCAACATTCATAAGCGCAACCATGGAATGGGTTTCAGGAAGCATGCCCCTCAGGCACTCAAAGATATCTAGAAATCTGCCATGAAGGAGAAGGGAACTCCAGATGGGTGCATTGACACCAGGCTCAACAAAGCTGTCTGGACCAAAGGAATAAGGGATGTACCTTCCATAAGATCATATACTTGATGGCTTGTTGAGGAAACTTTTCAGTTAACAGAAACCACACCTATCCAGGTGTGGTTGTCCAGAAAATGTAATAAGGATGAAAATTCACCAAGCAAGCTCTATACGTTGGTCACCTACATACCTTTCAAAAATCTACAAATAGTTAATGTGGATAAGAACTAACTACTGATTGTTGAATAAAGTTATAAAAGTGGACTGGAAAAATATACATATAGTAATTCAACATGGAAAAGTCATAACCCAGCAGTTAATTAAAATGTTGCTTATTAAGTCCAAAACTTTGTATTCATTTTAAGTAAAATTATAGTCCACTCATCTAAAGCACAGAAGATAGTAATACTTTTCTTTCTAAAAATGGAACAAAGATAATCTCTATTTCTCCCATTAGAATCTGTGTTTTACTATATAATATCTCAGAATTAGAACTGAATAAAGTGAAATTATACTTGTGACCTACAATAGTGTCTGTCTATCCGGGAACTTGCCCACACTTGAATAATGTTTCTCTGTGCGCTTGAAGCAAGCAGTGTGCTAATGTAGCAGGAGGCATAGGTGGCCAGTGGGATAGGGCAGAGTTTGGGAGGAAAGGTCTGCATGTGTATAGCTTGAATCATACTACCTTCCACACATGCTCCATGTCTGGAAGATAGCATGAAGATAAACAAAGACACAGCAGAAGTACCCAGTCAGTTAGAAGCAGTGACCTGATCAGAACCTGCATCCCTAATTTCTATCCTGGTGCTTTTTCAGCTACACATTTGAAGTCAGGCTCAGTCAATAGTTGGATATGGAGTCTGGGAAGAGAGAGAATTAAAAAGATGACTGAAATCTGAGAGTGGAAAAATGGTATTGCTGTCATAATTACAAATAGTCAGGAGGCAGTCTTTGCTACAGTTCCTTGGTGAAAAGGTTTAGCTTTCACTAGGGAATAACCAGGCTCAGAATTTAGAGTCAGGATTTGTGCCTGGGGCAAGCTATTCTTAGAAGTCAAACTGGCTTAAAAGTTTACATATTAAAGTGTAGGGAATGCTGAAATGTTGGTTGCCAATCCTATGCAAGTACTAATAAGCCCACAGTGGAAGGAATACACAGGAATAATTAGACTGCTTTGTAATGAGCAAAGTCTGTGAAAGAATCAGAGTAGAAAGTGCTGTTTGAACATTATGGCATATATATATATTAGATACATATATTATATTTATATATATAATATATATATCTTTATATATAATACACATACATAATATTTAATATGAATGTTCCCACACAATTTCTGGGATATAAAGCAATAACTTGAAATTTTTTATACCAGCAAATAAATATATTACTATTAAAATATACAGTTAGATCATTTGCAGAAATCAATTATTACCATAGCATAAGTAGCAGGGTGAGAATGAGTTAAAGGTCACTGGCAGAATGTGATCCTGTAAGGGCAAGTAGACAAGAACTGACGTAGTCTGAATATGTATGAAGCCCTTTCCTATCATTGCTATGAAGTAGCTACCAAATTACTCAAACTCCTCCAAAAATGGTTCAAAGCACGCTGGAGGAGGAAAGAGGAGTGGGGGATGGAGAGGAAGCAACAAAGTAATTATAAGGGAATAATAACAAAGTAATCAGAAGGAAGTTCTGGAGAGTAGTTATTTTAGGTATATTAGATGTGATGTGTGTCCTAAACCCAGAATGAGTCCTTGATATATCTCTGTTCAATTCAAGGACTCAGAAAGCAGAAAAGTCTCCTAGACTCTCAGAATCCAATAACTCTGGCAGCAGCAGGTACGTGTCAGGTGTTTATGTTCTGCCCATGCTGGGCTGTCTCAGGACCCAGAGGCTTGAACAAAAGACCTCTGCTGCTCTTTGGTCAGTGTTTGGCCCTATCTATGGAAGTATGCTGACCTCTCCTGTAAGGAGAGAAATCGCTGCAGTAAACAGAGCTGCACACTCAGGAATATGATCAAGAGCATGTTGTGGAAACTAGTTACAAAGACTTCTGGGATCTTTCAAAAGCCCAGAGGACCAAATAAGGTCAGGCTTTCTGAGAAATTAAAAAGTCCCATGAGCTACTTATCCCTGACAAATCCAAAAGAAAGATCAAATTAAGTTGATCCTAAATAGTTTGAAAATTAAATTAGATGTCAAAAAAAGAAACTGAGGAAAAATAAGTCTTGGAGCTCTTGAGGTAAATTAAAATAAATACAATAAAAATGGATTTTCCATGAAATTTAATGTCCAACTAATAAATGTGTTAGACAAATACCTCTAATCTCAAGAGAAAGTAATAAACTTAAGAAGGAAGAATAAAAACAAATGGACCTTTACTAAATATATCAATGGATTTTAAAGTACTATAATTTTTCAAAGTACTATAATTCACAAAAGCTATTTTAATAGATCATAAATCAGATTAAAGGAAGAGATGAGGGAAATCCTACCTTGTATTTACATAAGGGAAGAACTCATAAAATCAAGTCACATACATTTGCTTATAAAAGAACATTCTAGAATATTTCATCCTTGAAATACTGGTGCTCTTAAGTAGACAGCACAAATGTCAGCAATTATTCTATGTTATATTGCTTTGAATCTCTAAATTAATATCACCCAGGAATATTTCAGGGAAAAGAAAATCTTCACAGCCAATAAAATTGATGACAAGATATTAAAAATCACTGTATATCTTTCCTTTTTACACTTTAAAAAAGACATATTCTGACATTTAATTCTGGTGACTGTAATCTGTGACAAAAATATATTATATTAAAATAATTAATCAACAAAGAAACATTTTATAAAAGGTTTTTCTTTGACTTTGAATTTAGCCCATCCCTGACTATGCAGGGTGTATATCAGAGGCCCTGTAAAAAGGTGCTTGTGAAAATATTTTATAGTGGGCTTTGAAGAAAGAAATCTTTATAAGCATCTCAATTTAAGGATAAAAGAAAACCATGATTTCAGCCTGACCTGTAGTGATGGAGTGGATAAAGAGTTAACCTATAACTCTGAGGTTGCTGGTTTGAAACCCTGGGCTTGCCCAGTCAAGGCACATATGGGAATTGATGCTTTCTGCTCCTCCCCCTTCTTTCTCTCTCTCTCTTTCCCTCTCTCTCTCTCTCTCCTCTCTAAAATGAATAAATTTAACAAAAAAGAAAAACATAATTTCAACAGTGAAAGAAACTTTCTGAACTATTCTGAACATAATTGCTCACCAACTTATACCACCACACAGTGTTCTTAAAGAGGTTAAAATACTGGGTCATTTCTATGCCTTTGCTAATCAGAATATGATAAAGGATGATTTAGCTGATTAGGTCTTCTGGAAGTTATAGAAAAATGAGTATGAATCAAATGAAACAGTTTGATGGACAAGGGCTCTATGGAAATAGCCACTAGGGTGGTAATAATGAGATTCAAAATTGAATCTGTTCAATCTAGCAAAGAGTTATTAGTTTTATACATAAGGATATAGAGGTGTTTTTAATTTGGGGAGATGGAGATGAATAAGACAACTTTCATTTTGTCCAAGTCTTCACAGCCTAGAGGTGAATCCAGGAATGTAAACTCCCTAACCAAAGGTATCACACCACTGTTACTATAATCCTCAGAAGAAAATTTCTATGGACTGAGGAACCTCTAGAGAGAAATGCTTCAAGGGAGGTAAAATTTGAAGAAGTCCTTCAATGGAAATAGGCAACAAAGGGTTAATGCCCAAAATTTATAGAGAACTTACAAAACTCAAGACCAAAAGAAGCCAAACTATCCAATTAAAAAATTGGCAAAGAACCTGAATAGATACTTCTTCAAAGAGGATGTATGGATGACCAATAGACATATGAAAAGATACTCAACAAGAGAACAGGAAGTGTGAGTATGTTCTTGGAATGGCAGGGAATCAAATCAGATGGACACAGAAGGGCAGGGTGAGGATATGTCTGAGTACAGTGTTTGAGGCTAATTGTGTAGACCTAACAAGCCCTAAGCCAAGGGCTGGCCCTTTTTTTTAGACAAAAAGGAGACAGCACAGGTTTTGAGTGATATGATTAGATCTGTATTTCAGGCCAAGCATGCAAGCAGCCATATGTAGGATGATCAGCAGCCAGGAGTGACTGCCTCAGGAGGCCTGTTCTAGAGACTGTTGCAAGGTTTTAGGTAAGAGGACAGGAGAGCAGTGGAAACAGTATGTGGAGTGCAACCTGAGGGAAATGAAATGAGGCAATGGTTCAAAGTCAGATGACAAACTAGAAGCAGCAGGACTGGAGACCCTATTGGCTATAAGGATTAAAGGAAAAGGTAGAAGTAAGGATACCTGAAATTACTTGCTATTTTGTTTCTTCTGTAAATTTCATTAACTTTATTTGGGAGATATTGTTTAAGAATATTATGTTTCAGGTGTACACTTCTATAATGCATCACCTGTATATTGTATTGTGTGTTCACCACCCCAAGTCAAGTCTCCTTCCATCAACATTTATCTCCCCTTCACCTTCTACATTCCCCCACCCCCTTTCCCTCTGGTAATCACTATACTATTGCTGTGCCTATGAGGTTCTTTTTTCTTTATCTCTTAACTTTTTTTGTCATGCCTCCCAACTTGCCCCATCCCTCTAACAGCTGTCAGTCTGTTTTCTTTATCTATGAGTCTGTTTCTATTTTGTTTGTTAGTTTATTTTGTTTATTAGATTCCACATATAAATGAAATCACATGGTATTTGTCTTTCTCTGACTGGCTTATTTCACTGAGCATAATACTTTCCAGGTCTAGCCATGCTATTACAAAAGGTAAAATTTCTTCTTTCTACAGCTAAGTAGTATTCCATAGTATCATAGCTTTTTTATCTGCTCATGGGCACTTGGGCTGCTTCTAAATCTTGGCTCTTGTGAATAACACTGCCATGGACACGGAGGTGCATATATTCTTTCAAATTAGTGTTTCAGGTTTCTTCAGATATATTACAAGAGGTGGAATCACTGGGTCGTAAGGCAGTTTCATTTTTAATTTTTTGAGGAATCTCCATACTGCTTTCCACACAGTGGTTGCACCAATCTGCATTCCCACCAGCAGTGCACAAGGGTTTCTTTTTCTCCACATCCTTGCCAGCACTTGTGGTTTATTGATGAGCGCCATTCTGACAGGTGTAAGGTGATATCTCACTGTGGCTTTAATTTTCATTTCTCTGATAATTAGTGATGTTGAGCACCTTTTCATATGTCTATTGGTCATCTGTATGTCCTCTTTGAAGAAGTGTCTATTCAGGTCCTTTGTCCACTTTTTTAATTGAATAGTTTGTTTTTATTGGTCTTGAGTTTTATTAGCTCTCTATAAATTTTGGGTATTAACCCCTTATTAGATATATCATTGGCAAATATGTTCTCTCATTCAGTGGGTTGTCTTTCCATTTTGTTGATGGATTTTTTTACTGTGTTTACAGTAAAGGAATCTAGTTAATTGAAATGCAAATCTGAAAGAAAAGCAGGTGCGTTGGAAGCCATAGAGGGCAGAGGCTGGAAAGGAGCACAGAAATGCCCTGAAAACCCTTCCCTTCTGTTTACCTCACTAGTGGGCATTCCTCTGCTCACCAGAGAGGTTACTGTTTCCTAGGCATTGTACAACTCTCCAAAGGCTGCTGTCAAAGCAGTGTCTGAGAGGGAGTGGCACCCACCTTTCCAGTTAGTTCAGCCAAATGCATTCTGGTAATAAGATATTACAGGAGATCAAACTAAACAGTAACCTAGATATTAGTTCTTCCCCCAACTATAAATCTTTCATCCATCCACTCAAAAAATAGTTATTAATGGCTTAATATGTTAGGTACTTTTCTACATATGGGAAATTCAGCAGTGAACAAAAGAAATTCTTACTTTAATGAAGCTTACATGCTTACTGGAGAGAAAGATACAATTAACAAATAAATATACATCATGTGATGATAAGGGCCAGGAAGAACATTGAGCTGGCTTAAAAGGTAAAAAGTGACAGACCGGGTTTAGAAAGCTACCTTAGATTAGGAGGTCAGAAAAATCCTCTCTGATAATGTGGTATTTGAGCCGAGACCAAAGAAATGGGGGAAGGAGCCATGCAGATAGCTGCATGAGAAGACATTTTATAGGTAGTGGGTCTGGGCAACATCAAGGAGACTTTAGTTAAATTCAATATATGCCTAAAGCAACCACCAAAATAACAAGACAAAGAAGTTGTCTTATTATAGTTAATAAGCCAACAGAGAAGATTAAATGAAATAAAAAATATACTTAAATCCCAAAAAATTCAGAATAGGAAGAAAAGGGAAACAACAAATGGCACAAAGAGAAAACAAATAGCAAGATGACAAGCTCAAACATAATCATGTCAATGATCATGTCAAATAGAAATGGTCTAAACAGCCAATTAAAAGGCAGAGACTGCCCGGCCAGGTGGTGGTGCAGTAGATCAAGCATTGGACTGGGACACGGAGGACTCAAGTCCAAAACCTCAAGGTCACCAGCTTGAGTGCGGGGGTTGTGGGCTTTAAGCATGGGTTCACAGACATGACCCCATGGTCACTGGCTTGAGCTCAAGGTCACTGGCTCGAGCAAGTGGTCACTTGCTCTGCTGTAGTCCCCAGTCAAGGCACATATGAGAAAGCAATCAGTGGAACCACAGCGAAGAACTGATGCTCTCATCTCTTTCCCTTCCTGACTGTCTGTCTGTATCTGTCCCTCTCTCTGTCTCTCTCTGTGCCTCTGTCACACACACACAAAAAAGGCAGAGACTCATATTGTATAAGACCCAACAATGGGAACAATGGGCTACCTACAAGAAACACATTTTAAACAGAGTAAAAGCAAAAGATATAATCTGAAGACTAATGAAAAAAAAAACAGCTGGAGTGGCTACATTAGTATCAGACAAAGTAGATTCCACCATAATAAAGATTAGTTTGCAAAATAAAGAAGTTCATTTCATGAAGAGTAAATGGTAAGAAATCAGTGTATCAAGGAGCAGCCACAGCAATCCAAAATGTTTAGACCATTAATCACATAGCTTCAAAATTCATGAGCAAAACACTATTAATAGAACTGCAAGAAGAAACAGAGAAATCCACAGTATAATCAGATATAGCAATATCTCTCTATCTCAGTAATTGTTAGAACAAGTGCTATATTGAAGAAGAATATAGTAGACTTAAACACTTTTAACTAACTTGACCTAACTGACATTTAGAGAATTGTCTATGCAAAAACAGAAGAATACACCTTCTCAGAGAGTACACACAGAACATTTACTAAAATTGAATATGCATCTTACTTGTATCACTCTGCCAACAGCATTTAATGATCACCATGTTATGCTCCCCAATCTGGCTTACAGAGAACCACTTGCCTTCTGACTGACATCTTGTTTTCATTTTGTTTCATAGGTAAAAACAAATACAAACACCAAGTCTCTAGTCTGCTGAGAAAAGTCTGTGGTCCAGAACAAAATTATATATCAGTCCATCCATCTTTTATTCTTCTGGTCCACTGATTTGGTTAGCCAAAAAAAACAACAAAAAACCCAAGGTTATTGTACTTTTTTACTCTAAGGTATTCTGTTCACCCTCAAATTATTAACTCCCTCTAAGTCAAAGTTTGAGTGCCCATATTGCTGTTTGAGGAATTTCAATATTCACTCCTAAAGGATTGCAATAGACAGCATCCATTTGAAATCATCACATTTAGCACCTTTAAATTAATAAAAATACAGTGTAGAAGTAGGGCTGCCAGACTTAGCAAATAAAAATACAGAAGAGATGCCAAGTTAAATTTAAATTTCAGATAAACAAGTAATTGTTAGTGTAGTTATCTCCCAAATGTTGCATGGCCAGATATATATGTTAGATCCCTGGTAACAGCAGGAGAGAAGCACATAGTAAATTCCTGTAGTGAGGATCAGAAGGTAATCATGCCCATATGTGGTGGGGAAGTGAGTAAGTATGGAATCTAAAGCAAAGCCAAAATGACAGGATTTAAGAACAATGAGAAGCACAGAATCAGTGAACCCAATATCAGGCACAGAAATGACCTCTGAGCCTGTCTTCAAGAGGTGGTCATTTGGCCCCGGTGTGAATATCAGGACAATTAGTCACAGTGCAGCCTTTGAAGCCTACAAGTTACAGGGCTGTATTTGTCTTGAATCTTTCTTATGCTTCTACATGTGGTGATTAAAATAATGCTGCTACTGCTACTTTTATGGCAGTATATTGCTCTGACTTTCAAAATGAAAGCTTTAATCTATAATCACACACTGAGGCCCTTGAGTAAAAGATGTGGTCTTTATTCATAAAACCATTCCCTCAAGTAACTGCTCTGCATGGGTTAGATTAAGGGAGACAGGGAAAAGGAGGGGGACACAGGAGGAGGAAGCCAACGAGGAAATACAAATAAAATTGCTTTGGCTAATAATGAACTTGTAGTTATAGGAAGCAAGGAAAATGGATATGCTTTAAGAATTCCTCAGGGCTAAGGAAATTGTTATTTTTACATTTTCAATCTCTAATTCGAGATCTTTCTTACAAAAAGAATAAAGCTATACAGTCTTATAATAGTAGGAAGCTTATATAGCATTGAGCACATTACATTGACTGCAACAACCAATCTTATTGAAAACAGAGACATGAAAACATCATTTGGCCTCCTAGCTTCAGATAAGACTGTTTCTATACCTCTCAGTCCTCTACAATTCTAATTTGAAAGGAGAAACTGGAAAAGCTCTTAGGGGAATGAGATTGTGCATCCTCTTTGCTAAATTATTTTAGTCTTTCCTACCAAATAGGTAGGAATTTCCTTCTCAGAACTCACCTCAATAACTCTTATTGTAGTTCAGGTTGGCATCCTTTGAAATCTATTACTATATTCCCTAGAGAGAAAGAATAGCTGTTTACCATCTTCTAGACAGTCCTCATTCAGGCACTGAAAAATCCTGACTAAATAACTCCATCAGCCTTCTCTGATTTAATCATTTCAGGTCTTGTGACCTTTGTTAATAAGTCCTATATTTCAAGGCTTTGTTCATTTTTAATCATTAGTTACACCGTTGCATAAAGATTAGTGCATGAACCCTTTGAAAAAGTGAAAAACTCAAATAATTCATTCGAAGAAATGAAATGCTAATGCTGTTGCTACGTGGCAACGCTGGGTTCATTTAGATGCCTTTGCTCAGCATACCATCTGCAGATCTCCCCCTTTCATCCTACCCGCCTTGGAACATTTAAAGGGTGGAATGTGTCTTAACCCATTTATTTTGACTAAACACCAAATCACATTTCTGTTTTTTCCAGGACAAAATGAAGCTTGTCACACTTGGACTAATATTTATAGTTCTTAATGAGGATTATGTTCTTTATGATTATTTTTTTAACATTCTCCTAGGAGACACATTTTTAATGTGAGTAATTATTTCATTAATGACTACAAAGCAGTTTGATGAAACACAAATAGCATTTAGCACAAATTCTAAATAATCACGACTGTGGTTTTGGGCCAAATAGACTGAATTGTCATTGTATGAAGTATGTGAATAAAATTTCTTGTAAACCTCAATAGTACTCTATGGAAACTTGTAAAATAAAGAAAGCAAGTAAATTTGTCCTTTCAGACTCTTATTACCCACTAATATGTTCTCTCCTCACCTCCTGAACTGTGCCCTACAATCCATAATAAGAACTGACAACTTTCCTGCCCTTTCTGGGTGTCAGGACTTCCTCAGCTACAGTCTCAAATGTATCACCACCACATGAACAATATAGTGCACTCTGGAACAGTGACCTACGTATTTACTAAACTCCACCTCTCCTATAATCTATTCCACAAAGACTATTCTCTCCCTGATATTGAATAACTAGTCTGATAAATTCACCTGCTTTAATGACTTATAAATTCTTTATGAGAACACAGTATAATCTGAAAGACTAATTTTAATGATAGGGGGAAAAGCATTATTCGACCATTGATAGAAATATTTGGATTAAGCTTTTTAAAACTCATCTCATGAATCCACAAATTGATCCACATTTCCATCTTTTCCAAGCTTTATCATACACCTTAGTACTTTTCAGAGTGGTCTTATATACAAATAGGAAATTTCATCTTCCTTTTGCTGGATGTACTGTATTGTTAATTCATTAACGCTGAACTCACAGCCAACACATTTTAACTCATGCCTGAACAAACCTTATCTAACAAACATTTTTTCTTGTAAAGTACATCACAGATTCCTTATACTTAGGAACACTAGATAGCATTTCAGCATTATGCTTAGGGGCCTTTTTAAAGAGCAAAGTCACCCCCAAAAATCAAAATATATGGAAAAACTTGTCACTAAATAGATCACAGAAAGGACACTGTTTACAGCTTGAGAGCTAAAATGAAAAGGTCAAGTATAGTCTTGTCCAATCTCAGCTGGGAGGGAATGTGCACATCACACAATTCACATTATTTGCAACTTTGTTGCTTAAAAATTCCACAAGCATTAATTTTGGGGTAATGTGTAAAAAATAATAAAATATTTAGGCATAAATTTAATCAAGAAGGTGAAAGATTTGTTTACTGAAAACTATAAAACATTAATGAAGAAATTAAAGCAGATACAAATATATGAAAAGACACCCCATGTTCATAAATTAAAATACTTAATAGTATTAAAGTGTTCATACTACCCAGAGTGATCTACAGATTTAATTCAATTCCTATCAATATTCCAATGATATTTTTCACAGAAATAGAAAAAACAATCCTAAAGCAATCTTGAACAATAGCAAAAGTTATAGTCAGATTATATTACAAAGCTATAGTAATCAAAACAGTATGGCCCTGGCATGCAAACAGACATATCAACAGGAAATAAACCTTTGCATACATGATCAGGTAATTTTTGACAAGAGTATCAAGAATCCACAATAGAAAAAGGTTAGTCTCCTCAACAAATGGTGCTGGTAAAGTTAGATATCCACATGCAAAATAAATAAAATTGACACTTATCTTATACTATACACAAATATGAACTCAAAATGAATCAAAGATTTGAACCTAAGTGATGAAACCATAAAATTCCTAAAAGAAGACATAAGGAAAAAGCCTACTGACAATGGGCTACACCAAGGGTTGGGAACCTTTTAGGCTGAGAGAGCCATGAACACCACATATCTTAAAATGTAATTTCATGAGCCATACAATGACCTATGTACATTATGCATCATCCAATAAAAATTTGGTGTTGTCCCGGAGGACAGCTGTGATTGGCTCCAGCCACCTGCAACCATGAACATGAACGGTAGGAAATGAATGGATTGTAATATATGAGAATGTTTTATATTTTTAATGTTATTAGTTTTTTTTTATTAAAGATTTGTCTGCGAGCCGGATGCAGCCATCAAAGGAGCCACATCTGGCTTGCAAGCCATAGGTTCCCAACCCCTGGGCTAGACAATGATTTTTTTAGATATGTCATGGAAGGCACAGGAAAACAACATGAAAATAAACAAGCAGAACTATATCAAACTAAAATTTCTGCAAATCAATGGAAATGACCAACAAAATAAAAAGGCAACCTACAGATTAGGAGAAAATATTTGCAAAGCACATATCTGATAAGGGTTTAATATATGAAATATACAAGGAACTCATAAAACTCAGTAGCAACAAAATAAATAATCCAAGTAAAATTGGGAAAAAGAATCTGGATAGATATTTCTCTAAAGAAGATATACAAAGGCCAACAAGGATATTAAAAGATGCTCAACATCAGTAATCATCAGGGAAAGTAAATCAAAACCACAATGAGATATCACCTCACATCTGTTCAAATGACCACTATTAAAAACAAAAGAACAGATAACAAAATGTTGAAAAGGAGATGGAGTACAGAAACCTCTTAGACACTGTTGGTTAGAATGTAAATTAGTATATCCATTATGGAAAATAGTATGAAGTTTTCTCAAAAAATTGAACTATTATATGATGCAGCAATTTTACTTCTGGGTATATATATCAAAAAGGATTGAAATCAGAATCTTAAAGAGATATCTGCACTCCTATATTTATTGCAGCATTATTAGAATAGCCAATATATGAAAACAACCTAAATGTCCATTGACAGATGAATGAATAAGGAATTGTGTTATATACATAAAATGGCATATCATTCAGCCTTAAAAATAAGAAAATCCTGCCATTTATAACAATATGGATAACCTGAAGGTATTATATTAAGTGAAATAATCTAGTCAGAAAGACAAATATTTTATAGTCTCACTTATATATAGACCCTAAAGTAGACACTCTTAAAGCAGAGAGTCAAATGGTGGTTGCCAGGGGCTGGGGAGATGAAAAAAGAGCAGGTGATGGTTGAAGAGCAGAAGATTTCATTTATGCATGAGAAATAAGTTTTGGAGATCTATGCAGCACAGTACATAGAGCTAGTGATACTGTATTGTATACTTAAAAATGCTAAGAGTGTAGATTTTCTTTTTGTAAAAGATTTATTGAGATATAATTAACACACTGTACAATTTATCCACTAAAGTACACATTTCAATGGTTTTTCATGTATTCATATAGTTGTGCAACCATCACCACAATCAGTTTTAGAATATTTTTATAATCCCCAAAAGAAATCCCATATGCTTTACCTGTCACTCCTCAATGCCTTCATCACCTCCCAGTCATATAGATGGTAGATCTTACGTTAAGTGTTCTTATGGAAAAATAAGAACAATGGACAGAAGTATACTTTAGGTCAGGAGTCGGGAACCTATGGCTTGCGAGCCAGATGTGGCTCTTCTGATGGCTGCATCCGGCTCGCAGATAAATCTTTAATAATAAAAAAATAATAACATTAAAAATATAAAACATTCTCATGTATTACAATCCATTCATTTCCTACCGCTCATGTTCATGCTAGTGAGTGGCTGGAGCCAATCACAGCTGTCCTCCAGGACAACACCAAATTTTTATTCAATAATGCTTAACGTACACGGGTCGTTGTATGGCTCTCACAGAATTACATTTTAAAATATGTGGTGTTCATGGCTCTCTCAGCCAAAAAGTTTCCCGACCCCTGCTCTAGGTGATACACATGTTTATGGTCATGGTGGTAATGGTTTCCCAGGTGTATACTAATCACCAAACTTATCTAGATATATACAGTACATATGTATAGCTTTTAATATATTAATCACACCTCCAAGTGGCTTAAAAAATAAATACATTAGAGAGTAAATGAATTTGGAAATTCAGAAACCACAAATAATGAGGATTGACTATAATACCCTCATTTGTAAATGAAGAAGCAGAGGTAAACAGGGTAAATAATTTGCTTAAGGTAATATAGCTAGAAAAAAAAGAAGTCAATATCTAAAACTTTCTGGATCAAAATCCTATATACAGTATAAGCTATTATGCCCTATGCTTCGCATATGTTTTTTATCATTATTACACTGTCCCATCATAAGACATCCTTTGTCGGGTCTTGATGGAAAGTACAAATAAGCATTGAATATCCTCCTCACTCAGAGATGTATTCTAGGTCCTATGACAGAGGAAACCTGTCTTCTGATCGATCTTAACTTCTGGTTGTGAGTTTAGAACTGTTATTGCAATGAATTAAGGTTTTTCTTTTTTGTTTTATTTTTAATTAGCCCTTCTCTACACTAGTTGTATGACCCTTAGGCTCCTACTATCCTCTTAAAAGAGGAATTATAATGCTGATTCCATGGACAATCCTGAGGAGTAAATGAGAGAGCTGGCATAACAGTCTAGCTCATAGAAAGTACTCAGAAATTAGCATGAATTACTTACTCTTCAGTATTTGCTCTTCTGGGGCTTCCAGAACTTGTTCAACATAGGGACTTTTCATCACTTAGTTTCTGTATACAGGCTTTTACAAATTAAAAGCAAAACTAACTGTCACTTCTAATGTGACTAATAATTACGGCCACATTGCCCTGCAAAACTCCAGCTCTGCTCCCTCCTTGCCAAGGATAATAATGTAGGTGTGCAGCACATATATATAGCTCAAGGGTAAAGATTCCAATATTCCGTCATCAAACACGCTTGAAAACAAACCCAAACTCACTTAGCAGTAAAGCTAAGTCTGCCATGAACAGTTGTTTTCAAACTTCCACCTCTTTAAAAAGAACTTGTGTTTTGATTTTAATTTCTAGTTCAGAAATCACTCCATCTGGTCTGGCCAATCAGGATGCACAAGAGGCACTGAATTTAGTTTATTTCATTTATATATATATAATACCAGAGGGTGTGTTAATGTGAAAATGAAATAAGGTTTGAAATAACACAAGGGGAAAGATGACAAGATTGCATGAATATGTCTCTAAACCCAGGGTTTAGGGAGAGATAGGAGATTTCCTGCCTTCAAAAAGAGAGCCACCATAGCTTCTTAAAGTATGAGTACGAGTCTTCTACTTTATGGCAGAGAGCAACGATGCTGGTTTATATATGACCCAACTGGACAAAGAGAGATACCTAAGTCATCTGCTTTACCTACATCTGTATAATAGAAAGATCATGAGACTTAGATTTAAATCACCACTCTTTTTACTTATTATGTGACCTTGGCAAGTTGCTCGATTTCACTGAGCTGAAGATTTTATCTATAAACATGATAGGAATAATATCAGCCTCAGAACATTGCTGCAAGGATTGAAATTAGAAAATATATGTGAAATTTTCTGTAACAGAGGTCTTAATAAATCTTAGTTTTATTAAATTCATGAATCGTTGACTAGCAGTGTATATTTCAGATTAATTTTTTCATCAAAGTATTTCAAACATTTACTTAACTTATACTATCTTCAGTTCCAGGCACTGGACTAAATCCTGTAGATCAGAAATCCTTGCTCTGTGTGTGGGAGGTGGGGAGGCAAGTGAGAGAACAGAGAGAGGTAATGTGATAGTGTCTATGGATGTCTCCTCAGAGATGTATAAATCTTGTACTTTTCTATGTCATGAATTTGATGCACTAGCAAGGATTCTACTCTTATAATAATCTCAAAAGGAAACCAAATACTATTTCTTCTGTAAAAGTTTTTCTTATCATTCCAAGAAGAAGCAATCACTTTATACTCTTAAGTTCTAATTACAACTCTCATTTATTTGTTTTGTAAGAATTCTTGCCCTGGCCAGTTGGCTCAGTGAATAGAGCATCAGCCTAGTGTATGCACATCCCAGGTTCGAACCCTGGTCAGGGCACACAAGAGAAATGACCATCTGCTTCTCTCCCTCTCTCGCTTCTTTCCCTCTTCCCCTCTCACAGCCAGTGGCTTGATTTTCGAGTAGCAGCCCTGGCACTGAGGGTAGCTCGGTTGGTCTGAGCATTGACCCCAGACAGGGGTTGCTGAATGGACCCCGGACAGGGCACATGTGGGAGTCTGTCTATCTTCCCTCCTTTTACTTAAAAAAAAAGAATTATTGGATTCACTTTTTCATATAATAAATATTTATTAGACCTCCTACTATAGGTAAAGCATGAAATAGACACCAGGAAGAAACAGGATACCTAAAATTACTTGCTACCCTCCAGAAGTGTTACCACTGAGTAAGGAAATTAAGATATACACAAAAATAAGTATTTTAATTCTATAAAAGTAGTAAAAAGTGCCATGAAGCTATGAAAAGGGAAAAGATCACTTCTCAGCAGGATTCAAGAAGGCTTCTTAAAGGATGGGCTTTAAAGGATGGTACTCTTTCAATAAATAGCACAGAATAAAACTTAGAAAAACAAGATCTTTTGGTCTCAATAGATGCTTATTAAGTATTACCTGTGTTGTTTGTTATTTATTCATGCTCACATCTTTCCATCTCCTTGAAAGCCACAGAGACAATGCAAGACTCTTGTCTGTGAGTCCCAGGTCACATCACACACAGGGCAGTACATGTATCAAGTAAGGAAATTTGAAGTCCACATTGGACTAGCCTAGATTAAAAAATATCTTGAAGGAGAGAATTTTTTCTGCCTTCTGAGATCCAGGAAGGATACCCTATAACTGTGATGGCGAACCTTTTTATAAAAACTGCCCACTTTTGCAGTGCTGGTCAACCTGGTCCCTCCCATGGTGGGCTGGTAGGGGAGCAACCAAACAGTGCACGATTGGCCTACCATGAAAGCTGGAATGCCCACTAGTGGGCGGGAGAGACCAGGTTGACCGGCACTGCAAAAGTGGGCGGTTTTTATAAAAAGGTTGGCCATCATAGCTCTATAACATCCTTAAGGTCATATTACATGTATTGGGGTACTATGACTTGAATTATACAGCTACCTCCAATCCCAAAGGACTTAGTTACCAGCCATGGCATGTTTGTGTGCTAATACCAGAATATATTCGTATTATAGATGTAATGTGTGCCTATTCACATCATCTATGTTCTTTGTGGTTTCTTCTTTCTCTTGAGATTGACAAGACACCTCCAAGGGATATTGTTCATCCTTGACCAGGAGATGGAGTTCTGAGCTTTGGCACAGGCAGGACCACTGACCTTTCCCTGTTAGAATTTGCTGATCAGGGCAAATTCAAACCCTATTTCCGGGGCTACTTCATTTTTAAGGCAATATCAAGTCGTGACGTTACTACAGAACTGAATTAGCATACGCTGTTGCAAATTTTTGGCATGGATGCAGTTTTTATGTTGTTAGCAGAGCTTATTACCATGGTTTTTGGAAGGAAAAAATAACTGGTTGGAGAAATAGGTCTGATATCATTTTTTCAAAAAAATATATGTGTTACAAGCTTCTAGCAGCTATGTCAGCACAGAATATATGGCTCTGAATTCTAGTGCATTTAAAACAAGGGCCTGAGCTCTCTGTATATCAGGAGCCTTTAATGTATGTCATCCTATCTAAATGTCACGGGTTTAGAGAATTGGAAGATACTTTTTATTTCTTCTTGGGATGCTCTAGGGTTGTTACTGTTTCATTATTTTCACACTTTCACATTGTTCCTCAGTTCCTATTGGGGAGGCTGCAGGAGAGAACTGATTCATAAACCTCAGGAAAATCCTTCATTATTATTACTATTATTATTTTTATTATTATTATTATTATTATTATTATTATTAAGTGAGAGGTGGGAGGCAGAGAAACAGACTCCCACATGCACCCCAACTTGGATCCACCTGGCAAGTCCCCTACTGGGCAATGCTCTGCCCTTCTTGGGTCACTGCTCCATTGCTCAGCAACCAAGCTATTTTAGTGCCTGAGACAAAGCCATGGAGCCATTTTCAGTGCCCAGGGACAACTTGCTCAAACCATTTAAGCCATGGCTGTGGGAGGAGAGAGAGAGAGAGAGATGGAGAGAAGGAGGAGGGGTAGAGAAGTAGATGGTCACTTCTCCTGTGTGCCCTGACCAAAAATTGAATCTGGGACTTTCACATGCTGGGCTGACACTCTACTGCTGAGCCAACTGGCCAGGGCTTAGGAAAATATTTTATTACAGAGTACAAATCTGTCAATTCCTACTTTAATGCCATGTTCTGGTTTTAAGCAGAAAGAATAAGCTCACTGAATAATTACAGACCAAGTTTCTACCAAAGTCAATATAGGTTAGTAGGTAGGATTCACCGGTCATTGTCAACTTCACCATTATTTCTGGCCCAATAAATAGATCACTGTAACTTGGCTTGAATGTGTGGCAGAGGTAGCATTGGAATTTGGTACACATTGGTCATACATTTTGAATTTTTTTCTACTGAAATCATATTTAAGTAATGGAAATTCTTTTAAAGTACTACAGTTTAAAATGTTTCCCTTACATATTAAGCAATCACATACTAGTTTCCCCGGTATTACCCTTGCTTTCTCGAGGTCTCCTGACTAGTTGGCGGCAGAGCAGCTCTTGATATTCATGTGCTCTCTCCAATTTAAAGTCCTAACCTCCTCGGTGATCCTCTCCCCCCTGCCTCTGTGTTTGTGTAGTGACAGAAGCATAATTGCTGGTGTTATAGAGCTGCATGCTCTTCTAGAGTCCAACTCTATCTGGTAGGCAGAATAATGTCCCCTGACAAAAGATATTAGGGCCATAGTCCCCAGAACCTATAAATCCGTTATATTGCATGGCAAAGGCAAATGAAGGGTACAGATGGAATTAAGGTTGCTAATCAGCAGACCTTGAGACCAGAAGATTATCCTGGATTATCCAGGTGAACCCAATGTCATCACAAGTATCCTTGTAGGTGAAGAAGGAGGCAGGAGAATTAGAGTCAGAATGATGCCATGTGAGAAAGATTCAGCCCACTATTGCTGGCTTTGAAGATGTAAGGGGGGCATTAACCAAGAAGCACAGTCACCTCTAAGGCTGGAACAGCCTGGGAAATGGTTTTTCCTCTAGAGTCCCCAAAGGATTTCAGCCATGATGTCACAATAATTTTAGTCCGGTGAGATGCATTTTGGATTTTTGACCTCCAGAACTGTAAAATAATAAATTTTGATGTCACTAGGCTACATTCAGTTCAATTTCTTCTTTTGAATGTAAGAAGGCACTAAATATACTTCCTTCTAGTAGTCACAGAAGAAAGAAATCCCCCAACAATTATTCCCACCAGCAAATTATCTGTGAAGCTCAACAGAATCAGTCTTTAGGACACAGGTCCTATCTAACTACATCCCAGCCGTTCAGTGTCTCTGCATCCACCTTAGCAGCATAGCACCAGACAAGAGTTCCAAACCCACTTGTATCAGTCAGTGGCCCAGCAGGAAGAGAGGATTCATTCAAAGAAGTCAGTGGAAGAGAGCCTACCAAAGTGATTGTGTGCAAAAACGAAGGCAGGATTAGGAGTGACAAAAAAAGGCTGATGGCACCTCAGGGACAAGCAACAGAGAGAAATTGATCCGAGGACTAAGGAGGCAAAATCTGAGAGCTGTTCCTGGAATCCAGTGAATGCTGACGCTGTAGAGAGGGCTGTCCATGAGGAGCTATAGTCTTTGACAGAGAAGTAGAGCCGCTGCTACCTCAGTCAGTGGAGAGAAGGAGTCAGGGGAATAAATACCCTGAGCTTTCTTTCTTCCTGCCAGTTCCTCCCATTGGCTGAGACCTAATGAAAGTCAGAGGTGTGGGGGAAATTGCTGTGTTAGGCTTGCTCACGGGTTTACTGGCTGCAAGCACTTTGCCTGACTGGTGTGTGGGCATGTGGCAGCACCATGTGTATGTGGTCAATGAAAGGCTGCTGGTGCTTTCCCTCAGTGGCAATTCCCCCAGATTGCTCTCCTGCCAAAGAGAGGTGCAGTTTTCCCAGCTCCCTTGCCCTTCAATTTGCTCGCCTATCTTTGCAAACCTCCAGTGAATGGGTATGGCCCAACGCTTTCCTGCCCCACAGTTCCTCTACCTTCTGCCTGAATTATAGGAACCTGCCTGGCCTCGGCCACTGGCATTACAGAGAGCAAGCAGCATGGTTGATGTAGTCTGCAAAGGTCAGCCTCCCTGAGCACAGACCAGGGGGAGAAGAGGGAGGCATGTAACTAGAGAACCAAAGAGAGAAAATACAACACCCACTTTCCAACTCAATACATCTTTCTTCCCTTGCCCCAGAGTATTACACATCAAACTGACTTGCTTGTTACCTTATATAGTGGAAAGATAATATATGGTGGTAAACGAAAAAGTATTTCAGGAAAATTTAGAGATAAAGCTCTTTCTGCTTTTATAAATCCATAAAAATGATTTCAGAAAAAGTAGGTGGTAATAAAACTCCCGAAAGTTAAAACATGTTGGCACCTTTGAGATTGGCTTCTAAAGGGGCACGGTTACCCTACACTATCCTCAAAATTGTTGGTTAGTATCACAGCCAAGGACAAGATGCTGGCTGGATGCTCCATTGGTCCAGCCAAGCATGGCAGTTCTAATGGTGTTATGATTTATGAGATTATGATTTTTTTGGCCAAGAAATAACAGAAAATTTGCTACAATTTGTTCATTTGGCCTTCTGATGGTACAATAAGACAGTTTCATGAATTTTTTCTTCTTACATGTACAGGAAATAAACAACTATAAAATTGCCTAAGGACCAAAAATAAATCAAGGCAGTAAGTTTAATTCACTTACTAGGAGTCTTAAACTGACTAGAAGGCATTTACCCTTCCTAAAAAAAATTAATTTAGGCAACATTTTAGTCAAAAGTACCATTGATCTAAAGAGAATCCACAACTTCTGACCAGCAGTTCTGGGTCCACATCCAACTTAGTATACATTGTGCCACAGTGTAAGGAGGGAGAGGACTAACATTGGGATCATCTGAATGTTTACTCCCATTGGGATACTGGGTTCTGCTAGCATTCCTGACCCATACAAAGAGAAGCTCAAGGGATGGGAATGTGAAATCAGTGTGCACAGCACCATCATGCTGAAACATGAAACACAGTCCTTTCATTTTCAGCTGCAGGACGGAGGGAAGAAGTTCTGCTGCCTCAATTTCTCCACTCATCCCCTTCTACGTATTAACACACACCCGTGAGAAGCAGCATCAAGGGCAGCATGACCCCTGAATTCTTGGAAGACTTTAGTCATCCAATGGCCATGATGATGACTGAAGCCATGTCTCATAATGTGTGAACAGGCCTTGTAGATTTCAGCCATTGAAAAGGGATCATAGGTTCAAAGTCTTTGCAGATTACTCTCTAGGCTTCTATCAAGTGCTCATGTCCCTGAGGTTGGAAGGATGTATAGCATCAGGTGCATTTACAAATAGTACCAAAGGACCCAGTTCTGGTGGTAAAATTGTATAAGGGTCACTGAGGACAGGATTTAGCTTTGTATCAACTATATGCAAAAAGCCAACTTCACCCATATTTATTTCCTAGTTACCATTCATTTCCATATTGGCTACATAATTTACATGTTGTCTTCCATGTAGAAAAAAAAAAGAACCAACAATATTGATGATTCATATGAGTGCTACTTTTAACCACATTAAATTCTTTTTAAATCTTGATTTGACAGTTCTATGAGATGTTAAATAGTACCCAATATTTTGTAGAATGCCTTCATTTCCCATTGTCAAAATGTTTGGAGAAGGGACTCACTAACCAAATATATAATGGAATGAATGAGCCAGAAAAGAATGTTTGGCAATTAACACATAAAGTAATATTCACATTAATATGTTCTGAAGGCGTTTATGGACCTTGGCTTTCTCCCACACACATATTGGCATAATTTCAGATATAAAAAACCTTTAACATTTAATCTGCTTAATAAAACTCTTATTTTCTACTAAAGTCTTGATTTTCATTAGTGCTATTCACTTGTATTTACAGCTGTCTTCATTCTGGGTATTTGGCAGGCTATATGTCCCCTTGAAGTCAAATAAAACCATCTCATTTACTTTAGCCAATGAAGAGTGAGTAGAACTAATGTGTATAAATTCTGGGCAAAACTTATAAAATAGATGCATAATCTGCTTTATTTCCATCCCCCTGCCATAGGTATCAGTGAGATTCAAGCAGTTGGGATCCTTCTCAGTCTGAGTCTCCAAGTGAGGACGATATGAAACAGGGCCCCTGCCGATCTGAGATGAACATGTAGAACGAGTGAGAATCACCCTATCTGCACTCAGCCTACTTTCTCTCTCTGCTCCCTATGGGAAATGACTAAACCCTTTCCAGAATCACATAAATAACCCACATGACCCTAAGCTCTGAACACCCTTCCACTGAAGTGCTGTATATCATACGCCTACATTGGCACTTAATGTGCTTGAGATAACTAGGCTTTTACCACAGAAGAGCCAATCCTCTTGTGATGTATAAAAAGACAACTTTCAACTTGTCACAATTTACATCTCTTACAACAAATGATCAGTTTAGAGTAAAGTAGAGACAGTGCACTTTAGGGAAGGAAGCATGAGTTTTGTAGTCACCTTGATCTGGTTGACATCGAGGGTTCAGATATCACTTATTGCTTATGTGATCTTAAAAAGCCACATAGACAGTTTGAACAATTTTCATTTCTCATCCATAAAGTGGGATAATACTCTATATTTTGCAGACTGTTGTGAGGAATAAATGAAATAACTCATCTCAAGTACTATTTCAGGGTATGTGATAGCCATCGGTGTCTATTCTCTTGTTCTTATCTGATACCTTCTGAAGGAGAAGTATTAGAAGCACTGACTAGATAACAGGTAGACAAATTATAGCCCACAGGCTAAATCAGACCATTGCCTGTTTTTATAAATACAGATTTATTGAAACACTACCGTACTCATTCATTTATGAATTGTCTATGGTTTCTATCACAATACAAATGCAGAGTTGAGTAGCTGCACCAGAGACTGTATGGCCCACAAATCCTAAAACACTTATTATCTGGACTATTTTAGAAAAAGTTTGCTGAAATCTGGACTAGATTCATTCATAACCTGGACAATTCAATTTCTCATATGAATCTCGTCCTGGACTTATTTTCCCAGAACAGGTCAATGGTGTTGTGTACAGTTGTAGATTCTATTTCCCCTGCCAAGTGCTAATTGGAAACTTGAGGTCAAAAGATCACTGTCTTGGTACGACATTGCCCAAGATCTTCCAACGAATTATGCAGCAAACTAAAGGCAAACTAAAGGACAAGCAGAAAGGATGTTCTAAGTCTACTGAATGTCCTAAATAAAAGCTTGTGTACTCACTTAATTAATTCCACAAATATTTGCTCAGATGTCAGTTGCATGCCAATGAATTGTGCTAGGCACTGAGGATACGAAGATAATAAGGTTTAGTCTTGTACTCTGGAAGTTCACAGTCTAGCAGAGCGGGGAAATATGGTAATAAATAAGTGACTACAATACAGTGAGTGAACAGCTAATAAATATATAAGCCTACACACTAAAGAAAAACTATAGGAAGAAGGTAAGAGGAGATAAGAGCAGAACATATTTCAGTTCTAGACATAAAGCATCCCAAAGTGAGAAACTCAGCATATGGACATGTGAAAGCAAAGACCACTGGAGCATCAACAAGACATCCAGACCTCAGTGTAGGTGGAGTGTGCACTCTCCCTTCTCTTCTGGAGATTCCAGGTAGTACCTTGGTATGGATTCTGTTTGGTTCCCCAGCTTTTATTTCTGGCTTGGATGACTAGATGGATGATGACTTTGGCCAAATCAAGGAATGAAGAAGTGCTTTCAGTGGTTGAGGATAGTTCTACTTAGACATGTTATTCTTGCTGTCCCACTGGCACACAGAAGAAGAAATCCATGAAGCTTTTGGCAACTCAGACTGTGTTTCATTTGTAGAGAATGTCTCATATATAGTAGGTATTTAGTCAAGTTTTTGAAATGCATAAACAGAAGCAAACTTCCCATTTTATTGTCTGTAAAGTAAGTATGCTGTGTCTGTTAAAATACACAATGGCAGGATAGTGGGATAAATATCATCCAATAATATCCCTTTAGAATTCTGAAAAATTACACCACAATCTGAAAATCTGAATAAGAAGACTTAACATAATATGTGACACACAAAAAAAACTGACTTTTGCACAAAGGAAAATGGTATATGGCAGCCATTTTTAATCTCTGCTTCATTCATTCGATCTTTAGTACTATCCTTCATAAGTTTGCTATGATGTAGTTAACTGGATCAAGTCCACTGAGGAATCACAGAGTTTCGGCAAGTTGTTTTGACTTCTACATGTTATATTACTTTTTATTTGTAACCCATATTCTGCAAGGAGAAAAAAAAATTAATTTTCCTTTTACCCAAAGTTGCATCTGAATAACTGAGGTCTTACAGAGTTCTGGGCTGGTATGGGTTGTCTGATTGTTAGTGGCCAACTGTCATCCTGCTCTACACTCAGTTACCAAATGACCCTCTTTCTTCAGGTCCCAATCATCCATCCACAGTGTTTGCTGCTGTAGCACCCCTTGTTCTGATCTCACAATCTTTCTGGTTGAATCTTTTCCCAGACTTTTCTGAATCTGCCACCATGCTTACCCTGGTCAGGGAACCCCATGGAACTAAGACTTTCCACTACAATTTTGCTCTTTTAAGTGTTTGAGGCATCATTGCACTGCTTCCTACACTATACTACGAAGCAATTCACTCAGCAAATTTGACCAACAAATATCGTTAGCATACCTATTATACTCCAGGCTCTGTCCTAGTCTCTTGAGAAACCTCAGTGAACAAAACCAACAAGAATCCTGGCTTCACGAAGCATGTATTCTGGGATGAGGAAATAAATAATAAAAAATAAGCATAAAAATAAGCTTAATTATATAGTATGTTAGAAGTTGATAAGTGCTATGGACTAAAGTAGAGCAGAGAATTAAGAGTACATGCTAAAGGTGGTGGGTTGAAATTTTAAATAAGCTTGTCCTAATAGAGCTCATTGAGAAGATAATATTTGAGCAAAGACTTGAAAGAGATGAAAGAGTGTGTCAAGTAGGTAGTTGGTAGAAGTTTATTCCAGGCACAGGGAAAAGCATGCGCAAAGGACTGAGAAAAGGAGTGAGCCTGCTTAAGGAACAGCAGAAACCCACTAAGAAAGTGTAGAGTTAGCAAGGGTGAAAAAAGCAAAAGATGCCTTGAGAAAGGCAGTGGGGAGGGAAAGGTTGGCTTAGGCTTTCCTTCCAAGTGAAATGGGAAATTTGTGGAGAGTTTTGAACGGAGTGGTGTTATAATGTGACTTAGATTGTAAAATGATTGCTCTGGTTGTTATGTTGAAAACATTCTCTTAAAGGTAAATCAGCCCTGGCCAGCTGGCTCAGTGGTAGAGCGTCGGCCTGGCGTGCAGAAGTCCCGGGTTCGATTCCCGGCCAGGGCACACAGAAGAAGCGCCCATCTGCTTCTCCACCCCTCCCCCTCTCCTTCCTCTCTGTCTCTCTCTTCCCCTTCCGTAGCCGAGGCTCCATTGGAGCAAAGATGGCCCGGGTGCTGGGGATGGCTCCTTGGCCTCTGCCCCAGGCGCTAGAGTGGCTCTGGTTGCAGCAGAGCGACGCCCCTGAGGGGCAGAGCATCGCCCCCTGGTGGGCAGAGCGTCGCCCCCTGTGGGCGTGCCAGGTGGATCCCTGTCGGGCGCATGTTGTTTCTCCTCGTTTCTAGCTTCAGAAAAATACAAAAAAAATAAGGTAAATCAGAGTAAGGAACTCCTCATTGGGAGCTATTTTAGTAGCAGTGGAGGTGGAGAGAAGTATTTGGACTCTGGATATGTTTTGAAGGTAGAGCCAAAGACTCTCTTATTGGATTGAATACAGGGTATAAGAGAAAGATGAGTTGAAGATGATGCCAATGTTTGGCCTTGAACACTAGAGTGATGTAGTTACCATCAGCTAGACTGTGGAAAAAGAGGTTTGTTGAACAAACACTTTTTGCTCCTAGGCCAATGTTTATACACATTGGCATCCCCACTGCCAAACACAGTGCCTAACCCTAGGTAGGCAGAAAATACCTGCTGAGCAGACACATGAGTAAATAGGTGACTAAATACAATCCCCACAGGGCAGGCAACCCGAGGTCTTGCTGCTTTCTTGGGTTCTACCCAAGAAGCACAGGGCAAGTTTCTCTCTTTCAGATTCCCTAACACTCTCTAAAGTTCCTTCATCGTATTACATCCCAGCCAGGGACATTCGGTCTGGCAGAGGGTTAGAGTAGTGGCCCTATCTCAGAGACACACATCTCTGTCCGAGGGTTAGAGTAGTGGCCCTGTCTCAGAGACACACATCTGTGTCCGAGGGTTAGAGTAGTGGCCCTGTCTCAGAGACACACATCTCTGTCCGAGGGTTAGAGCAGTGGCCCTGTCTCAGAGACACATCTCTGTCTGAGGATTAGAGTAGTGGCTCTGTCTCAGAGACACATCTCTGTCAGAGGGTTAGAGTAGTGGCCCTGTCTCAGAGACACACATCTCTGTCCGAGGGTTAGAGTAGTGGCCCTATCTCAGAGACACATCTCTGTCCGAGGGTTAGAGTAGTGGCCCTGTCTCAGAGACACACATCTCTGTCCGAGGGTTAGAGTAGTGGCCTTGTCTCAGAGACACATCTCTGTCCGAGGGTTAGAGTAGTGGCCCTGTCTCAGAGACACATCTCTGTCAGAGGGTTAGAGTAGTGGCCCTGTCTCAGAGACACACATCTCTGTCCGAGGGTTAGAGTAGTGGCCCTGTCTCAGAGACACACATCTCTGTCCGAGGGTTAGAGTAGTGGCCCTGTCTCAGAGACACATCTGTGTCCGAGGGTTAGAGTAGTGGCCCTGTCTCAGAGACACACATCTCTGTCCGAGGGTTAGAGTAGTGGCCCTGTCTCAGAGACACACATCTCTGTCCGAGGGTTAGAGTAGTGGCCCTGTCTCAGAGACACACATCTCTGTCCTCGTGCTTGCATTCCAATGATCCTTTCCCATTGCTCAGTTCAAACAATCTTAACTATTTTCAGGAATAAGAAAAACTGCCTAATTGTATCTTCTACCAAATAAAAAAATTTTATGCTTTGAAGACACCTATGTCAAAAACTGTACTCTTATTCTCTGAGTTTAGATCAACTGAGCCAAGTGTGACAGACAATATTTTGATTTATTAACCAATGGCATAGCACTAGCTGAACCAGAGAAAGGCAGGAGGTGCTAGGGAATGTCAGGAGTGAAACACACCAGTTCATACATCAAATATTATGCTGCTACTTTTTTATTTTTTAGGTGAAACAAATTTGCCCCTTGAATAGGGCTTTGTCTACACAATCATCTTATCATTGTTATCAATTTGCCCATTGATCCAGAGTAAATTAGCCTGATGGTATTTAATTAAAACACGTTATGTCCGTAAAATTATGCAAACTGGAACAATGTTGACACAGGTCATACTGCACAAGCTGGTAATTAGACATTGTTCATCGTTTTCTGAACTTTCAGAGAGGACATTAAACAGTGAGGCACTGTTAATGGTAGAACATGTCCAGGGGGAAATGGCTGGCAGGAGAATTGAAGAGAAAGAACCAATAGTACACAGTGTTGAGAATGAAATGTGAAGGAGGTTTTTTGAGAAAAGAGAAGAGAAATGGGTACGTCAGTAATAGTACAGGATGTCCTCTCCCTTTCAATTCTGCCACTGTTGGCCCTGGATGGTTAGCTCAATCAGTCAAGAGCATCATCTGGAAACAACAGGGTTGTGGGTTCGATCCCTGGTCAGGGCACACATGTGAAGCAACCGATGAATGTATGATTGAGTGGAACCATAAATGAATGCTTCCCTTACCCCGCCCTCTCTCTCCCTTCCCCATCCCCTCTCTCTGCCTTCTTCTCTGTCTCTAAAAATAATAATAATAATAATAATAATAATAATAATAATAATAATGAAGCCCTGACCAGATAGCAGATTGCCGGCTGGTTGGAGTGCCATCCCAGAGCATAGACGTCACTGGCTCCATTCCCTGGTCAGAGCACATGCGGAGCCACTCGATGTTCCTGTCTCTCTCTCTCCCCCCCATCCAAAACAATGAATTCTGCCACTGTTAATATCATAGCTAATTAATTCTTTTTTATAGGTTGCTCTCCATCTCTTGTTTGTGAAGATGCCAAATCTCTGTGAGCTCATTAAATAACAATAGATTTTTTAACTTATAAAGGAGAATTCTTGAAACCCTTAAATTCCACAAAGGCCATTCCAATATATCATTTTCCTTTGCCATGTAGTTTCACATCACTGTAAAATTATATGTAAATGCTCCTGCTCTCACTTGATGAGTTGCTTCTGACCTGGCTGAAACACTTATTAAATTCATTTCACAAATTTTGCTTTCACTAATTTTCATAAAGAACATATGGTTGGCTTGTTTATCGTAGATATAAACAAGGTGGCCATATAAATTCAACATTTCACTCTTTATCCAAAAGGTCTATTTTCTGGCTAAGAACTAATTCTTTTTTAGTCTTCTTCACTCACCACATAATTCTAGAAGTTGTCTTCATTTCAGGCATCATTCACCTATTTTCTGGCGGAAAAAAATTTCATACACAAAAATCGTAAGTTAAGCCCCACTGCACTCCTAAATACACACAAATAATCTCATGTGAGGAATTTTTGCGTCATTAGCAAAGAGATAACCACAACTGTTAAATTCATGAAGATAAAATTTCTACTCTTCTTTCCTTTGAAAATAGAGCAATTTATTTGAAGTGAGCAAACATAAAAATGTATTAGCACGGGATAAATTTGAGGAGATCTTTCATTTACTGAACAAAAATTCAAGAAAATTTTCTAGGTACTAGAAATCATGCAGAGATTATTCTTTCATGATCTCTGTCCCCAAGGAGCAGATAGTCTGCCTTAGAATTTAACTATACATTCAACAAGTGTTTGCTGAGCCACTGCTATGTGCTAGCCACGCTCACAGGCACTAGGCATGTAGCTGTGAACAAGATAGGCAATACCTCTGCTTTACTGCAGGAAAATAATAAACAAACAAAAATAGTTGGTAGTGATAATTGTTATGCTAAAAATGTAGTGGGTCATTGTAATCAAAATGACCAGAGAATTTTTTTAATTAAATCAGAGATTAGGCAAATTATGGTCTGTGCCAAACCCTGCCTACCATCTTGTTTTTACATGCCTGTGAGCTAAAAATGTTTTCTTCATTTTTAAATGTAGAAGAAAGATCCTTAGCTTTTCATGAGAAAATGTGCTTAAAGTGTTAAAGACACTGACTCTTAGCCTACAAAGTCTAAATTCCTGACTATCTGGCCTTTTGCCAGAAAAGCTTGAGGGCCCTTGACTTAGGTGGCCAGGACAGGACTTTCTGTGGAGGAGATGCTCAAGTGGAACTGGATGGCAAGAAAGACTCAGCCATGGAGAGCTGTGGGGAGAAACAGTGCCAGCACGAAGGTCTCATGGGGGATGGAATCGACATATTCAAAGTCATAAAAGGATAATGCAACTGGAGGGAAATGGCAATCCTTGATGGCTACATGGTATTTATCATGTCAGTGTTCCCTAATTTATTTTAAGAGTCTTCTGGATATAGATAAAAGTGAAGTAGTCACCAGGGGGAGGGAGAGGTGGAGGAGGGGGATGGAGGAAGGGGTGAGGGAAAGGAGTAAAGAGGGACAAATATAAGGTGACAGAAAATGATCTGACTTTGGGTGATGGGTACACAACATAACCAACAATTCAAATGATATAGAAATGTTTACCTGAAACCTATGTCCTCTTATTGATCAATGTCATCCTGTTAAAGTTAATTTTCTAAATAAAATTTAAAAATTACAAAAAACAGAAAAGATTCTTCAGGTCCTGGCCGGTTCGCTCAGTCAGTTAAGAACATCATCCCAAAAGGACAAAGTTGGGGGTTCAATCCCCAGTCAGGGCACACACGAGAAGCAACTAATGAATGTACAACTGAGTGGAACAACAAATGAATGCTTTCCTTTCTCCTCCCCTCTCTCTCCCTTCCTCTCTCTGTCTCTCTAAATAATCAATAAAAATTGAGCCCTAACTGGATAGCTCAGTTGGTTGGAGCGTCATTCCAGAGCACAGAGGGTGTTGGTTGGTTTAAATCCCTGGTCAGGACACATACAGGAGCAGCTCAGTGTTTCTCTCTCTCTCTCTCTCTCTCTCTCTCTCTCTCTCTCTCTCCCAGCCTCTCTCAAAAAGTAAAAATAAAGTAAAAAAGTAATCTTCAATGGCTGGTACTTCAGCTATTTCCATATATTTTTAATTTACAGACAAGGCTTTTATAATACCCCCATTAAGTATCTTGACAAACTTCTGGAATTAAATCTGCAAGGTAAATTCCTGGCAGTGGTTCAAATTCCATGGACAATTTTAAGTTTGATAGAAAAGTGTGTGTTTGGAAAAGACTGGGAGAAAGGAAAGAGGAGGGCACCGGTGGCAAAAATGACCTGAGCAAAGGGAGTAGGAACCCCGTTGGCATGCACGCAGCAGAGCCACACTGCGTAAGCTGGAGTGAAGAAAGCATTCTTTAATTGAGAAAAGGAGTAACGTCGGTAACACTGGCTTATAGAACACAGAGACAATCCTGACATCCGTGGAACCAGTTCAAACAGAGTGAAGTAGATGCCCAGTATTTACATGTTCCCTGCTTCTGTGACTGACCTGAAATGAAGAGGGGAGAAGTCATCATTCTTCTGAATTTCCTGACACTGTTTCTAGGAGTGGCCTTGTCTTCAGAAGATGTGGTAGTGGGGGGAAATGAGAACTGTTCTGAGTAGAAGACCAAGTGGAAAATGCTTGGATTAATTATGTAAATATAAAGTGATGCCCTTTCTTACTCTTGACTTCCTCAACTGCAGCAGTTTAGCACATACAAATTGAGCTTCTGTTGTGAATATAAAACTGTAGTTTCAAAAGTAGGAGGAGAAAATAAATAAACTGAGCTACTACCCTCAATAAGCTTACAGTCTCATTGGTTCCCCCAAAAAATGTTAGCGGCCTCCTTCTTGGTGGGGTCTCGGCCCATTTGTACCCCTCTGCTGTGGCACTTCTCACACGCATTTTATAACCAATTGTTCAAAAGATCGCCTCTGATGACCAGCATGTAGAGGGTTCTAATTCCATTTTATATATATTTTCTCCCCAAGCCAAGTCCAGTTGTTGCTACCTACAAAATTGAACATATATAGTCAATGAATAAATAAACAAGCAAATGATTAAATATGATCCATGGTCATTCTACAGATGCCGTAGAGGACATACACTCACTTGCTCCCTCTCTAGCTCTGGCTTTTAGGTGACAATAAAATAACCTGTCAACTCAGTCCATCCTGTAGGGGTTGGGCTGATAAGGGAATCAGTTTATCAAACTTGTCAAAGTTGATCCATCTCTCCATTTAAACTGCTATTCCAGTTTCACCAGAAGATAAATCTCTCTAGGCTTCAGTTTCTCATCCTGAGAAGCCACAAGAGCAGTCGAAATAGCCAGTGGCCAGGATTCTGAAGACCAGCTTTCTCTGTACCCAGTTCCTAAGTAAAGTGAGGATAAGAACCTCAACCTCACACAACTGTGGCTCCTATGAAAAGAGAATGTGTTTAACATAAAATCTAGAACAGAGGAGCCTGAATATGTATTTAGTACATTTATGTATTCAATATGTATGCCATTCTCTGTTCTTAACTAGATGGGCTGCTCCCTGAAGGAGCCCATGTCCCACAACTTTGTATCCTATTTCAATTCTTAGTCAGTGAAAATGGTTGGTTTTCAATAAATATTTGCTGAAGCTTAGAAGAAAAGACTTCAATAAGCTAAAGAGTTTCACATGTACATTTCTTTCAGAAACTAAAATTTGCCATCTTCTAGTAATAAAATATATGTGATCATTGTAGACAATTAAAAAAACAAGTTAAGCATACAGAAAAAAATTTAAATCACTTATTATCCCAAATCATAAAATAGAAATGATATCTGAAAATGTTTTGTTTTATTTCCAGACTTGTTTTTTTCTGTACATTTTTTATGTGTATATATTTTATTTACAAAAATAATCATATTTTTCCAATTGGCTTTTAGTTCTTTGTTTTGCATTATAAGTATCCTCAAATGGCTCCATTTTTTGAAAACATGATGTTTAATGGAGGAATAATATTTTGTTACACCATAAATTATTTACCATTTTTCAACTGTTGAACATTTACACTGTTTCACTAACCTTCATTACATATTTGAAATAATGCTAAGCTGGCTAACCTTGTACACAATATTGCTGATTATTCTATGATATTTTTGCATTTCTGACAAACCATCTAGTACAGTACAGTGGTAAAAAAAAAATCCAGATTCTGAAGACACCCCATCCTTAGTTAAAAGCCAAGATTTACTACAAACTACATCTGGATGTCCTAAGAGTTACTTAACTCTGAGCTTCAGAATATATAAAATAAGAGAAAAATTTTTTTTACTATAAAGTGAGATTCAGGGAGGCAGAGACAGACTCCCGCATGCACACTGACCAGGATCCACGTGGCAAGCTACCTACCAGGTGATACTCTGCCCATTTGGGGCCACTGCTCCATTGCTAGGTAACTGAGCTACTATTTTAGTGCCTGAGGCTAGGCCATGAGCCATCCTCAGTGCCCACGGCCAACTTGCTCCCACCATTTGAGCCATGGTTGTAGGAGGGAAAGAGAGAGAGAGAGAGAGAGAGAGAGAGAGAGAGAGAGGAGAAACAGATGGTCACTTCTCCTGTGTGCCTTGACTAGGAATTGACCTGGGATGTCCACACACCGGGCCGATGCTCTAGTGCTGAGCCAAATGGCCAGGGCCAGAAGAGAACATTTCTATGGGTGCATATTTATGAGTACTATATGTTTACCATTGGATGATGTAATTAAATAAAGCTGAAAATAATAAATAGATCATGTCAATATAAATTATCTCTATATATGCACACTAGGCCAGCTATTGTTTTAAATACTAGGACACTTATTTTTAGTGCAGTTGAAACATAAATAAGTATGCATTTTAGGGGTTTTAGACATTTTCTTCCAGGTGACAATTGCTATGTGTTCTTATAAATAGGGAATGGTGAAACATAGTGGTTTATTTTACCTAGTAATATTAATTGAGTGATCTTGCTAATTAGTATACTACATCTTAACAGTGGATGGATAGAGATGTTAATTGTCTTCTTCATTACAAGATGGGGTTAATGCCAATGATTTGAGACAAATAGCACTTAAACCCCTGAACTCTGGATGAAGAGGGAGATGGATGTTTGCTTTGGATCACTGCAGCCTTTTCATGATCTGAATCAGTAAGCACTCCTTGTAGCTTTGAGTCATGGTTCTAATTAGTAGTTCTCCTGGCCCTGGCTTACAAAGTAAAATATAATTCAAATTATATTTGTAAATTCCAACAAGCTTTCTGGGCTTATACCATCCCAATAAAATAGTTTAAATGCCACCGCTTGTTAAAAATGCTTTCTGTATGCCAAAATATTTATTCTAGCAAATTTAAATAACATTTGAAAGGAAAGAGTATTTTTAATCTATGAATATATTATATAACACTATTATAAATAATGAAGTATATAAGTAGGTCCATAACTAAATAAAGAAAATATATCCATATATGTTAAGAACTTCAAAATAAAAATTAATAGCAGAGTATAATGATTATGAAAGGACAGTGTAGGTGACATGTTGAATCCAAAAATAATATATTCAAAAGAATAATCACCCACAAAAATCCCTTGCTTTGCCAAAGTACAGAAATCAAAACACATCAAAGTGAACATTGGCTCTGAGTTTTGCCCAAACTTCTAAAATAACCACACAGTATAAAAGAGAACTTTGAAACCCAAAATTGTGAACTCTTGTATGGGGTAGAGTTAGCAAGGAATCCTTTCTTTTGCTTGTGAAAGGCAGTGGGATACTTGAATTGGATATTTACAGTTCTGTTTATGTATCATCAATCCTCTGTTTTGGGTATAACCACAGTGCCTATTCAATGTGCCTATGAATGAATCATGCACATCTTTCAATTGGTTATTTGCTGCACTGTAATGACTGCCCCACTGGACCATAAATGCCATGGAAGCAGGGATAGGTCATCCACCTTACCTTTGTAATGTCACCCTCTGGAGCAGAGTTGGTGCTCAGCATTTATATGCTGCCTGAATGAATGAATGAATGAGTTGGTGTGTATCCTTCTTCATCCTCCTGCCTGTGTATGCCAGTGAGAAAATAACTTCTATTTCCTGCATCTTGAAGTTTCTAACCAATTTAGATTCCTATTTTCTGAAATTGTGTCCTGAGTTTGCCATTCCGTGATGGGCCTGAAATCTGTTTCTGGATGGGAATCCTGGCAGGGATCAACTCTTGATTATATCAGCATTTGGTAAAGTTTTTTGGTTTTTAAAATAATATTAGGTCTTAGTGTAATAAACTATATGTGTAGTCCTTAATATAAAATCACAATATTATAACATATGTAAATACACATATATCTGATTGAACACATATAAGCTAAAATCTTGTCAATACAAACAATTAGTATCATGTCTATTTGCTATCCACAGCCAAGCCTCCAGGTGTCCCATGGGCTCTTAAAGACCTATGAATTACTGAGCATTGCCTGCTTCCCAAGTGAGAGATCGGCCTGTAAGCAGGCAGTTCCATTCCCACTCTTGCTTGATTTGTAACTCTAGAAGCCCAAGAGGCATCAATTGCATGGATGTTGAAGTCAGGGAGATTGAATGGGCAGGCACCATGGAATCCCTAGAGCTGCACAAACCAAAGAAGAAAACCCAAGGCTCCTCTTCAAAACAAAATTCAAGTCGCTACTATTTTAACAGCAACATCTTTGCTTCCCATTCTTCCTAGTCTTTACTTCTTGTATTGAACAAACAATAATTAATGTGAATCCTAGCACAGTAAAAACCTTTCTCTAATCCCAGACATTCCGTTTCTCCCATTCTCTAGTGCCATAGAAATCCAATTATTGCTATAAATGGCTTCTCTTTTTTTGTAACTTCATTGGCAGAAACTGCATAGTTACTTCATAAATATGCACAGCTTTTATTTAGGAAAAGATTTTAAACTTAATCAGTAAATAAAGAAATTCTAACTTCCCATTTGTTTGTAGTGAAAACTGTTAGGGACCCTTAGCTTCAGCATGGGGGGGGGTGGTTTCTCAGACTCGGAGTGGTAAAGAGGAAGATCTTGTTCTGTTCTTATTTCCTCCTTTTACTGTCACCATGAAATATATCATACAATCATTGGACCCCTTTATATCTCGGTTTCATTACTTCTCAAATGGAAATAAGATTATTTCTACTTACTTCGCGAGGGTTAGAGGGAGTCTAGGAAGGCCTACAATGGAGCCTCGAGGACACGTTTCTCCAAGGGCCACTTCACGCCTCTGAAAGGACAGCCCAGCCAATCAAGCCGCACAACTGCGTGACCGTCCCACCCCAGCCAATCAACCCGCACGACTGCGTGACCATCCCACCCCACCCCACCTCACACACTTCTAATGCTTCAGCTCTCGATTTCAGTTTATATACAAGGGGTTTTGTAGCCTCGGTTTTGAAGCTAACCAACCCATAATCAAATTTTTATTTCTCATCACATATTTGCTATGTAAGTTTAGACACATGACCAATGGAAACTTTAGTTTCCTCATTTGTTCAATGAAGCTGCTAATACCCCCTAGGAGTATCGTGATTACTCAGTAAATAATGATGTAATATTAATGTCTCTTAGCTAAGAGACACAGGTACAAATGATCTAAATACTGTTGGAATAATGAAGGGTAAACCAAAGATACTCTTCTTATTACCTGGGCATATGTACCTACACAGAGGCAGATTTAATGGCAGGAGAATCGAGAGCAGGGCCCCACAAAACTCCAACTTTACACTTTTTTCTAATGTAAGGGGCCCAATATTCTCTTCTGGGCCTGGGGCCTCAACCAACCTTAATCTACTTCTGTACCTATAGGTGTTTATTAGTGAGAGAAACAATTATATGCTTTATCATCACATGTTAAAGTCAGCCACAATGGAAAGATTAAAACCAGCTAATAATTGGAAATAGGTTTCCTTTTTGCTCTCACTTTTCAAATAGTTTAGTTCACTATCATCTACATAATTAATGTCTATACTATATCCTGATGTTGGGCTAACTGTAATAGGGAAATCTCAAACGATATAAGAGAGTTTTCCAAAAAGAGATGGGTAATACACAAACTATTAGAAAAAATGGTACCCACAATCATGTGGCTAAGATTTGAGAAAAATTATAGTAGTTGGAAAGGCCTTTCAGTTTTAAAGTTGGCCCCAAATGGAATCAAAGCATTTTAACAAGAGAAGAAGTATTTTTAGCAAAAAGAACATTATGACCATTAACTTGGAGAGAAACACCAACATGGGATATTTTGGGACATTGAGGCGGGGGAGTCTGACTATGCAGATTGAAGTTGCTATTGTAAGGTTGCGGAGGTGACACTTAGTTGCGTGGGCTAAAGCAATGTCATGAAGAGTTTGCCTGCCTTTGATACACCATTTATTAGGAAAAGGGAGTCACCTTAGTCACTTGAGTGGAGCAAAAGTATTAGCAAGTATTGTAAGAACTATTTAATACGCAGAATGGGGTAGTAGCAGAAGAGGCAGAAAGTGGTAAGATTTAGTAGTAGAGCTATATCATTTTTTAACTTACATCCTAACTCATTTATGCAGAGAAAATGTACTTCTAAATTTGGTCTTTCTTAATTTGGCCTTTCTTCTGCACCCACAGGTTAGTGAAGAAAAGAAAAATTAAACGACTAATCTGATCTAAACTTCATCCCATCTAATCATCTAAACTGTTCATGTAGCTGTTGCTCAGTATTTCTTGTACAGTCTTTGAGACAGTCCCTCCCTCCTCTGCTTTGCTATGATGCTGAGCTGTAAGAAGACAGGAAGGTGACCTGTGTGTCCCCATGGCACCGGGGAGCAGGGCAAGGGTTTTGTGTTGGTCCTTGGGTGGGCACAGGTTGCACTTACTGATCTCAGTGCCAGAGTCTTCTACTTTTTGTTTGTCACTTGACCAGTGAAATTTGGAGCTAACATTTGTTTCTCATGGGCCTTGTGATCTGACCTCTTTAAGCCTGCTCGAAACACAGAACACATGCCAGACTGACTTAGCATCATCTCTGAATGGCTGCAGACTTCTGAATGTCAATGTCACCACCGACCAATCTGCCTGCCTAGTGATCTGCCCTAACCTCCGCTGCCCAGTCCCTTCTCCCTGTCTTGGTCGGCCCGTAGCAGGCCATGGCTTACCCATCAGGGTTCAGCAAGGTAGGAATTGAGAATGCTATGGAAAAGCTATGAAAAGGCATGAGAACTCCAAACCTCAGATCCTCCCTCTGCCGCCTTGCTTAATTTGCTACGACTGCGCTCCAGGTTTACTCAGAGCTGCTCAGTCCATACTTAACGTCAGAACCCAAACTAAAGTATATGAACCTCAATTATTTTTTAATGGGGAAACAGAAACTTTATTAAGTGACATTAAAGAAGACTAAATAAATGACATACAGTCCATATCCATGGATATTAGAAAGCAATAGCACAAAAATATTAGTTGTTGCCCAACTGGTCTACAAACCAGCTTATACAATGTGAATAAAAATGAAATGAAAATCCAAATACAGCAGTTTTTATTTATTTATTTATTTATTTATTTATTTATTTATTTATTTATTTTACAGAGATGGAGAGTTAGTCAGAGAGAGGGATAGACAGGGACAGACAGACAGGAATGGAGAGAGATGAGACACATCAATCATTAGTTTTTCATTATGCGTTGCAACATCTTAGTTGTTCATTGATTGCTTTCTCATATGTGCCTTGACCCTGGGCCTTCAGCAGACTGAGTAACCCCTTGCTGGAGCCAGCGACCTTGGGTTCAAGCTGGTGTGCTTTTGATCAAACCAGATGAGCCCGCGCTCAAGCTGTTGACCTCGGGGTCTTGAACCTGGGTCTTCCGCATCCCAGTCCAATGCTCTATCCACTGTGCCACCGCCTGGTCAGGATACAGCAGTTATTTTATGAAACTTGACAAGCTCACTCTAAAATTAAACCTTCAATGAAATACCACCACAATTGCCAGATTAGCTTAAAGTAAAATGTCTAACAATAATAAGTGTTGGAGAGGGCATGGAGAAATGATGGCAGGTTAATTGGCACAGCCATTTGAGAAAACGTTTTAACACTTTCTATTAATGCTAGATGAGAATGTATTGTGAGTTGAATGATGTCCTGGAAGAAACAAAAATATGTTCAACCCCTAACCCTAGGTCTCTGTGAATATAATCTTAGTTAAAAATAGGGTCTTTGCAGATGTAATCAAAGTAAAATGAGGCTAGCCATACAGGATTAGAGTAGGCCCTACCCAGTGACTGGTATCTTTATAAAAGAAAGGAGAGGAGAGATATGGAGAGAGATGCAGAGACACCGACACATGGGGTTGAAGTCCATGAGAAGACAGAGGCAGGAACTGGAACGGATTTCCAGAAAACATCAGAAGCTGGGTATAGCTGAGGAAAGATGCTTCTCCACTATCTTCAGAGGGATCATGGCCTTGCTTACATTTTTATTTCAGGGTTTTTTGATGTTTATCTTATTGATTTTAGAGATAGGGGAAGAGAGGGAGAAGAGAGAGAGGCCGATCTGTATGTGTCCTGACCGGGGATCAAACCAGCAACCTCTCTGATTCGGAACAATGCTCTAACCAATCAAGCCATCTGGCCAGGCTTATTTCATATTTCAAGTCTTCAGACAATAAAAGATAAATTTCTGTTGTTTTAAGTCAGCCAGTTTGTGATTTCTTATTATGAAAGCCCTAAAAAATTAATATAATATATGTACCCTATGGCCAGCAATTCTACTTCTTGGGGAAACTTTACAGAGTAAACTGATACACATGTATACCAGGATACATTTAAAATAATATTCATAACACATTCTTCATAACATCATCAGATTGGAAATAACTCATCTACAGGAAATGGCTAAATTAATTTAATTGATTTAACACAATGAATGGAGTGTTTATCATGTACTAAGCACTGCTCTTGACCCTTGTAGAACATCCCTCCTGTATATTCCAGTGGAGGGAGAGGACCATGGAGAAGAAATATACATACATGTCAAGTTTTATACTATGGTAGTTGATCAGAACTATGGAAATGAATGTAGAACAATGTAACAGTGATTGGAAATGCCCTGTTGGTACAAATTTCCGGTGGTTAGATGTTATAAACTTAATTGTATCCGCTAAGTTTTATATGCTGAGATCTTAACCCCCAGTATCTCGGAATATGACTATATTTGGAGACAGGACCATCAAAGAGGTAAGTTAAAATGCAACTATTCTGACTGTTGTCCTTTGAGAAGAGAAGATCAGGACACTAGAAGACATACATAAAGAGACATCATGGACACAGGACCCCAGGGAGGTGCACACAGAGAGAAGAGGCTATATGAGGACACACAAGAAGGTGGCTATCCTCAAACCAAGAAGGAACAAAACTTGCTGACATCTTGATCCTGGACTTCTGGCCTCAAGAACTGTGAGAAATAAATGTATGTTGTTGAAACTACCCAGACTGTTTTATTTTGCTATGGCAGCCTAAGCAAGCTAATGCATTAGGTTAGGCCTCACTAGGAAGATGAGATTGGCATAGATCTTTGGAGGAGAGTCTGAAGGAAGAATGTTTGAAGCAGTGAAAACAGCTACAACAAAGAACCCTCAGTCCGGAGCTTGCAAGACATTTTAAGGGGCAGCAAAAAAGCCAGGCATCTAAAGGACAGTCAAAGAATGAGAAGGGGGGGGGTTACTATGTAAGAGCTGAGGAAACAGAGTAACAGGTGCCTTTCAAATAGGGCTTACAATATTATGAGGACCTTGGATTTTGTTCTGGAAGAGGTAGGGAACCATTTCAGGAGGCTATGGAGGAATGAAATATTTTATCAACTGATGATGGCAGTGCAAATTGTTACAACCATTTTAATGCAATTTAGGAATCAGAAGAATTATTCTGTGTCTTCTCCTTCTTTCCCTTTCTACCTAAATAATTCAGTCCAAAAGCTATCAAGTAGCACATAGCAAGGTGGCATTTATGACAACAGAATAGAAAGATGGATATAGCCATGGTGACCCAGAATGGGTATCAGAACCTAAGTGAGGTGAAGAGGGAACCTGCCCAGCACAGGGTGTCAGAGACCAAGCAGAGTGAGGAGGGTACTGATGCAGAGTGCTGGTCTGATGGAGAGTACTGGAGCCTGAGCAGGAGGAGGGGACCACCCTGTGCATGGCCCAGTATGGGGAATTAGAGACTGAGGGTCTGTAGAAGACACCTCTACAGAGGGGTGGTCCTGTGTGGGGGATCAGAACTCCAGCTGGGTGAAGAGAGCATCTGTGTGTGGGAGGCGTGGGGTGCAATTGGAAAGTGCTGTCAGATCCCAAATTGGGTGTGCAGGGTATCTATGCAAGAGAGCGAGTGGTGGCACAGATGGAAAAGTGGTTACAAATAGTAAAATATATTAGAGATAATGGGAGCCAAGTTTCTCATGGTTACAGAATGGAGTTATAAATATAAAAAGGAGAAAATTAGAATACATCCTATGGTATTGGAAGGTAATTAGGGAAAGAAAAGTGTTTGGTTTTCAATATATATAGTTAGAAAAATAATCTAGATGTCGATGTGTGTGTATAGATAGATATAGATAGATATATAGATAGATATAGATATAGATATATACATATATACATATATACATATACACATATTCCCTAATTCTACCCACTAAGAGTGCAGGGAACAATGACACTCCCAAAACAATGAATACTTCTAATACATCATGGCTTTAAATACTGTATTTCACTATATATTTCAAGGGTTCCTTGAGGAAATGGCTGAATCCAAAGTGAGTGTAAGAATTGTATAAGGTGAGTCTGAAACATCTTATACTAGAAATCACAAAAATGTTAGAAGAATGATGTGTAAAAGGACACAGAAGCTAGCTTGAAGGGGTTCACACTGGACAAATACAGAAAAATTTAAGCATCACCATAAATAATAGGAACCAACTCATTGAATAAAATAGAAAATTATAAGTCCATACAGATGAAAGTAATAAATAGTTTGATGAAGTGAAAGGCTGGAAAACAATACTCCAAGCAAATAACATCCAAAAAAAAGCAGGTGTAGCAATACTCATATCGGATAATGCTGACTACAAGACAGGAAAAGTACTCAGAGACAAAAATGGCCATTTCATAATGGCTAAGGGGACACTGAATCAAGAAGACATAACAATTCTTAATATATATGCACCAAACCAAGGAGCACCAAAATATATAAGACAGCTACTTATTGATCTTAAAACAAAAACTGACAAAAACACAATCATACTTGGAGACCTCAATACACCGCTGACGGCTCTAGATCGGTCATCCAAACAGAGAATCAACAAAGACATAGTGGCCTTAAACAAAACACTAGAGCACCTGGATATGATAGACATCTACAGGACATTTCATCCCAAAGTGACTGAGTATACATTTTTCTCCAGTGTACATGGATCATTCTCAAGAATTGACCATATGTTGGGCCACAAAAACAACATCAGCAAATTCAGAAAAATTGAAGTTGTACCAAGCATATTTTCTGATCATAAAGCCTTGAAACTAGAATTCAACTGCAAAAAAGAGGAAAAAAATCCCACAAAAATGTGGAAACTAAACAACATACTTTTAAAAAATGAATGGGTCAAAGAAGAAATAAGTGCAGAGATCAAAAGATATATACAGACTAATGAAAATGACAATACGACATATCAGAATCTATGGGATGCAGCAAAAGCAGTGATAAGAGGGAAGTTCATATCACTTCAGGCATATATGAACAAACAAGAGAGAGCCCAAGTGAACCACTTAACTTCCCACCTTAAGGAACTAGAAAAAGAAGAACAAAGACAACCCAAAACCAGCCGAAGAAAGGAGATAATAAAAATCAGAGCAGAAATAAATGAATTAGAGAACAGAAAAACTATAGAAAAAATTAATAGAACAAGGAGCTGGTTCTTTGAAAAGATCAACAAAATTGACAAACCCTTGGCAAGACTTACCAAGGAAAAAAGAGAAAGAACTCATATAAACAAAATCCAAAATGAAAGAGGAGAAATCACCACGGACACCGTAGATATACAAAGAATTATTGTAGAATACTATGAAAAACTTTATGCCACTAAATTCAACAACCTAGAAGAAATGGATAAATTCCTAGAAAAATACAACCTTCCTAGACTGAGTCAAGAAGAAGCAGAAAGCCTAAACAGACCTATTAGTAGAGAAGAAATAGAAAAAACCATTAAAAACCTCCCCAAAAATAAAAGTCCAGGCCCTGACGGCTATACCAGCGAATTTTATCAAACATTCAAAGAAGACTTGGTTCCTATTCTACTCAAAGTCTTCCAAAAAATTGAAGAAGAAGCAATACTTCCAAACACATTTTACGAAGCCAACATAACCCTCATACCAAAACCAGGCAAGGATGGCACAAAAAAAGAAAACTACAGACCAATATCTCTAATGAATACAGATGCTAAAATACTAAACAAAATACTAGCAAATCGAATACAACAACATATTAAAAAAATAATACATCATGATCAAGTGGGATTCATCCCAGAATCTCAAGGATGGTGCAACATACGTAAAACGGTTAATGTAATACACCATATCAACAAAACAAAGAACAAAAACCACATGATCTTATCAATAGACGCAGAAAAGGCTTTCGATAAAATACAACACAATTTTATGTTTAAGACTCTCAACAAAATGGGTATAGAAGGAAAATATCTCAACATGATAAAGGCCATATATGATAAACCATCAGCTAACATCATATTAAATGGCACTAAACTGAAGGCTTTCCCCCTTAAATCAGGAACAAGACAGGGTTGTCCACTCTCTCCACTCTTATTTAATGTGGTACTAGAAGTTCTAGCCAGAGCAATCAGACAAGACAAAGAAATAAAAGGCATCCATATCGGAAAAGAAGAAGTAAAGGTATCACTTTTTGCAGATGATATGATACTATACATCGAAAACCCCAAAGAATCCACAAAAAGACTACTAGAAACAATAAGCCAATACAGTAAGGTCGCAGGATACAAAATTAACATACAGAAGTCAATAGCCTTTCTATATGCCAACAATGAAACAACTGAGAAGGAACTCAAAAGAACAATCCCCTTCACGATTGCAACAAAAAAAATAAAATACTTAGGAATAAACATAACAAAGAATGTAAAGGACTTATATAATGAAAACTATAAACCATTGTTAAGGGAAATCGAAAAAGATATAATGAGATGGAAGAATATACCTTGTTCTTGGCTAGGAAGAATAAATATAATCAAGATGGCTATATTACCCAAAGCAATATACAAATTTAATGCAATTCCCATCAAACTTCCAATGACATTTTTTAAAGAAATAGAGCAAAAAATCATCAGATTTATATGGAACTATAAAAAACCCCGAATAGCCAAAGCAATCCTAAAGAAAAAGAATGAAGCTGGGGGCATTTCAATACCTGACTTCAAACTATATTATAGGGCCACGACAATCAAAACAGCATGGTATTGGCAGAAAAACAGACACTCAGACCAATGGAACAGAATAGAAAGTCCAGAAATAAAACCACATATATATAGTCAAATAATTTTTGATAAAGGGGCCAACAACACACAATGGAGAAAAGAAAGCCTCTTCAATAAATGGTGCTGGGAAAACTGGAAAGCCACATGCAAAAGAATGAAACTGGACTACAGTCTCTCCCCCTGTACAAAAATTAACTCAAAATGGATCAAAGATCTAAACATAAGACCTGAAACAATTAAGTACATAGAAGAAGACATAGGTACTCAACTCAGGGACCTGGGTTTTAAAGAGCATTTTATGAATTTGACTCCAATGGCAAGAGAAGTGAAGGCAAAAATTAATGAATGGGACTACATCAGACTAAGAAGTTTTTGCTCAGCACGAGAAACTGATAACAAAATAAACAGAAAGCCAACTAAATGGGAAATGATTTTTTCAAACGACAGCTCAGATAAGGGCCTAATATCCAAAATATACAAAGAACTCATAAAACTCAACAACAAACAAACAAACAATCCAATAAAAAAATGGGAAGAGGATATGAATAGACACTTCTCCCAGGAAGAAATACAAATGGCCAACAGATATATGAAAAGATGCTCATCTTCTTTAGCTATTAGAGAAATGCAAATCAAAACGGCAATGAGATACCACCTCACACCTGTTCGATTAGCTGTTATTAGCAAGTCAGGTAACAGCAAATGTTGGAGAGGCTGTGGAGAAAAAGGAACCCTCATCCACTGTTGGTGGGAATGTAAAGTAGTACAACCATTATGGAAGAAAGTATGGTGGTTCCTCAAAAAACTGAAAATAGAACTACCTTATGACCCAGCAATCCCTCTACTGGGTATATATCCCAAAAACTCAGAAACATTGATACGTAAAGACACATGCAGCCCCATGTTTATTGCAGCATTGTTCACAGTGGCCAGGACATGGAAACAACCAAAAAGCCCATCAATAGATGACTGGATAAAGAAGATGTGGCACATATACACTATGGAATACTACTCAGCCATAAGAAATGATGACATCGGAACATTTACAGCAAAATGGTGGGATCTTGATAACATGATACGAAGCGAAATAAGTAAATCAGAAAAAACCAGGAACTGTATTATTCCATACGTAGGTGGGACATAATAGTGAAACTAAGAGACATTTATAAGAGTGTGGTGGTTACGGGGGGGGAGGGGGAATGTGAGAGGGATAGGGGGTGGGGAGGGGCACAAAGAAAACAAGATAGAAGGTGACAGAGGACAATCTGACTTTGGGTGGTGGGTATGCAACATAATTGAACGACAAGATAACCTGGACTTGTTATCTGTGAATATATGTATCCTGATTTATTGATGTCACCCCATTAAAAAAATAAAATTATATATATAAAAAAATAAAAAAAAAATAAATAAATAAATAAATAGTTTGATGATAAACAAGATATTTACAGTTTCAAAATGCCCCCTCCCTACAGAACTCTTGTTAATTACAACTAGAAAAAGAATGTACACTACCAGCCATTGACATGATGTGCCTTTGACAGAACACAACACCATGATATCTTTGACCAAGATATATAATCTAAACCTAACGAGGAAGAAGCATCAGATGTTTCAAGTTGGGGGATATTCTAGGAAATCTGCATACAATCTTTAAAAGTGTCAATGTTATATGACAAAAAGAAAATGAACTCTTTTAAACTGAAGGAACCTTAAAAAGACGTGGTAAGTAATTGCAACATGAGATTCTGCAGTGACTCTGTCAGCTATAAAAAACATTATTGGAACAATTTGCAAAACTTGAGTGTGATCTGAGGGCTCGATAACAGTAATGCAGGCTGAGGCAAAGTAGGATTACAGTTATGAGTATGTGAAGCAGAGTTTTTTTCTTGTATTATTAAATATTAACTTTTGTATTATTTTCCATACAAATACCTGCAAACTGACTTTCACTTTACCTTGCATATTGATTCTAGTGGCTATGTTATGGTTACCTAGGAAAGTGTCCTTGTTTGTTGGAACTACACACTCAGGTATGGAGGAAAGTTGAGACATAAGGACAGCATACTCTCAAGTGATTCAAGGAAATATATTGTTCTTTGTACTGTTCTTGAACTTTTCTGTAAGTTTGTAATATTTTCAAATTTTTTAAATTATTAAACATAAGAATTAAAAACAGGCTCAAGCAAAAACTTGTACACGAATGTTAACAGAAACTATTTACAATAGGTAAAAGCTAAAAACAAGCCAAAAGCCCATCAGTGGATAAACTGGTAAATAAAACGTGGTATATACAAACAATGAGATGTTACTCAGCCATCAACAGAAATAAAGTACTGGTACATACTACAAAATGGGTGAACCTTGTAAACATTACGAGAAGTGAAAGAAACAGTCACAAAAGGATGATTCCACTTCTGTGAAATGTCCAGAATAGGTAAATCTACAGGGACAAAAGCAACTGGGGTTTCCCAGGGGGTGGAGGGAACAGGGAATGTAGAGTCATTGCTTAACAGGTATTGGGTTTTCTTTGGGGTGATAAAAATGTCTTCAAACAGCCCTGGCAAGTTGGCCCAGTGGTAGATCATTGGCCCAGCGTGTGATGTCCTGGGTTCAATTCCAGGTCAGGGCACACAAAAGCAGCGCCCATCAGCCTCTCCACCCCTCTTCTTCTCACTTCTTCACTTCTCCCCCTGCACTCCCCCTCCCCACCACCCCCTTCTTGCAGCCATGGCTCGATTGGAGCTAGTTGGCCCCAGGTGCTGAAGATGGCTCCATGGCCTCCATTTCAGTGGCTAAGAAGAGCTCAGTTGCTGAGCAATGGAGCAATGTCCCAGATGGGCAGAGAACTGCCCCCTAGTGGGCTTGCTGGGTGGATCCCCGTCGGGGTGCATGAGGGAACCTGTCTCTCTGCCTCTCATCCTCTCACTAAATTAAAGAAAAAAGTCTTGCAACTTAATAAGGGTGACAGTTGCTGAACACTGTGAATATACTAAATGGCATTGAGTTTCACACATCAAAATGGTGAGTTTTATGTTATGTTATTTTTATCCTATTTAAAAATATATATATTATAAATAAATAAATATTAAGTATTTTTCATTATTGGGAAGAAAAGGATGATTCTGGATACTATATTGAAAACAATTGTGTCTAGTGAGTGTAAGTGTTTACTTCATTTAGAACCCTACTGTGGAAGCCACTTCAAGCTTATGGTTTATTATACCAGCATGCTGGCAATGGACATAGTAAGAAGGACCTGGATTCTGAATATATTTTGATGGCAGTGTCAACAGGAATTCCCTAGGGCCAGGATTTGAGGCATGAAAGAGAGAAATGAAACAACAATACTTCTAAGGATTTGGGGCATAGCAACTGGAAGAATATAATTGCCTTTAATTAACATAGAAAGGTTGAAGCAGAAGCTGACTAATCAGAGCAAGTTGATTTTACGATGACTATATGATAACTGAGTGGTGACCTGGATAGGCATTTGGATACTCAAGTCTAGAATTAGAGAAGAAATTCAGGCTACAGATATAAGATATGGAAGTTGTTATTAGATACAGACATATTGAAGGTTGTTATTGGGTTTGTAATAAAATCACCATTTTATTTTGAAAAGTCTTTTATTTCTGGTATTCTCTTATCTTAAAATCTATTGTCTGGTATTAATATGGCCACATCAGCCTTATGTAATAGGTGTTTGCATAGTATAATTTTTTTTAAACCTTTTACTTTCAACTTACCAGCATCCTTATATTTAGGGTATGTCTCTTACAAACAAACAGTCCCCTCAGTTGGATCTTGTTTTGTTATTCTAATAAAATCTGACAGTGGGGTACTTATTCCTTTCACACTTAAGGTAATTACTAATATGGTTGTCTTAAGTCCACCACTTTACTATTTATTTCTCTTCTTGTCCCTTCTGTTCTTTGTTCCTTTGTTCACACTACTCTGTCTTTCTTTGATTAAACAAATATTTTATTTTTTAAAATTTTGCTTTTTTTAACTCTTTATTTTCATATTTTGTTCAGTGGTTATTATTGACATTATTCTATGCCTACTTAAAAGTGTAAAATTCTCACTCAGAGCCCCCAGAAGAAACCAACCCTGTCAACACCTTGATTTTTGGAATTCTAGGCTGTAGAACTGTAATAAAATAAATCTCTGTTATTATATGTCCACCGTTTACTATAATCGGTTGAGGCAGAAACTAATAGAGTAGTTAATAAAACAACCCACTGGAAGAAAAGCAAAAAAAAAATTCTGGTTTTGTTTTCTTTTTCTTTCTCTCTTTGATACTGATAATGATTTGTAGTTGAGTAAAGGACTTTTGGGTTGTTTTTATATTTACTTATCTTATGTATCGATAAAGTATAATCAAATTTCTACCTGTAAAAACAAAAATAAACAATAGAGAGTTAAAGGTGACTCTAAACTGCTTTGGTTGAACAAGAAAATGGTGACAATACAAAAATGTTCCAAAATATTAGGTCAAGGAGAATGACAATGAGATTAGCTGGCTAAAGAATGTGTCAAGCTTGAAAAGACAACAAAACTGTCAAATGAAGAAATTGTACATGTAGTTAGAATAACACAATTCCAGATTATTACTGATTACAACAATACTATTTATTGAGAACTATTCAGCACTCTAATTGCTTTATATCATCTAATTTGAAACAACTCTATGCAGTAGGGATTATGCTAATATTTGAAAGAGAAAAATTGACGCTCTGTAAATTTACCTTCATGCATCACACAGAGAAGGGGCAAAACAACACTTTAAATTTAGGTTTATAGGTTGAGATCTCTGCTCTAAGTTCAAGTTTTTATGTTCCACTATTTCATTTCAAGGGAGCAAAAAAGCACTGACCTATCAGTTTAGATGGAAATGTCAGATTTCTCCAATTTCTTTGGAGAATATTAAAATTATTTGTAGGATTTCCTTGAATCTTTTCTGAAACAATATTTAACCTGATGTTTGCTTTTCAACTTCTAATTCTCTTATAGAAATAGAAACGTAGGACCTGGCCAGTTGGCTCAGCAGTGGAGCATTGGCCAGGTGCGTAGAAGTCCCAGGTTTGATTCCCGATCAGGGCACACAGGAGAAGCGCCTATCTGCTTCTCCACCCTTCCCCCTCTCCTTTGTCTCTCTCTTCCCCTCCTGCAGCCAAGGATCCACTGGAGCAAAGTTGGCCCAGGTGCTGAGGATGGCTTTATGGCCTCCACCTCAAGTGCTAGAATAGCTCCTGTCACATAGGAGCAATGGCCCAGATGGGCAGAGCATGGCTGCCTGGTGGGCGTGCCAGGTGGATCTCGGTTGGGCGCATGCAGGAGTCTGTTTGCCTCCCCGCTTCTCACTTCAGAAATTAAAAAAAAAAGAAATAGAAACTTTAATTATTAAGGGAAATACCCAGAGTGCTTGATGGGTTCATTCTTAAGGATAATGAGAGACAGAGTGAAGCTTCTTTGGGAAAGTTAAATGAGTAATGACAAACTGATAAAAATCAAGCATTTGTAACCATATCTTTCATCAGTAAAAGAAAATCCTTGCAAGAAAAAAAAACTACAATACTTGACAGCAAGAACGAACATTAATTCAAACTCAGCTAGTTATAAAGCAGCAATTGTTGAAAACATGATTTTGAAAATCAGATATTCTTGCTAGTAGATTTTCTTATTTGGCCTGAAACAGTAAAATACAGAGCTAGAAGAAGGGCTTAGTTTGCACTTCTTTTAAAATCCTTATCTTTTTCAAAGGAAGAATTTGTTAAAGTTGTACAAATTACTAAGTGTAATTGTATGGCCTTCCATTGAGTGTGAAGTCTCCTTAAGTCAGGTAAGGATTTCCCCCAAATGGCTATCATCACTTATTTTCGATCACAAGTCCTGCCAGTTTACTGATTCAGTGCCTTGATTGACCAGAGGTTGACATCTGCCCCCATCTAGCTCTGACAAAAAGAGATAAATAGCTGAGAGCAGTCAGTGAGCTGATGAGTCCATTACCAGCAACATCTCATTTCTTGAGGGGTATTATGGCACATTTTACAGGTGTGATGGCTGGAGACAGATCCCCAAAGCACTCACTGAGATAAAGGCCACTAAACCAGAATTGCCATTGCCAAATGTTATAATTATCTCTGGCACTTTCTTCAGAGTTGCTACTGCCATGTACTTAGGTGATTAAGCTATTCTATTGGCATGGAGTTCTATCATTCTTCTTGCATTTAAAGAGATGACCAAATTGATTGCCTTAGGTCATGTTTAAGATCAGCACTCAACAATCACTCACAAGTATTCGCATTTAGGATGAAGTAAGGTGAGGAGCAAGTTGAAAAGTACTAGTTTCTGTTGATCTAATGCTTTGCTCAGACTTTGAAACAGACTTTAATGCAACCCTTCTCCCTGGAAGCACAAAATGAGAAATGCACCTCCAGACAATTAAAAGACAATAGCCAGTGACTCTACAGTTATCTAAAACTAAAACATTACTTTTAAAAGACCATTTTGAGGCACCTTTATATCAGTTCTTGTTATATTATAGTTTTGGTCATTTGAATAGCTAAGACTTTTATTTCACTTTCTGAATTCTTTCCTGCTCATTTGACATTTACTATTGTTGATATAAGTGATGTTTGAACAATAGTACATGCCTGGTCTGCTTTATGGTTATTTATATTTATTAGAATTTACTATACTATAGAGCAAAGAGTGGCCTGTTACAGTGATCATTAAAGCCTGACCAGGTGGTGGTGCGGTGGATAGAGCATCGGACTGGGATGCAGAGGACCCATGTTCGAAATCCAGAGGTCACCGCTTGAGCGCAAGCTCATCCGGTTTGAGCAAGGCTCACCAGCTTGAGCCCAAGGTCGCTGGCTTGAGCAAGGAGTTCACTTGGTCTGCTGTAGCCCCCCTAGTCAAGGCACATATGAGAAAATAATCAATGAACAACTAAGGTGCCGCAGCGAAGAGTTGATGCTTCTCATCTCTCTCCCTTCCTGTCTGTCTGTCCCTATCTGTCCCTCTCTCTGTGTCTCTCTCTGTCTCTGTCATAACTAATAATAATAATAATAATAATGTGATTATTAAAAAATTATGTGACTGGTTATGAACTGATTATTCATTTTTATTAAATGAATTTTAATAAGTGCCCATGAATTAGTTAATGACTATAAGTGAAAGATTTAGGATTAAGAAAAGCACATTTAAAAGGCCCTATCTTCCTATTACTATAGCAGCACTCATTTCTGTAGGGTCTTATTTAGAATAAAATTCCTTGCATATTGGTCATTTAGGGCACTTTCAGCATCACGAAACATAACAAAACTCAAAATGGCCCAAACAATAAGGACATTTATCACAGTGATTCAGTTCCAAAGGTAGGCCTTTTGCAGAGCTAGTTAACTCAGCTGGTAATGATACTGCCAAAGACCCAGAGTTTCTTTTCTGGGATGACCAATTTGTCCTGGTTTGCCCCGGACTTTCTGATTTTAGTGCTTAAAGTTCAAAGTTCTGGAAAGTACTATGGTCCCAGACAAACCAGGATGGTTGGTTACACTATTACCACTTCCATCCTTAGAACATCAGCTTTAGTTCTCAGCCTATACTCTTGTGGTTAAACATGATTATATCACCTCTAGTTCTCATTCCAATGCATTCAGAGACAGAAAATGGTTTTTCTCTTTCTGTTGCTCTATATAAGGGCCAATCAACTGTCCTGGAACCTGTCCAACAGATTTCCCTCATGTCCCATTGGTCAGAATGCTAGGACATGCCCTTTCATTAACTCATCATTGACAAAGAAATGTGATTGATCTGAAAGGCTTAACCTAATCAAGGTTCAGCCGCTGGGCCTGGGAAGTCATCCTCTAAGCACAGAAGAAAGGCCCGGGGTGCTGATGGATGTGGGAAGTATCTGTGCAGTAGACATAGCTGGACTCTTGTGGATTTTATATTTTTTAGTTGATGCTTGTCTCTCATCCCTTGTAGATTCCTTGGGGTAAAGGGTCTCTTCCCCACCTACATTTGAGGAGGCCGGAGGGAGGGAAGGCAACCCTCTGCCAGGTGGTTCTGAGACTCCTTTTCTGCTCTGCACTGCGATCATAGCAATACAAGCCGATTTCCAGGGCTTCAGACTAGGGGTGCTAGCACTTCTACAGCTTCCACTCTCCAGGAAGATCAGACTCCAGTTTTGCAAACCAGAGATGCTTTATAAACAGCATCCTGTTTGTTTTCTTACACTGCACCCCTCATATTTTCTTAGGCAGTAACATAATTACCTCTGTCTGCCATCCAGCAGTTAAAATGTCACCAATTAACATGGTCTCAGAGTCAGAGGAGCAATGTGAATTGGGTGTGGAGAGGGGTCTTTCACATGATCTAGTGTTTATTTGGTAACAAACCTTAATACTTGTATCAGAGAGAGGTATCAGGTAAAAGGCTTGCAATTAGAACCACCAATTTCTGTATAAAATCTCCCTCAATTGAAGGGAATGTTCTGTCTTGTCTTCCAGCCAGCAAGACTCATTTAGATTTCATTTTCATTTTTTCCCCCAGATTTTCAATAGCCAAAATATTGGATTTAAACTTCAATGTCCTTGAGCTATAGTCTGCAAAAACAGACTGAAGTAGAATCTCAGTTAAAGGTTAAAATTTTTTTTAAACCAAAGGTGTCAAATATTCAAGCAAGCCATTTTTCTACCTAAACTGATAGATATTTTTGTGACACTTAAAAATGAGTGAAGTAACACCTTCAATATTTTCAATGAACTGCAATACAATGACCCCATTAGTTGCTTTTTCATAATGTCTGTGCTGAAGATTCTTATCTGCACTTACTCCCCCTTTACAGAGGGCCTTCTATACAATGTCTGCCATATCACATCAACAGTAGTGAATGTTCTTTGCAATTGCAAATATTTGCAAAATATTCTCAGAGTACGTGGGGACAGAGTTTGTAGACAGTTTAGAATAATTAAAGAAGCTCCATGTGCAAATGTCAAAACAGGGGAAAAAATTAGCAGAAAATGGGGCACGGTGACAATACAAGTGGCCAGATCTCCCTATTATCACTTGCTGTACATCTCACAAGACAGCTGACTCCCTTGCTCTGTACGGGTTCCAGCATCCAGTGATTTATTGGGTAATTCAGCATTTGCCAGTATGTCTTGTGCTAATTAAATGCATCGCACTCTATTCAGAAATGTCACAATTGATTTGTCTGCTGCAAGCACTGACTTTATTTCAATCTTCTGAAAAAGATTTTATGAGTCTCAGATAACTTATCCTGGCACATTCATTTCCCCGGGTAGCGTCTGTGTGTGAGGGCAGTCAGGATGAAGCTCACAGTGAACATTCAATACAAATACCTTTACAAACATCTTATTTATCTGTTATGTGCCATCTATCTGAGGACTAGCATAGGTATAACAAAATTACAAACGGCCCTATTAGCCTATGAAAGCATTTCAGCATGACAGAAGTTAACATAAAATGATATTGACATATCTTATTGGATGACGTTAGATCAATCCAGAAAACATGCACTTTGAAAGTGTTATTTATTATGAGGTATTTACTTAATCACAAATTGATTTTGACTGAATTTCAGCCATTAACTAACTTGCATACAAGAGGAAATCATATCATGTCATTTCAGGGACAGAGAAATGGAGTAAATGCCACAAAGTGGAGTTTTTTGGGAGATGGTAACACATCTCTCACTCACACAGGATGACAAAGGTCACAGACTGACTACTCGCCACTAGTCAATTCCAGGAGGATTTTTCCCTTCATACTTCACCTTCTGAGCCTAGTTATAGCCTCCATGCTCAATGTCTTTATTGAACAGGAAAAATATTTAGCTTAGCCCAGGGAAAATCAAAATTCAGCCCTAAACAGCCACTGCTTATGAATTGATCATTTGTGCCACCGCAGGAGAAAGCAGACCATGGAAGTCCTGTTGGAAAAGAACCATCACTGCATCTACGTGACCAAGAAAAGATTAAAGAGGAGACATTATGCAATCTTCAGCAGGGAAATTTTAGAGGGTGTTTTTCTGGAAATTGGTAGCTCACTAGCTTGTATTATTTCATTTTCTCCTTGTTTATATAAACATTTGGGTTTGGGTGCAAAATGCATGACTGAATGGTAAGAATATCAACTTGGAGAATCCATTTGGTCTTCAGGTAAAGACATACTTTTTCCTTTTAAACTAAGTATAAGGAAAGAGCAAGCTCTTTATAGGGTTCAAGTAGGTGTTCTATTAAAGTAGCCGTTGCCTGTTCATTTCTATCTATTTTAGGGAAAGTCAAGTCTATGTGAAACTAATTAATTTATTCAGAAGTCTTTAGAATCAGCCACTTCACCTTACTTCTAAAACAGTGCAATCAAATATTTTTTAAAGTCAGTCTATGAAATTTGGTTTGTGAATAGCTAAGGGAAATGTGAAAATGACTAGAGCTCTTTAGCACAAAATGCAAAGGGAATATATAAGGTGACAGAGTACCATCTAATTTGTTCTGCCTTTAAACTTCAAGATACACGATTTCTTTATTTTTTTTATTGAATGGAATGGGACACTGAGATGGAGATTTGTTAAGTGACCTAACCTACAATTACACAGAGAGTTGCAAAGTGGCAGAACTGAAACTCAAAATGAGCCTTCTATCTCCAAATTCCTTCTCTTTCTATCAGAGCATAGTTGAAACTGTGTGGTAGGGAACTATAGAAACAAAATCAAAACATTATCAAGAAAGATAGATTAACACAGTTTCAAATATTTGCATTTAGTAACATATCTTCTTTTTTGTTTGTTTGTTTAATACACTTTTAATTTTAAAACAGTATTAGATTTACAAAATTATTATGAAGGTAGTACAAAGAGGTTTTGTGTACGCCATACAAGGTTTTACAGAGTATGGTACATATATCACAATTAGTGAACCAATATTAATACATTATTATGAACTAAAGTCTAAACTTCATTCAGATTTTCTCATCTTTTCCACAATGTCCTTGTTCTGTTCTAGGATCCCTGTCAAAACAACACAGTGCAGCTGGACTGGTGGCAGCACAGTGGATAGAACATCAACCTGGGACACTGAGGTCCCAGGTTCTAAACCTCGAGGTTGCTGGCTTGAAGCCCAAGGTGGCTTACTTGAGCCCAATATTTTGAGCGCAAGATCACTGGCTTAAGCAAGAGGTCATTGGCTCAGCTGGAGCCCCCCAGTCAGAGCACATATGAGAAGCAATCAATGAACAACTAAAGTGACACAACTACAAGTTGATGCTTCTCATCTCTCTCCCTCTCTTTCTCTCTTAAAAAAAAAAAAAAAAAAAAAAAGACAACTCTGCATTTAGTCATCATATCTACATAGACTGCTTTTGGTTGTGGCAACTTCTCAGACCTCCCTTGCTTTTGATGACCTTGAAAGTTCTGGGGAGGACTAGTCAGGTATTTCAGAGTTTTCCTCAACTGGAATTTGTTGTTGTTTCCCATTATTAGATTGGGGTTATATATTTTTAGTAGAAAGTACACAGACATAAAATGTCATTCTCATCACATCATAAGCACATGCTATCCACATGACTTATCACCATTATTGATGTTGATCTCTTGGCGGAGGAAGTGTTTGCTAGGCTCCTCCATGTAAAGGTACTCATTTCCCCCTTCCCTTTCCATACTGTGGTTTTGGAAGGAAGTCACAGTGTATAGCCCATACTTAAAGATAAAGAGTTATAATTTCCCTGTTGAGGGCAAGGTATCTATATAAATTATTTTTAATTATTTTTAATTAATAAGAATTTACCTACTCTCTCCATTTATTTAATAATTTACATTAGGCTCACAGATATTTATTGTTGTAATTCCATATCATTTTAAGTTTTTTGTTGGTCATATGGGCATTCTTTTGGCTGACTCTTAGGTCCCATTGACGTCCCCCTACCAATATGGGGTTGCTTTTTGAGTACTTTCTTTCTAGGTCTATAGCCTCATTTTCTATGTGCCCTGGGCCCCAAACCAGCCACTTCTCCCAGGAACCATAGTTTTACTGGAGAATTGTATTAAAATTCAAGTTATTGGTGCTAGTCTCTAGGGCTTTTGAAATATTATCTTGTATATTGTTATAGAATAAAAGCTTAATACAGCTTAACTATAGCAGATATTCTTCTTTTAATGTTTCTTTTTTAAATTTACTAAAGTACACTGGTTAATAAAATTATATAGTTTTCAGGTATATAATTCTATAACACATCATCTGTATATTGGATTGTGTGTTTACCATCCCAAGTCAAGTCTCCTTCCATCACCATTTACCCCCTCTTTACGCTCTTCTACCTCTCTTCCATCCCCTCTCCCTCTTGTAACCATCTTTATTATTTCGATATCATTTTGGCTAATTCCTTCACCTTTCTAACCCAGCCCTCCAAACTCCTTGCCTCTTACAGCTGTCAGTCTATTCTCTGTACCTATAAGTCCGTTTCTATTTTGTTCATTAGATTACACATATAATATGTTACTTGTCCACATATAATATGGTACTTGGTGCAACTAAAATGTTCTTTAACTTGATTGTTAGAGTGATTACACAGGCATATACATTATTCAAAACTCAAACTATATATGTAAATGGGTACAATGCATTTTATTTCAAAAGTCAAAATTATTTTTAAAAATCACTAGGTACAGGCATATACAGAATGAGAACTCATTCTAAAGAACTCAATGTATTCATAAGGCATATAGCCATGTATTATCTCCAGGAATAATGAGATTCTAACAGTTTTAAATGAATATTTTAAACTTCACATCAGGAACCTAACATCAACAACAACAACAAAAATGATGACATACTCAAATAAACTGAAGAGAACTTAATAAGTAATTTTTTTATTAAATAAAATAATTTCTTGAAAAGCCATGGGCAGATGATTTATAAAACCATAAGAAAAAATGAAGTAACTGAGTGGGTTATCATCTTAGGACCAAAGGGACAAGAAGGAAGTGATTATCGTAACATAAAAGAGAATAGACAGGTTTCCCTTGATAGGACCTTCAAGAGGGATGTTACCAGCTAAAAACAACCTATAGGGAGGGTTGAACGTAAGGAGGATAAAGACCCAGACTCATCCTTCTCCCTCCCTCCTATATTTTGCTAGGGTCTCCAGGTGGCAAGGATGATCAGTAATATTGTCAGTATAGATCAGCCACTTGGTTACAAAGCACAATGGAAAAGACAAGCATGGATGTCGACAGGTAAGTGGAATACATATAGCATAACTTCCAACTCTCCCAAATCCTTCCCACTCCCCCCCCCCATTTTTATTTGGTAGGTCAACAGTGGGCCAAGCAATTTAAATATTTAAAAGCTATACAGGTGATTGTGATAACCAGTAAATGCTTGGATCACTACACAGAACTACCTCTCTGCATTGATCATCAACATATAAAATTTATAATATGGACACACAGACACAAAGTTCATGAGATTCTACCCCTAATTACACTTACTTCTTATTTGTAGGTTACATGTATCTAACGATGTAAATAAGCATTGAATATTTGCAATATGTGCTTTCTGGAGTATGAAGGAGCCATTATACACACAAAAGGCACTTCAGTGACTACTAGAAAATTAAAGTACTGCAACTAGGACACTGAGAAAGATGGAATAGACTCCTATCTCTCTAGGAGTTAAGGAGATAGGTCTTTATCCTTGAAACTTCCTGGATAGCAGACCTAAAGTTTACAAGAAATGAGGGAAATCAGCAATGTCAAGCTACTCAACTATTCAAGAGATAAGTCATCAGATAATCAGGGGCAGAGCCATCTTCCCATAAAGGCAGCAGCTGCTGGGCTTAAAGGATTAGTTTTTTTCAGGGTCATCCCTTTATTCTTTTTTTGCAAGGGAAAGAGAGAAGATCTAGAAATAACTAGGAGGCATCACCTTACTTCCCAGAGTTTTTCAGTGACTATCTTCTTTATTCCGAGTACCTTCATGGAATGAGGAAAGCAAATGAAGAGAGAAAGGCAACTTGTTTCAGGTGCTAGGCAGAAAAAGTCAAGACTTTTTCCTCAGGGCAAGTCACATGATCTGCCCTTAAAACTCTCTGGATTAATTTCACTGAGAACACAGAGAGCAAGGTATAAGGTGAGAAAATTTCAACAACCTTCAACATCAGCACAGATACAACACATTTCCACAGATGTACTGTTTCTGTAGTACAAAAAGTCCTGTTTTTACTTTTAAAGTACTTAAAAGGAAAAAGAAATAGAAATGAAATTATAATATGAATTTTCTGAAGAATGCACTTTGAAAGTATTTTTATCTTGAATTTATGTAATAGCATTATGATGCATACCTCATATGAGTAGATGGTTACTAACACATCCACAGTGCTCCCTTTTTTCATTTAAATACCACAGTAAGTAAGTGCATCACATTTTTGTAAAGCAATAGAATATAAATATGTTCGTTCCAAAAATGACATAAAGTGTAAGCACGATTTTAGGTAAAATGACATGTTTTAATTGTCTCTAACTTTTCCCACAATATGACATCAACTCCACTTTTTTTTTTAATAGTGGGTATTATTAATTCTACTCTCTAATTCCTTTTTGTTCTCTAGGTCAGTATTTGACACAGTCTACTAAAAAAAGGATGTATTTCTTAGACAAGAGCTGTGAGATAAAGAGGGCGCTCCAGAAATTTTTGAGATCAAGGAATCTACATGTAGAACCACAATTAACTGACAGAGAGAGATACATGGGTCAGCTTCTAAGAGGTCAATATGCAGGAAGCAATTTCTGTCATATGGCCATAAAGGACTTTTCTATAAAGTCATCTCTAGAACTCAGAAAGGGAATGAAAGTAGTTGTGTTCCTGTGTATGCTCCATTCTGTTTTGGTCCAAACCTGCCCTTAACCTTCGAGGCCTAAGTGGCTAAGATGACAAATGCAGACATGAAGTATCACATTTATCTAATTATTTACACATTAGCAACCAGTCTAAAACTATGTTCTTCTACCTTAATAAATATACCTTCACAATAACAAAATGGAAAAATGTATGAAAGCTATGACTTCTGTAACACTGAAAATCAATAAGAAACAAATGACTAAATTTAGTTACTTTTGTATATGTTGGGATATTTTGGTCATGTACCAGTGAATAATAAGATAAAGACATATAATTCAAAACAGAAGTAATTCTATAAAGTTAGTTTTCTTATTTTTCTTTCTACAACATCAATAATGATGTTGCTATAATGAAGATATGCACATAATTTTTGTTCAAATATCAGTAATCACATAAAGATTTGTTTACTGTAATGATTTTAAGTGACAAAATTTGAATATACTTTATACAAAATGTAAATTATGTAAATATAGAGAATCTAAAACCATTTTGTAAAGCCAGTAGCCACAGCCACCATCACAGCCGCCTGGCCCATGCGAGTACACATTTGATTCGGACAGAAGATAATGAACCAACGAAGCCAAGAACTGGTGGACCATTAGCTTTAATCCTAGCTTGTACCCAGTGGGCAAAAAATACACACAGTGGGAAAACACTTTCCTTTTCATTCAGGGCTCCCAAAGCCACTGACTCATCCGAGTTTCCTAGAATCAAAGATTTCTACCTCACCAGCTTTATTCACCTCTGTTCCCCATCTCCTTCTCTCTGCTCAAAATGCACAAACTGGCTTCTCCTTCAGCACTCCGCCATCTTGGCTGCTTCTCCTTTCCTTCACATGGCCTTTCTCTGCTCTTTTCTCTAATGCTAATCTCAGGAACCAAGAGAGAGCAAGCTCTCAGTCTGCCCCATTTTATAGTGTAGAAATCAAAATCTTTAATCCAATATACAAACAAGGAAGTCTCTGATACAAAGTCACTTTGGTTGGGAAAGGCTTAGTCTTAAAACTAAGCCTTAGGCTATAAGGACCCTGCCTGCTTACAGCCTGTCCCCACACCCAATGCAAACTATAAGTGAGCAAACCTATATATGATATTTACAAACTTATTTGACCAACACATTTTCATATGCTTTCTTCTTCTAAGATATTAACTAAAATAAAGAAAAAATGCTAATTGCATTTAATGTATAGCAAAATTTTTAATTTGATCAATTTAAAGTTTTTAAGCAAAATTGTTTGAACTTTTTTGGATAATTCAATCAAATCTTATTAAATATATTTTAAAATAAAACTATTCATAATTTAGGGTTCAATGTTTATTTAATTACCACTGTAAGGCCTGACCAGGCAGTGGCACAGGGGCCTCGGACTGGGATGCCAAGGACCCAGGTTTGAGACCCCGAGGTCGCCAGCGTTAGCGCAGGCTCATCTGGTTTGAGCAAAGCTCACCAGCTTGGACCCAAGGTCGCTGGCAAGCAAGGGGTTACTTGGTTTGCTGAAGGCCCATGGTCAAGGCACATATGAGAAAGCAATCAATGAACAACTTAGGTGTCACAATGCGCAACAAAAAACTAATGATTGATGCTTCTCATCTCTCCATTCCTGTCTGTCTGTCCCTGTCTATCCCTCTCTCTTATTCTCTCTCTCTGTCTCTGTAAAAAAAAAAAAAGAAGAAAATAATTACCACTGTAAGGAATTGATATCATGCCCCACACACCTAGATCTACATATATGCAACTTTAAGAGTAGGAAGAAGTATTTAGTGTTGAAAAATGAACTCAGAGAACTACCCTCCATTAACTTCACTGTATTTCAACTCTACTCATTCAAGTTATTCTTTTTGTAAATTTAAATTTGAGTACAGTATTCAAGCCTATTTATTAAAACTAATATGGCCTCATGTCTGATATAGATTGCTTTAAAAACAAGGATGATAAACTATTTTCTATATCCTAACACTTCAAGCATATTTCAATAGTAATTATCAAGGAATTTAAGCAAAGATATAAACGTATTTCTCTCTAGAAAAGAGTTTATAACGAAAGTTTATATCTCCTAAGAAGATCTCGGAATGAGGTGGGGTTGATGCTGGACATGCCTTTGTTCCTCCCTATCCACATGGCACCCTGGTCATCGATCCTGACCCTGGGCCATGAGATAATGGGCAGTAAAACCATAACTGAGGTTTTTTTTGTTGTTGTTGTTGTTGTTGTTGTTTTCTGAAGCTGGAAACGGTGAGAGACAGTCAGACAGACTCCCGCATGCGCCCTCCGGAATCCACCCGGCACGCCCACCAGGGGCAAAGCTCTGCCCACCAGGGGGCAATGCTCTGCCCCTCCGGGGCGTCGCTCTGTTGCGACCTGAGCCACTCTAGCGCCTGGGGCAGAGGCCAAGGAGCAATCCCCAGCGCCCGGGCCATCTTTGCTCCAATGGAGCCTCTGCTGCGGGAGGGGAAGAGAGAGACAGAGAAGAAGGAGAGGGGGAGGGGTGGAAAAGCAGATAGGCGCTTCTCCTGTATGCCCTGGCCGGGAATCAAACCCGGGACTTCTGCACGCCAGGCCGACGCTCTACCACTGAGCCAACCAGCCAGGGCCATAACTGAGGTTTTATTAATGGAACTCAGTCACCAGATATGTATCAAGGAGGGACAATATAGAATGCTTTCCCCTCAACCTTGCTCACTGACTTCCTTGCACATAGACAAAAAGTTTTGCTTGAGTAACCACCCAGGGCTTAGCTATTTAAACTGAAACCCCACCCAGTAGGGCACTGCATTTTCACCAACCAGCCACTGTTAGTGCTACCCCTGTATGTAAGTAATAAAAGTTATGTCCAGTCCTTCTGTTTCTGCTTATAGTTTCTTTGGGATCTCACAACAATATCAGAACCATTTTCTGGGCCTGTACCTCCTGTGTTACAAATGACTTGGAAGATTAATGGAATTAACTTTTAAAAGTGATGAAATTTTCATAAAGTGGCGAGTCTTTATGACAAAAAGTATAAAACAAACTTAAATGTGGTTTAATGAATTTTTAGAAGTGAAATGTTAGAGCTATCTGAAACTACTCTTAGTCCAAACAATCCTTTAACAAAGGGAAAGAAAGGTGTATTGAAAGAAAAAAAAACTTACTGAGGAAGCACAAAGGTCCAGGACTACTGTAAACTGTTTTTTACTACATTGCTGACCCATTTTTTGACCTGCCCATGACTTTCTGCAACTTGACTAAACCAAAGGTTTAACCCAGACTGAATGGTTGACCTTTAACTTGAAAAGTAACTAATCATCTACAGAAGTTTATGATTTAGAAATGACTCATTGGTGACCATGAGCATTTTTTTGTATGTATGTACATCTGCTTCATGATTAACCTCTATGAGCTCATTTGACTTGGAAACTGAGCAAATAATGAGTGACACATTTGTTTGATTTTTTTTCCCCTCTGATACTTATAGTCTGCACCAACAGAGAATGCTATGGCAACCAGAATTCTTATAAAGAACTGACGAAAGGATATTGCTGGTGATGACAAAAGTATTTTGCAGAAAGTACTGAAGCTATAGGAAAATAAATATGAAACATAAATTAAATCTTAGAAAGGAAAAAAAACTAACAGAAAAAAGAAAAACTCAAGAAAGCTGGAACTTTAGAAGAAAGAATAAAACTACAGATATTAAACAAAATGAGAGAAGTTTCTCTATCACAGAATAAGTAATAGCAATAGAATCCAGTTTAAAGAGTATTAAGGCTATCAAATAAAATTAGGTAATTTTTCAAGCACATTTGAGCAGATGTGATTTGCTAATCAAATGTCATAAATCATCACCATCACCTTTCAGAGCATCTAGTATATGTGTCAATTGTGCACAATTGGGAAACTCCTGGTTGCTTTTTTTATTTTGCAAGAAAATTTTATATTCTTAATTTTTTCCTAGGTATATCATTTTGGTACTCATTAAGTACACAGTAGTTTACTAGTTATTTTGTTAGACTGACAAACATTATCCTGTATAGGAATATAGTCTGAGAAAAAATGATCAGACATGGTCCAGAATATGTCCCTGGGTAGCTATTCAAATGAATACATCAAGATGGCATCAAGGGCCCTGGCCGGTTGGCTCAGTGGTAGAGCGTCGGCCTGGCGTGCAGAAGTCCTGGGTTCGATTCCCAGCCAGGGCACACAAGAGAGGCACCCATCTACTTCTCCACCCCTCCCCCTCTCCTTCCTCTCTGTCTCTCTCTTCCCCTCCTGCAGCCAAGGCTCCATTGGAGCAAAGATGGCCCGGGCACTGGGGATGGCTCTGTGGCCTCTGCCTCAGGCGCTAGAGTGGCTCTGGTCGCAACATAGCAACCCCCCCCATGGGCAGAGCATCGCCCCCTGGTGGGCAGAGCGTCGCCCCCTGGTGGGCGTGCCGGGCGGATCCCGGTCGGGCACATGCGGGAGTCTGTCTGACTGTCTCTCCCTGTTTCCAGCTTCAGAAAAATACAAAAAAAATTTAAAAAAAATAAAAAAATTAAAAAATGGCATCAAGGAAAGTAGCCACTGAATTTAACATGCTTACTGTGAGGGAAAATGGTGAGCTCTGTTCTCATCTCTGGGACGACAGGAGGAGGAAATTGAAGAGCATTTCTAATAATAGGTGACAGAGAAACAGTTCAGTGTCCTGGAAGAGAAGAGGGCTCTAGGCAGGGCCTCGACTGTCAGCGTAAGTAGGCATGAATGTCTGACACTCTGTGCATATGCCAGAGATAAAGGGAAGCCATGGCTGAGGTACAGAAAGATATCAGGGAAGATGGAAGTAAGATGACTACAAAAGTCCACATTGGGGGTGGGTCTTTGGCACTGTGGGTTAGAATATTCCAGAATGTGATGCTCTTTCTGGGTGACAATTTTATTTTTCTTGTATGTCGAAACCCCAATGGGTTAAAAAATGTTTGAATATAGGAGTCAGCATAGTTGGAATTGTGGAAGTCTAGTTCACTCCACATTGAAGTTGGAAAATTTCAACAGAAAAGAACAGCAACCAGCGCAAGGCAATACTGTGGCCATCATGTGCACCTGAATTAAGGCAAAAAACTTTAATATAAGTCTTACTCCATTCTCTGATTGGCTGTATTGTCACGGGACGGGGTCCAAGCCGAGGTGAGTGCTGCCCTGGCACAGTCTGGGTGACCAGATTCTTGACTCGTGCAGGAAATAATTAAAGAATGAGTCCAGGTGAAAGTAAAGGTGAGTTTATTAACACTGAGGAGTTTATTAACAGTGAGGCAAAGGAAGGACCTTGGGAGACAGGATCAGAGGGTAAACCCCAGACAAGCTTCTGCTGCCCATCACTCCCTTGGTTACAAGTCTCATTGGAACCCCTAGAGTTTAGAATAGAGGAAGCAAAGGTCCATGCCTGAGAAAGGGGTATGGGTGTGCTCAAAGAAGAGTGTGCACTAGTGTTCTTTGTCCTGAGAGTTTATTTCTACTTTTCTATAGGCAGGGTTTTTAGGGGAGGATCTTAACATAATATTTATTAGATTTCTAAGAAAGGGGTGCAGATTTCTCAGAAGTGCTCTTTCAGTCATCTTGTGGCCTTTCAAACCTTTTTTGGATCTTCCACTTCTGATCATGGCAACATAGGGTCTGTAGTTTAGTAAGTTGATGTATCAAAATGAGCATACAATGGAGCTTAGAGTCACTCTCTGGTCAGTGCCACCTACATCTTTGATTAGTCTCATTCTAACTATTATAGTTTCTTTTTTCTACCTCCCTGACCTGACTATGGTGATTTAAACCATCTGCTCTTAGGCCACTTCAGTTAGGGACAGTAGAGTGTTATGATTTACTAACTTGCTGTTGGTTGCTCAGCCCTTCTGGTCATTTGTGTAGTCATTTGTTTAAGTTTCTTTATTCCATTTGCTGTGGAATTTTTCTTAGTTCCTTACTAACCTGCCTCAGCCTGACCACTCAAGGCAAGACACTGATGACTTTTCCTTCGGGGCCTATAGACAGAGCATAGAACAGCATGCACCAAATGATAGATAAAATAACCAATTCATCAGGCCTATGAACCCACCTAAAATCTCATTAACAGCCTAAGTATTCACCATACAATCTGTTTGTTTGAAGACTGTAGTAGGAGCTCACAGAGGGTGGTGGCACTCAAACCCACCGTGGAATTTCTGGTATCAGAACAGGGTTGATTAGGTAACATTTGCAAAGATAGGGGTGAGGTTCTTAAGGTCCCAAATGGTGCTCATAGATGGTGAGTTCTCTATGGCAGGAGCTCAGCCAGACCTGAGCAGGGAAGCAATAGTGGTCTCCAGCCAGGCTGATGTCTAGTAATTGGTCTCAAAGCAGCAACAATTACTTTTGAGGTGTCCTGTCAATGAAGACCTAAATACATGCTGCACTCCCAACTATTTGTTATCTGCAAATCCATTACTTGCAATAAGCTTATAGCTTTTGGCCCTAAAACACTGAGATATACCTCCTTCCTGCTAAATGTCTTAAAAGGGAGGAAAAGGACAATGGAACAGAATATAACTAACCCATCAGTCAGGTCGCTTCTGTGACTATTTCTGAAGCCCCTTTGTCCCCTCTAAGTCAGCATTAACTATACAGTCCAATTAAACCTAGCACTGGCCATCCGCAGGGATTCCCTTCATACAAAAATGCAATTCTCCCCAAGATTCTCAGCATTACCTAATGGGCTGCATAGAATCAGTTTAATGGTCTCTGGCTGGTTCCCGGGGGACAAATTGATCACCATGGCAATAATCAGAGCCTCTTACCCTATATAGGGGCAAGGTAAAATTCACAGCACTGTGGAAGAAGCTTATCTGATTATCTCCAAAGGGCTGTCTCCTTGGAGCAGACTGCTATTGCCATTAGGACACACGTGCGTGCGTGTGCGCGCGCACACACAAACACACACACACACACACACACACACACACACACACACACGGCTCCTGTGGCAGAATGTGAAATGAGGCATATGGTTGGAAACAGAAAGGAGAAAACATGCCAACTTCTGACTCGGGCCAGCTGCCTCTGCTCAGGCAGTCGGGGTCAGTGCTCTGCAAATAAGACCTACTCAGCCCCAGAAAATGGCACTGACATATCCTTGCAGAAAAAAAAAAAAATCTGAATTGAAATCAGTAAACCACTTTGCTAGCAATACTGTAAGTGGAAAATCCAAGAAATGTGATCCTTTTAAATTATTTAGGGAAGGTAATATGAGCCTAACCAGAAATGCTAATATAATTATAAACTATTATATTTTATAATACTTTCATACAGACTATAACTACTAAAGAATAGACTCTATGTAAATATTTTCCTGCTACATGGCCCCAAAATAGATTTGTGACTTTTGTTTAAGATATCTTTGGAGAGAATAATTAAAATATGGATGAGGGAGAAATAAAGAAGAAAACTGTATAGCCTCTATAGTACAACTTAAATGCTCAGTGGGTCAGACAAGACCAAAAACCTAGTTTCCCACTCTGTGAGAAGCTGGCCTGTTTGCAGTGCTCAGAGCTGGGATCAAGTTGTCCCAGGCAGAGGTTAGTGTTTGCCTTGTCATTATTATCTGTTGTCAGACACACACATACTTTTTTACTCTGTGCCTTCAAAGGTTCCAAACCACACGTTCACAGCCAGTACTTTCTTTCAGTGCTGAGACCAGTGTAGGAAGAGTTCCTAAATCCTCATGGGAAGTTCCCACCGCTGTAAGGTGGGAGGCTGACAAGCAGCCGCATGATGACAGCAGCCTGGCTGCTTCTTGGCTGCACGCAATCGGTTATGAGTAGAGAGGTGGTGCCTCACAGACTTGCATGAACTCGCTCAATTTCACACTGAACCCAAACACAGAATCATTTCACAATTAGAAGTTGGGCTGTCCTTTTACTGTTCTGTCACATTTGTTTTGCAATGGTGTTAATAGGTCCTTCAGACTCTTTTAAACTATCCCCTTAAGTAGACTGCAATTAAAGAACTTCAATGGTATTTTTCCATATAGATAAATCATATTTCATATCTGTGAAAATAAAATTCATCTTGTTTTTATTCTTTTCAGAAAACCACTATCTTGTGTTAAAATAAATGCATATTTAATATGGTGTTTTGCAGAAATTCTTTTTATTTTTAAATTCCACCATTTAAAATAAATAACAGCCTCTTCTTTGCTGGGATGCTAGTATAGATTTGTCCTATTTACTTAATCTCTGAGTCTCAGTTTTTTGAATTATTGAAGAAATTGAGGTCTGTGCTTCTATCCCATGGGTTTGCTATGAGGATTACATGCTTGGCATGTCATAGTTTCTCAAAAAATATGAGTTACCTATCTCTCATTCACTAACAATCTTTCTGTCAAGACTTTATGTTAAATATTCATAAATAATATGATTCTATCTTATTCCTATTTGTTATTTCATGAAAATAAAATGCAAAAAATGTTTTTAAATCCTCTGGACCCATAATTCAGTGAGTCTTTGGGAAATTGATTAGAAAGACGGAGGCAGAAAACAACTATTTATGAACCTCATCAGCAATATCTCTCTCTCCCAAGTCAACTAAATATCCTTTCTCACTTCAGATTTCTTCATTCCTCCTCATCTTTGATTCAGGGTGAATGGCGACATCCTAAAACAAGATGCCTCAAAACCAAGAGCCGCTGGGAGCCATGGGCACATTTTATTTGAAGAGGTACATTCGGACTTGGGGACATATAACCACTGGTGTGAGGCACATCTGGTTTCAAATCCCACTTCTCCCATATTTGGCTGTGTGATCCCCAGCAAGGTGTTCAAACTTGCTAAGTCTCAGTTTTGTCAACTGGGCCATAAGCTATCCACACTTATCTCCTAGAATTATCCAGGACCCAGGTGTGTTCTCAGTGGAGATAATGAAGCTTACTCCCTAGGACTGCTCACTTACCTGCGTCTCTTCAAAGCCCTGGATTTGTGCTTTGTATTCCTTTTTGCAAACCAAGCTTCCCACCTTGAATAAAATCCAATCCCCACAAATCATAGATCAACTACTATATGACAGTTATACAAGATAATACATATAAGATACCTGGCCTGGCCATACCAATTGTCATCTAAATGGTATTATTGTCACCAGACTCACGGGTCTTATCTTGGGCCTGGCATTAAGTAAATGCAAAGTCTACCCCACATATGGTATTGCTGATGGATTATACAAAGCTTAACCTATCTCAAAATAAGCCATACCAAACCCTGCTGAAATGTGTGATGCAGCCTCCAGAACCCACTTGGTGTTAGCCTCAATAACCAATAAGTAACTATACTTGAGTATACTAGGGTGTCAGGCTGCAAATGACTAAATTACAGAATGAGTCAACATAAACGTTGAGAATGAAAGGTAGAAGTCCAGAACCAGGATGCCATTTGCAAGTGTCTGAGGGGGAGACCTCCTCGTGGAGGGAGTGGGGAGTTAGTGAACAAGAGCCAAGACTAACGCTCTCCATGGACTCAGCGTGACACTGTTTGTCTTCATGTATTCTGTCATTCACCCACATCAAACCACCCAAAGAACCTCAAGGAAAACACAAGCTCCTCTGACCCTAGCTTACTAAATCAGGACCTCTGGAGGCAGGGTCCAGGCTTGTGGACAAGCTACCCCACCCAGGTGAGTCTTAATTCCAGTTAGTTGAAAAAACCCTGCTTACAGCTTGAACCCAAAATAAACAATGGATAAGATATTTTTCAGGGTTCCATAAAGGGTGAGGCAAAAGTTTGTTTATAGTTGTTCATATGGAAAATAATATAATAATTAATAAATAATAATACAAGAATAAATTCTGTTTCATGTACTCACAACTGTAAACCAACTTTTGCCCCACTCTGTATATGTTCCTGCCTAGCTCAGAATATGACCAATTTTCTACTGACAGAATATATAGTATAACCCTTCTCTTCCACAGTAAGAGGGAAGTGTCTGGTTTGCACAGTTTCTTTCTTGAAAAGTCTACTACAATTGTAGATAAAGAGCATACCATTTATACATGTATCACAATTTCAGCAAGCTCAGGCATCTCTTTATCTACTATGCATAAGACAGTTTAACAGTTATGAAATGTGGATCTGCTGAACACAGGCATACAATTCTCCTGAAGAAAGTGGATTACCAGCCACAGAGACTTGAAACAAGGTTTCTAGTGTAGAGTTAAAATGGTTGCTCTCTGGTTCTGATACATTCAACATTGTTGTCTGTAATTTGGATAAAGACCTGGGAAGAGTACTTACGAATGTGCAAATGATGTAAAATATGGAATAATTAATGTCCAGAAAAAGACAGTGGTCAAGTTACAAAGTAATTTCAATGGGCTGGGATAAGAACCAAAAACAAGTCAGATCATGGAACTGATGTTAGCATGAGTGAAAAGAAAGCCACTTCTGTCCCAGGAGAATATCAGGGGTGTGAGTTTTGTTTGAGGCAACAGTAAAATACTGGTAATATTGCTACTGCTGCTTATACACATGTATGTGTTTTCAGTTCTTAGGAGAGAATAGTTCTACTCTATTCTTTGCTGCTCAAACTATATTTTTTTGGAACTGATTCATTTCTGAATTTTGAAACAATTTCATTTTAAGAGGAGACAGCCTCAAATTACCATGAAGCCAAAAAGAGGACTGCTAAGGTGGTGAGGAGTCTAGAAACTAATGTATATTATATATACATTATTTGGAAATATTTTTATATTATTTTGAGAGGGGAGAGGATAAATCTGAGGTGCTTTGCATTCTATGATTTGTTTTGGCAGCAAGTTGAAGAGGGACAATGAACAGAAAGCAACTAGGAAGGGAAAGAGAAAAGGGGAGCGGATATAGACATCCAGTAAAATAAGTATGAGGCACGTAGTAAGTACCAGATCCTATTCTAGGCACTGGAGATACAGCAAGAAAACAAATTCAACCCAATCTCACCCTTCGTAGAGCTTATATTCTACTAAAAGGCAATTATATCAGGCAGTTTGGTCATTTCATCCTGCTATGAGAATGCAGAATACAGTGAAAATAATATGGGAAGTAAAAGGGAAGCATAATTGTGCCAAGGAGGACTTATTTGAATCAATATTTTTCAGTCTAAATAAATCCCAAATTGCATATCAATGAAATCTATTTGGTGTTAAGATTTCAGTGGCTTCTCCAAAGCGTTGCAGTCTATTCCTTTATAGAGGGAAGATTTTTCTGGCCACACCCCCTTTTTGAACATTCCCAAATGACTATCTGACTCTATCAATATTGACTTCTTTACAAGAGGTCACCACCTGCCAGATGTTATATCCATCACTGCAAATAAGACCCCCTTGACATATTGATTATTTCATTTTTCTTGTCTTTTTCCCAGAACCTCCTCTCTAATTAATGTATTCTTGGTTCTACCCATGTGTACATCTTTAATGTTCCCAATATTGTCCACCTGAATCACATACACAGCTGTCTAACTCTTGCAGCTGCTGTTTCCTGTTAATGATATTCTTAAACCCTGGCTCTGTTTACCTTGCTTTAAATTTTTTAAAAAAAATTTTTAAATTTTTAATTTATTCATTTTAGAGGGGAGAGGGGGGGAGAAGGTGGGGAGGAGCAGGAAGCATCAACTCCCATATGTGCCTTGACCAGGCAAGCCCAGGGTTTTGAACCGGCAACCTCAGCATTTCTAGGTCGACGCTTTATCCACTGCGCCACCACAGGTCAGGCCTGTTTACCTTGCTTTAGGAGAACTTTGAACACCTTGCCAAATCCCAATTCCAGTATTGTTTCAATTTACTTTTATATTTTCTAAGGTAGATTGTCTCTTCATTGCCCCCAGTCGCCTTTGGCAGTGAATGGCTCTAGCTCTAAGAGTCTTACGTAATCATATAAACCCCCTACTTTCTCTCTGCTTTTCTTTCTGGTTTCTGTGCAATTCTGTTCATCTCCAGAAATCAAGTTTCTGTGCTCTGAAGGTCAACTGTGAGGGTGTTTGAGTTAATAACTCCAGCAAGCCATTCTACATTGATCTCTAGACTCCTAGTACACTCATATTTCTCCCCCTGGAATTAGATGCTCAGCTTTCTGCCAGGAGACCTTTTCCCAGACAGTCCCTGATTTAAACTATCTGAGGGCTCCTCACCAAGCTGTTATAGAAGACTAACAACCCACATAGCTCATGCTAGGTATACCACTCTTGCTAAAGGGTGCTGCTTTCTGGCCCACCAATCAGTCCAATATCTCAATCATAGAAGATGAATGTCCTTTTGCTTCTATTCTTGAAAGGGAAAAATAGCTAATGCAATTCTCTCCTTCATAAAGGCTTCTATGCAGTAAGTGGCCGGGATTAAATTATACAATCTTGTCATCTATCTATTCGAAAGCCTGTCACTCTTATGCTGCATTTGCCAACTAGTCCCTTTAGCAGAGGGTCTCAATCCTGTGGGAAGTGGAAAAGGGAGCATGATGATGCAGGGTAATATAATTCTAAATACCATCAAGGCCATAAAATGGGACATAAGTGATAAATAATTTATATTTATCAGAATGACTGACTCTTATTACAAATTCAGCAATATGATATCTTCCTATGCAGCACAGGCATGGATGGGCAAAGAGATCTGAATTTCAAGAGTTTGCAAGGGTTGGATTGAATTTTTGTTTAAAGCCCTATGAACCTGGAATGAACTTCATGGCATTCTTTCACCAGTCCCTAGAAAAGAGAGTTCTAGGATTCTAACAAAGGAAAAAGGCAAGTGGAAAAAGGCATCCAATTTAACAAGCTAATTTTGAAAAGATAAAATAAGGAAATAAGCAACAGGGTTACAGTGCTATTGTTGCTTCCATTCTTTTCTCTATCCCAACCCTCCCAGCTGAAACCAGAGAACACCATGCATTCCTTTATTTATAATTCATTTTTTCATTCATTCATTTACAGTTTTCAACACCTAGAGTGTATAAGATCCTGCATTAGAAATTGTGGAAGATGCAACAATGAAGAATAGATATGATTCTCACCCTCAAGTAACTTACCCTCAAATTCAGCACCCTGGACAAAACTTGGGAAAGCGTAATCTCAGCTTCATAAAGAAAAAGTGACCATATGTCCGAGCTAAACACAACTAAGTTATCTTTTTCTTGATTCTTCTATTTTGATGGTATCAGCCTAAATCAAAGGTCCCACTTGAAAATGTTTTCTTGGAACTAGGCTACTGATTTGAAACATAAAAATTCAAATCCTCTTTCATTTTAGTAGTAATAATCAGAGAAAAGTTATTTCTCAAATGATCAGTTAGACTTTAACTCATCTCTTATGAGAGAGGCAGAAATAACCAATGGTCAGAGAAGCAGATCTCTCTGAAAATAAACAAATCCCTATGCACATGGCCAAAACTCCAGATTGGCCTTCTTTCTTTCTTTCTTTTTCTTTTTTATTTATTTATTTTTTTGACAGAGTTTCTCATACCTGAGCAGAGTGTAAGAAATATAGTTATGTTTAGTACAGGCATACCTCAAAGATATTGCTGGTTTGGTGCCAGACCATCACGATAAAGCTAGTTTTACAATAAAAGTGAGTCATAATTTTTTTTGCTGGTGGAGGGTTGCCTTTAACGTGTAAAACATGCAACACTTGTAAACACAATAAAGCAAAGCTAAGGAAGGATGCCTGTGTATATTCACTAATGTCCCTGCTTAAAAGCACCAACACCTTTTTGCCTTTGCCGGCTAAGGGGCAGTGAGCTGCTTTGAGCAGAGCAGTAGTTGTTGAGCTGTGTATGCTCTCTCCTGCCACCTGGCTATCTTTTCTTTTAGGGTAGGCTCCCAGAGTTTTTTCTGGTCCAAATGAGTTGACTCAGTAAAGGAACAGCAATGCCAGAACACACTTTTTGCCACGTTTCCCCCATCCCTGCTGCTGTGAGTTGCACTTGACCGACAGCCGAGATGGGGAGACACAGCAGCAGCCTACAGCAACCAAATTTCAGTGACAGCGAGCAGAGGTGCTGATTGGTCCCCTTTCTTCCAGACATAACACAGAGGGTTTAGGGGCACAAAAGAAAAGAAAGGAGCACTTTGCCGCCTCAATGGCTGACAGACGACAGACGTATCACTTCCTCCTTCATGTCCACCCGCTCTCTGCGTGGCCCAGCAGGAACAGAACCTCAGTGTTAAACTAGCCAGTGAATTACCAAATTTCCCCAAATTGCCCAAACACACCGAGCACTTGTGCATCTCCACGTTTGTTCTTATACTGCCTGGAATGTTCTTACACTGCCTTCCTCCCCCACCCTCTCCCGCCTCCGGAACACTAACTTACCTGTCAAATGCAGTCCAGAAACCCCTTCCCATGACTCTTTCTAATCCTACTCCACCTCAGAGGAATGAGCGCTTTCCCAGTTGGTTTCCTACTGCAGCTGTAACAACACAAACTTGTTATCTTACAGTTCCGGAGGTCGGAAGCCCTAAAGTTCTGCCAGCAGGGTTTCGTTCCTTCCGAAGGTGGTTGAGGAGAATCCAACTCCTTGCATTCCCATCTTCTAGAAGCAGTATGCATTTCCTGGTGCGTGTCCACCCCCCACCCCCACCCCAGAGCACTCTGATCTGTGCACCCTCACATCTCTCCCCATCACCACCTGCTCTGCCTTCCTCTCTCCATTTTTAGGACTATTCAGATTACATTTGGCTCACCTGGATAATCCAAGCTACTCTTTCCTATCTCAAAATCATTCAATTAACCTCCAAAGTTCATTTTGCAAGCAAAGCAACAATTCGCAGGATCTGGTGATGAGGACACATACCTCATCAGGGACCATTGTTCTGTCTACCACACCTCTTTTTCAAAGCCCCAGTCTCCTGTTTCACATGTCCATGTTAGTTGCATAACACTCGGATACATTTTGTTTATAAAAGTCACCCTAACAGGCTATTTTCTCCTAGAAGGAGCTACCTTGAGTCTTTAAATTGTTTCTCTAGTGCCCAGTTTTGCTACTTATTTAGCAGATGTGCAATAAATCTAACTAAATGTTTGAAGAAAACAAAGTCATAAAAAATAGTAAGGACTGGACTAACCTGAAGTGGCATAGTGGACTGAGCATAGACCTGGAATGCTGAGCACACTAGTTCAAAATCCTAGGCTTGCCCAGTCAAGGCACATACAACAAGCAATCAATGAACAACTAAACTGAAGCAACTATGAGGTCATACTTCTCGTTCCCTCACCCCTCCTTTCTCTGTAAAATCAATAAATAAAATCTTAAAAAAATAGTAAGGACTATTTAACTTTAACACTATTATTTGACTATGAAACTGGAAAAATAGCCCATAGGTAGGGCAACCTTTCACTATGAAAAGCCAAAGTCATAAGACAAGTGCTGATGAGAAGGAAAGAGGTTTATTCAAGTACCAGCCATCTGAGAAGATGGGGAGGACTCCTGTCCTCAAAAACCCAGCTTCCTTTTTTGGCATAGGCAGGGGTTTTTATATGGAGGGGGAATGAGGGGAAATAAACAAACAAACAAACAATAGAACAAAAGAATCAAAAAGAGGTGTTGAGAGTTCTTTGCTGAGTGGGTCTACATGACAACAAGCCCAGTGTGTTCAGATAGCTGATTGAAGGTCAGCAGATGTCTCAGAGCTGGCATATCTGAAGGTCAGAGTGTCCTTCTTTGGTTGTTACCACAACTGAATATAGCAAGTAACTTGTAAACTATAGTTATTGTTTTCTCTAACAAGTGTCCACACATTCTTGCAGTCAGTGAACTCTTGGCCTGGAGCGAGAATCAGAACTGCAAGTCTTAGTGTGGTGGAAGTGAGGATGAAGGCTGATGTGGGGCAAATAAGTCTGTAAAATTTGTGTTATTTAGTTGCGCTCTCTTCTATTGTTAAACATGGCTGCTGACCATGTGATTGTGTTGCCTAGCTGATACAGTTAATTACCTTCATGCTTGGGAAGGGGCTTGGTTATGCTAACGTGTGCTGGAGGAGGGGGTTCACACCAAAAGGTTTTAAGAAGAAGGCAGAAGGAGGAGGTAGGTAGGAGGCCATTTTGGCAGAGACCACGTTGTTGCAGAGGAGGGAGGCAGCCAAGAGGGCCGGGTGCTGAAGGGGAACAGAGGTGAGGGGCTTTGTGAGCTTTGCTGCATTGGTGTGGGCCTTTGGTTCTAGGAAAAACCTGAGAGTCTCCTGGTTGTGGAACCACAGAACATGAGAGTGGGTTTTGGTGCCCCGTGTGTTTGTTTTTACTCACCAGCCAGTTGCGAGGCTAGAATAAAAGAATGAAGGAATCAAAAAGACGTGTTGAGAGCTAATGAGAGCAGGCCCACCAGTAAAAGTAACAAGCTGGATTGTTAGTATATTCTTTTTTAGCTCTATTCTATGACTAGTCAGACTAACATCAGTTATACAGCACATTTATTCCCTGTTACAACTATAAAATAGAATAAATGGATTTTTATTTTATGGACATCAAAACAAAAAGTTGGAGAAATGCAATCAAATTCAACATGTTGCCATAATGTTCACAGAAAAACAAAACCAGGTCTAGGTCAAGAATCAGCATACCACAGCCTATGACCATCTGTTTTTTTAAATAAAATTTTATTAGAACACAGTTTTATTTATTTTTTTTATTTTTTTTTATTTTTTTTTCTTTTAATGCTTTTGTGTGTCAATAGCAAAGCTGAGTTCTTGCAACAAAGACAATATGCCCTATAAGCGTAAACTATTTACTATTTGACTCGTTACATAGAATGTTTGCTGACTCCTGGTCTAGAAAATGAGAAAAATTACATCAGAATTTTGATCCAGGCAGATAGAATTAAATTTCTCTGAAAGTTGAATTCACATATTCATGACAGTTAAACACCTACCTATTTAGCTGGGCTTTCTCTGATCTATTAGATTAATAGACTGATATTCTAATCCAGTCATGAAATTATAAAACTGGTTAGTGGATTTATTTTGAGTGTCTTAATGAGAGCTAAGATAATATAAGGTTACATATAATTTCTTAAGAAATGATCAAACGTCAAATTTCCTAACTCCGTCCTTTTAAATGTAGACTGAATCATCTCATCAGTGCTCAAGAGTGGTACCCTTAGAAAATTATTCCAGAATTCAATATACATCATTTCCACTTCTTTCTGAAGATATTCACAGACACTAGAGAGAATTCACTTAATTATCTTTGATAGATATTAACCTATTTGTAAGAGGAAACAAAATGAGGATAAGAACAAAAGTCAGGAAATAAATTTTATTTTCTAAAATATTACCCTTTAACAAAGATGGCTGTGTAGTTTTTTTGTTGTTGTTGTTTTTTGGGGTTTTTTTTAACCAAGTTCCTATTTTCAGTATTTGCATGAAATTAGAAATTTCACCATTTTTGGTTTGAGAAAAAAATATTTATTGGTCAAGTCACTTTTGCCATATGACTTTAAACAATATCTCTTTAATTATAATAAAGTAAGATTCAACATCTGAAACCACTATTATAAAACTACTAACACTTAATCTAGTTTCTAATATTCAGAAATTAAAATTAAGAGCCTTGGGTTATAATTCCAATTTTGCCATTTAATTTGTGTGAACTACAAGTCGTATAAATTTTTGTGGCCTCACTTCCCCCATATGTAAAATCAGAACAACATGTTGCCAGCCTACTACATAGCACTGCTGTTATGATAGAATGAGGTAATGTTCGTGGATTTGTACAAATGCTCTACAAGTAAAAGATACTATTTGACTGTTGCCTTTAATGTCTTCCCAAATTGTCTATGATATTAAAAATGTTATGGTCATAAACATTTATATAAAGACTCCGTAGTTGACTATGAAATTCTCCTTGGGATTTCATAGTGTAGATTTAATTTTGACATAATAAATGGGCATAATTAACTTTTAGTGCATGCATTATTTGTGGGGATGTCTTAATACATTAAGCATAGCCATCTTTCTCAGCATTACACAAGGATTACCAAACCAAGAAGTCCCATCTTTAAAAATGGGATGATTTCATTTGGAGACTTGAGTTTGGTTTTATTGCTAAGATTAACAAAACATTGCTGTTTAAAATGAAACTGTTTTCTTTCTAGCACTTTATGTTTTTGTTTGGTTAAAGAAACAGAAGTAACATGATTAGATGTCAGTAATTAAATATCTTTGTAGGACAGTATCTGAATAGCATATATTTAGAATACAGCCATAGCAAAAACATTCAATTACGTAGATAGAGCTTTAATATTTAATAGCTAGTTTCTTAACAACCAGCCTTCTGGTGAGCTGATGTTGACTATGTATTAAGGAAGCAAGCAGCTTAGTGTCAAATTAAGAGAAGTGGAATATATTATAATGGTCCTTTTTATGTTTGCCATTCTCACATTCAGCCAAGTATAATTTTTATTCAATATATTTAAATATCCATTAATCTCTTTTACTCTTAGCAACAGGGGGCCTTAAATTTTCTCTTAGCAAAATTCAGGTTTCTTCAGGAAACAAAGAAGAAAGAAAAGTCACTTCATTTATGCAACATGGGAAAACAAACATGTCTAAGGAGCAACAGACAGCGATCCAGAGCCCACCTGCCCCAAACATTCCAAGATAAAATGTTGCTACCACTGGAAAGTGATCTCAAGAAGTGGGGAAGCCTGACCTGTGGTGGCGCAGTGGATAAAGCGTCAACCTGGAATGCTGAGGTCGCCAGTTCAAAACCCTGGGCTTGCTCGGTCAAGGCACATATGGGAGTTGAAGCTTCCTGCTCCTCTCCCCTTCTCTCTCTCTCTCTCTCTCTCTCTCCTCTAAAATGAATAAATAAATAAAAAAGTGGAGAAGAAAGCTATCTTATGCTTCATACCTCTCTGTTAGGTATAATAATAGCAAAAAGCCAGGCAGGAGGAGCCTTTGGGACTTTCTTTTATCTAATGCTAAGTATGAGGTTGTAAATAAATAAAATTACCCTTGATTTATTTATGACATACTTTGTTTTTGAAGAAATAAAACATTCCCCCAAATTTTTATTTGATTCCAGTTTCTCAACTATTTACTCTGAGTCAGGGCTCAGTTCTTTTCACTAAAAAATTAAGAACTATCCATTCTCTATAGTAAGTAATCAATCATGAGTTCATTAATCATGAGGGTGGGGATATGGCTCATACCATTTCTTAGTTCCTGTAGCAATAATGATCAGGGTGGTTAAGAGAGCAAAATGTCCATCAAATACTACTTCATTCCTCTAGTTGGGTAGAATAAGCCAGTCTGTCAGATAGTGTAGACCAGGGGTCCCCAAACTTTTTACACAGGGGGCCAGTTCACTGTCCCTCAGACCGTTGGAGGGCCAGACTATAAAAAAAAACTATGAACAAATCCCTATGCACATTGCATATATCTTATTTTAAAGTAAAAAAACAAAACGGGAACAAATACAATATTTAAAATAAAGAACAAGTAAATTTAAATCAACAAACTGACCAGTATTTCAATGGGAACTATGCTCTTCTCGCTGACCACCAATGAAAGAGGTGCCCCTTCTGGAAGTGCGGTAGGGGCCGGATAAATGGCCTCAGGAGGCCGCATGCGGCCTGCGGGCCGTAGTTTAAGGACCCCTGGTGTAGACATAACGGAGTCCGAAGTTAAACCACAGAGGTTCAAAGTTTAATGCCACCACTTACTTCCTCTGTCTAACTCTGGGAAAGTTGCTAACTATCCAAATCATAGTCTCTTACCTCTGAAATGAGAGTTAATAATAGTATCCACTTCCTGGAAATGTCAGTATGCCTAAGCCTAGCATGCAATTAGTGCCTAATAAATAGAAGAACAAAGGTAAAACTGCTAAAAACATGTCAAGCAAAGGGAAAACGTTATATGGAGAAAGAGCACCTGTTTGTATTAGAGCAAATCTTTTGGAAGAGGTGGGGAGGAGGGAGAAGCAGAGAGAGATGACTTACAGAAGCACAAATGAGACACACCTCACCAGCAGACGCTGCCCCTCTCTTATAGACTCAGCTCATGGGGTTACCTGGAAATGAGAAGTTTTTAACTTAAGTGCAGTGTACTTCTTGACCTTTGATCCTTAAAATACTGTCTCTGGTTTCTGGCCTTTTGCATTTAACTATGATGCCAGTTACAATGGCTGTAGGTCTGGAGCAGACCACTGGGCACAATCCTCATTATATCTTGGTTAGAAGTGAGCACTTTGTGAATAATTGTTGGATAGCTGATCTTCCTGATCATTCCCCTCCATCATCCGTGGAGCATCAGGTACCTTGTCTAGGGATGGGGAAGGCCAGAGAGGCGGCTCACATCATTCCCAGCAAATGAGGACACGGTGAGCTCCCCAGGGACATGTCTCTGAGTGACTGCTTTGTGAAGGCATCAGCTTGTCAGAGGAAAGTGAGCAAGGCGGCAACTGCTCCTCTCTATCTTTGTGCTCTATTCTCTACCCGAGATGATAATCAATATCCTTCAACACTGAATGGCATATCAATGGCTGAAATGGGGAAAAAAACCCAAAACTTTATTTGTGATTCATTTTTCAAGATCTCCAGAGGAGGGGATTTTGATAAAGAAGACTGTAAACATTCTCCTTGCTGTATACACTGCTCCCATTCAATCTGTTAGGAGAGAGAACGAAAGCTGTGCTGGAGAAGCAATCTTTTTATGAAATCCTCCCTGATCATTTCCACCAGGGGCTGCCCAGCTGAAAAGCCACACTGTTGAGAAAGAAAGAAGTGCAGGTATTGCTGTGAATAATGTGGACAAGTACAGGAAAAAGCACAGGAGAATAAGTCAGAGAGATAGCACTTAAATGCCTTTTCATATTTGACACAGAAGAAACCTTATCTTCAAAAAAAATGCCTGATGAATATATGAGCCACTGATACACTGCTATATCTAAGATTCCATCTTGGAGGGGAAAAGAATGATTTCATTATGTTGTTTTGAAAGGAAACCTACAGAGAATGAAGAAGAAGTAGCTCTACTTAAAGACTAGAGATGTGATATCACATTCTGAGAAGTTGTTTTCTGTCACCAGTCATAATAGCATCCCAGATAGCTATAGGATTTGGCACAAACAGAAGAGGGGGTTGCAGTACAGGCACTTTTATTATGATTATGATTATGATTATGATTATGATTATTATTACCCCTGGTTTAGAAACAATGGAAAGAGTGAGGATGTACCTTCCATCACAGACAAAGTGAAGTGCTATTTTTAAGTTAGTAGTAACTTCGAAGTCACTAGGATCAAAGTACATTCAGAGAAGATAGATTACTAAAGACTTTGCATCTACAGTGTAACAGGGAATCTGCTATCAACCTGTCAGAAATGAACAGCTGAAAATGCTTCATGCATTTTTAAATAATTTAAATATAATTCACTGGAAATAATTAAGTAAAATACTTACTTAATAAATAAGTAAAAATACTTGGCCCCACGAAGAAAAATCAGTGGAGTGAAATGGACCATATTGAGCAATGTTTTCCCATTCTGATACCTCCAAATCACCCCAGCCCGGGATTTCTCACTATTGAGATTTTGGACCAGATAATTCTTTGTGGTGGGGGCTATCCTGTGCATTATAGAATATTTTTCAGCATCTTTGGCCTCTAACCACTGGATGCCAGTAGCACCAACCCCCGTTCCCTAAAGTTGTGACAATTGAAAATGTCTCTAGACCTTGTCAAATGTTCCCAGGAGGGAGGAGGTGAGGGAATGTAAAATCACTTCCAGTTGAGAACCACTGCCCTAAACCCCATCTTACTTTTCATTGATCTGTCATAGCCTGCTGTCCACTCAGGAAGATTCATCTGACATCAACACCAACATCTCAAAATATCTCAGGCCTCACCTCAAATGTGCTAATTCATCCTATCCTCATAGACTCACCCTTTATTCCTTCTTAGATGATCCCTTTACACACCATTTTGCTTTGTTAGTCTCCAGGCTGACAACTCACTAAGTTGCTTTAAGGCCTCTAAAGAATATTTGTTGCAAAGTAGCTAAACCCAAGGTTCAAATCCTGTCTATGACACTTAGAAGCGGTGAAACATTTAGGCAAGCCATTTTTTTTTCTGAATGTTTACTTTTTTTTTTTTAATAATTTTATTTTTTAATGGGGCAACATCAATAAATCAGGATACATATATTCAAAGATAACAAGTCCAGGTTATCTTGTCGTTCAATTATGTTGTATATGTTTACTTTTTATGTGGAAGAAAAAAAGAGAACAATTCGATCTACCCTATAGCAATGTTTCTGATTAAATGATATTATAGATAAAACCCTACCAGCCTCTGGGGATACTTATTTTATGATAACTTATAAAATTGGAAACCTACTGCTTAGAGAAGAGGGTAATAACAGGCCAGTGGTACTGAAGTAGTAGTTGATCAGCTAGAACAAGAATCAAAATCAGCAGTGTTGGGAATGACAGCATGGTCAGGGAAAATAGGCAGGAGTACAGTTGGGTGCCGGTCACCTGGGCATTTGCAGGCCAGTGACGGGTTGTGATGATCCAGGACAGAAAATATCAAATACAGTGAACAAAGATGGAAATGAAAATAGCTGGGGTTGAGAGAAAAAACTGTGTGTGACTAAAATAGACACAAATGAATGAAGGGATATAATTGTGATTCTTTTTTGTTTGTTTGGTTTCTTGTATTTCACAAGCCAACTATTTTCATCTCATTGATTTTCTAGCTAATTTGGAAGTGGTCACCTGTTTGTAAAAAGAACTCTCTATTTTCCTAAGATTAATTTTGACCCTGCTTATAGTTTCTCTGATTGGTTCATCCTTTCAACATTAAATATCTTAGTGAAATGTAACACTTCTACAGCACCTATTTTTGTAACAATGCAAAGAAAAAAAAGTGCCTGAAAACATCTAGTCTACATTTGTTAAGGGAAGGTAAATATTAAAGACCCAACAAGTTTAGAAAATTAAGATGTCAGAAAAGTACAGTGCATTGTTAAATCCATTTGTAAAGTAGATTTATGTCTAGAATAGTACACCAACAATAATTAGGTAAGGTTTAAGATAAATGCATTTATAATTTTCTCTTTAAATTCAATATTAATATAAAATTACACTGTTGCCTAATTAGAGGCTTGAGCTGGTAGGCCAATACATTCTTTTATGTAACAACAGTCATGAGAGAAATTACTGTACAGCATCAAAATAATAGAGCAGCAGCTGAAATGGGTTTTTCTATCAGATGCATTTCTAATAACTCTAAACACTCACCATTAGACCAAGTCTCAGTGAGGAGTGTCAGCAAAATTAAAGCAGACAGGCACCTCTTTAAGGCACTTGGCACAATTTGGTTTGACTTAATAGGGTCTTTCTCTGGGACTCTGAAGAGCGAGCAGGATAAGCAGTTCCAGCAAAATGTTCAGATCTTATTTCTGTTAGAAATGCCAGCTGCTTTTGATCACATTCATCACGGGGGCCTTTAATTTGAATTGTACAGAAGGTTGGGCTCCTACAAGATAATATCTTGTTTCACTACACACTTAAATGTTTCTCTGCTTTCGTCGAAGTTGAAATAAATGCGCATAGTAATAACCCAACAAATTGTGAGGTTCCTCAAGTCAGTATTCTGTACACACTTTCAGCCATTGTCTTTAGCTGCTATGTGTGGATCTCCCCATCTCCATTTTTAGGTGCCATGAATGTTATCTCTGTTATAACCTCTTTTATCACTTTATTTTCGGACAACCAAAGAGATCCTGCATCTATAAAAATTACAAATAGAGACACCTTATTTTCTATCTTAATAGAAGAGAAATCTTATAAATCTTATGATCAAGTGCTACCTCTATTTTAAATGTTAAAATAATGGTGATTTCACTTTTATTGCATCGTCTATTTCATTTTTGATAACAGTTTAGGGTGCATATCAGACTGTGAAACTTTCCATAGCAACAAGATATAAGAAAGAATATGGCTTTCTCTTGTATTTTCTAGGATAAACGGCTGTGAACTATTTTTGTTTTCCGGGGGTTTTTTTTCCCCTTTAAATGAATTCCTGCAACATACACAGATAGGACTGGCCCCTAAATTTATTATTGTGCATGCCTCAAAACCAACTGAGTAAATTATTTCTATTTTCTAGCTATATTTTTAACTATGACCAGCATTCTATACTGAATTTTAGGGAAGTAAAATTCCTATACTAGGTACTCACATAAAATATAAGACTATTTTCTTTTTATAGACTGGAATCTAGAAGATAGAGAAGTTAGATATGTAGATATGTGCTTAAGGAAGCTGATCTCTCTCTGTCTCTGTCTCTCTCACTGTCTCACACACACACACACACACACACATATGACTTTCAGGATCTCAATATGGCTGGGATTTGGTGAAGAAGGAAATGAAGGGGAGTGTGTTTGTATGTTGGGGAACATGCTGGCCATTGTTGGTGGTCTTTAAATTTAGGGGGAAATTCACAGGTTCTAAAATCTTAGACCTCACTGTTGCTTTCCCTGACTCACTAGACCTTTCATCCCCTATGAGCTGAGAAGCCTGGCCAACTTCAGTAATGGGGCACGATGACTCATTTAACATTTTCTAAAGGCTCAAAAGTCTCTCATTAGTGGGAGACTCCTGGGTTCAAAGTGTGGCCAGGAAATAGACTGAATAGTCACACAACCTGGTGTTCTTTTGAAGAATAGTGGTGCCTGGATAATTATATTTAAAAATGAGTAATTGCCTCTGTGATCAAGGAGACAGGGAAGAGTATGCCCTAATTTTTAACAGTTGTGACTAAAAAGAATTTGTGTTATGCAAAGGTAAGGAGCTAATACTGGCTCTGGCGGATGATGCTTTGGAAACCTGGCACCATGTTTCTCTGTTTCAGAGCTCCCAGCCCAGACAATCTGTGTTTATACAGTTCTGGTTTACTTCAGCAAAGGTACCTGTTACATATTTGTTGATCTTCTCTTACCTTGTGTTGTTGATGCCGTTTTGTTTTAATATGGAGAACGAGCAAAGTACCAGGTTCTGTTTCATGTTTTTCATAAAACATCTATTTATTTAAACATGTAAAAAACTGTAAAAAAAAAATAGAGAAATCTGTAAAAATAAATAGAGAAAGAGTAGGGAAACACAATACAGTAGAAAAATCTACTATACATCAAGGTATGAATGTTCTCTACTTATTTTTAGGTTTCTTTTTAAATTAAAAACTGAATGAATACAAAAGAATAATTATAAAAAGTATAAGGTATGATGAATTACAAAATGTTGAAAACCACATGCCCACTACCCAGGATAAGAAATAGACTAGGCCTGACCAGGTGGTGGTGCACTAGATGGAGCATTGAACTGGGATGCGGAAGGACCCAGGTTCGAGACCCTGAGCTCGCCAGCTTGAGCACGGGCTCATCTGGTGTGAGCAAAAGCTCACCAGCTTGGACCCAAGGTCGCTGGTTACTTGGTCTGCCGAAGGCCCACGGTCAAGGCCCATATGAGAAAGCAATCAATGAATAACTAAGGTGTCGCAATAAAAAAACAGATGATTGATGCTTCTCATCTCTCGCTGTTCCTGTCTGTCTGTCCCTCTCTGACTCTCTCTCTGTCTCTGTAAAAAAAAAAAAAAAGAAAAAAAAAGAAATAGACTAGTTGTGGCATCCATGAGGGCTCCTTTGTGTCACCCCAAGATGTCATACTGCTCCTTCCTGGAGGGCATCACTACCCTAAAATTTGGGTTATTATTCCCTTGCTTTTCCTTGTAGTTTGTCAGGTAAGTTGATATCCTTAATCTGTAATGTAGTTGTAAATGTTTTGAGTTGATTTTGAAAAAACCACTGTATAAATTCTGCAACTTGATTTTTTTTTCACTCAATATTGTTTACTGAGATGCATCAAATTTGATGTGTGTAGCTATATTTTATTCTTTTCCACTGCTGTACAATATTATTTCATTATCTTTTTAAAAAATAAAAAGGAGACTTGACTGTAAAATGCTATACATCAATGTTTTTCAAACTTTTTCATCTCATGGCACACTAATTACTAAAATTCTGCGGCACACCAAAATATATATTTTTTGCTGACCTGACAAAAAAATAGGTTTAATTTTGAGTCATTTGCACTGAACGACTATTGCTGTGTTGGCTATTGTCATTTTTTTCTTATTCGACAATCTATGGGAAAAGAAATCAGTGCCCCTGAATAAGTAGTCAGGCATTGCATGTTTTAAAAGTTCTTGTAGGCCCTGGCCGGTTGGCTCAGTGGTAGAGCGTCGGCCTGGCGTGCGGGAGTCCCGGGTTCAATCCCCAGCCAGGGCACATAGGAGAAGTACCCATCTGCTTCTCCACCCCTCCCCCTCTCCTTCCTCTCTGTCTCTCTCTCCCCCTCCTGCAGCCAAGGCTCCATTGGAGCAAAGTTGGCCCAGGTGCTGAGTCTGAGGATGGCTCTGTGGCCTCTGCCTCAGGCACTAGAATGGCTCTGGTTGCAAAAGAGCAACGCCCCAGATGGGCAGAGCATCGTCCCCGGGTGGGCATGCTGGGTGAATCCGGGTCGGCTGCGTGCAGGAGTCTGTCTGACTGCCTCCCCGTTTCCAACTTCAGAAAAATACAAAAAATAAAAAAAATTAAAAAAAAGTTCTTGCAGAGGCATACCTGTTGAAAATCACTGGCATACATCTTCAGTAATTTTTGTCTAAGAGAACTTCTATCTTCATTTTCATTGAGCCTCTGGCTCAGCTTTATGCTCCCCTATGAAAGAAGAATGATATATTATTATTAGTGCTCAAAGGGAATTTAGAGATTATTTTGCTCAGTTATTTCACCTCATGTATGAGGTATCTGAAACTCAGATAAATGAAGGGATAAGCTTACAGGACAGTCATGTCTTGGGGTATATAGCCCTTGCCTACATTTTGCACCTCCTCCTCCAAAAAACAAACAAACAAACAAACAAAAACCCCATATATTCTGCCATTCTCTTGTATCTTCTCTTTTCTTCAAGAATAATTAATTAAGATATTAGAAGAGAAGCTGTGACTAAACTCACTGCAAAGCAGCCAGATGTTCTTTTTTTAAAAAAATAAATAAATGCAAGGACTTGATTGTGTAATGCTTATTCATACTTTTTTTTTTTTTTGAGTGAGAGGAGAGGAGATAGAGAGACAAACTCCCGCATGCGCCCCAACCAGGATCCACCCGGCAACCTCTCCCCCTACCCCCACCTGGGGCTGATGCTCAAGTCAGCCGAGCTATCCTCAGTGCCCAGGGCCAACACGTGAACCAATCAAGCCACTGGTTGCAAGAGGGGAGGAGAGAGAGAAGGAAGAGAGGGAAGAAAAGAAAAGCAGATGGTCACTTCTCGTGTGTGCCCTGACTGGGGATCAAACCCAGGACGTCCACACTCTAGACTGGCGTTCTATCCACTGAGCCAATTGTCCACGGCCTATTCATACTTTTAACAATTATAGTGCCCTCTTACCTGGTTTCTCTTTTCCTGGTTTCAGTAACCCATGGTCAACCACAGTCTGAAAATATTAAATGAAAAATTTCAGAAATAAACAATTCATACATTTTAAATTGTGCCTCTTTCTGAGTAGTATGATAAAATCTTGAGCTATTCTGCTCTGACCCAACTGGGACTTGAATCACCACTCATTCCACACTACACACTGTAGACATTCCCTGTCTATTAGTCATTGAGTAACCATCTTGGTGATGACGTGTGTGTATGTGTGTGTGTGTGTGTGTGAGAGAGAGAGAGAGAGAGAGAGACCACATTCACATAACTTTGATTACAGAATATTGTCATAATTATTCTATTATATTATTCACTGTTATTAATTTCGTACCGCCACTAATTTATAAATTAACAGAGGTATTATGTATAGAAAAAGCATAGTATGCATAGAGTTCGGCACTCTTCATGGTTTCGGGTATCCACTGGGGCTTTTGAATGTATCCCCATGATAAGGGAGTACAACTATTGGTTCATTGTCTGTCATCTAAGAAATAGGCTCTTTGTGTGTTTCAAAGCTTTCTTTTCCCATTTACAACATAAGAAACTAGTGAGAAAAGTATGTTTTAAAAAATTAAGAATCTCAAACTTCAGTATGCACAAGATTTCCTGTAAATTCAGTGCTGCGGTCAGATTCTCAGAAGCACTCAGAGAGAGAAGGACTATGGAAGAGTCCAGTAATCTTTACCCTGAACAAGCTCCAGACGGTTGACACAATCACCCAGTAACCTCCTTGAGAAACATACATAAAGGAAGTAAGCTTGTACATTGTATTGGAAAACAAGATACCAAGAATATTATTGGTTCTCATGAATACAATTTTTTAAAAAGAGAAGCAAAAAAGAGAAAAGTGGGAGCAATTACAAACTTAATTTCAGCAAATGAATGATGAAGTAGAGAATAGCAACAGTGTAAAAACTATTATTTTCTTGCTTATTGAGATCTAATAGACATAAAACCGTATGTTAGTTATATAATGCATTGATTCAATATTTGTATACTGAGAAATGTTCACCACAATAAGTCTAGTTCACATTCATCATCACAGTTACAAAATGTTTTTTCTTATGAGAACTTTTAACATCTACTCTTAGTAACTGTTAAATATGCAATATTGTTAACTGTAGTAAATATGCTGTGTATTATATTCCCAAGACTTATTTATTTTGTAACTAAAAATTTGTACCTTTTGACCCTTCATCCCTTTTGTCCACCCCTCCCCCACACATCTGGCAACCATTAATCTTTTCTCTGTATATATGAGCTTGGGCTTTGTGGGTGTTTTGTTTTGTTTTTAGATTCCACATAGGAGATCACACAGTATTTATCTTTCTCATTTCACTTAGAATAGTGCCCTCAAGTTCCATCCATGTTGTGGCAAATAGCAAGATTTCCTTTTTTCTTTATGGCTGAATAAAATGCCATTTTATATATATACTATATCATTTTTTATCCATTTATTCCTCAGTGGACACTTAGGTTGTTTCCCTGTATTGGCTATTGTAAGACTAGAATCGATCATCTATTAAAGTATTATAGATTGGATAAGAAAATCAACTACTCATAGATTAAGAAGACAGCTATTTACACAGTGTGACTTTAGAAGAACTGAAAGACTTTCTAAGTCCAAAATGCTTAGCCAAAGTGCCACCATGATATCTGAAGTTCACATCATTAGAAAAATCACTACTTTAGATTAAGAAAATATATTTCTAAGTGTGTTCTCCATGGAGCATTAATAGGTGTTATATTCGGGGGGGGGGGGAACGTGCATACAGATACGTTCATTATTGTCCATAAATTAGGGGAAATCTCGAGTTTAAACAAAAAGTTGTCTTCATTGTAGAACTTACCGTGTTTGGAAAAATTATAAAGTGTTATGAATCTTCAATAATAGACACAAAAAAGCAGTAATTTAAAAATGTGATTTACCATAGGACACTTTTCTGTTTTTATAATGTACCCTATTAGACTGTTTTTGCTCAAATTAGAAAGTGCATCCTTCCCAGAAGACCCTTAATAGCATGCAAATGTTCTAACTAAATGGACAACTCATGAGCCCATTACCATTCATAATTACTTGAGCATGAATTTCTTTTCCATCAAAATAATTAGCTTCAGAAAAAGAGAAACCCGCAGGGACAAGGACATATACTTTTAGGTGATTGAAAGACAATGGGTGATGCCTACAGGATGCTGGTGGGGTGGGGGGGTGAGGAGGATGCTGGAAGGTCATCTCAGGTGCAACACTACTACAGACCCCAGGACCAGGACAGAGGACATAATGGGGAGTCCAGAGAGCATGACTTCCAGTCACCAGACTAACATGGAAGTGAATAGGGAAAATGGTGGGAGGCGTTACAGGCAATTTTTGAGCATGGTAATTTTTGCCTAAGTCTAACCTTACTGGGGAAAAAATCGCTATTTCATATTTCCAGAGGCAGTGTGCAAAATAGTGGAGACCTTCAGGAATACAATATTAATGCCTAACATTCAGTATACTGTGACTCTCCAATGCTCCAAAGTTTAACATCAATCTATCAACGTAAGAAACATCCAAACCTAAAAATAAGAATTTTTATGAGTTTATTTGAACCAAACTGTCGACAATTGCTGGGAAACAAAGTCTCAACAGATTGAGGAAATGTTCTGAAAAATGGCAGTTTTACCACTTCTTTTATACATCAGAATCAAAGGGGAAGAAATAAGGGGGTTACATGAAATTGATTGGGAGAAAGCAAAGCAAGAAATCTTTGGAACTGGATAAAAAGTAAAAATGTATATACTCAAACTTCTTTTACATAGGCAGGCATATGATAGTTAACAGTTAGCAATAACATGATAAAAATAACAATGAGGGGTTTATGGTGTCTGCCCTGGTGGGGCGGCTGCTCCCTGAGGGGGCAGGGAAAGAAGAGTACGCCTACATGTCAAATGTATGTGTGTGTGATGCAGATGGCTGAGGCCAGGCAGGGTCACAGTGGATTAGGGCAGACAGTAGAGGAACTGCGAAGCTGGGAAGTGGTGGGTCATTCTCATTTAGACTTTTCCAACAGTGGGGGGAGCAAACAGGCAGGGGAAGACCACTTCTCACAGCAGCAGGCAAACAAACAGGAAAATGACCCCTCATGGTGGTGGGCAATGATAGATATATAAAATTCCAACTGCCCTTTTGTTGTCCCACCTGGCTGCCTGACCTCACCCTTACTTACTGGGCAATCGCCCCTAAGGAAGAAGCATTCCAGAAAGCTGAAATCCTAAAACCGTAAAAGGGAACATACCAGAACTTTTGACTCAGTACCCCCTCAGGCTCTCCCAAACACTATAAAATTCACCTCATAGTCTCTAACCGGTGCCCTTCTCCCCAGAGAAGTGCCCGGCTGGGTTCTTTTCTTCCTTTCAATAAAAGCCTGTTACTCTGGTCTTTTCAGACTCCCATGGATTCCAACATTTGGTGCTGAAACCCAGGACAGGGTACTAACTGCCTGGACGATCCCTCTTTGCCGTCCAAACTTACAATCAGGGAAGCAATGGGCAGCTGCAGCTCGTCCTGGACTTAATCCCTGATTCCGTTTGCACGTGTAATTGTAGGTTGATTGGCCAGCAATCTGTCCCTTTCCTGAACCCCTGCCGGACCAGAAAGGTAAGGAGTTTCTCCCTCCCCTTTCCCAGTTGGCTTTAATTCAACCCGTAAGTCCCTAATCCATCATCAGATGGCTTTCTCTGGTCAGCCTCAGATTTTGAGGGGTTTTCCATTTTTCTGTCTCAGGAGACAGCACATTCCAAAAGTCTAAGCACTTAGCCAAATCACTCCACATTCTCTTTGAACTCCTTCTTGGGCGGTGACGACCCCTAAGTAGGACGACTCCACATTCCCAGGAGAGCTTTCTCCTTGAGATTGTGATTGGAGGCGGGGACACCCTCTCTAGATCACTAATCTCCACAATGGGCTCTTTGGAGTCAAAACCATCTGACCAAACCCTGTTGGGCTGTCTTCTAAAAAATCTTACTAAATTAGTTCTCTCTGACCTCAAGCCAAAGAAACTCATTTTCCTTTGCAACAATGCCTGGCCTCAATATAGGCTTGACAATGACGCCCATTGGCCTGAAAACGGGACCTTTGATTTCAACATACTGAGAGATCTAGATAATCTTTACCACCAGACAGGAAAGGCTTCTGAAATTCCTTATGTGCAAGCTGTCTTCTCCCTTCGCTCCTGTCCTTAATTTCTATACCACTTGTTCTACACACAGGCCATTTTTGGCCAGAAAAACCTCACCTAAAACCTTCGCTCCTAATCTTTTCTTCTCCGCAGACTCCCAACTCTCTCCTGCTCCTGCCTGACCCCCGGGTGCACCCTCTCTCGGGACTTCTCTCTGGACCCTCTGCTAATCTCTCCCACTTGAGTCTCTTCCCTCCAAGAGCCCCCTCTCCTCTCTTCACTAAATCCTGTTTCTTATTCACTTGCAAATACCATTCTCTCTTTCTCCTCCCCTGCTGGCCAGGGGCCCCTCCCTTCTCCACTGTTTTCTTAAACCCCTTTTCCCTCCGTACAGATGGGCAGCTCTGTATCTTTTTCTTCTTTGACCCATCCTTTCCCCTCTTCAGAGACTGACTGTGCCTTCCATTACCCCTCATCCTCTTCCCTCTCTTCAGAGCTCCAAATTTTTTGACTCCTCTGATCATGTGGCACCACCACCAGCACTTAATCTCCTCCTCCTCCTCCTGCAGATTCTGACCCTCTTTCTTTCCATCCAGCTGTTCACACTGTCCATCCATTTGCTTTCTCTCTTCCTCTTCTCTATGCTGACAACTCCCTGCCATCTAGAAAAGCTTTAAAAAGCAGAGTTGTCTATTGAGCTGTGTGAGTGAGTAATCTGTTTTGTCTCTTTGTCAGAAAATATCTCCAGTATAATTTGAATTGAAACAAGTAAAGCACACTCATTTAAATTTCTTAATTTATAATTTGTATGTGAAGTCTTTGTTTAATGTGTAACTGTGTCTATTTCTAAGGGCTTAAACCAATAATTACCCACCTCTTAAACCAGGTTTACTCATCCCCACGGACTCTCCCTGCAATACCCCAATCTTTCCTGTTCGAAAACTTCAATGACTTATCACCTCATACAAGCCTTACACCTAATCAATGAGGCAGTAATTCCCCTCCATCCAGTAGTTCCTAATCTTTACACGTTACTGTCACACATTCCCTCAAACACCACTCACTTCACGGTCCTTGACCTCAAGAATGCCTTCTTTACCATTCCTCTACACCCTGACTCTTACTTTCTGTTTGCATTCACCTGGACTGACCTGGACACTAATGCAGCCCAGCAACTTACGTGGACTATCTTACCCCAGGGGTTCAGAAACAGCCCACATCTGTTTGGGCAGGCACTAGCTCAGGATTTAGCAACGTGCAATCTCAGAACTAGTACTCTCTTACAATATGTAAATAACCTACTCCTCTGTAGCCCCTCCCTGCCTGCCTCAAGGAGACACACCTCCACCCTTCTTAACTTCCTCTCTATGAAGTGATATCGTGTCTTCTCTGCTAAGGCTCAACTTCACTCTCAGTCCATAGTCTATCTTGGCATCACCTTAACCCCCACCACCTGAAGTCTCACCCTAGATCAAACTCAGACTCTCCACAGTCTCCAACCACCTACCACCACAGATCAAATCCTTTCTTTCCTTGGTCTAATAGACTTCTTTAGACACTGGATTCCCAATTTTGCTCTCTTAGTCAAGCCCCTCAGTGAGATCTTCTGAGCATGGCTTTTAAGGTCTATAATGACCAAGGAAGTAACAGAAAAGGCAAATAAGGCCCAAAAAAATGTCAGAAAATACCAGCTTTTGGCATATGCTCTTAAAGGCTCCAGCGCCCTAAAGGGCTTCATAGGATTCCATCAGGACCCTGCTCCAGAGTGGAAAGAAAGTCATTGAACTGAAGCCTGCCAGTCTTCCTGGCCCCACTGGTTTACACATCTGTGCTGTGGAAAAGGGACACAAGAAGGTTAGCTGCCCCCTTGCTCCATGGAGGGAGGGTTCAGTCTCTTCTAGCCCTGCTCCAGCTACCTGTGACCTGACCTTGCCCAGCATGCTGGGAATTGCCACTGAAGGCCCAAGGACATCATTCACGAGCCTAAGGTATTTCTTCCAAGTAGCAGATAAACTGATCTCATTTCTTGTAAACACAAGGGCCATCTACTATGCCTTGCCTGAATATTTGAGTTTTATTTATCCCTCGAAGATCTCTACTGTGGGTATTGACAGTCTAATTTTGTTGCTTTGTTTAATGTATAATATCACCTTTATTCCTCTTCTCTCAAAGCCCCATGCCTATTATAGGCTGGGATCTGCTGCCAATTCCAGCTAGAAGCAGTGGTCACTAGGACTTAAACTCTAACTGCAAAGTATAGAAATGTAACCACCCTTTCCCTAAGTACTTGCAGGATTTACAGGTTACTCAGCAAACTGTTCAAAAACTGTCCAAGTGGCACTTCCAGCATTACATCACCCAAGGACTGACTTTCATGTGGACAGACCCACACACCATGATCCTGACACCTCCCACTGCTGCTAAAGTAGAAAAAATGGCATAACACCTATATGTGTCTCCCTAATAATTAGACAGAAAGCTGTACCCTAGTCTATCTCACCCAAAATATCAACCTAATCCCACCTCATGAGCCTCTTTTGATTCCTAGTACACTACCTGTCAATCTAAGGACCAAACAAGCTGTGCAGGTAATCCCTCTTCTTGTTGCTTTAAGAATTTCTATAAAAATAGGTCTAGGGGCAGGGGGACTGGCCACTGCTCTGTCTTATTCTCTCTCTCTCTCTCTCTCTATCCCTCTCTCTGAAGCCTAGCGAATTTTTAAACATGGAATCAGTGGTTTCTCACAAACTGGGTGTCTTGACTATTGCCTTTCATTAGTCCACTCACTCTCCTATTTATTTTTCTAACTTTTGGACCATGCCTCTTAAGTTTGTTCACTAGTTTCTTACAGAACCGCATGCAGAACTTCGCCAATCAGAAAATTGGAAAAAATCTACCTAACCCTACACATCAACCCTGAAACCTGCCCTCACGAAACAGAAAAATCTAGAATCCTAAAAAAAAAAAAAATCACTACTCCAAACAATGGTGGGAAAAAAACCCTTATTCTCAATGCTAGCACCAATTATAGGACCAATCCTAATTTTGTACCTAATTTTAATGCTTGCCTCTTTCTTTATCAAGTTCCTGCAGGCTAAAATGAAAGAACTCTCCAGGATTACCTACAATCAAATGCTTTTACAACCCTATTCCAACTACCCCAAGGGGGGGTTCACGAAGGAGGCCCCCTATAGGGATAACAGCAGGAAGTATCTCCAGAAGGTGGCAGGTCTGAGACAAACCTCCTTCCTGAACCCCACACCCTCTCCTTGCCCCCACCTCTTTTCCTTTTTTATCATACCACAGAGTTGGGAAATGATAGATATATGAAATTCCAAATGCCCTTTTGTTGTTTCACCTGGCTGCCTGACCTCACCCTTACTTACTGGACAATCGAGGCAGAAGCATTCCAGAAAGCTGCAATCCTAAAACCATAAAAGGGAACATACCAGAACTTTTGACTCAGTACCCCCTCAGGCTCTCCCAAGCCCTATAAAATTCACTCATAGTCTGTAATCAGTGCCCTTCTCCCCGGAGAAGTGCCCGGCTGGGTTCTTTTCTTCCTTTCAATAAAAGCCTGTTACTCTGGTCTTTTTGGACTCCTATGGATTCCAGCAGGCAAGTGATCTGTCAAATGGCTCCTCGCAGTGACAGACAGGCAATCCTTGCCAAGGGAAAGCACCCATCATCTTACATAGTCTATACACATGTGATGCTGCCATATGCTCATCCCCAATCATGCAAAGTGCAAGCCAGTGAGCTTAACACAGCTGTTTTCCCTATGCTGTGTTATCAGGTACATAACTGTAGATGCAAAAGACAACATACAGGTTTGTTTACAGTAAGCATTGACCTTTGTTAGGGAAAAATACCTCCCTAGGACATGACTACTGTATGGCCAGTAGTCATGGCCACCATGACCATTCACATGCAGGTTCCCATTAGATTCAGACAGATGGTCAAGAAACAGTGAAGCCAAAAAATGGCAGGCCATTACTTTATTAAAGTCTCGCAACAGCCGACAAGCAAACACACAGGGCTCCCAAAGCCACTGACACATTATTTGGTTCCACAACCAAGAAAATCTTCTCTGGTTTCTCCTAGAATCAAAGGCCTCACCAGTCCCAGTGGAGCTCACAAAAGCCCCTCACCTCTGGTTCCCCATCTGCACACCTTCATTCTCTCTGTTCTCACTCTGCAAACATGACTTCTTTCTCTGCCTCTCCTCCTTCTCCTTCTTCTCAAAACTTTCTGGCAAGAAAACCTCTCCTCCAGCAAACCTTAGCAAGACAATGGCCCTTCCCAAGCAGGAAGGTAATTTGCATTTTCACAGACCTATACTGTACCTGGTACTGCCCAGCCCCCAATGCCAACTATAAGTGAGCAAACATAAAAGTCCTATTTTACAGACTTATTTAACAAAAAGCTACCCACCATGATCTGCCTTTAGTTAGAAAGATTTAATTTCAGACCATCCTGTGTGGTCACTCTAGGTCTCTGTGTCTGTCAGCCACCATGCAGGCCTCCCCTGAGCTTGTCTGGTTCAGCACGTGGCCCTTTTTTTGTCCAGAATCATATTTGAGTTTATCATTTCTACGAAAAATGGGTTAATTGCACTATTTCAAAACCGTTAGAGTAAATTTTACTTAACATTGTCCATAGGTTCTTGGAAACTGCAACTTGACTCGAAACAACATATAACAGAACCAGTTTTGCCCTAGGCTAATAGATAAAAACAAGAGTTAAGTTCCCAGAGCATATTTCTCGTTGCAAAAACAACACCAAACTTCTAAATAAAGACCCCAAAACGCTTCCAATATTAAACATTGAAATAACGATGTGCTACTCACACATTTAAAGATTAATAAAAACAAGTAAGAATGATTTTTTTAACTTGCTTATTCCAAATCAGGGTCATGGGTGACCAGGCAGAAGGCAGCACCGTCCTAGGCGGGCCGCCCCTCCACTGCAGGGCTGTGCACACTAGCCCCCACCCTCAGACTGGGCAGTGGCGGCGTGCCAGTGGGCTCCTGGGCACATCTTTGGGATGAAGGAGGAAACTGGAGTCCCCTAGAAAACCCTCATAGACAGAGAAAAAATGTGCCTACTTTGCACTGACAGAGGCTCAGCCAAGAATTGATTTTTCTCATTAATGTTATAACAGAACACTGAAGAAACATTATTCGAGTACTCAGATACTCAGAACCACACAAATTCTATTTCTGGATTTTGAATTTATTCCTTTTTATCTTTTTTTTTTTTTTTTTAGAGTCAGAGAGAGGGATAGGCAGGGACAGACAGACAGGAAGGGAGAGAAGAGAAGCATCAATCATTAGTTTTTCGTTGATTGTTGCGACACCTTAGGTGTACATTGATTGCTTTCTCATATATGCCTTGATCGTGGGCCTTCAGCAGACCGAGTAACCCCTTGCTCAAGCCAGTGATCTTGGGTCCAAGCTGGTGAACTTTGCTCAAACCAGATGAGCCCGCGCTCAAGCTGGAGACCTCGGGGTCTCAAACCTGGGTCCTCGGCATCCCAGTTTGATGCTCTATCCACTGTGCCACTGCCTGGTCAGGCTGAATTTATTCTTATGATGAGGGTTTAAGAGTCACCTCCTAGGGAAAGTACCTATAATAGTTTCCTGTGGGATATTAATTTCTACTGTGAAGTGAAGTTTTAATCTAGACTCTGAACTAACATGTAAATACCACTCTAGTTTTAAAATCAATGTTCTTAAATATTTTTAAAGATTTTTATTTATTGATTTTTAGAGGAGAGAGAGAGAAAAGGGAGAGAGAAGCAGGAAGCATAAACTCCCAGTAATTGCTTCACATATGTGCCTTCACTGTTTGAGTCTGGGGTTTCGAACTGGCAACCTCAGCATTCCAGGTCAATGTTATATCCATTGCACCACCACAGGTCAGATTCAAATACTTTAAATGATGAGGGATTCACTTGAAGTTGAAAGCAAATTTTGTATATTGCCTCTCATTATAACTAAATACTGTTCAAAAGAAAGTGGTGCCAGAGGTCTTATTTTGGGAGATGAGCATATCATGTCAGTACCATCACTCAGTGAAGACAGGACACATGTGGACTGTTACTTTGAACTGCGTCCTTCCCTGACTAAAGGAAAAATGTGTCCTGCCATAGCAAGAGTTCCTTTTTTCTTTCTTTCTTCCAACCTAAAGTCGTGTTCATGTGATGTTTCTACAGCCTGTCAAAAGGCATAATCTGCCTGTTCTGTGGTATGCTAAGATATTTGTGTCCTGTCAATCGTTACTTAGCATGATAGCCTGCAGTATTTTATTTTTTTCAATTGAGAGCAGCTCTTGGTGTCTAGGCTTGGGTTAAAAGTGCACGCTGACATAACCACTCTTTTAACACTTCCTCCAGGTTCTTTGGATGCTGACAGAAATGTTTGTGATGCTGATAAGTCAGGCTGTCCTGTTACTGAAAGAGGAAAGAAGACAAGCAAAAAAGTTGCTCTTAAACAAACGTGTATGATTTCACCTATGCCAGAAGGAAAGTAAGAATCCCATCTCTGAGAGATTTAAGTGATGTCTTAATCCTATGTTATTTGTTTAAAATTACTAAATTTGTCAACAGTTTTAAAACTATGTTGTTTTCTACCACTATATCAATGATGAAAGAGTAGTTTTGTTTTTTTTTAAATAGGTCCCTGATTAATTGCAAATTTTGCCTTTCTATCTTTTTTTCCTCTTTGCCTTTCTGTTTGCCCCCCATCAATTAGAAAGTCATCTTCAAGTCATGAATCTGAGCAGAACCATAGAAATCGTTCAAGGGCAGGTGCATTTGCAAGGCCAGCTGTGAGCCATGAAGAACCAGGCTAGGTTTTCGTGCAATTTATGGGCAAGAAATGACTTCCAACCAAGGCAAAGGGATTACTATCCAATCTGTGGATCAGGTAGAGCAGGAGTCGGGAACCTATGGCTCGCAAACCAGATGTGGCTCTTTTGATGGCTGCATCTGGCTCGCAGACAAATGTTTAATTAAAAAAAAAAACGTTAAAAATATAAAACATTCTCATGTATTACAATCCATTCATTTCCTACCGCTCATGTTCATGGTTGCAGGTGGCTGGAGCCGATCACAGCTGTCCTCCAGGACAACACCAAATTTTTATTGGATAATGCGTAACATACCTGGGTCGTTGTATGGCTCTCACGGAATTACATTTTAAAATATGTGGCATTCATGGCTCTGTCAGCCAAAAAGTTTCCCAACCCCTGAGGTAGAGGAATTTATGGCACATTCTCATTGGCTCATGGCTTCTTAGAAACAAAGCACAACATAAACCACTGTCTCAGAGCAGGAGCATGTTAACCACTGGCAAAGTCGGAACACCATTTCCAGGGCACACAACCTAAGCCTCATCAAAATATACCAAAATTTGCTGCAAAATAAGACACAACCAACGTTACCTTTCAAACCACTGATGTCGCAATACTGCTCCAATCAAAATAATAAAACAAGTTATTTGATAGCATTGCCTCTTCTGGACTGACATCTAGGAGATGGCTATGGTGGAAGTGTCTGAAATACAGGTGTCTCTTAAGAATTGCAAGGAAATAATTAATATAAAGTTCAGGAGAGTGGCTTCCCTGCATGGGGCCCGGAGGGTTGGATGAGTGGAGAGGTAATGAGACTAGAGAGGGGTGCACGGGGCATCTATGATATTGGTAATGTTGGGTGGTGAGTTCACAGATGTTTATTTTATTACTAGGCTTTATATTTTCCATACTGTTTTCTGAATAAATGCTTCTGTATCAATTAAAATACTGTGTGCCTGATGCTCAAATAATACCATCTGTTAAAGCTTGCACATGTTATGCTCCTTCTGTTAAAAAAAAAGAAATAGTTTTTTTATTAAAATGGCTCCACCATCCTCACATCCTATTACCATCTAAACATCAGAAAAATGAAATGGACCATTTTAAGAAATCTTATGAAAAAGTTTTCCTATTGTCCCTGTTACTATTAATACATATTCTGCCATTAATCTCACACATGAGCCATGACGACGGAGTGCTTTCTGACCCACTCGGCTTCTAGAGTTCAAACCTTTCTCTGGGACTTCAGATTCTTTGAGTTAAAAGCCCTTTTGAATTTGTTTATTTCACAGCAGTGGGTGATTTTTTAAAAATCCCTGTGTGTGTCCTTGAACACCTTCCAAGAGAAGAGGGTTAGGTATTAGATTGCTTTTCATATCTTTTTCAGGTTGTAAAAGTCTCTGATTCTGTGACAATTAAAGGAAGTAGTAGCTTGTCTTTCCAGCTTCCCTGTTCTCAAAGCATCCAGTTCCTTCTTCAAACAATTGAAGAAAAAGAAGAAAGTTTGACTCTGCTCCCAGACTTCTCACTTCTTTACTCTCCAGTGCCAGTTAAGTAGTCAAGTTTCCTTACTCACTAGTAGAGCACCCTCCCCCATGTCCTTCTGCTTACACACACACACACACACACACACACACACACACACACACACACACACACACACACACTGGCTTCACAGAGCCGCTAGTGTAGCTTTAATCTTGCTTTTGCTGATCTGTGCCAGACACTCATTCCCTTATCTAGATAGTAGCAACTAATGTCTGTAGTTCTTAGCATTTGGGTTTTGGAGTCAGCTAGTCTTAGATTTGAATCTCATCTTACCTCTTTATTAGCTATGAGACCTTGACCCTAAAAGAGCTTCACATGTCTGAGCCTGTTTCTACATATGTTAAATGGGGATTGTGGAAGTATAAAAATCTTAAAAATGTTTACAAGGGGCTATTAGAATAGGAACAGGCATACAGACTGTTACTAAATGATCATTACTTTTGTTATTATTATTGGCATTATTCCCAGTGCCACTACATTGACCAATATTCACAAATCTTTACTCCTATGCTCCTACCTAAGACTCTCATGCTTGATTTTGCTGCCTCAGCTTGGGTGTCAAATTCTATTTCCTGACCTCTGGGTCCTGGGTTTTTCTGTCTGATGCTCCTCACATGGCCAGTCTTTCAGAGTACTGCACCCTGAGCTCGCCTACTCTGTTGTCTGAAAACACACTATGTACCTCATTCTGTTTGCTGTTTCTGACTTCTCTATTCTTAAACCCTAATTACCCCTCCTGCCTAGCCAGCTTCCCAGTATTGCTCCAGAAACTCCAGGTAAGACACTTTCACATAGCACGCCACTTACTACCCATACAAACCCTACAAAGGTACAGGGTCTCTGGCATCCTTGATATGTAAACTCCAAGGAGGTGTTTTCAATTTTCATGATCTCCCACAAAGATAGGGCACGTATCAACTCTGCTAAGTCACATGGCCATGCCTAGCTGCAAGAGAGGCTGCAGAGTGTAATCTTTAATGACCATGAACCCTGCTAAATTATTCTTGTGAAAGAAAAGGAGGAGGGATATGAAAGACAGCCAGCAAGCTGCCAGAGTAAGATAATAGTATTTATTGCCTTTTCTATGAGGATACCGTGACTTGAGGGAAATCAACAGGTCCCACAGCAATAAAGTAGAGGAGCCAAGAATTGACATCAGGTCTCTCAGATTCTGGGGCTACTTCTGAAGGTCCTGGTCTGTAGTGCTTGATTCCCCTGTGTTTGCTGAGAATGTAGCTGCTTCTGTTAGATTTGTTATAATAGAAGGTCCTGGTTTTCCTCCTATTCTAGCTAAGATCGAAGCAAGCTCCTCTCTTTAGTTATTTTAGTTATAACATAATTTTTATATGCTGTGGTATTTTTTCATATACCCTAGTATATTGTTATTTCTCTTAGCAATATTTATTGGGTAAGTGATACAGTTTTGCCAACAACTCACACAGGAGAGTTCTTTAGCAACTCTGGTTGCAAAGGATGTGTTCCTTACATAAATACAAAATATTTTAGATTGGCCACCATAACGAACAACAGTAACACTTTGGACCAGGAAGTTCATGACCAATATACTATTTCAGTGGAAACAAATGGTCACTGATGTCCTTCACTCTGGGAAAGCAACAGTACCCAAGACAAAAATTCCAGGAAAACTAGCCAAAATATATATGACCACACTAGATGTCATCTTCGTGTTTGGATTCAGAACCCATTTTGGTGATGGCAAAACAACTGACTCTGGCATGATTGATGATTGCTTGGATTGTGCAAAGAAAAATGAAACAAACATAGACTTGAAAGACATGGCTTATATGAGAAGACGACCTCAAGAAACAGAAAAAAGAATGTAGAACAGAGTGAAGAAAGTTGGGAGGACTGCAAAAGCCAGTGCTGGTGCTGCCAAAAAGTGAACTGGAGATTAGACAACAGGAGCAGTATAGATTTTTCAGTGAATTTACCTCAGGTGATTGTGCAGATTTTTCATGAAAGGATTAATAAACTAAAAACTTTAAAAAATATTTTATACCATTTTTTTAAAGAGGCAGGGAGAGAGAGATAGAGAGACAGGAACATGGAGCTGCTCCTGTATGTGCCCCTGACCGGGAAATCAAACCAGCAACCTCTGCACTCCAGCAAAATGCTCCAACCAACCGAGTTATCTGGCCAGGGCTTAATTTTTTTTTCTTTCTATTTGTTGACTGAGACACAGAGAGAAAGGAAGAGAGAGAGGAAGGAGAAGGGAAGCATTTGTTTGTTGTTCTACTCAGTCATGCATTCATTGGGCTCTCTCCGTGTGTGCCCTAACAGGATAGAACTGCAACCTTGTCATTTCCAGGATGATGCTCTTAACCAACTGAGCCAACTGGCCTGGGGTTTTCCACCAATATTTAAACAAGGTTTCTGAATAGAATTTTAAACTAATTCCATGGCAAACCTCGTCCCTTTATACATACAATTTTTAAAGATCTTGAAATGAAAACAAAAAAATTATCCATATTACATAAAGAAAAAAAATCAAGTTATTTGAATTCTAAAATCAAGCCATCCTTTTAATGTTTGCTTCAAGTCTACATCGTTTTGTTTTTCCCACTGAGAAAAACTACCATTTGTTATTCTTCACAGACACCCATGCTTGGACTTACAGCTAATGAGTAGCGGCTCTGCTGACTTTTTTGAGTTTCATTTTATTTTGTTTAACTTAGCTCTCAACACCATTTTTATTAGAGATCAATAAACAAACTATTATGTGCTAGTAGAGGCCTCTAACACTTCAATAATTCTTTCAAGTATTTGGAAGCCACCATGGAAGCCATTTAATAATAGTTGCCAATGACTGGCTGGCTAAAGGATGGTAGTTCTCAATTTACATACGGAACCACTCAGTTCTCTTACCAGGACAAATAGTGTATTAATCAGGGTAAGTTATCTGCTGTAACACATAGTTCAGACATTTTAGTGGCTTAAGACAATAAAAGCACTTTTTCCATTCACTCTCATGGTTAGGATAGGTAGGAGAGCTCTGCTCTACATGGCCACTCAGAGACAGCCCCCTTCTCTCCTGTGGTCTAGTCTCCAGGCTCTAGTAATTCTCTCCATCCTGCTCATGATCAGAGAAAGAGTGGAGGATGGGGGGGGGGGGGGTTAATGGGCCAATTCTGAAAGGTATATGTCACTTCTACCAAAACCCAATGATTGGCACTTGCAGGACCACACTTTACTGCAAGGGAGGCAGGGAACTGCAGTGTAGTTACGTGCCCAGGAGGACGAGAAAATGGGTTTAAGTGAGCATCTAGCTACCAAACACCTGAGTTTGCCACAAATACCAAAAGAAATTGCTCAGTCAAGAAAAAAGTCAATATAATTTAAAAGTATTTAAAAATAATACTGACATAATTTAAAAGTTTTAAAATTAAATATATAGTTTTTTTGTTTCTTTTTTAGTGAGAGGGACAGACAGACAGACAGAGACAGGAAAGGAGACAGATGAATAGCATCAATATTTGTGGCACTTTAATTGTTCATTGACTGCTTCTTATAAGTAAGTACCTTGACCAGGGGGCTCAAGCCAAGCCAGTGATCTTGGGCTTTAAGTCAGCGATGTGGGGCTTCAAGCTAGTGACATTTGGGCTCAAGCTGGTGAGCCTGCGCTCAAGCCAGTGACCTGGGAGTTTTAAGCATCCTAGGTTGATACTCTATCTATTGCGCCACCACCAGTCAGACAGTGATAATATAAGCCAGTTTACAATTAAGACATATTATTTATGCTAGCAAATCTAGTGAACTAGGTATCCTAAATTTGTCAACATTTTACAAGTTATTTGCAAACAGCTGTCTAAAGTCACAATACTTTTATTGTAGTAAAATAATCATAACATATATTTTTACCATTTGAACCATTTTTAAGCCTACAGTTCAGTGGCACTAAGCACATTCACATTATTGGACAAGTGTCACCACGATCCATCTTCACAATTTTTTCATCTTCCCAAACTGAAAACCTGTACCCAGTAAACACTAACTCCTCCTTCCCCTTCCCTCCAGCTCCTGGTAGCCACTGCTCTGTTTTCTGTATCAATAAATTGGACTACTCTAGACAATTCATATAAGTGAAATAATGCAGTATTTGTCTTTTGTGTTTGGCTTATTTCACTTAGTGTAATACTCTCAAAGTTCATTTAAGTTGTAGCATTATCAGAGTTTTATTCCTTTTTAAGGCTAAATAGTTTTCCGTTGTATGGATCTACCACACTGGTTTATCCATTCATCCATCAGTGGACATTTGGGCTATTTCCACATTTTGGCTGTTGTGAATAATGCTGCTATGAACAAGGATGGACAAATATCTTTTTTAGCCCCTGCTTTTACTTCTTTTGGCTATATACTCAGAAGTAGGTTGCTGGTACATTTGGTAATTCTATGTTTAATTTTTTGAGGAACTGCTCTACTATTTCCCACAGCAGCTGTAAAGTCATAATAGTTTTAAAGACAAACTTTTAATAGGCTTCTACTAAAGGTTGTAGAGACTCAGCCGTAACAGTATAGTCCCCCTTAAAAGGTTCCTTGAATCGCGGGGCTTATGTGTTTTTAGTATTACTCTTTAATAACTAGAATAGTTTTTAATTTCATTGTCCTTTGCCTCTAAGTGCAGTCATAAGACACATTGAGCAGTTAGTTGTATTCTCTGGGTGGTATAAAGCATAGGAATTTGACAGAAGAACTGTGGGTTGAAAGCCCTGTCCTAGCCCTCTTGTAACATTGGTATCTAGTCAATTTCCTAGCAATGATGAAAATAGTTTATCACATCATGACTAAAAAGTAAAGCAGGAAACTCTCTGCAGTGCTGTAAACTGTAGCTTCCAGTTAACAATTAAAACTTGACAGCAATATGACTTCACTGCGGTGAAACTGTTCAGCCACTCACCTGACAAATTATCTGGATTACTTTATGTCTTGTTCTCTCTGGATTGTTAGTAAAGACCCTTTTCATGTAGACATTTAAAACAACTAACTAGGTGACGAAAACCTGAGCGCTTTCCAGAAATTTAACCCAAACAGTGAGGGGTCTTGGATGTTCGGTTTTGCTTTCATTCTCTCTGCCCATTTAGTGTTTCTGAGTACAGATACTGTCCAAGTTCAAAGACAGGATGGAAATGAAAAGCAAGCACTGTGGCAAAGGGAGTGCATTTGAACCGAACCCTTAACTGAGAGATTCATTTAGAAACCTTTGGTTCCTTAATAATGTAATTTTAATTTGGCTATTTCATCACACACATTGGTATTCTAAGGGTTTAAAAAAATATCTCCAAGTTAAGCTTTTCCAGGAAAAAAGACTGAAAAATGAAGCTGCGCACAAGGCTTGATGGCAGATTATTATTTCTGACAGCAGAACATCAGAAAAGATCTATTCTGCCTGTTCTCATCTGCCCACCCTTAGGGCTAGTAGATTTAGGGGCCAATACAAAAGGATGTTTATTTTTAAAATATTTGTGATAAGCGTAACATCTGATGCCTAGCTAACAGTAGTGCTTAAGTCACTTAGGATGTGAAATGGAATTACAGTGTACACTCAAATGCTATGTGCTACCAAATTTTCTCACTGTTGTACATTAGATTTGTGTTTTCTCACTCCTTGTTTGAAAACATGTGTTCACAATAGTTTGATACAGTTCCTGAAATAAAACTCCTACATATTAACTTGATGTTTCTTTGAAGCTACTTCTATCAAAGAGGAATGAAATCTAAACCAGTTCCTCTCTAGCACTGTGCTTTTAAGTAGTGAAGCCATAGAAACAAAAGCCCGAATGACAAACCCATCACAAATCTTGCACACAGAGGCAGATTAAGGTCGGTTAAGGCCCTGGGCACAGAAGAAAATATTGGGCCCCTTAAAAAAAAGAGGGAGCAGGGAATATAAAACTACATGTTAACCATACTTTTTGTTTACCCTTTTTTTTTGTGTGTGTATTTTTCTGAAGCTGGAAATGGGGAGGCAGTCAGACAGACTCCCGCATGCGCCCGACTGGGATCCACCCGGCATGCCCACCAGGGGGCGATGCTCTGCCCATCTGGGGAGTTGCTCTGTTGCAACCAGAGCCATTCTAGCGCCTGAGGCAGAGGCCACAGAGCCATCCTCAGTGCCCGGGCCAACTTTGCTCCAATGGAGCCTTGGCTGTGGGAGGGGAAGAGAGAGACAGAGAGGAAGGAGAGGGGGAGGGGTGGAGAAGCAGATGGGTGCTTCTCCTGTGTGCCCTGGCCGGGAATCGAACCTGGGACTCCTGCACACCAGGCCGACACTCTACCACTGAGCCAACTGGCCAGGGCCATGTTAACCATACTTTTAAATAAATAAAAAATATTATGTACTATTAATGTTAAAATTGCACATATAAAACCAAACTTGATGTCATTAGAAAAAAGTGTATAGTTGGGGTTTTGCGGGGCCCTTCAGAAGTTGGGGCCCAGGGCGCATGCCCAGTGTGCCTGCTGTTAAATCCACTTCTGCTTGCATAATGGGTGCAATGATGGTAGTGAAGAATTTAGTAACTTCCATAAAGAAAAACTGAAGTCATTTTTTAACACAGATTTTGTGTATAATTTCATGTCTGGCAGCAAGGACAAGTAAAATACACTACATTATAAATAATGGTCCTTTAGGTCTCTCCTTAACAACGATTGTCAGGTATGCATTCATCTGGCTTTGCAGCTGCAGTTCTTGTAATCTAAGTAGTAGCCAGCTCCAAAATCGCTTGAGAAGGCTCCCTCAATCCAACTATTCATTACACAATCTCACTATGAGCCATTCCTAGTAATAATAGACTCAATACTTATCCTTCTGGAGTTCTTAACCTGTACACTTTTTCTTGTCTCCCCCCACCTCTGGGCCCTGTTTTTATCCCCTTCCTTGTTCCTAAGATTTAAACAGCCACCAACCTTTAGGATGATTGTTCTCCCTCAATATTCCCTCCCTGCCAAGCCCTTACCAACCAGCTTCCCCATAATTTCTCATACTTTTACCTTCCTTAAAAAATGAAAAAAAGAAAGCAAACACAAAATAAAACCTTTATGTATTTTTTTCTCTTTTTCTGACTTAACTATATTAATTTATTTCCTAGCCTCCTATCAAAGTGCCCTTTCTCTACTAAGAAAGTATGATGGGGTGACATCAACTAAAATGGGTTCTCGTCCTGGCCTTGCATAGCCACTTCTCTCTCTAAGTCCGTTTCTTAACTGCAATTGGAGGAAAGAGAGATCCTATCACATGCAGGTGGTTCCACAATTTAAAAATAATACCCAAAACATGGATCTGTTATAAAGCCTGGCAGAGCTGGCATCAGGAAACACCATCTATTATTATTATCATCATTATTATTATTTCCATCACCCTTTCAAATGACACAATTAGAGGTTCTTCCCATGTGTGTACTCATCCCCTTTTTCTCAGAATTCAGGATAAAATTAATTGAATACACTGTCACACTTAAAAGTATTACTCTATTTTGGCAACTGATTCTAGCACTGTGTGTTGTAAATAGATTCACCAAATATTCACTAAGCCTACCTCATTTGCATGAAATATTCAAATGCTCTGCTATAGACTCTATTTTTTTTTTTAATTTTTCCATCCATTTGAAAGGGAGAGAGAGAGCATCAATTGGTTGTTCCACTTAGTTGTTCCATTTTTAATTGCGTATTCATTGATTGCTTCTCGCTGGTGCCCTGACCAGGGATAGAACACATGACCTCCGCAGGCCAGGGCAACGCTTTATCCACTGAGCCACCAGGCCAGGGCCCAGGCTCTATTATTAAACATGAGAAACCTCAGGCCCAGGAACAAGAGACAATGCATGAATAAACCCAAAACTGTCTGTATTCAGGATGTTGATCCAAATCCTGTTCGCGACATCGTGAACACCAAATTGCCAGGGCAGCCTCTCGGATTTGTTATCCTTGAAGAAAACACAAAGGGTTTTTGAAGCTACTTAAAGCCTCCATGTTTCAGGCTTTTCTACAGAGGACTGGGATCTGTGGGAAATGCAGCTACCTCCTCTCACCTTGGGGATCTAGCCCGCTAATCCATTCAACTCAGCCAAACTAGGCAGAGGTAAGAAACTTCTCCTTCCAGGATACTTGGTGACTACCTACACCCAACTCGTGCGCAAAGGAAGTGGCTTCCCAGCGCAGCCACTCAGGATCTGGCAGCCGGGTAGGACAGGCCGCCGGCGTGCTAGCCCAGACTTGGCCTGCCGACGGGTCGGGTGTGGCAGCGGCTCCCGGGGCGTGGCCTAGGGCCAGGGTGGGCGTGACCGGGGCCGCAAGGCGTGGCAGCGACCGAGGACACAGCCCCGGGATCTGGGGGCGGGGAACAGACTAACTATAGTTAACGGAGTGGGAGGGGGGAGCGGGGAGCGGGGAGACGCTCGAGGTGCTGGAGGCTGGTCCTGCCGAGGGTCCCGGTGGAGAAGGCGGCGCTCGTGTGGAAGAGGGAAGTCCCGGGAGCCAGAACGGGCGCGGGAGCTGCGGGCCGGGTAGGAAGGGTGGCAGCCCAGCTCTGGGCGTTAATCCCTGCAGGGAGCCCGGCAGAGGTCCGCCCCGCGGGAGGCGTCTAAAAGCAGGCCTCTCCCGGGCGCGCTGCTGCCCTAACCCCAGCGCCCCCGGGAGCTGTAGAGCGGGGGGTCGTGAGGCTGAGCGAGGCCTAGGAGGCCGACCTGGGCTTGGAGGCGTCTAAGGTCCCGAAGCCGGACCCAAGGCCGAAAGTCCGGCGCGGAGCGAGGCCCGAGGGCCCGGCCTTGCGAGCGCTTAGAGTTGCTCCACAGACGCTCCCTGCGGTCCTCGAGCAGCTGTGCTGGGGCAAGGGCTCTCTTCTGTGCTCGTTCTCCTTTAATAGGCTTTGAGATCATGCCTGGAAGCCTGGGGTCCCGGCCTCACACTGTACTTAACCGTCTCCTGGTTTTTGGATCATAAAGTATTGCAAACACACTTAGGTGCGCCTTCCCTACTGATACGAGTATGGCATTTACAACTGTTGTTCTGGGATATTTGGAAAGACACCTCAGGTGCAGTGACACCTCCGAGCGTTTCCAGATAAACTTCTGCCCTGTGTAGAAACAAAAGTCCACTTGTCCTTAACTCACCGCTGCAGCAGAGGAAGCTGACAAGCATATACTCCTATTCTAAAGGGTAATGGCATTCATTGTGCAGGAAAAACGGCAGTAAGAAAAGAACCTTCAAATTAGTGACACCTACTTGTCCAGGTACATTTTATTTTACATAGACAGGAGAGGTCTACAGCAGTTCTCCATAGGCCTGATGTAAGTCCAGAAATAACCAGCCCCCTTCAAAGTGCACACTGCAAAGATCAGACAGCTTGCTGTTGGTAGCAAGGTAGTAACTTAATTTAAAAAGGATAATTGGAATTTTATCAAAAGATGCTACTTTATGAAATTATGTTTTAATTTGTGGAGGCTAGAGGTTGCTTTATTGCTATAAACTTTACTAAGATATGTGTAATATAGATATTTGGAATAAAATGCAGAATACATTTTATTGCCATTCTACCCGGCAACCCCTGTCTGGGGTTGCTCAGATCACTGGCTGCAGAGGGGAGGAGAGAGAAAAGGGGGAGAGGGAGAGAAAGAGAAGCAGATGGTTACTTCTCCTGTGTGCCCTGGCAAGGACTCAAACCCCAGAAGTTCATATGATGGCCGACCTTCCATCCACTGAGCCAGTTGGTCAGGGCCAGCCATTCCTTGATCTTACAATCATAATAGGAATACCCAATCCTATATTTTTTGAGTTAGTAAAAGCTAATCACCAGGGTTCATCTCTGAGCTCTGTGTGCTCTCATTTAATCCGCACCATAGCTCCAAGAGATATTCGCAGTTTAGAGGAATGAGGTAAAGCACAGAGAAGTGAGGCCACACTGCTGGAGAGTTTAGAGAAAAACATCTGTCTTTCTAACTCTGAAACCTGTGCCCTTACCCCTTAGTCACTTGTACTTTGTTTTTCACAAGTAGTAGGGCAGTGAGGAAGTTCGCTGGTTTAAAGAACTCTGGACCCATGTGTGCAGACTACCCTAGTTCCGGTTCCAGCTCCTGACTTTGTACAAGTTGTTTATCTTTTCTAGGCACAGAAAGGTCGTTGATCTCTACGTATCTCCCAGATCTAAAAATCTACAGATTTGTGCAAATAAGATCCTGCGTTTACTGATGAATGATATTGTTGGTCATATATGGTGTGGAAATTGCAGTGTGGGCAGGAAGGGTCAGTTGATTCATTCAGTTGATGTGCATTGTGTCCCTGGGTAGCACTGGGGCTCCCACAGAGAACAGGACAGGTGAGAGGGCCTCTTGGAGTTTACATTCTGAAAGGAGGCAGAGGGCCCTGAGAAAACAAAGAAAAAAACAAACAAACAAGTTAATTGACAAAGAGCTGCAAATTGTTAACAGGGGTGTGATAAACAAAAACGGGGTAGGGGAGCACATTGGTTATGGTGGTAAAAAGGAGGCCTCACCAAGACTTTTTTTTTTCTTTTTAAATTTTTATTAATTTTAAGTTATTGTGTTAACATGGATTCAAGTGTCCCACTTAATATAACACCCTCACCCCCCACTCCTGTGTTCCCATTATACCCCCTTTACCCCCTTCCCCTAACTGCTTCCCCCTTCCCTCTGGGATTTGTTGTCCTGTTATCTGTATCTCTGTGTTATGTATTTATAATTTCACTAATCCCTTCACCTTCTCTGACCCTATCCCCTCATCTCCCTTTCCCCCTGACAGCTGTCCCTCTGCTCATGTGACCCTGCCTCTGCCTCTATTCCATTCCTCAGTTCACTTTGTTCATTAGATTCCACATGTAAGTAAGATCATATGGTATTTGTCTTTCTCTGTCTGGCTTATTTCACTTAGCATAATGATCTCCAGGTCCATGTATGCTGTTGCAAAAGGTAAGATTTTTTTCTTTTTCATGGCTGTGTAGTATTCCATTGTGTATATGTACCACTGCTTTTTAATTCACTTGTCCACTGACAGACACTTGGGCTGTTTTCAGATCTTGTCTATTGTAAACAATGCTGCAATAAATATGGGAGAGGTTATCTTCTTTTGAATCAGTGATTTGGTATTCTTGAGATATATTTCTAAAAGTGGGATAGCTGGATCAAAAGGCAGTTCCATTTTTAATTCTTTGAGAAAACACCATACTGTTTTCCACAGTGGCTACACCAGTCTGCATTCCCACCAGCAGTGCAGGAGGGTTCCCTTTTCTCCACACCCTCGCCAGCACTTATTGTGTGTTGATTTGTTAATAAGCGCCATTCTGACAGGTGTGAGGTGATACCTTATTGTGGTTTTAATTTACATTTCTCTGATGATCAGTGACATTGAACATTTTTTCATATGCCTATGGTCATCTGTATGTTCTCTTGGGGAAGTGTCTATTCAGTTCTTTTGCCCATTTTTTAATTGCATTGTTTACCTTCCTGGTGTGGAGTTTTAGAAGTTCTTTATAAATTTTGGTTATTAACCCCTTATCAGATGTATCGGCAAATACGTTTTCCCATTGTGTGGGTTTTCTTTTTATTTTTTTAATGGTGTCTTTTGCTGTGCAAAAGCTTTCTAGTTTGATATAGTTCCATTTATTTATCTTGTCCTTTATTTCACTTGCCCATGGAGATAAATTGGCAAAAATATTGCTACGGGAGATATTGGAGAGTTTACTGCCTATGTTTTCTTCTAAGGTGTTTATGGTTTTGTGACTTACACTTGTCTTTTATCCATTTTGAGTGTATTTTTGTGAATGGTATAAGTTGGTGATCTAGTTTTATTTTTTTGCAGGTAGCTGTCCAGTTTTCCCAACAGCACTTAATAAAGAGACTATCTTTACTCCATTGTATGCTCTTACCTCCTTTGTCAAACATCAATTGACCACAAAGGCATGGGTTTATTTCTGGGTTCTCTGTTCTGTTCCCAATGCCAGCACCAAGCTGCTTTGATTATTATGGCCTTGTTGCATAACTTAATATCAGGAAGTGTGATACCTCCCACTTTATTCTTTATTTTTAAGATTGCTGAGGCTATTTATGTTCTTTTTTGGTTCCATATAAATTTTTGGAATATATGTTCTATATCTTTGAAATATGCCATTGGTATTTTAATAGGAGTTGTATTGAATTTATAGATTGCTTTGGGTAATATAGATATTTTAATGATGTTTATTCTTCCTATCCATTAACACAGTATATGGTTCCACTTGTTTGTATTTATATTTTCTGTGATTTTTTTTCAATGTCTTATTATTTTTTGAGTACAAGTCTTTTACCCCCTTGGTTAAATTTACTCCTAGATACTTTATTTTTTTGTTGTTGCAATAGTAAAGGGGATTGTTTTCTTAATTTCTCTTTCAGACAGTTTATTGTTAGTTTATAAAAATGTCACTGAGCCTGACCAGGCAGTGGCATAGTGGATAGACCATCGGACTTGGATGCAGAGGACCCAGGTTCAAAACCCCAAGATCGCCAGCTTGAGCACAGGCTCACCAGCTTGAGCGTGAGGTTGCTGGCTTGAGTGTGGGATTATAGACATGACCCAATAGTCTCTGGCTTGAGCCCAAAGGTCACCAACTTGAAGCCCAAAGTCACTGGCTTAAGCAAGGGGTCACTCGCTCTGCTCTAGCCCCCTCCCATCAAGGCACATATGAGAAAACAATCAATGAACAATTAAGTTGCCACAACAAAGAATTGATGCTTTTCATCTCTATCCTTTCCTGTCTGTCTGTTCCTATCTGTCCCTCTCTCTGATTTTCTATCTCTGTCAAAAAAAATGCCACTGATTTCTGAATATTAATTTTATATCCTGCCATCTTGCCAAATTCATTTATCAGGTCTTGTAGTTTTTTTACTGCAACTTTAGGGTTTTCTATGTACAGTATCATATCATCAGCAAATAATGATAGTTTACTTCTTCTTTTCCAATTTGGATGCCTTTTATTTCTTTTTCTTGTCTGATTGCTGTGGCTAGGACTTCCAGAACTATGTTGAATAAGAGTGGTGAAAGGGGGCACCCCTGCCTTGTTCCTGATCTTAAAGGGATTGCTTTTAATTTTTGCCATTTGAGTATGATGTTGGCTGTGTTTGTCATAGATGACGTTTATTATGCTGAGGTATGTTCCCTGTATTCCCACTTTGCTGAGAGATTTGATCATAAATGGGTGCTGGATTTTATCAAATGCTTTTTCTGCATCTATTGATATAATCATGTGATTTTTCTCCTTCCTTTTGTTTATTTGATGATCACATTGATTTGAAAATATTGTACCAGCCTTGCCTCCTCAGAATAAATCCCACTTGATCTTGATGTATGATTTTTTTCATGTATTGCTGGATCTGGTTTGCTAATATTTTGTTGAGAATTTTAGCATCTATGTTTATCAGGGATATTGGCCTATAGTTTTCTTTCTTTGTAGTGTCTTTACTTGGTTTTGGAATGAGGATAATGCTTATGTCATAAAAGGAGCTTGGAAGTCTTCTCTTCTCTTGAATTTTTTGAAATAGCTTGTGAAGGATAGGTGTTAGTTCTTCTTTGAATGTTTGGTAAAATTTGCCTGTGAAGCCATCTGGTCCAGGACTTTTGTTTGCTGGGAGTTTTTTGATAATTGTTTCAATTTCATTTGTTGTAATTGGTCTGTTTAGGTTTTCTGATTCTTCTAGATTGAGTTTTGGAAGATTGTATGTTTCTAGGAATTTATCCATTTCACCTAGGTTGTCCAATTTTTTGGCATATAGATCTTCATAGTATTTTCTTACAATTCTTTATATTTCTGCAGTGTCAGTTGTTACTTCTCCACTCTCATTTCTAATTTTATCTATTTGAGTCCTCTCTCTTTTCTTCTTGATGAATTTGATTAAAGGTTCATTAATCTTGTTTACCTTTTCAAAGAATGAGCTCTTGGTTTCAACCAAGACTTTCTTATTAGAAGGATGAGACAGATCTAGTGATGTTTATTCCTGCACTGAGGCCTACAAGGGCAAAAGAGGCAGGAAAGAATGGGGTGTGGTCTAGAAATTGCCAGAAGGTCTTTGTGGGTAGATCTTGTGTAATTTGTTCCAGACAAAGTGTGAGACACAAGGTAGGACCATATCATACAGGGCTATTTGTAGCCTGGTAAAACCCCCAGATTTTCATCTAATAGCAATGGGAAGCTCTGAAGGGTGGTTGTCAGGGGAGTGACATTAGGTGGCTGCAATGAAGGCCACATGAAAGGTGATGGTGGCTCAGGCTAGGGTAGTGGCAGTGGAGACAGAAGGTGGAGCTTTTAAGTGTCACTTCATAGTGGGGCCTTCCTGACAACCCTATTTATGATGACTTTCTGTCATCCTGAATAGCCTGGTATTCCTTGTTCTCCCACTCGCTTTAGCTTTCCTTTTCATCTACTTTTTCCATGTGACATAGTATGTGATGTTTGTAAATTGTTACTTACTCTCTCCTGTGGGAATTCAACTACAGGAGAGCAGGGTTTGCATGTTTTATGTACTGTTGTTTCTCCGGCACCTGATGTGGGTCTTAATACATTTTATTTCCTGAATGGATTTAATATATGGTTTGAGTTTGGATTTCGTAGAACTTGATGATGTCATAGTCAAAGAAAAGGAGAAATCAAGGATTATTGTCAATATGCTGGCTTAGAAACTAGGTAGATATTGCTGTCAATTAAGAAGAGGAAAGCTAGGAAAAGAACAAGTTAGGAACCTGGGTAGGAGAGATCAAAAGTTCTATTTGGTACATATAAAGCTGTGGTGTATAGTACACACTATTACTACATTAAAACCATTACCCTATGATTTAGCAGCTTAGAACAAGTGTGTTAACTCAGTTCCTGCAGCTGGTTCTGGCTCAAGCTGTCTCATGAGATTACAGTCAGGCTGTCATCTAAGGCTGCAGTGATCTCAAGGCTTGACTGGGGCTGTAAGGCTGGCCTGCTTTTGGCTTTTTCACATGGCTAATGACAGACCAGTGTGTTGACCAGACACTTCAGTTCCCTGCTATAAGGGTGTCACCACAGGGATGCCTCCCCCAGAGTGAATGAGCTAGGAAGGAAAGAGAACCCAAGGAGGAAGCCACCATTTTTTTAGAACCTAATCTCCAGATAGGGCATATTATCACTTATGCTGTATGGTCACACAGACCACCCCGATGCAATGTGGGAGGGTGTGAATTCTGAGAGGGGTGGAATTGTTGAGGCCATTGTAGAGGTACCTTACCACAAGGTATAGGAGATGTCCAAAGGGATATGTCACCTAGTCTGTTGGGTATATTTTACGGTAGCAATCCCAGAGATATGGGCTGCAGATAATTATTTGGAAGTCATTTATCATGATATATGTTGAAATAGTTATGTTGGAAATATACAAGAAGACCCAGGGAGATAAATAGATAGAGAGGGAAAGAGGACCCTGGACCAGTCCAGGAGAGCCCAATGTTTAGAGGTCAGTAGAGAAGGAGCCAGCCATGGAAGATGGCCTGTGAGGAAGGGGTGGGGTGACCAGGACAGTGTGTATTCTGGGGGTGACTTAATTCAAAAGCAGTTTCCACCAAATAAGTTTATCTTCCAAATGAAGGGCAGGAAATACTTTGAAATTGGCTAAAGTGAAAAGATTTTTCTGTAAAAACTACAATTTAATATAACTTGATTGTGAATAGTTACATTTTGATCCAGAGAGGAGCAAAGAACAAGTACTTAGTGCCCCCTGGCCTGAGGCTTGGCCAGAAACTCCCTAGGATTGTAGTAGTAGGTGAAAATACCTATGTAGGGCTTTTAGAGGTTGCTCTTGAAAATTAAGCTGGAAGAACAAAATAATGAACTGTATAGCATGGGAGAAGCTACTGACCTTGGAAAATATACAACTTTGCTTCCATATATTTTTGCAACGTTTTTCAACCGCTGTTCTACAGACCAGTCTGTCAGAAATTTCATGCTGGTACACAAAAGAGTTAACCACCGTAATGTTGTATCAAGATTATAGACCCAATGATCCTAGTTGAATTTGCTTATGCTCAGGGTGATTTCTGCCTTAGCGGTCCCTGAAATGATTCTCCTCTTTTCACCGGTATCCAAGTGTAAATAAAGTTTGAAAATGACTTACTTAAAGCATTTGTTACCTAAAACGTAGTAATGTGAAGAGTTTTTCTCTTCAAATATCTTAAATGCACCAGTAACCATACAGTAACACTGCTGAGAATTCCTGATTAATTTCACTGTTAGTAAGAAGACCTGAGATGGTTCTTGAATATGTTTTCATATCCCAAGTGTGCCGCCTTCCTCTGCTTTCTTTAGCTGCTCTTTAAAATGTATTTTCAATAGTCCCAATTTTTCTAAAGACCTATTTAAAAGCAGACCCAAACAAACAACAACAGCAACCAAAAGAAACACATCTCTTTCTTAGACATCCCACCCTCACTTAAACATTAAAAAAAAAAAGGAAGAAGAAAAATAAAATACCTATTTCCATCTGGCCACCTGGCACAAACTGGCTCTTCACAGTTCTGTTTCATGAAAACAGTATTGGCTTGAGTAAAAATGCCTCTGCCTGCTCAGCCTGGAAGTCATGAATGTTAACTATTTCTCTGTTCCCTCCCAACTGGGCATGGCTGTGTGACTTGCTTTAGTTAATCAAATATACATATAGTGACATGTGCTACAGGTGGAAGCATCAGTAGAGGTTTGTCACACACTCTTTCCTCTAAAGTAACCACCAATTTTCTAGAGTATGGCTGTTCTGTCAGCTTGGGTCATGGGACAAAGACAGTGAGCAGAGTTCCCCAGCCACTTTTTGTAAGACACATAGTGTGAGCTGAAAATAAATTTTGTATTTAGTCCTTGAGATTTGGAGATTTGCTTGTTAATGCAGCATACCCTAGCATATCCTAACTAATGTACTCAGGTGTGGTCTGAGACACATGCCTGTGAAAATTACTGGTCTCCAGTTTGCCAGACACCTTGGGAAGCTAAGAGGGCTGGTGGTAGAAAGGCTTGCTCATATGATGAATGCCCCTCTTGCTGTTAGTGAGCTAGCAGGTACACTTGTTTCCATAATGCTCAAATTAGCTTCATGATTTCAATCAAAGGTAGCAAAAATGACATTTAGATGTTTAATTATATTCTATTGATATAAGGGCACTTAGTATTAAAGGGAAACTATCTAAAGGTTGAGTGCCCAGAAGGGATAGGATAGGAACTAAGGCTCTGATTTTTATTTTGAAAAACACTATGGATATCTATATGTAGATATAGATTATATAGATATAGCTATAGACAGACATAGATAAATATACTTATTATCTATCTATATCTATATCTATCTATATATGCATAATATTTTCAGCATCTCTCCAAGCTTTCCTATATAGAGGAATATTCACATGCTCATTGTTAAGAGACAATTCTTCTCAGATGTAGTTATCAATGGACGCATTTCAGAAATTGTTTTGTCACCAAAAGACATTTGAAATGAATTATCCATAATAACCATCAATTAATTTTTTTTAAAGAGCTCAGAAAGTATTTTAAATGTCGTTTCCTGGCTACCTGAGTTTGGACTTAAGAGTATCAGACCTAGGTTTTGCTCCCAGTGTCCCAGAGGCGATGCATTCACTCTTTCAGTCTGACTTAAACAGAAGTGAAGCAAGGAGCATTGAGCTGTGGGCAGAGCCATGCTGCCTTCCAAGGGATGTTGGCTATAAATCCACTCTCCCTAGAGGTTAAGAATCAAAGTTCTCCCCCTCTCTCACTCACACGAGTGATATGATGATGATAAATTGCTTGGATATGACTGCCCCAAGCACTAGTATGATGAATTATGTTGTTCAGGGCATGGCCAGAGATTCTCCATTGTCAGTCTGCAACCCTGAATATTGGCAGTATTCATAAATAGCCTCTGCCAATTGTAGTCTCCACTGTGCATAGTAAATTCTGTTTTTACCCATTGTGGTTCTTAGTTCTTAATCATCCCCTGTGTTCCCTTTAATTCACTTAGCTAAACAACCTTTTGGGTTTTGTTTCTATTCCCTATTCACTAAAAAGGTGGGGTGTTTTCACAGTGATGATCAGTAAACACTGAATCTTTCTTCATAGAAACTGTTAAAATAGTCATTATTAGTCCTTTTCACTAAATCCAGAGTAATAACAGTTTATCTTGCAGTAGCTTAATTGGGTAATTATTTAGTGTTTGAAAGGCATTTTGGAGAGAAGACTGGTAAATACTGTTGTTAATTTAATGTTCCTTTGTGCAATTGAAAGTCCACTGCAATCACAAAATTCTTAGTATTACTGTGCCTACAATGATTTCTTTCTTAATATAGCTTATTATTTTCAAAATTATATATGTATTGATTCCTGAAATATTTAAAATATTTTTATAAACTTTTAAGGTCATCATATTTATAGTGTTACATTTCTATGTCTCACCTACAACCTTTCTTATATATCTGAAAAGTTAAATGTTATCAGTCTTAGGCTCTAAAACTTTGGAGGAAATATAAAGTGGGAGCCCCAGCTCAGGAGTCTCTCACATTACACAGCTTCTGCAGATGTGCTTTGTGGAGTCTGCTGAACTTTTCAGCCAGCTTTTCTATTAGGCCCTGACAAATAACAGCAATAGTGATTGATTTACTCTGCGCCCACACACTGAGCTATCACCTCATTGTCATCAAAATTTGTCAAAAAGGGTTACATCATAATGCATATGCCCAACCAGCCCTTTTGATAAATTTTCTACTCACCTTATGAACACAGAGCCTCCAGGTATAATTAAAGGCCACTCTGTAGCTTGAATTAGACAAGTTCTATTACTGATTTTATTACTTTGTTTGGGCTGTTGTAAAAAGATACCATAAGCTGGGGACTTAAACAACAGAAATTAATTTTTTCATAATTCTGGAGGCTAGAAGTCCAAGATCAAGGTGTTGGTAGATTTGATTTCTTATGAAGCCCCTCTTTTTGGCTTGCAGATGGCCTCCTCCTCCCTGTGTCCTCACATGATCTTCTCTAGTCCCTTACTGTAACTACACAGAATATTCATGTTGGATTAGGACCTACCCTAACAACGCCATTTTAATGCAATAATCTCTTTAAAGATTCTATCTCTGAATAGTCATAGTCTGAGGTTCTGGAGGTTAGGGGTTCATTATATGAATTTTGGGGGTTCACAATTCAGCCCTTAATAATAATGGTCTCTGGAAAGTACCATTTTATTTTTTAATTTATTAATTTCTGTGAGCTTTGAATGGGCAGAGAGAAACAGAAAATTGAGCTGTATTGAAGCTGGGTGATGGAGACAGTTCATTATACAACGTCCTCTAGTTCAGGGGTTGGGAACCTATGGCTCGCGAGCCAGATGTGGCTTTTTTGGTGGCTGCATCTGGCTCACAGACAAATCTTTAATAAAAAAAATAATAACGTTAAAAATATAAAACATTCTCATGTATTACAATCCATTCATTTCCTACCGCTCATGTTCATGGTTGCGGGTGGCTGGAGCCAATCACAGCTGTCCTCCAGGACAACTCCAAATTTTTATTGGATAATGCCTAACATACATGGGTCGTTGTATGACTCTCATGAAATTACATTTTAAAATATGTGGCGTTCATGGCTCTCAGCCAAAAAGGTTCCTGACCCCTGCTCTAGTTTGTGAACTTTTGAAAATATCCATACTAAAAATTTTAGTAAAATAAAATTTTTTTAAGAAAGAAATATGCCTGACTTGTGGTTGCACAGTGGAGAGAGCATTTGAGCTGGAATACTGGGGTTCCGTGTTTGAAACCCCCCGGCTTGCCTGGTCAGGGTGCACACGAGAAGCAACTACAAGTTGATGCTTTCCGCTCTTCCTCCCCCCTGCCCTTTTCTCCCTCCCTCTCATCTCTATAAAATCAATAAATAAAATCTTGAAAAAAAGGAGAATGAAATATTTATTCTCCTTTTATGCATAAGGCACATGTAAGTAGAATGTGGTTTTTACTATCAATCACTCCATAGAAAAGTATTGTGGAAAATGCTATAAGAGCATCTTTGCTAGTTTTGACCTGGATGATTTGACATGTTCTATCACTCCTTGGCATATGGTATGTCTAGCACATCATGAGTTGGTGACTTTCTACCACTTACTGAGTTCCGCAGGCTGCATTGTCTCCCTGTTCAGTGTTTTACTTCAGAAACTTTCCATGTGCCACTGTACAAATCCCTTGAACACAGGAATTCAACAGGCCACTTGCTTCCAAGGCACCATACCTGGCTTATGCCTTCTGCGGCATACTTTTTAGACAAATATCCTCCATTGTTTCAGGAAGATCTTTATAAGAGGACACTAGGCAAGAAAAATGGCTCGGTGTATATAATAGTACGTTGCTCCAAAGCCCTGTCCCTGCATGGCACTGCCTGTGCCTATCCGAGTTCTCCCAGCTTCCACAGGTAGGCTGTGGAACTATCCTGAGCCTCACCTGTGAGTTTCACTCACTTTCCTTAATAAGTCTAAGGCCTGACATCCATTCCCTTGTGATTGTGCTGCTTTGAACTTGCCCCAGTATCATTCAGAAAAGAACATCTTGAAGTTGGTCCTCTTTCTCCCTTGTAACTAAATATTTTAGAGTAGCTCTGTGCATAAGTAATCAATAATCTGCCCTTTTAAGTTGACATTACTGATACTTGTATTTTATAGCCATATTTCACCTGGAGAAGGGGAAGGTTCTTGAAAATCAAGTCACAGTGCCCCTTTCTGACCTTCTTCATTAGTCCCAGGTACCGTCTTTTAATTTTTTTGTCAGTGTATAAAGATCATAATATTTCAAGCTAAGAGATCCAAAGTTAAAATACTCTCCATGACCCTGGCCAAGTAGCTTAGTTCGTTAGAGCATTGTCCTGATACACCAAGGTTGAGGGTTCAATCCCAGATCTGGGTACATAAAAGAACCAACTACTGCATGCATAAATAAGTGCAACAACAAATTGATGTTCCTCTTTCTCTCTCTCATACTCTAAAATCAATAAATAAAAATTTTTATAAAATAAAATGATCTTCATGAAGATTCACTTTGGTTCTATATATTCTTGTCTAGCGAATTTCACTTAACTATAAGATTTAAAATACATAAAAGAATATATTGATAGTTTCTAGCAGTCAGGATGCTTCGTGGACTTTTGCTGCTACTTATTCTTGCTAGTGAGGTAAAAAGGATTAATTTTAAATTTCTTTGCTTTTAGATAGACCAAATCAGGATTATAAAACATTTGCTATGAGGAACTTTAATAGTACATTGTATAGGGAATTTGCAGTATTTTTGTGAACCTGTTTCCACTTCTTCATTTTTATTTTTGTATTAATAATACCTTGACTAAAATATGTCTTAAGTAATTAATTGTGTATAATGTAGTGATTTTACAACATTAGCATTAAAGGAGAGTTTCTTTATGTATTGTTTCTATACAAAGAATCATGTATTAGACTTTAGAGTTTTATTCTTTTAACACTAGAAAGCTAACTAAGTGGCTGAACTATATTTGAACTTAATGCCTCTATTCATGTTCTTTACTGCCTACAATGGTATATTTAAGTTTTAAAATCTGCATCAATGACAGGATCAATAAAAATGTCTGAGATTAAAAAAAAGATCTGAAATAAAAATTGAATAATAGTTTTCTCTGCCTAATTAGAAGTCAAGATTATCTTTCTGATGAATGATGGGGATATTGCCCTCAGAAGAGGAGTTACATCTTTAATAGGCCAGAAAAAAATAGATGTGTTTCAGAACATCTTAGACATGTTAAATGCCATTTAATTTTCACAAACTCAATACAATATTCATCAGAATGATAGAATTTGTTATTAATATTCATCAAACTTGTCAAATTTGATTCACTTTCATATCATCTTTGAGAATGTTTGCTATACCTAGGCACTCCCTTTATTACTAATTACTTAATACTTTTCTTCAAACCTACCCATTGTTTTACCTCAGCCTCACCTTAAGTAATAATATTCATGAAATCACAGGCTTATAACATTTATCGCTTTTTTCCTAAAATATATGAAAATAAATAAATACTTGTTGAAAACATTTTTAAATGCCTATATATCACATAAAATAAGTATCACACTTACTAGAAACACGCAAAAACCAAGCAGATTTTGGTTTTTGTATCTCACACCATCCATGAAAGAACCAAATAATCCTTGACTGTAAAGTTGGCCCAGAACAATTTTCAGAATGGTTTCTGTTCTTGCACTGTGATAATTAAGAGCTGTTAAAACTGTATATGTGTGTATATATGTACACACACACAAACACACATCTACATAGATAAATAATGGAGTGTTCTAGCTGTTATTTGAGAAACAGCCAAGAGTTTTCAGTTCCTTACACAGTCAACATCATTTATTTGAGAGCTAATCAAGCCACCTTTATTTTATACTATTTTACTCTTATTCACAAGTAGTCTAAAAATTGATACTAAATAAGTAGAAATCTGGAGCTCCTGGTTATTTTTATTTCATTCATTTGTTTTTAATAACTGGAGGTTTAGAGTAAATACTGTAATATGGTTTGTTAGAGTTTTGCTTGCCCTGATGGAAGATCAGAATAACAATTCACATAGAGAAAGATATCTATAGACTTCACAATCCTTGTAGAGAAACATTCTGTGTGATTTTCTATGACACGAATGTCCCCATTCAGTTAACATCTAAACAAGGTGCGCTAATGGACGAGCTGCTGCCAAGGTGGTTCTGAGGTCATTTAATGCCTCTTCATGTGGAGCCATAGAACTTGCAACTTTAGAATTCACCTTGTTTAACTCCTTTTTTTATTAGTGGGAAAACAGACCCACAGAATAGGTAATTTGCCCAAAGATACACTTTTAGCAAATGAACTTTTTGGGTGTGTGTGCATATATATAGTTAAAGTTCTAGCTTTTCCTCCTCTTATGCAAATAATATGTTCATAAGAGGATTATGTTGTCCCATATGTGTACATTCATCTATTTTTAAAATATAGTAAGTTAACACTAATTTTTGGTGGCACTCAAGATGTTTTAGTTTCTGACTATTGTTTTTAGCAAATAAAAAATTAACCTATTGAATATTATTAGTAATGATATTTGTTGCCTTTAATATATTTGAATAAAAAAGGAAAACTGAAATTTTTTTAAATAGTGTCAAGATATATTTTACATAATAAATAAAATTTCTGTTTATATAGTTAGTACAATTTTTTATTTTTGTTATTTTTTTGTTTCTTTTTTTAAATTTTTTTATTATTATTCATTTTAATGGGGTGACATTGATAAATCAGGGTTCATATGTTCAGAGAAAACATCTCCAGGTTATTTTGACATTTGATTATATTGCATACCCATCACCCAAAGTCCAATTGTCTTCTCTCACCTTCTATCTGGTTTTCTTTGGGCTCTTCCTCCCCCCCTCCCCATAACCACTACCCTCTTGTGCATGTCTCTGAGTCTCATTTTTATGTCCAATTTTTTATTTTTAATTTGTGAGTATGTCTAATAACAGAACAAATAATAATCAAATATATTAAAAGTAAGTTTTAATATGAATGCATAATAAAAATTTATGAAATGAATTACTGTGAAGAATAGACTAAGAAGTGAGAATTATTATTATTATTTTTAGCAAGAGAGAGAGGCAAACAGCTTAGACAGGAAGAGAGAGAGATGAGAAACATCAACTCATAGTTGTATAACTTTAGTTGTTCATTGACTGAATCTCATATGTGCCTTGACCGGGGGGCTCCAGCTGAGCTAGTGACCCCTTGCTCAAGCCAGTGACCTTGGGCTTCAAGCCAGTGACCATGGGATCATGTCACTTAAGCCAGTGACCTTGCGCTCCAGCTAGTCAGCCTGTGCTCAAGCCAGTGACCTTGGGGTTTCTAACCTGCAACCCGAGCATCCCAGTCGGCACTCTATCCACTGTGCCACTACTGGTCAGGCGTGAAATATTTTTTTATTATTACTAATTGAATTTATTGAGATGGCATTAGTCCACAAAACCATAGTTTTCAAATGTACAACTCATAAAACACCATCTGCATACTGCATGGTGCACCTTCCATCCCAAGCAAGTTTCTTTTTGTCCTCTTTTCCTCCTTTGCCCTCTTCCACCTTACACCCACTCCCCTTTCCCTCTGGCTATTGCCACACTGTCTGTGTCTATGTGTTATGAGTATATGTTTTTTGGTTAATTTCTTTTTTTTTTATGGTGAATGTTTTCCAATTTTTTTTATAAATAAATTTTTATTAATTTTAATGGGATGACATCAATAAATCAGGGTACATATATTCAAAGAAAACATGTCCAGGTTATCTTCTCATTCAATTATGTTGCATACCCATCCCACAAAGTCAGATTGTCCTCCGTCACCTACTATCTAGTTTTCTTTGTGCCCCTCCCCCTCCCCCTCCCCCTCTCCCTCCTCCCCCCCCCCCCCCCGTAACCACCACACTCCCGTCCATGTCTCTTAGTCTCGTCCTTATGTCCCACCAATGTATGGAATCCTGCAGTCCCGGTTTTTTCTGACCCACCCACCTCATTCCGTACAATATTATCAAGATCCCACCATTTTGTTGTAAATGATCCGATGTCATCATTTCTTATGGCTGAGTAGCATACCCTAGTGTATATGTGCCACATTTTCTTTATCCAGTCTTCTATTTTTTTTTTTTACAATGATTGAAGCCTTTAAGCAAACTCTTGGCCAATACAACAACAATCCATAAAAGAGTAGTGTCATTAACATGTTCACCAAGTCCAAGTTGGCACCAACACCATTCCAAATCCCTGCAAAGGCAACCCAACCCCAGTTCAGTCCATTAGGAGCTGTCACAAGGAGCAGGAGTCCAGGAAAAGTCCACATCCAGGAAAAGCTCGCATGGCACTGGAATTGTTGTCACGATTCTATACTTTGCAGCTCACGTCCAAGTCCCAATGACCGCTGCTTCTAGCTGGTAATGATTCAGGTAGACTGGAAAAGCCATCTGCAGCATGTGTGGAGATGGAGCTTCTGTTCTCCTCTCCCTGGAGTGATGAGACCAGGTTGCTTTTCTCCAGAGCTCTGCGACTGTGGCATGGTAAAGAGAGCCTTGGGATACACTAAGCTGGGTGGCAAAGGTAGATTCATAATAGAAGTTGGCAAAGGGGGAAAGAGAGCTCTAAAGTAGGAGTAGGTCCCAACCTGAAATATGAGTGGGGCATTGAGGTAGGAGGAATAAAGGAAACATTATATATTAAACAAAGCAGCAGAAATAGGACTATCAACACCCACAACAGAGATCTTCGAGGGAAGAAAAAAAAACCTGACTATTCAGGCAAGACATAGTTAAGTGGCCCTTATGCAAATGATATCAGTTTACCTGCTTCTTGGAAGAAATACCCTAGGCTCGTCCACAGTGTAGTAGATGGGGCCGATGACCCTGGGCACCTACAGCCTTCAGTGGCAAACCCCAGCATTCTGGGCAAGGTTAGGTCATAGGTGGCTGGAGCAGGGCTGGAAGAGACTGATCCCTCCCTTAGAGGAGCAAGGGGGAAGCCTACCTTCCAGTGTTCCTGTTTCCTCACAGCAAAGGCATGTAAGTCTGGCAGGCTTTAGCTCAATGACCTTCCTTTCCACTATTGAAGCAGGACCCAGATGGCATTCTATGAGACCCCTTTGGGGCATTGGAGCCTTTAAGGGCGTATCCTTAAAGCTGGTAGTTCCCCTGATCTCTATTGGGCTTTTTCTGCCTCTTGGTATCTTAAAAGTCATGCTCAGAAGATCTCGCTGAGGGGTTTGAGAATCCCCATCTGCCTATATAAAGCTTTTCCATATATCTGGAGCTATTTGGAAAAAGACAAAACAGTGTTATTAGCTGGATCAAATAAAAGAAGGTAGAAGTTTGCAGGAGAAAAGGATTTGGCATCTCCTGTTCATCAGCATTCAAAAGAAATTTAAATTTTTTTAAGTAAAAAGCATGATATGGTAGACCCGTAGGAGTTTCAGGATATGACCCCTCCTTTTTAAGATGTTTTTAAATTGACCTTAAAATATTTTCTGGGTACACTTTAATAATACCTTGACTTTAAAGATTATAAGAAATACACATAATTCAAAAGATTTGACAAAATACAGTAAATGCTTTTGCTACATATGCAGGAGCATTGTTAGTTTAAGCAGTTTAGGGAATCCAATAATAGAAAAATGCATACAGACAATGAGCTATAACATGCTTAGCAGCCTCTCCTGTTCTGACAGAGGTTACTATAAATCCAGAATAGTTATCCACTGTAACATGGACATAGGACTGTTTGCCAAATGAAGGTATATGAGTAATATCCATTTGCCAAAGTTGTCCTGGTAGGGGTCCTTGCGGGTTAACTCCAAATTAAGGGACAGATTGTAGTATAGGACCCCTTGGACAGGATTTCCCAATCTGCCATGCTGCTTCCTGAGAAAGTTGAAACTGTTTACACAGGGCTGCAGCATTCTGGTGATGAATAGTATGAGACTGAATTGCTCGATCTGTCATGGTTTCTCCAAATAGTTTTCTTTTGGGTAGCTTGATCAACAAGGGCATTCCCTTGTGCTAAAGCTCCAGGGAGCATGGAGTGAGCTCGAGTATGTCCTATAAAACATGGAGCTCTATGTTGACCTACAAGTCTTTGAAATCCCTGATCAAGCATCTGAGTACTGACTAAACCATTAGGACTGACAACCAACGCTCCCATATTTTTCAAAACATCTCTACCCCACAAATTAACTGGCCATCCAGGGAGCACATAAGGCTTAAAAGATCCAGAATGACCTTCTTAGTCTTCCAAATGTAGAAAACTAGAACTTTGTTGAGGGGATTTACTCTGCCCTATACCTTGTAATTCTGTGGCTGCTGCATGAGTGGGCCAGGAAGGAGACCAATGTAGCTTAGCAATAACAGATACATCAACTCCAGTATCTAAAAGTCCTTTAAATTTATGCCCATGTATTGTTAGTTCCATTTCAGGGCGTTCCTGACCTATTTTTTTAAATCCAATTGGCAAAATCAGAGGAGCCAAATCACCAATTTGCTTGGGGCCCCTTTTGCAGGATGTGGCCTGAGAAGCAGAATTAGCATCCTTATACTATTCTAACTGCCTGAATTAGCCGTGAGACAAGTTTTTTTATTATTATTTATTTTAATGGGGTGACATTGATAAAATTGTCTTCTGTCACCTTCTAACTGGTTTTCTTTGTGCCTCTTCCCTCTACCAACCCCCTCCCTCTCCTCCCCCTCACCCTGTAACCCTTGGTTAATTTCTTCACCTTCTTTAACCCAGTTCTTTCACTCTCCCCCTCTGACTACTGTCCATCTGTTTCCTGTGGTCCTGCCTCTGTTTCTATTTTTTCATCAGTTTATTGTGTTCATTAGATTCCACATATATGTGAGATTATATAGTATTTGTCTTTCTCTGACTGGCTTATTTCACTTAGTATAAAAAAGTATTTCACTCCTGGTCCATCCACGGTGTGGCAAAAGTAACATTTCCTTCTATTGTATGGCCTCATAGTGTTCCATTGTGTAAAAGTACCAGTTTTTTTATTCATTCATCCACTGATGAGCACTTGGACTGTTTCCAGATCTTGGCTATTGTAAATAACGCTGCAATGAACATGGGTGTGCATATATAGTCTTTTGAATTAGTGTTTCACAATTCTTTGAATATATTCCCAAAAGTAGGATCACTGGGTCAAAAGGCAGATCCATTTTTAATTTTTGAGGAAATGCCATATTGTTTTTTACAGTAACTGCACAAGTCTGCATTCCCATCAGCAGTGCACAAGAATTCCCATTTCTCTACATCCTTGTCAGCACTTGTTGTTTGTTGATTTGTTGATGAAAGCCATTCTGACAGGTGTGAGGTGATATCTCATTGTGGTTTTAATTTGCATCTCTCTGATGATTAGTGATATTGAACATTTTTTCATATGTCTGTTGGCCATCTGTATATCCTCTTTGGAGAAGTGTCTATTCAGGTCCTTTGCCTGTTTTTTTAATTGGATTGTTTGACTTCCTGGTGTTGAGTTTTATAAGTTCTTTATGAATTTTAGATATTAACCCCATATCAGCTGTATCAGCAAATATATTCTCTCATTCATTGGGTTGTTTTTTATTTTGTTAATGGGTTTTTGTTTTTTGGTTTGTTTTGTTATGCAAAAGCTTCTTAGTTTTATGTAGTCCCATTTGTTTACTTTTTCCTTTGTTTCACTTGCCCAAAAAGATATATTAGCAAAAATATTGTTACAAGAGATGTCTGAGATTTTTCCACTTATGTTTTCTTCTAGAATTTTTATGGTTTCATGACTTACATTTAAGTCTTTATCCATTTTGAGTTCATTCTTGTATATGGAGTATGTTGGTAGTCTAGATTCAGTTTTTTGGTATATATCTGTCCAGTTTTCCCAATATCATTTATTAAAGAGTCTGTCTTTACTCCATTGTATACTCTTGCCTCCTTTGTCAAATATCAATTGACCAGAAAGGCGTGGGTTTATTTCTGGGTTCTCTATTCTGTTCCATTGATCTGTGTGCCTGTTTTTATGCCAGTACCAGGATGCTACTTTGATTACAATGTCCTTGTAGTATAATTTGATATCAGGAAGTGTGATACCTCCCACTTTGTTCTTCTTTCTCAAGACTGCTGAGGAGTTTTGAGGTCTCTCTTGGTTCCTTATAAACATTTGGAGTATTTGTTCTAGATCTGTGAAATATGCTACTGATCATTTAATAGGAATTGCATTGAATTTACAGCTGTCTTTTGGCAGTACAGACAATTAAATGATGTTGATTCTTCCAATCCATGAAGACAGTATATGTTTCCACTTATTTATATCATCCTCAATTTAATTTCCTGGGATATCTAAACTGGAATTCAAGGAAGAAGAAGGTAGCAAGCGCTGCAGACATTACCTGTGAAATTAAAAATAACTTCTAAAAGAAGGATAGTTCATTTTGTTTTTGTAATTAAGTTTATGTTGCTCTATAGCTTGTTGGTAAAAGCTTTGAGAACTTAGAGAGCATATCTCTATCCTCATTGTATTACAATATAAAGCATATTATTACTTTTTTTAGGAAACTGAGCCATGGCACAGTTCTGAGATCTCCAGGCACACACAAGTTGAGAAAGGGGAAATTAGCAGCCATTACCCCTCAGAGTGCACTGATTTGCCATAACCAAGAAGGCAAGCATGTCTTTAATAATTCCAGAGACATTGCCCATTGTTAATTCCTCTGCTGTGCGTACCTCGAGGGTTAGGATAATCCCTTTGCCATTCTCTTGTGGTGTCTCCAAAGAGAAACAGCCCTCTCTGGAGGCCCCTCAAATAAACACGATACCCTGTCAGTCTCTGCAGTGTGTGTCTTTTGTCACAGACTCAATGTAGTCATTTTGCACCTGGGAGTCAAACCAGAGAGAGTCTTCGGGGCTGGGGAGTGCTTTTCTGACCTGGAGTTTTCTCTGGCCCTGCATCTGATGCTTTCAGAGAACATCTCTGCCCATTATTCTCCAAGCAGTAAAAAATAGGTCCAGCTTCCACTCCCTGCACTGAAAATGGTGGAGATCCTGCAGGGAGATTTCCTGCCCATAACCTATCTTCTTGCTTTCTCCTTGGGGTGGAGTTGGGGTGGTGTCCACTACCAATGTCTTTGGTGGCCTTCCTTCTTCCCAGAGTTAGTGAGTGAATGCTGATGTAAACTCTGATAGCACATGCTCCATTTCTGCCCCTCAGTCTTTATGTTTAATATGTTTAACCCTTTAGTCATTTATCAAACATTCTGTCTTCAGGAAAAGTTTGTTCCATTTCTCTTACATCTGCATAATGTTACATTGTTTATCCTAAGAGTCTTAATTGCATTTATGTATATGCTGTACCTGTACCATTTGTTGTAAACTAGATTAAATTATAAACTCCTTGCAGACAGGACTATGTCTGCTTTTTCTTTCAGTAACACAGAGAGGTCCTGCCCTAATTTATTACCTTGCTGTGAGTTGTAAACCAATAAATAAAAAAGAAAACCAACCAAAACAAGAAATTTACCTCTTTTATAGGGTGTCTATTCAATTAAGGGCTGTGTAGTGAACCTGCTGACAAAATGCACCGACCTTTTGAGACGTGAGATACTTTATTGTTGAGTACCACTTTTTTTTTTTTAGCTTTCATATCTTAACAACGTGGCTCCATCATAATTAATCATGTATGGTAGTGCAGTGACAATGAGCAATGAGATGATTTCTCTGGAGAATCTATGCTAATACTATTAAAATGCTCTTACCATGTCAAAATGATTGCAGTGGAAGCATATGGGGCCTGTGCTGTGATTATGGTATTATGGTGATGGGCGATTACCATAGGAAACTACTAATTCAACTCTGCAGGGACCTGCATTATGAAACCATTATAACATGAGAATATAATGACACAATAACTTGGATACACTTTTGTGATGTGAAAACTAAAAGCTAATTGGAATGCAAGTAGTATTACCATTAAATTGTAATTAAACACCGAAAGCAATACTTGTTTAAATGTAAGACAGAGACATGCAATCCAGCAATGAAAGCTATGGGGGAATAACGCAAGCCAAATGTAAGCTCGGAACGGGGAGGAACCGTTTACAGCTCTGCCCTTTCTTTCTAAGCATGAAGCTCAGTCGCGGTGGCCTCCCCGGGCTTTGTCCTTCTCTGTGGGTCCAGCAGCCAAGACCAGCAGCAGGACACTAGGTCCTCGGACCCGGCCCCATCTCCAAACCTGCCACCTCTTAACAGTTCGAGTCTCCTTGTTCCATAGTCAAAGTGGGCATGATTGAATCTTGCCTCCCACAAACCTAAAGCAAATTATTTTTCCCCTGAAAAGTAAACTTTTCAAAAAAATATAACAAAATCAATCCATATCCCAAGTCAGAGAAAATAGAATCACAAAGGAGAAAAAAAACTAAAAGAAAAAAAAATAGAATTTACCCTTTAGAAATGACTTGTGTGAGCAAGCAACTCTGGGTATTTCTTTCAGACTCTTCTCTATGTATAGTATTATTATTTTTCTTCAAAATTTTGTACTATATAATACTTTTAAAACTTACTAATTCCTCCCATCCCTCCCAGTTGCAAAATAAATCTCTTAAGTGAACCAGTTGCTACGTTTTTGTTTGGTTTTTAAGGGTCAGCTGAAACTGGAAGGTTTTACATGTCGCCCTGGACACTATGTTTTCCTAATAGGGAATAAATAGTATTTCACTGTTTCTGTCATATTATCCATTTCAAATTCTGTTAGAAAAACCATACTTTCTCTCTATTTAGGAATAAATGGTGGATTTGTGAAATTACAGAGTTCCAGTTTGTTCTCAACTGATACTGTTGATTACTATATGGCTAGGTCAACATAAAGACATGTTATGAAAAACTAGGAAAATTTAAGAGTGACTATACTTGTTAAGTAAACCCCTGCATTAATTAGCTTGTTCAGATGTTATAAGAATGCACAACAGCTAATAGAAACTTCCTCCTAATTATAACTAAGGGTAGTTTTTAGTTCTTGTTTTAAATATAGTGAAGATCGGTTGTTTTATTATTAAGTATGTAGTTCTTACTTAGATGTGCTGTATGCTTTAGAGTTATTTTTATTACCTCTTCTTGCAACAACCAATTTAAGTAGGGAAGTCTAAATGACTTGAGTCCTTATTTTTGTAATTAGGAAAAGCACAGTGCAATTAAATGGCTTGCTTCATGTTGCCCATTCAACAGTGGGGTTGGCGTTAGCTTTTTGGTCCTAGAGAATCACAGCTTCTTCAGGCCAATGAGTGATGCTACCTCTGAATAGTACCTCCACACTAGTAGACAGCAGGATAACTTATGTGATGTTTATAATCAATATCTCCATGGTTAAATAAAAGAAACACTTGCCTGACAAATTGGGAATCTGGGTTCTAGTCTGGGCTACGTGACCTTCACAAGATCAAGGACTCAGTGTTCACATATAAAAATGAAGTCATTGAATTAAATGATCTACCTCCATAGTCCATTTCAGCTCAAAAATTCTGACCTTAAATAGCATTTAACAAAAATTGAAACTTACGTGTTTTAATGACACAGGTATTATTCATTTTCATATCTAATAAATATATTTATTTCACCTACTTCAAAACCATCTAAATTCAAAACCATATCTTATTTAGATGCATTTAATAATTTGATGTGTTTTAGCAGATTTGTAATTTAATTTTTAAATGTCCTTTTTTAAGTCAGGAAATTTGTTTGAATTATTAAAGTTGCAGGTGTCAGTCTAATCCAAAGAAGAGATTGAAATTATACTCTTTTGGTGTTCCTGTGATATTGTTAAAATACAGTTAGAACTACAATGAGAGGTAACTTTTGCATAATGTACAAGTATACAGATCAACAGTTATGTTGAATAATATTTAAAATATATGAATTCTTAGGAGCAATGATTAGGATACCAATTTATAGTGCCAGACAAGTCTTTCTAACTCATTTTGGGAACCTTATTTTTCATCAGGAAATATATAAGAAATCACATCTCCTTTATATTTAAATACATATATGTGACAAGGTATTAATTAAAAATTTATTTTGTTGTAGGGAATTTCCCCAATTTGTAAGACTTTTTAACCCAGAGAATTTAGAATTCCATTAGCACATTATTATTATTAACATCATTATTATTATTTTCCATCTCAGATAGGGAAAGAGTGGTGATCACTCTACACCACATGTTATTACAAATTTGCTTTTGATCCCATTGTAATAAATCAGTTTTCAGGAGTGAAAATAAGCTGTTTGTTACTTTACTTTTAGGACAAGGCAAAATTTATTATCTTGCCTTCTTTTCTAGACCCAGTAATAAAAATGATCTTAAAACAAATTTTCTCAAACCTGAGGATACACAAAGTCTCAACAAAATTTTTGATTTTGTATTTTCATTTTTATGATTAAATAATTTAAAGCATATTTTGAATCACTATAACCACCTGACAACCAAATATTGCCATAGGGTATTATTATTTGAATCTTCATTTGTTTTTCAGACTTGTGATATGAAATTATTGCTTAAAATAACAGTTTATCTTTTTTTTTTTTTAAGTGAGAGGAGGGGAGACAGTGAGACAGACTCCTGCATGCACCCCGACTGGGGTCCACCTGGCTACCCCCATGTGGGCTTGATGCCCGAATCAGCCGAGCTGTCCTCAGTGCTCAGGGCTGATGCTCCAACCATTTGAGCCACTGGCTGCGAGAGGGGAAGAGGGAGAGAAGCAGATGGTCGCTTCTCATGTGTGCCCTGACCAGGAATTGTACCTGGGATATCCGTACACTGGGCTGATGCTCTCTCCACTGAGCCAGCTGGCCAGGACCAGTATTTATCTTTTTTATGAATTTTTTTCACACTGGGATCTCTGTTTCCCTGGGAGCCATGAGTGCATTTTTCAAAATATCAGGAGATGGTCAGATTGAGAGAGTGGTGTCGTAGTCCACTTAAGTAGTATGGGCCCTTTCATTTCCTTTATAAGAAGTAGAGTTGGTTTATCAACTAGATCATATGTGAAACTGCACATATGTTTGTTTTTCAGAGGCTGAATTTAGAATCTGTACCACTATTCTAAGGGTAGAACTGGTTCAGTTTTCTACTCTTTTTCATTTGGTCTAGCCCTGCAATTTGTACTGTCTTCAGCATAACCAACTCTACTCAGTACGGCCTCCTTAAGACTGGTGCCCATTCATGCTCTTGAGCTGAGGGGAGTGAGCTGTGGAGAGAGGTCAGCCATGCCCCCAAGGAACCAGTCAATCAGAGATTTTGCATCGGGACAAATTGGGGTTCTTCTTCTGTGTTCTTTTGCAAGAAAAGGGTGATATTTATATTCTTTGTTGTACATTTTAGGTGTCCATTAATAAGAGTTGGTCAACTCTCAACAGAGAAACCTCAGAGATTATGGATTTTATACTATTTTTTAAGGTCTCCCAAAAGGATGCTTACATAGCTTACAGCAGTGTTTTCTGCCTTCAGTGAAAATGGAAGATAGTCCATCATCACTGTCTGAATAATAACACCATTTCTCGTTGGTGAAAGGGGAACAATAATAATAAAAGTGGGCTTCATCCTATGTGCTCTGGTCCTGTCTTCTACTTGGATACTTTTCAGTGACTCACCTTCTGCTGATCCCTTGCTTACTTCACAAGGACATTAGAAAATTTAATTAAAGTGTGTAGGATGTCTTAAGCTCTTCAGAGAAACTCACAGCATTCTTATTGCAGATAATACTTTTAAATTCCATAATCGCTTGAAGGTAATGAAACCAGCAATACAGGAAGCCAGGGCTTCGATACAGTTAGCGTCTTATGAGGACACGATCACACCGGTTGTATTAATAACGGGCATCACCAGGAGTTTGAGAGTTCAGAGTTCAATTACTGTGAACTTCCTTAATTGTTGTAAATATTTTTATTTAATTTTCCCATAAATAAATAACACATTCAAGAGATCAATAGATCTTCAAGTAATGCTGATTTTAGTCAACTTTTAAGACTTCTCAATTTCATTTTCAAACTATGATTATGGAAAGTACTTTTGTAGAGCTATCGTTGTAATACTTTTGTAATTTCCAGCAGAAAAAAGAGAGCGGTCTCTTTCAGCCTTCCTTTGCCCTGAAATGTGCTTTTACTCTTAAGGTCCCTGAAGACAATGAAAAGTACTTCAGTTTCCTAACTCATCTCCTGGCCTCCCGTCTCCAGCATTCAGCCTGCACTCATACTGCCCATTGGATTACTATCATCCTAATACAGAGCGCATCCTCCAGCGCCAGCCCATGCATCAGTATTTCCCACTCTAGACATACAGGACAATCCGTATATGAGCCTCCACAAACTGCTGAGATTCTGAAACATGCTCTTCATTGTTCATGCCATCAGAATGCCTCCTTATGGAAATCTTCATATTCCACGGCCGAGCCTAAACACCATCTCCTCCAGGAAGCCTTCCCAGTCCCTCCAGTATTGGTGAATGTTGTCTAGATGCCATCCCCAGAGCAATTGCTTTATACCTCTTTTTTAACATCTACTGTACTCTGATTTATATCATAAGTGTCTCACTAACATATAAAAGATATCAGTCCTGCATTGAATGTGCCTAGTACTGTGTTGGGGGCTCTTCTGCTTCTTATGGCAAGACTTTCCTTTTCATCTTTGTTTCCCATAGTATCTTTCTTTGCACATAGCGGATCCTCTGCAAACATCTGCCACATTGAATTGAAATGTATTTAGGTAAAACATGTGGGCACCTGGAAAACAGATTTTTTTCTTTTTCTTTTTTTTTTAAAAGATTTTATTTACTCATTTTAGAAAAATGGAGGAGGGAGTTATGGGAAGCACCAAGTCATAGTTGCTTCCCATGTGTGCCTTGACCAGGCAAGCCTAAGCCTTCAAACTAGCAACCTCAGCGTTCCAGGTTAGTGCTTTATTCACTGAGCCACCACAGGCCAAGCTGGAAAGCAGATTTTTTTTGTTGCCTTACTATGTTCTGAGACTTTAAGGCTCATGCTATCCCCTCAAACCTGTAAATCAGAGCAGCTTTTCAAGGAGAATAATTATAACTGATCATGAGCCTATAAAGAGGCCATGACGCTCATGAAAACATCAGGTCGGGTTTGGCTGGAAGTATGTTTCATCAGTGTGGAACTAAAGGGTGGACAGAACAAAAATTGTTTCTTGGTTGAACAGACACTAATTGAACATGTGCTTCCTTGCCAATTGGTAACGGAGCTCAGAGTTTGCTCTTATTTCTCCGCGTGTGGAATAGAATTAAAGTGGCTCTCAGAACAAAAGCTAGTTATACGTGCGACCTTCCCTTGCATCAGCATGGATGGCATTTCTCATTCAGGTGTCCAGGGAGGCAGCAGTCATACTTGGAAGTCACAAGAAAACGACAAAGAGGGCTAGAATCAGGTTGGAAGGGATCTCCTCGCAGTGACTCACAGCTGTCTCTCTATGTGATTGCCACTTTTTACACCAAAGAGGGTAGGCTTGACAATTCAAAAGCATGGACGTGGCACTGTTTCTCTTTAACTCTGAATTAGTTAACAGGAAGTGAAAGTCGAGACTTTTCAGAAATTCTACTATGTGACCTTCAAACTAAGGACCCTGAGATGATTTGTGGGAAATACCTTTTAGATGGATAGTTATCCACGCAACTGAAATGCTCTCCGTGATTCAAGGAACATGGTTTGAAAATGAAACTGCCATAAAAGAAATTAGTGTGAGTGGTCTCTACACTTAAAAAAAATTAACCTGAGAGCCATTATCCAGTGTTACTCATGAAGAAATGACTCCTGACACAAATCACCTGCAGTAATTGTCCTACGTATTCTTAGTTTTCTGATTTATAATTGGCTTCACCAATTCAGAAAGGAAATCACCTTGAAGATAGTCACTTGCTGTTGTTTTTCTATGCTCAGGAGTCTTGCTTTTATTGAAAGGAAAGTTAAAAGAAATTAAAATCCTAGGTATATCTATGTTGTATTGTGTTGGGTGCAGAATAATAATCTATATGGTATGTCTGCTGTCATCTGAGAGCTTGGAGTGCAAAGGTACAGGGCAGTTGTAAAAAACAAACGTGGCTTCAATATTCAAAACCCAAAAAATTTTGGGAAAACTCTGTCCATGTTAACAATTTTCAGCTGTTTAGATTTTGGGGTGTGCCATGATTTCAGAATTATCTATTGTTAGAAATATACTGAATGAATAAGTATTCCAGGACAATTTTTAGCCCTGTGCTTAGAACTGCGAACCGGTTTTCCCTTTCTGGCCCTGATTCTACTTCCATTTATGATTTCCTGCTCCTGCTTTAAGATCTGTTTCCTTCACTGTATGTATCTGTTGTGTGGGTTACCTCAAGTCCTTTGTGGAATAGGTTGGATTAAAACAAGCGAGAATATAAGTGGTAGTTTAGTGCTGACGACTGCCAGGCAAGGTAAGGGCTGAGGCCTGAGGGAGGGGACATGGACTCTGCCCTCAAGGGCCTCAAAATCTGGTGGGAAGAGACATTCACATAAGAGGTGAGTTTGCACAACCAAAAAGCCCATCAATAGATGACTGGATAAAGAAGATGTGGCACGTATACACTATGGAATACTACTCAGCCATAAGAAATGATGACATCGGATCATTTACAGCAAAATGGTGGGATCTTGATAACATGATACAAAGTGAAATAAGTAAATCAGAAAAAACCAGGAACTTCATTATTCCATACGTAGGTGGGACATAAAAGTAAGACTAAGAGACATTGATAAGAGTGTGGTGGTTACAGGGGGAGGGGGGAAAGGGAAAGGGAAAGGGGGAGGGGGAGGGGCACAAAGAAAACTAGATAGAAGGTGACAGAGGACAATCTGACTTTGGGTGATGGGTATGCAACATAATTGAACGACAAGATAACCTGGACTTGTTATCTTTGAATATATGTATCCTGATTTATTGATATCACCCCATTAAAAAAATAAAATTATTAAAAAAAATAAAATAAAATAAAATACTAATAAAAAAAAAAAAGAGGTGAGTTTGCAGATTAAACTTGGAGAGCTAGGAGAGAACCTAGAGTCAGCATCTTGTCCAGATTGCTGGAATAATAAGGAAGAATACCAGGAAAAGATGCTAATTAGAAATGGCACCAAAGCCCCACCCTGAAGTTCCAGCAGATGTCAGCCAGGGAGGGAAAAGGGTTGCAGAGGCAGAATGGGAGTGGGTTGGGTTTGTAAAGTGAAGAATAAAAGGGGAGCCTGACCAAGCAGTGGCACAGTGGATAGAGTGTCGGCCTAGGATGCAGAGGACCCAGGTCACTGGCTTGAGCACAGGCTCGCCAGGTTGAGCATGGGGTCACTGGCTTGAGCATGGGATCCCATAGAGATAACCCATGGTCTTGGGCTTGAGCCTAAAGGTTGCTGGCTTGAGCAAGGGGTCACTACTCAGTTGAAGCCCCCCTGTCAAGTAGCATGTGAGCAAGTAATCAATGAAACTAAGGTGCCACAACTATGAGTTGATGCTTCTCATCTCTCCCTTCCTGTCTGTCTGTCCCTTTCTCTCTTTCATCCTCTCTCACTAAATAAAAAAAGAAAAAGAAAGAAAGAAAAAAGGGGGAACAAACACATTCAAACACGAGACTGTTGCAGACATGTTGAATCCAGAGGACAGGCCGGAGCCCAGACTGAGCACCAGGGCACCCACAAGCCAGGCTTGAATTATTTCTCAATGTTGGCAGCACTATAGAAGAGACACATCCAGGTCTGTGTTTTAGAAAGAACCCTCTGGAGAAAGGCAGGGGACGAGTTTAGAAGCCCTTCCTGTGATCCATGTGCGAGAGAATAGTGGTTCCAACTAAGGTGGTGGCCTGTGAGGATGACGAGGAAACGGTGAATTGAGGAGATGCCTGTGAAAGCAGTGGGATTTAGGCCAGTCAGAAATCAAGTTCTTGTGAGGGAGGCAGGAATCTGTTGAAATTTGAGTGATTTGTTTTTCACATGTGAACTGGATTGAGGTAGGGTCAGAGATAGAGAATGCAGATATCTAAATTCTGTCTGAGGACTAAATAGGGTGGCTCATGTAAATCGCCACATGCTGTGTTAGGCATGAAGTAATTATCCAATAAGGTTTTTATTGTTGTTGTAATCATAGGCTAAACCAGTCTGATTAATCCTAACAGAACTCTCTATGAAGTGCTGATTATAATCAGTATTTGGCATTCTCCACACAGACCCAGGTTCCAGTTGCTACCTTCCAGCTCTGTGACTCTAGACAAGTTTCTTCACTTTTCATGGCCTCAATTTCCTCATAACACATCCACCCAGTTTTAGTGAGAATTCGAGATAAGAAATATAAAGTGCTTTCGTATGTAGCACTTGCTACAGAGTTGGAGCTCATTGCATGGTGGCTTAGTAAATGAATAAAAGGCACTGTCAGTTCTCCCCTTTCCTATTTATCTCTGCGTCGCCCACAGACCCTACCTGCCTAGACCTGGGTCTTATTCTTTAGGGATGTCCAATAAATATTTATTGAGTCTGGGATAACTGTTTTTATTTCATCTTTCTTATTGTTTTTCTGCTAACCTGTCAAAGACCTTTAACCTTCCTTTAAAAAAGATATTCTTTTTATGTTTTGTCCTTATGTGGTTTATCTTTACTTAAATGTTATTGTGTTTGATCCTTCTTCTTTTATTTATAAATAAATGATGACCCATACTTTACACTTCTGACACTTTCCTCTGAAACATTTCCTTGACAATCCCCATCTGCCTGCCTACCCTACACGGGACACTACCATAGGGAGACCTTGATCCTTGTGTGGCTTGACTGTGGTAAAAAATGACCGCACCTTTGTCAGAATTCTCATTGGGCTCCAGGATTCCCACCAGAGACTGGATCAGTCGCTGAAAGACTCGGGCAGACGGCTTGAATTTAATCAAAGTGAAGCATAGTCACTACAAAGGCATGTAATTTCATTGGAAATATTTGCACATGAACAATATAAAACCTTGGGTATGACTGGCAAATCAGCAATTCTGTGCTAATAAAGAACTTGAAATAGCTCTCGAGTTCATATATCTTTGCCTGCCTGTGTGTTTTATTTGGAGGATTCAAAATCTATGTTCTATTATTTTACATGTGACATTAGTATAAGCATCAGATAGGTTTACACTGGTAACATCCATCTTAGCCCATTTCATTCCCTTTTACGAATTATAGAATAAATAAATGTAAAAACTGGAGAATACATTAAATTGTAATGAAGAATAAAGTATCTATCTTTGCTCCTCCTACCACCCAAAGATATAAGTAACATACATGCACTCTCTGTAAACATAATGCTTTAAATAGTTTTGTCTTCTGATTTTTCATATATTATAGTAAGGGTATGTTCCTCCATCATTAAATAGTCTTTGAAAATATAACTTGAATGGTTGCATAGCATTCTATTATATATATAAATAGCCCATATTATAGAATATCTTGGTCTCCTAAATAATGTCATAATGAAATCTATGTGCATAAATGATTTTTACATGTGTCTAAATATTTTCTTAAGACAGATTCCCAGTGGCAAAGTAACATTTCAGGACTTTAGATGAATATTGTTAAACTGCTTTTCAGAAAATTTGGGCAGTATTGTGCATAGGAGGGCCATTATATCATCACACCCTGTGGTCTTGCTCATGTCTCACAAGCCTGTTAGTGAGCCAGCTGGGTTGTTGTTTTTTCCAAAGGTATAACTGACTTTTTTTTTTTACAGAGACAGAGAGAGAGTCAGAAAAAGGGATAGATAGGGACAGACAGACAGGAACGGAGAGAGATGAGAAGCATCAATCATCAGTTTTTCTTAGTTGTTCATTGATTGCTTTTTTATATGTGCCGTGACCGCGGGCCTTCAGCAGACTGAGTAACCCCTTGCTCGAGCCAGCGACCTTGGGTCCAAGCTGGTGAGCTTTGCTCAAACCAGATGAGCCTGCGCTCAAGCTGGCGACCTCGGGGCTCGAACCTAGGTGCTCCACATCCCAGTCCAACGCTTTATCCACTGTGCCACCGCCTGGTTAGGCTAACTGACAATATTATATTAATTTTACGTGTCTCCCAAGTGATGCTTTCTGTTGGACACCCACAGTGTGACCACATTTGCTTTTAGGACTAAGTTGTCATTTAAATGGATAGTGTTTTTTTTCCTGAACAGTGAAGCTAGATTTGTATTCATGAAAATTTTCAAATGGTTAATTGATGTTTCCTGTGTTGCAAATGTAAACTTAAATGTGTTAAACATTTTAAATGTTTTTACTGCCTAGCCCTGTTACACCAAACTGAAATCAAGTGTCTCCTCCTCCCCCATATTTAGAGTTTATCTGAGAGCAGTAATTCCAAATAAATACTGTACCTTAGTTACTTGATACTTGGGCATTTGAACAGTATTCCATTATGTTGTGTCCTCTGGAAATTATTTTTTAAAAATAGATTATGTTTCAGGTTTAGTTTGTAGGCATGAGAACTTTATGTGGGTGGCCACTGTTCTCTTTATTTATCACTAAGCATGTATAATTTCAATTGGACTGTGAATTTGTTTTTATATAAAAGAAAAAGTAATTATTCGTAGGATATTTTAATTCAGTGGGATTTAGAGTCTGGTTATTTATGTTACATGTCCATCCCTTGCAAACTTCAACAAAAACAAGAATAAAGAAAATTTTTAATCTTATCGGAATTTCAGATTTATAGTAAATTTTACTTTATTCATTTTAGAACAAAATTTTAGGCTATTTGACTTATTCTTTAATTAAAGCATATACTAATTACAGTTGACTCCTGAACAGCACGGGTTTGAAATGTGTGGATCTACTTATACATGGATTTGTTTTCAATAAATAAACAATTGGCCCTCCGTATCCACAGCTTTGCATCCTCAGGTTCCCAGCTGTGGATCCAAAATACTGTTTTCACTCCCAGTTGGTTGAGTCTGAGGATGTAGAGGGCTGGCTATGTATGTTGTTCTACCTCATATTATATGAAGGACTTGAGCACTGGGAATTTTGGTATCTGCGGGGGTCATGGAACCAATCCCTGTCTGATACCTGGGGTCACTGTCACTAAGTTCTGGGGAGTCAAAAGTTATATGTGGATTTTTAACTATGCAGGAGTCTGTATCCCTGACACCCACATTGTTTAAGGGTCAACTATACTGTCTCTCTACTCAGTTTAGTTCAGTTTCACAGATACAAACCAAATACCAGATACTATATATATAAGTATAGGGGATAAAAGAGAGACACCCAATCCCTTTCTACACAAACACATGGAGCACATAGTCAAACACAGACAAATCCCTTAATAGATCAATCAGGCATCATCTCACATGTGCTATGATATACTGTTACATCCCATTGTATATGATTTCTTCAATATGCGTGCACCCCACCCCAGTTAACAGGCTATTTAGATAAACCAAACCTATGCTCTAATAAACTAACCGCTCAAAAGTGAATTCCCATTCAAGCATTCTTATTTTCTTAGTCTTAATCTCTGTTCCCGCCTGGCATCTCAGCATCTTGTTTTTCAGCTCTGGCTGACTGCTGTAAATATTCATAAACACCAAGCAATAGGATGCAAATAGATTACAAAGTAAAACTGAAAACTTTTTTTAAAAAGATAGTTTGTCATGAAGTAGATGAAAGTGATATTAGAGAAATGCTAAACCACATAGAAAGCCCAATGAGGATGTGACAGAGTTAGACCCTTATAGCCCAAGAGGAGAGACACTGGCAGGGGAAGTATCAGGACATGTGCTTCCAAAGAGAGTAAGTTGCATAACAACTGGTTTATAGAGAACCTCGGTAAAAATCAGTAAAGTAGTCTGACCAGGCAATGAAGCAGTGGATAGAGCGTCGGGCTGGGACACAGAGGACCGAGGTTCGAAACCTCAAGGTCACCAGCTTGAGCGCAGGCTCATCTGGTTTGAGCAAGGCTCACCAGTTTGGACCCAAGGTTGCTGGCTTGAGCAAGGGGTCACTAGATCTGCTGTAGCCCCCTGGTCAAGGCCCATATGAGAAAGCAGTCAATGAACAACTAAGGTGCCGCAACAAAGAATTAATGTTTCTCATCTCTCTCCCTTCCTGTCTGTCTGTCCCTATCTATCCCTCTCTCTGTCTCTGTCACATAAAAAAACCAATGAAGTCTTCAGAAATATTTTTTCAATAATCTTTTGATCACTGAGGTGTAAAAGTCAGGTAAAGAATGTCATATTATATAATCCCCGTCCCCACATCCAACATTCAATTAATTCTTTGTTCTAATAATCAGGACATTTATAATTATGACTTATTCTTATCATATTTATCTTATTTTTTCTCATTTGAAATCTTAAGCCCTTTAAATATGACTGATTATTCAATATCTCCATATATTTTAGTTATCTTTTGCTGTATAACAAACCATACCCAAAACACTAGTTTCAAACAACAACTATTTTATTAGCTCCCTTAATTCTGTGGGTTGGCCAGACTCTCCCAGGTTGGCTGTAGCTGAGCCTAAAGCCATGTCAAATTTTGCTAGGTTAGAAGTTCAAGATAATTCACTCACTTTTCTGCTACCTTACAGGGCCAGCCACAGGCTGAGCTCAGGGAGAACCCTGGGGTGACTGGGGACTTTCTTTCCATGTGGTCTCAGGGTCTCTTCTTTTCCATGTGGAACAGTAGCCAGGCTTCCTACATTGCATCTCAAAGTTCCCCAAAATACAAAAGCAAATGCTACTTCCAAAAATTTGGGTCCCAAACCAACATAGAGCATCACTTCTGCCACATTCTGTTGGTTAAAGTGAGTCACAGGCCAGCTCAGGTTTAGCATAGAAGGGGACTCCCCAAGGATTTGAATATTAGAAGGTAGGGTTCACCAAAAGCCATCCATGAAGACCAACTAACACACTGTGTTAAGCACATTTATTTAAAAAGGTATTTCTAGTACCAATTATTCATGGATAATGAGGACCTCCTATAGCTTTCATCACTTTGGTGGATCATGTCCAAAAGCCAAATGAGTTCTGACGTCAATCACAACAGTCAATCTGCTTTTAACAATCAGAGGCCTCAAGTGAAGGAATTCATTTCTTTTATTAAAGAGGAAATATTTTCATCAGTTTGTTGACTAAACAGATAGCAAATTCAAGAAGGTAGTATAGTTGTTTACCATTTAATGACAAGGATACATTCTGAGAAATGTGTCGTTAGGTGATTTTGTCATGGGAACATTATTTAGTACACTTACAGAACCCTAGATGGTAAAACCTACTACACACCCAGCCTATGTGGTATAGTCTATTGCTCCTGGGCTACAAGCATGTGCAGTGTGTTACTGTACAAAATATTAGGAGATTAAATCAAGCACAAGAGAAAATGATGCCATCAGGAAACACGGAAACACAAGATGTATGAGGCTGCTGCCAGCATAATGGCATACTGTGTTACAGCAAACCTTTTTCCTATAAGTAGAAATACATAGTAGACTCTAAACTAATGATTAAAAGTATAGTATAGCAAATATATAAACCAGTAGCATAGTCATTTATCATCATTGTCAACTATTATGTACTGTACGTAATTGTAGGTGCTATACTTTTATACAATTGTAGTGCAGTAGCTTTGTTTGCACCAGCATCTCCACAAACACGTGAGTGTGATACACCTCTATGTGGTCATTAGGCATCTGTAATCATTCAGCTCCACCATAATCATGGGACCACCATGGTATATGCGGTTCACCATTGACTAAAACATCATTATGCAGCACATGACTGTAGTACTATTTACCAAAGTCAAAATGTGTGCAACTTAAAGATCTGGCCAGTTGGCATGCTTCTAACTAAAGAAGTCAATTAATCCACAAGCCCGATACCTTCTGTTGAGCAGCCAGATGTGATTTCTGACATTAATAATCCCCAGTGACTATTCACATCATGGAGTGCAGGACAGAGGTCCTGTGAATGCCTTTTCCAGGACAGTCACTTCCTAGGTACATCTCTGCCGCCATCTTCATATCTGTTATCTGGAATGGGAAATATGGCTAGGTTTTCTCTTCTACTTCCTTAGTCAAGTAGAAAAACAATGGAAGCTTGGGAATGCAGCCCACCACTTTCCTCTGAGTACAGGTTAGGAGCTGCTCCTTTGTACTTCTCGGTGGTTCTGTTTTATTTATAGCTCAGTTAGAACTTTCTGGGTCCTGTTACTGGTCTGTGTACTCAAGCAATTGGTTTGCTTTCTCTTTGCTCAAGCATAGTTGTTTGTTTGTTTGTTTGTTTGTTTGTTTGTTTTGGCAGTGGTTAACATGAAAAGTTACAGATCTTAATGCAGCCATTTACCGTAAGTACCTGGGCAAGTGGACATGAGGTGGTGTGCGTGAGGAGGAAATCCTCGTGTCACCATGGTGCAGCCACCGACCAAAGCTGTTTGAGAAAGGCAAGTCATGGGTTTGAACCTGCATGTAACATATTCATACAAGCATTAAAAAAATATAGTATGCAGTTTTAAAAATATTTTTTGATAAATCAAAAGTCAGGTTTAAGTGCAGTGTTCCCAGCATACTGCCACTCTGTATGATGTCACCCCTAAAGAAAGAGAATGCCGACACATTTGCACCAGCCGGCCCTTTTCTTGTAGGAGTCCACTTATTTGGGGGCACTTTTATAGCACCAGCGAGTCCAGTGAGAACCTTCCATCTGCTGTACCTCTGACTGCATCTGCTTTCTCACCATCTGCACTGGTGTCATCTCAGCCCAGTCCACTGCCTGACTCTCCCATTCTCGCAACACCCACGATTCCTCTTCCGCCCATTCTCTGCACAGCAGCCAGCTTATTTAGTTGATACCTTCTCCTGCATAGAACTCTGAAATGTCCCCCCTTTTAATCAGTTAGGGTTTGATCAGGAAAGAAAAGCAGCAGCAGCAAGTGAAATGGACTGAGGGACTTGTGGGAATTAGAGCTGGCACAGTTGTTAGGGAAGTGAAAACTGTCACTGCATAGGAACTTCGTTTCTTTAGCATGAACTTTCACCTTTCTTTCCTTTTGATTTCAAGCTGGCCTCAGCACCCTGACTCACCTGCCTCCTTTTCCCTTGCGTTATTAAGCCCTCAGGACAATGAAGTTCCGATCAGCATCAAATGATCTTAAGAACAAAGCCTCCGGTCCACTGACTCCAGGAACAGTTGTGGTCTAACTGGAGGTACCATCTAGCCCTCAGTTGTGTTTCAGCTCCAGGCCCAGAAAAGTGGGGGAGCCAAACAGTCTATGGATGATATCAGCACAGGTGCACTTACCAATTTCCTCTACCCTAGCACTGACCAATCAGTAGAAACCATGACCCTGGCCACACCTTAACTCTCTAGTCACCTTGATTAATGACTTTTCCCTTACATAACCCAGCCCCAGGAAGCCACTGGGGAGAGCCAACTCTTTGAGCATTAGCTCACCTCTGCCTCTGGCCACAGGCCACTTCATAAAAATAAACCCTTGCTTTGTTGCTACCTCCTGTTTGTGTCTTATTGAGCTTTGATGTACTTAGGAAACTGGACCCCTTAAGTCTAAAAACACAACCAATTCACCAAACATCAACTTGGGAAGTCTAACCTTCTAAATGTGAAATGTAATTGAAATAGATATTCAACCCAAGTAGATATAAAAATCTGAAGCGTAATGGCCAGGATTAAAGCTCAATGAAACTAAAGTGGCCCCCAGAGTACCCACCCACCAGCAAATCCTCAATAATTTGGTAAATTTGTTGTGTATTTTCTACATGAATTCCTACATGTGTTTTCAGAAAGTAACATCTTACATATTGTCTCTGGTTTCCAATTAGGTACTGCTGTACTCTTTCCTAATTCTCTGTTTTTTCCCTTAAAGTTCTATATTCTTTTTTGATTCTCCACCCACTGGAATTAGAAGGGCTGTATTGTCTGATCAGGCTGTAACAGGAATTGCAGCTATCCTCAGTCTCTCTGTCTGCTCAGATTTTGCATTTGAAGTACAACAAAGCTGTGGCAACGTGTGTATAGCTCCAGCCCCTTTCCACTGCCTCCTCTGCGTGCTGATGCTGAACAAAGCTTCCCATAGATTTTTCTGCAAAATGCCTGAAGCCTGCTTTTTTGCTGGGGGTCACTCCTGTCTGCAGAGTTGTGCATTGCAGCCCTCATTACTGTCCTTTTTTGTGAACTCTCCCCTCTCTGGAGGAAGGCCATTAACAGCCCCTGGCCTGTCCACCGAGAAGACCACCACTTCCAGGCTGGCTGTGGTCTAAAGAATGCTCTCGAACTGCACAGAAACCATGAGTTCTACCAACATTACTCATCCCGCTAAAAAGACATATTCCAGCTGAGGGCCGTGGTGCCGCCGGTTTGCTCTGCAATCTTTCCTTATCCTTTAAATATGGGTTCATTTGTCCTCTCATAGAGCACCAACTGGTTCTGCCATGAAAGTGTATGGAGGAATTTCCCAGAAGAGATGACATTTCTTAGAGATTTTTTTTTTCACAAAGACTTACAGCTTGTGACTTTAAAACTTACCAACATAGCTTTTTAAATTTATGTCAATTAAATATGTAGTTTGTTACTCATCTAGTGAAAGCAATGGCATTTAAATTTGTCCAAGTTTCTGACCCCCAGTGATTCTCTGGGTGCACATTTGTAAGACCAACAGCCAGCAGGAAGGAAAAAGCAAGGAAACCCCATGGAAGATGGAATTGATTATTAATGATACCGTGGTTTCATCCACTGAAGGAACTAGCTACTAGTCCTTGCTCTCAGTAACAGGGAATAAGGCATTATTGAACAGTGAGTTCCCAGACACCATCAATGAAAAATATTGCCCTGTATACTGACTGGCAGCTGCGCAGTGATTCTCTAAACAGATGCCATCTTCTCTCATGGTCACCACGAGAATTATTTAGATATTATAAGCTTGGCTTACTAAAGACCACTGTCAACCAAAAACAAATGGCCATGCTAGCCACAAGTTCGAAAGTTCTCTGTCAAAATGGTCTAAATTAATCATTTACACATTGTTAGTCAGTATGTATCAAACACCTGGGTTTCAGATCATTGCTGTAGCTTGATGTAAATTGGCCTTTAACTCCCTCTTCCCCACCCCTCACTTGATTTCACCTTGCCTGTGTCTGCACGGTCCCCATTGCAGGTTTGTCCTGTACCTCAAATGATCCCCTCACAGACCAGCCACTTCCTCTGCAAAGAAATAACCTAGGTCCTAGGAGATACATAATCGTCCCTAGAACTAGCATAATAAAGCTACTCTTTGTCAAACTTGTGCTATGTGACACTTTCAAAGGTCTTTCTATCTGTGGTATCTAATTTAATTCTTATGAAAGCCTCATATATGTGCATTGCTATTCTGAGTTACAGATAAGAAAACTGATCCTGAGGAAGTCAGAGAAGGCCTTTAGAAGGATATGACGAAGAGGGATTACAGGATGTCTTTTACATGAATGATTTGAGAGCTTCCAAAGGCCCTTTCTTTGCCCCCAGCCCCAAACAGTTTTTCTCGCCGTTGTTGACTGTGTCTGGTGGGCATTCCATGTGGAAGGAACACTGTTCCCTGCAGTGGTTTTACTTTTGGCTGCTACATTCAGTAGCACCTTTTTCTTTTGAAGAAAAATCCTTTTGTTTAGTAAAGGTACTTTCAAATGAAAGTGTTGGGACTGGGATTCTTACTGTCACCAACGGAAACTCGGTAAAAACTTCATTTGTGTTACAAGTTAAATAGAGGATAAATGGAAAGGTATTTACTCATTTTAGAGAGAGCAGATTTCAGTTGCAATAAATCATAGTCGCTTTCATTATGACTAAGGAGTTTAGTTTTATTTTTGAAGTATGTTTCTGTGTGCCACAGACAAAATAAAACATTAACTATGAAGAGCTTTATTTGCTTTTGCTTTTGTTTACTTCATTATGGAACCTAGTTGAGCTCCTGGCCAGCTGTCTTTTGGGGAATAATCTGTGAAATCATTAAGGTCAGAGATTTTGTCTTATTTCTCTATCTATCTGCAATTTCTGGCAATGGTGGACCTTCAACTAAAGTTTCTTCTGTTGGACAGTGAGTGAATAATGGAATGATCCGTAGTCCCAGTATATTTAATTTAGTTAAAAAATGACAAAAGAAACAGTTCTGATACATGATGGCTGGTTTGATATAAGTTATTGATTATGAAGTTTTCTTTAATGGCGATTATTGTTGAATTATCCAAGGAAGTAGAGGTATAACTAATAAGATAAAATTAAACAAAAGAAAAATGTGAATTGAATATCAAGAAATATTTCCAGTAGATGAGGTTAGGATTTAATCAGGCACAAGAGTCCCTGTGGAAGTGGTCAGGGGACATTTAACACCACACATGTCACTTGGAGCTGCAGTGAACTTGCACAATTTACAAGGAACAGACCCTGACTTTGGCAGGATGATAAGTGAGATCATATTTCTAGGTTCACGGATTCTTTCTTACACAGTTATGCATTCATAGCCTCCCGTCCCCTATAGGAAGAATTTATGTATGTGTTAAATTTTCTGATTATGGTGTTCTTTTTTTCCCCCAGAAAACTTTTCAGAGCATCTCCCGGTGCCCTCAAAAATGTCTTCCTTAAGTGGCAAAGTCCAAACTGTTTTGGGCTTCCTGGAGCCAAGCAGATTGGGCCGCACCCTGACTCATGAACATTTGACAATGACCTTTGACTGCTCTTACTATCCACCGCCTCCATCTCATGAAGCTACCTCTAAGGAACCTATTATGATGAAAAATCTGTTTTGGATTCAGAAAAACCCTTATTCCCATCAAGAGAATCTTCAGTTGAATCAGGAGACAGAAGCAATCAGAGAAGAGTTGTTGTATTTTAAAGCCAGGGGTGGTGGAGCTGTGGTGGAGAATACGACCACCGGGATTGGCTGGAATGTGCAGACCCTGAAGTGGCTCGCAGAAGAGACTGGGGTCCATATCATATCCGGAGCTGGGTTTTATGTGGATGCAACTCACTCCTCAGAGACCAGAGCCATGTCAGTGGAGCAGGTAAAAAGCCCCAACTTCTCTGACAGTGTCTGGATGGACATTCTGAATAGCCAGAATCCAGATTTTGGGTTTTCCCCACATGTCATCTATAATTGGAAATGTCATTGTTTCACAGATAGCTGAGCATTCTACAGAAATTTGCTAGATAACGAAGACATCTTCCAGTTGAAACCCAGATTAGGTCCATTTCCTTTCATAGAGAAAGGGCAGTGAGAAAGGAGATCTCTATGCACTGGTCACTGCAAAATCCACTGTGTTTAGACTTAGGCTCATATATGCAGTCTCCTGCTCAGTAGTGGTTTCCAGTCTGTTTGTAAACCTCAGCTTTATATGATAAGCTTCAGTTATGCAGCCTCAATTTTGTCACTGGGTCTTATAATAACCAGCCAAAAACAGTCAGTGCAGGGTGTCCCTGGCTTGCTAGCTCAGTTGTTTAGAGCACCATCCCCATAGTAAGGTTGTGGGTTGGATCCTCAGTCAGGACACATCAAGAATCAACCAGTGCATGCAGAAATATATGGAACAACAAACTGATGTTTCCCACTCTCTCCCTTCTTTTCTCTCTAAAATCAGTTTTTTAAAAATTCCCTGTCAGGTGAAATTTGGCGGAGAGAGACTTGGCACATCTGCCCATGTTTCCTTCCTTTTACAAAACGGGGAAGCAAGAAAATGCACTCCCCAGTTTTTGTCCTCAGATCTCAAGCAAACATGGATAAAAGGAAGTAGGTCTCTCAGACAAAAGAACAAATAAGCAGCGAAACTTTAGGACATGCGTATGTGCTCTTTTCAGACATACATATATGTGTTTGTACATGTTTATACATATATGTACATATTCATTTGTATCTTCTTTTGCTTGATTGAATGACATAGCATGTCAGGTGCATTTTTTTTTTTTTTGCAAAGAACCAGTTCATCTTTAAAATACTTTGTATATCAAAACATTTTCTGCATTATTTTCCAATCAGGCCTTTTTTTATATTTACATTATTTGAGGACTATCACAATGTCAACTATTACATTGTCTTCCAATTATTCTTAGCAGTAACTATATATCTGACCCAAAAAATGTAATATTAGTGTTGTTTGCTGTGAATTTTCTATGCTATGTAAGATAAAGAAATGCATAAAAAAGGAGCAATTAAAAATGACTTGATACAGTTGATGTAGACTCAAGGGCAGTCTTTTTATATCTCATTGCTCCTTAAGTTATAGATTTTTTTTCCTTCACCTGAATGTACTTTCACTAAGTCATGTTTTTCCCCTATAACTTCCTAAAGCCATAAATTTCTTATTAAGTAGTCACAGTAATCACTGAATCTCTGATTCAGAATAATTTGTTGAATTTGAGATTTGGCCAGGAAAATGCCTTTCTCCTTGACCAATATTAATTTAATGAATGATGAATACACTTTTGAAGAATGAATGGCTACATGCATAAGTGTATTAACATACTGGGTGACCTATATTGAGAAATTCCATAATCTATAACGTTTTCACTCCCACCCTTCCTTAGCTCACTGATGTCCTCATTAATGAAATTCTCCATGGAGCTGATGGGACCAGTATCAAGTGTGGCGTCATTGGAGAACTGGGTTGCTCCTGGCCTCTGACAGACAGTGAAAGAAAGGTTCTTCAGGCAGCAGCTCATGCCCAGGCCCAGCTTGGCTGTCCTGTTATCATTCATCCTGGAAGGAATCCAAGTGCACCCTTTCAGATCATCCGAATATTGCAGGAAGCGGGTATAGACATCTCCAAAACAGTTATGTCGCACCTTGATAGGTAAGCAGATTATGTACAAATTAGTGCAAACCACGAGATAATCCTGGATGATAGATGTAGGAGACAGCAAAACAGCGGACTATATAAACAGATGTTGGCTGGAGTTAATCTTATGAATAAGCCTAACAGTGTTGCAAAGACTACACATAACCTTTAGATTGAATAGATTAAGGAATTAACACAGTAACAGTGTGACTAATAATACATTACAGTTACTTTTAAATTTGGGATTCCTGGATATGAGGATGTATCTTTCATTGTTTCGGTATAACCTCAGCCCTTGTCTCTTCAAATATTGCATCATTCATATTTTCTTTATATTTGCATCATAAATGCCAACTTGATGTATGTAAGATCTAATTACCTGTACTCCATGTCTCTTAACATCTTCATATTTCCATCCATTTTCATCTTTTAACTGTAATTTCTTCAATTCTGTCTTCCTATTTACTACTTCTCTTTCCGATGAAAGCAGCCTGTTACTTCGACTATAAATATGGTTGATTGCCAAGACCAGCTCAGCCGTGGGCGTGCACGAAAGGAAGGCGCTGCAGGATTTAAGAAAAAACATACACAAGACACAGCATACAGAGAAAGATGGGTATAGGGGACTCCCAGCCTCTAGGACTGAGAGCCCAGATCACTGCAGCTTTATCGAATTTATTGGTCTCTTTGCTCATTAGGTAAATTAACAGAGCCTGGGTTCAGGTGCATAGAAGGGTATTTAACTAATGTCTTTTAGGGTAAGGAAAAGGCCATAGGGATCAACTCTTTTCCTTTAAACAATCTTTCCAGTGCTTGCAAGGGCAGTATTCTGCCCCCACAGGACCCGGCGTTCCAAAGTCCGTACAAAAGACTTGTCTCAGGAGCACAATCGAATTCCCAGCCATTTCCCCACAGTTGATAATACTAAGAACTATAGTTTTTTCTTTATTTCTATAAACTCTAGTTGTTACTTCTCAAATTAATTCTGACATTTTTTCCCCTTCAACATGTTTTCAACACAAAACATTAAAAATATCGTGCATAAAATGTTTACCTTAAAATTAATAAATCTAATTTCTATTGTCCCTTTTACTCTCATTTATAGTTTGTTAATTCTTCTGGCTCTTATTGATGTGACTTTATTTTTTTAGTATGTTTTTTTAAAAATCTATGATCTTCGATTCCTTGGAAATTATTATGAGTCTTGGATTGAGCTTTTTTTCCATTATATTTTTGTTTGTTCGTTTTTTTGTTTCTTATAGGTAAATAAGGGGCACTACTAACCTAGTATTACCTTAAACTAAATCCTTTAAAAATTGTATAAATTGTGGTAAAATACACATAACATAAAATTGACCATCTTAACCATTTTGAAGCATACAATTCAGAAGTGTTAAGTCCATTTACCTTGTTGCGCAACCAATCCCCACAACTCTTCTTGTCTCACAGAACTGAAGCTCTATATGCATTATACACCAACTCCCCATTCCCGCCTCCCAGGGCCTGTGGCAACCGCCATTCTACTGTCTCTCTGTATGAATTTGACTGCTTTACACACCTTATACAGGAGAACGATACAGTACTTATCTTTTCGTGACTTTTAAAAATAAACTTTTGACCTGAAGGATCTCGAACCCTGCAGATGTTGTGAATTCTGGCTCCCAAACTCCGTGAGTGCAGGCTTGTGGTTATAGATTCCGAGAGGATATATTTTCCGCAACCTGCCTCCCTTTCACCACAAGACGAGACTAGGAAAGACATCGTCATCAAAGACTCCGTCTGTGGGTCAGTTTTTAACTAGTCCATCCACATGGGTGTTGTTTTTGGACGGGAGGAATACTTCCTTTATGTGCTGGCTGAGGCTGGACCTCCAGTGTGTCTTCTGCCCTATTCCAGTCCTGGCTGTCTGTTACTGGGCCCATTAACCCCCACCCCCCAGGGCAATGGCAGCTCTGGGTTCCTCTTTACTCCTCACTTGGTCTGCTTTCTTGTTTCTGTCCCCTGAACAAGTGCTTTACTTTGCCATCAGCTGAACCAAGCATTTTAAACTATGTTTTCTCCTCCTTTCATTCATTGTATTCAGTATTTTACTTATACTATCCTGGGAAGGTTTGCTGTGAATGCTCCATCTGCCACACTGCCTGAATCTGGTTCACAATGATTCTTAAGGAAGATTCTTTCCAGCCCTATCTGTTTAGAGTTAGATATATAGGTAAGTTAGAAAATTATGCTTGGCACTAATAGAAAACAAGGTTCAGCTGAAAACTGTGAAACGTTTTCCTTCCTTGCTCATAAAAATCAAACAACATATACATGTATATACACACGTATACATATTTTCTTCTAAACAGTAAGACTGCTGCCATATTCACGGGCTGCCATTTCGATACCTCCCTCTAGATAGCTCAGGATGGAATAGAAAAAATGAACTGATATCAGACAAACTCTGAGCATCCTAGAAAATTCTGATGCCATTTCTAGGATGGCCACCCACCCTGGGTCTCTATTAGGGATTTTTCAGGGTTCCATTCCCTTGCAAAGAAATATATAGAAGTATGATCATTTCAGTGGAGAGGCAACTGGGGAAAATGGTTTTAGAAAAGTAGCACATTTGGGAAAACAAATTGAATAAAGTATCAGAAAAAAAAATAATCAGGGAGACAGATAAAGGCAGCTTTTGCTTTTTGATGTGACTGTTCACAGCGACACAGTTGCTAGGCTGAGGTTTGACTAGGTCAGCCTTTCACAGCCTCTCTGAGGTCTGCTGGGCTGCACACACAAGCTTATCTTTACTGAAAGGGCAAGGACTTCAGCTGTTATAATGGGGACAAATCACAAAAGGGCATGTATTTCATTGCAACAAAATGCACAGATGACACACAAAAAGAAAAGCATCTTGAAAACAAAGCCTCTAGAAAAAACAAACAAACCAACCAACAAACAAACAAAAAACACAGAAAATCATTTTGTTTCGCCCACCATGTTTTTTCAGGCATAAAGGAGAAGGCTCTGAGCCCACAAGCTGCTGTGATTGTGAGGGACCAGGTGAGGCACGGCTCTGCCGCGCAGCCCCCTTTGGAACACTGGGTTTCCCTGCAGGGCTGGCGCTCAGCCTTGACTGCCGGGGAAACTGTTCATTTGCTCCCTTAAGGTAGGATTTCTATCATTTGAGAATATGAAATAAAATATTTCAGGAAGTCCACATCACATTGACACGATTAAATGTTGTTGAAAATATATACAATCTTCATTTGCATTCATGCATAAGGCATTTTACCTTAAAATACATGTACACACACATACACACACAAGGAGCAACAACAACTGTTGTATGCTTGCCCAAAAGGAGCATTTGGGAACTTGAGAAGGAGGAGTTAATGAGTGGTCATCACTTTAGGACACCTCTGAACCACACTGATATCATGTGACCAACTGTGACCTGCTTAAGGTCATTCACCTGGAGATAACAGCCTGACAAGATAAATCTGCCTCTGTGTTGAGGCCCTCCCCTGACCATCTGTTCTTTTTAAGAAATATGGGCCTGTGGAAGTAAGTGCCCGTGGACCACTGTGAATTTAACCCTAGGGAACCTCACAGGGGACTGACCTTGACAGTTACAGCCACCCAAAGTCAACATTTATTGGAAAATAACACCAGCATTTCTATTCCTATGTGAGCTTTTAATCACAAAGTCTTTATGCCTTTTAATAATTTATTATAATTTCACTACCCGTTAAAACTCTCTCCACAGCACTGCCTCTGTTTCTGGTCTAATACAGGCTATAGTCTTTATGTGACTCATTTCCAAGAAAGTTTTATCCTTAATGTGCTACAGAGTAGCTGTAGGTATTTTTATCACAGCACTATTCTTTCATTTCCAAGGAAAGTTGGGTAAAACAATATGACTGGAGGGTATGTGGATACTAACTATTTACTAACTCTATTTTGAACCCCAGGGAAGGCACCAGACAGGTGGTATGCCTCAATCTTGGTTAGCTAGTTAACAAACCAGAAGGCTTTGATGGGAATCCAGGACCTAGCATTTGAGGAAGGACCCAGTGATATCTAAGTTCAGGAAAATACCGCATCTTCTGTTTTTGAAAATTGCTCTGTACTGAAGGTTGATGAATTTAACCCAAGGGTTATTGACAGAGGAGAAGAGAAGACACAAATGATGGGCCAACACACATTTTATTATCCTTACCCCTGATTATCTATACCAAATCCACCCAAGTCTTTAAAGGATACAATTTTGATACATTTTTTTCATGATTTTAATTAGATGAATTGATTAAACTATTCCTTCTTTCCTTCCTCCCTCCCTCCCTTCCTCCCTCCCTCCCTCCCTCCCTCCCTCCCTCCCTTCCTTCCTTCTTTCCTTCCTTTCTTCACAAATATTTATTGAATGCCTAATTACCATAAACCAGACACTGGGAGGTAGTAGGGAAAAAGAGAGAGAGAAAGGGAGAGAAGGGCAGGGGGATGAGTGGAGAAGCAGATGGTTGCTTCTCCTGTGTGTCCTGACTGGGAATTGAACCTGGAACATCAACATGCCAGGTTGATGCTCTGCCACTGAGCAACCAGGCAGGGCCAAAGCAAGTAAAATTTCTTAATTTATTTTTATTTTTTAAAAATGTTTTCATGGATTTGGGGAGAGAGAGAAGCATCAACTTGTTCCATTTAGTTGTTCCATGTAATTGTGCACTCATTAGTTGCTTCTCACATGTACCCTGACCAGGGATCAAACCCATGATCGTGGCACGCTGGGACGATGTTCCCATTTGGGCCATTTGACCAGGGCTTTTAAACATGTCATCACGGGTGCTTATATTTGTACTTGGGTATAACTATGGCTAAATTTGACATAAAAATCTACATGGTTTGCAGAGTACTCACTGACATGGAAACACAAACCTTTATACATTTCAGGCTAAAACCATGTGATGACATTGGCAGCACCTACGCTCTCATTAGTGCACTGACTGTGTCCGCATGGGACAATGAGAAATAGGGCGTGTGGGATCATGATGCCTAATTCGAGTTCTTACTTGCTGTGTGACCTTGAGCAGGTCACTGAATCCCTCCAGTCTTTTGCTCATCTGTCAAAAGGGGTTAAGAAAAATTATTTTTAACCCTTTGTGCCCCCACCCCATTATTGTTTATCTTGCACTTCACTTCAAGGCAGGACTTATTTAAAAAGAAAATCCAGACAAATTTAAATGTAGCAAAGCTTTGCAATATATATAAAAGTGCCCAATAAAATGCAACTAAGTTATGCTTGTAATTGTTCTTTGTCGAATATCCCAAACTGCTCTCTTCAGCAGACACTTGGGCAGACCAGCCAGTGTCAGGGCCAGCACGCGCATTGTCCTGTATTCTCTCCAGTACATTGTGCCCACCATACACTCCCCTAGTAATTTCTTTGTTCTAAAGCAATTTTTCATGACTCTGACACCATTCCCATGAAATGTGACATTTTAACAAATAGGATTGCCGTGTCTATGAGATTTATCTTCAGTCGCCTCAATACCATCATTCCTTGAACTGTGTATCGCCCTACATGAAAAACGCAGCCTCCTTTGTGCTAGGTGGCAGATGGAAAGTTCATATGGTAAAGAGCTCTTCCTAGGGGGTATAAACCATGAAATGTATTTTAAAATAAAGTTTTAATTACATTTCATAATTCAGAGCCAACTTCTAGTTTTAGTCTAATTCAAGCAAGGGTTTCTCTCTCTTGCAGCCATCTGTTCCTTTTGCATAAGCCTGCACTTAAGTCATAATATTGAAATGATGACATCATTCCTTCCTGTGATGTCATTAAACAGCTTTGTATAGAATGGACCCTAGCAATTCAAAGACTGAATAATGGAGGGGGGCATGCTTCTTCAAATATAGATAAAGGAAAATAAATGCATGGAAATCTGAATTAGTTTTCTAATATTTTTCGTTCCCAGTTCTCTAATATTAAAAAGACTGTTTTAGGTCCTGGCCGGTTGGCTCAGTGGTAGAGCGTCAGCCTGGCGTGCAGAAGTCTCAGGTTTGATTCCCGGCCAGGGCACACAGGAGAAGCGCCCATCTGCTTCTCCACCCCTCCCCCTCTCCTTCCTCTCTGTCTCTCTCTTCCCCTCCCGCGCAGCCAGGGCTCCATTGGAGCAAAGATGGCCCGGGCGCTGGGGATGGCTCCTTGGCCTCTGCCCCAGGCGCTAGAGTGGCTCTGGTCACGGCAGAGCGATGCCCCAGAGGGGCAGAGCATCACCCCCTGTTGGGCAGAGCGTCGCCCCCTGGTGGGCATGCCAGGTGGATCCCGGTCGGGCGCATGCGGGAGTCTGTCTGTCTCTCCCCGTTTCCAGCTTCAGAAAAATACAAAAAAAAAAGACTGTTTTATAAAAGTAATATCAACACAAAAGGAACCCCGTAAAAAAGATAAATGAATCTCTAAAATACCTACATTAATGGGGATGGACTAGTATATAAATGAAGTCACAAACTATACTTTCTAACCATGGACAGTGTTTAGGCCATCATTAAAAACATAGATCATTCTATTTAGTAGTTCCTATGTTGATGTTAAAATAAGTTAATTAAAATTTATCAACTAAGAATCTTTCATATTTTATAATAAAGATAAAACTGCCATTAGCAGTATAAGAATATATATGAGTAGTGTTTTAGAATTATTTTAACATCGTTTATTAGTTTATAGTAATTTATATATTAATTTTTTTAGATACTGCATTATAAACATTTTTCCTTTTTTTAGATTTTATTTATTTATTTTTAGAGAGAGTAGAGAGAAAGAGAGAGAGAGAAGAGGGGGAGGAGCAGGAAGCATCATCTCCCCTATGTTCCTTGACCAGGCAAGCCCAGAGTTTTGAACCCAGTGACCTCAGCTTTCCAGGTTGACGCTTTATCCACTGTGCCACCATAGGTCAGGTGCATTATAAATTCTTTAAAATTCATTTTAGTTCATTACATGAATAGTTCTAGGTGAGTTTAGTAATGCTTTTGAGTGTTTGTTGAAAAACTCATAAAATAACAAAGATTCCCACATAACAGTATCAGTACAACTATCCAGGTTTTAAATTGAAGAATTTAAGGGCAAGAGGTAGTAAATAGTTCTTTATAATAATAAGTCATTGAAATTCAACACTGCTTTTAAGAAAGCAGTCGTCTATAAGCATCCACTTGCTGTTGCATTTGTATGCCAATTTTAAAAATTATTTGGTTGAGTTTATAAGTTTTAGCATTAAATGTATTCTGTGCTTCTGCCTGTGTGAAGCCCTGAGCTACTCTGGTCTCAAATAGAGCCTCCTTCCTGCTGCTGCCCTGCAGCCAGGAATTCACAGAGGGGTGTGGCAGACGAATCACGAGGAGGTTACAGCGCAGTATAATGGAAAGCGCACTAGATCGAAGCAGGAACGTGGGTTCTTGATCCCTTAAAAGATTCAAGCTTTAGTTTCTTCATTTATGCAATAACGTTACTATGTGGCAGAATTATTTCACCAGTTCACTATGAGTCAGAACTTGCTTCTCCCGGCTTTTTGGTACCATTTAAGGACGCCAATGTCTAATCAACTGCCCAAAGCAGGCCCTTCATTCTTCATTCTCCTTCTCCAGCGCTTTCACAAAGGGTCGCTTCCTCTTCTTCTTACTTGCTATGTTCTATGTTCTATGTAATGACATTATGCACCTAGATGTCGGCTTAGAGTCCTCTCTCCCCTGCCCGCCCATGTGATGAGATCAGTCTTCCTCACTACGATCTCAGAATATAGCCCCTCCTATCCATCCTTTGTTGTTAACTTAATTCAGGCCCTTGTTTGTCTCTCAACTATTTTAATGGTCTCCAAACAAATCACTCCCTTTGCCTTGCTTCATGCTCTAGGCTCCGCACTGCCACCCTTCTGTTCTGTCCAAATGCAAATCTTATTACTTTCCTCCACTCTGACTTAACAACTCTTTAATCATTCCCTTCATCTTCAGCACAATATCCAAACACCTTAGTAATCTGACCCCATCCAACCCTCTATCTCATCTCCCGTTATCTGTAGTACATATATAGAATCTGTGCTAATGCCACACTGACCATGACTTTGAGTGCCCAGTCCTGATTGTTCTTACAAACTTCTCACACAAGCTAGTCCCTCAGCTCTGAATACATCATTCTCCCTATCTACTTGGCAGTCTTACTTCAAAGTGCAGCTCATCAGAGGTTTTCTTCTCTACAAAGCTTCTGAACAAGCCAGGCAGTGTCTGCTATCTCCTTCTTTGTGCAACCCGTTCCTCAGAGTACTTCCATTCTTATACTCATGGTCTGTAAAGCAGTTACTTGTTTTCATGTCTTTTTTCCCTAATAGACACTGGGCTTCTTGAAAGACGGGACTGTATGGCATCTGGCTTTGATTTCCAAGCTCATATCTCATAGTAAGTAGATAATCAACAAATTCTTATCCGATGGATGAATGGATGGATGCTTCTTCCCTCATGCATATTAGCTCTAATAATTATATCCTTATCTTCAGGAATAATAAGCTTTCTTTCTTTTTTTTTTTTTTTTTTTTGCCTCTCAACAGTTTTCTTCTGTATCGTGTCCATCCTTCTCCCAAAACCTGAACTCCACCAACTTTTATCTGAATAGTCTTCTTCAAGACTCAATTCAAATAAGTCACTCCTTTAATGATTCTTTATAATTAAATAATAAATAATTCTTGGTATTTATTTGTACTATAAAAAGCTCTTGACACATTTAATTGTAATTATTAGTTTAAATATCTGTCTCCTTCCTTAGACTTTTAAGTTCCTTGAGAAAAAGCTTGAATTTCTTAATATCCGTATTTCCAGGACAGAGGCTATAGGTGGTAGAACATGGCAGTAGATGTTTGGTAAATTAATTCTTGAAGGTGTCCTTGAATGTATTAAGTGGAATAAAATATTTGAGAATTCTTTGAAACTGTAAAGCCCAAGACAAATGTTAGGCATTATCATCTTTATCACACCTACAGATCACATCCTCATCTCTGCTCCTTAGTTTTTTCTACCTGGATAGCCCACAGACCCTTGTCTAAGATCACTTCACACAGGCTTCCTTACTCCCACTCAGAGTGCATTTTGACAAACTACATACCTCAGCACTTGGATAAGATCTGAATATATAGAGGTAAGAAAAAGAAAATCAACTGTCCTGCATTTTAGTACCAACTTTAAAACACTCATAAATGATAACCTTATCTTTTTTTTTTTTTTGTATTTTTCTGAAGTTGGAAACGGGGAGGTAGTCAGACAGACTCCCGCATGTGGCCAACCGGGATCCATCCGGCACGCCCACCAGGGGGCAATGTTCTGCCCATCTGGGGCATCACTCTGTTGCAACCAGAGCCATTCTAGCGCCTGAGGCAGAGGCCATGGAGCCATCCTCAGCGCCCAGGCCAACTTTGCTCCAATGGAGCCTTGGCTGCAGGAGGGGAAGAGAGAGACAGAGAGGAAGGAGAGGGGGAAGGGTGGAGAAGCAGATGGGCGCTTCTCCTGTGTGCCCTGGCCAGGATTCAAACCCAGGACTCCTGCACACCAGGCCGACGCTCTACCACTGAGCCAACTGGCCAGGGCTGATAATCTTATTTTGAAAACAAAGATAGCCAGGTCACTTTTGATACCATTTTCTTAGCTAATAGCAATATGCTTTTGTTTTTTGTTGTTGTTGTTTTTTAGCGAGAGGGGGGAAGATAGTGAGACAGACTCCTGCATGAGCCCCAACTGAGATCCACATGGCAACCCCCATCTGGGGCCAATGCTCAAATCAACTGAGCCATTTTTAGTGCCTGAGGCAGACAGACTGGTACCAACCAACCTATTCTCATATCCAGGGCCAACACACGAACCAATCAAGCCACTGGCTGCAGGAGAGGAAGAGAGAGAGAGAAGGGAAAAAGGGAAGGGGAGATAACCAGATGGTTACTTCTCCTGTGTGCCCTGACCAGGAATTGAACCCAGGATATCCATATGCCCAGCCAACACTGTGTTCACTGAGAAAACCAGCCACGATCACTAATGGCAATATGTTTATTATAAATTTATGCCTGTTCCTTATATAGACAGAATTTATTAGTTGAAGAACAAAAGTGAAAAACATGCAACAGAAAAAATAATATGTGAATGACAAGAACAAATTCTTTGTATAAAAATCTTATCTTCCTCATGGGAAACCTCAGGATATTATACAAATGACATTGCAATTCATGCACCTTAAAGAAGGGACTTTGTCCAGTGTGAAATGCAGTACTCTGCTGCATCCCACAAGCACCCTACTGACTATTTAGGTCAAAAGGTGAAAAATTCTTACCTTAAAGGCTGGAGAATATTGGAATAAGAAAGAATACAGTAATTCATGGATAGAGAATATGCAATGAGCAGACTGGCTGAGGTTGACACCTTCACTAGTATGAGAAGAGCTTTGAGATCACTGATGCCTGGGAAGGGCAGGCCGTCTGTTTAATCTTTATCTGAAAGACGTCAAGCAGAGTGGATCTTCCCATGACACCATTCTGACATTTGGGGTCATCTTTCCTTCAAGTGAAAAAAAAGTCACTTGCATAAATGCAACTTCAGTAGCACCTTGACAGTCCCTGGAAGTCATCTGAGTGTCATTACAATGTGGTTAAGTCCCCTTGTTGGACATTCATGGTGCAGATGCTCCAAGATATCTTTGTGATGGGGTGTGTTTCTCCTTAGATGAGTGCTGGTGAGAAGGAAGGGAGCTGCTATGGCAGGCAGACACTGTCCTCACAGAGGGTGCAGCATGGTCTAAGAGCATGGCTTCCAAACACACATGCAATCTGGTGTTTTTCACAACTCCTCAACTTTTCTGAGACTTAGCCTCCTCATCTATAAAATGAGGACAATCATACCTTCCTCATATACTGTTTAAAAGATTAAATGAAATAGGGCTGCTTTAAATACCTGATGATTATTAGGTGTTTATTATTCCTTTTTGTTTGTTTGTTTGTTTTGTTTTGTTTTTGTGAGAGATAAAGAGAGAAGGACAGATAGGGACAGACAGGACGGGCAAGAGATGAGAAGCATCAATTCTTCATTGCAGCACCTTAGTTGTTCATTGATTGATTTCTCATATGTGCCCTGACTGGGGGGCTCCAGCAAAGTGAGTGACTCCTTGCTCAAGCCAGTGACATTGGGCTCAAGCTAGCAACCATGAGGTCATGTCTATGATCCCTCATTCAAGCCAGCAACTTCATGCTCAAGCTGGTAAGCCCATGCTCAAGCTGGCGACCTCAGAATTTCGAACCTGGGTCCTCCATATCCCAAGTCGATTCTCTATCTACTGTGCCATTGCCTGGTCAGGCTATTTTTCCTTTTTTTTAGAGAGAGAAAGAGACAGACAGACAGCAGTGTTTATTATCCTTGTTTCACCTACTTATCTTATCTTACCCCTCATTAACATCTAATACCAAATTCTATTTCTTCGGGGCTTTCCAATGAAAAATATGCATGATCGCTCACACTTTTCCCCCCATGGGATTTTGCACTTTAGTAAGGAGAATTTAAATGAATTCATTTCTGAATTTCTACACACTAATATTCAGTTATCCAAATGGTATCATATCATTATGACAGTAAAAAATAATTTACAGATTTGTGTATATATATGTGTACTTATAGACCCTGGATTTTTAATGACAGAAATTTGTCTGCCTCCTTTTTAACTGCATTTTTCTAATGTTCAAAACATCACCTTATTTGCTTGTCTCCTGAGGAACTATTCTCCCCTAAGCATGGCTATAAAAGTTTTAAGTGTTTCACAAGGGACCATTCCCTTCAGAATACCACTTCTTTCTATACACTGTTCTACAGCATAAGAATTCCCAGGGGTTAGTCTTGAAACTTACATGTGTAGATGAATCTTATTGAAAATGTTAGTCTTTCTCTAGAAAGGTGTCTCTACCTGTGGGGATACTGTTCAGGTAACATTGATGATATAAGTAGCATTTACATATACAGTGTGTCCGTAAAGTCATGGTACACTTTTGACCGGTCACAGGAAAGCAACAAAAGACGATAGAAATGTGAAAACTGCACCAAATAAAAGAAAAACTCTCCCAGTTTCATACCTATTCAGTGCAGTTTGATGTGGGCTCACGCACAGATTTTTTAGGGCTCCTTAGGTAGCTATCCCGTATAGCCTCTACAGACTCATCACTGACTGATGGCCTAGCAGAATGGGGTTTCTCCACCAAACTGCCGGTTTCCTTCAACTGCTTATCCCACCAAGTAATGTTATTCCTATGTGGTGGCGCTTCGTTATAAATGTGCCAATATTCACGTTGCACTCTGGTCACGGATTCGAATTTAGCGAGCCACAGAACACACTGAACTTTCCTCTGTACCGTCCACATCTCAACTGGCATGGCCATGGGCTGTTCCACTGTATACACGGTGTTACGTCATCATCTGCACATGCGCACATGCTGCCACATCATCCTACAGAAACTGGGAGGGTTTTCCTTTTATTTGGTGCAGATTTCACATTTCTATCATCTTTTGTTGCATTCCTGTGACCGGTCAAAAGTGCACCATGACTTTACGGGCACACTGTATTTGCCATCGGAAATCTGGATTATCTACATTCCCCATTCCTCTCTTAAATAAAGCTATTGTAAGAGCACACCCAAGGAGATCATTCAGGGCTTCATGGGCCACTGGAAGGCCAGGGCTTTTTCTCTGAGGGAAATGGCAAACATTGGTGGGTTCTGAGCCCACCTGATCTGATCTAGGTGTGGAGATAGACTTGGGTTGCTGTATTTGAGTAGACAGTAGAACAAAGGTAGAAATGAGAACAGTTGAGAATCTATCACAGAGATCCAGCAAGAGATGACAGTGATTTGAACCAGGAGGGTAATAGGAATGTGGTGACCTGTCTGGATTTCGGTCATATTTTGAAGGTTGAGCCAAAAGTCTACCACAATGAGCTAAATGCAGAGTATAAAAGAAACAAAACAGTCAAGGATAATCACAAAGTTTTTGTCCTGAGCACCTGGATGGATGGAGTTGCCATCCACTGAGTGGGGAAAGGCTGGTAGAACATGTAGTTTAGGGAGGTAGATGAGGGTTTTAGTTCAAGACATATTAAACTTAAGCTGTCCATTAGACATCCAAATGGATAAGACACGCAGGCAATTAGACACACAAGAGTCTAACTTCAGGAGAAAGACTAACCCTTAATATGCACCCCTTATTATTTGTAAGGGGCTTATTCCTACTAAGAAAGTAAGCAATGATCATGATTAATATTGCTCCTTCTTCACCTTTGACCATGTCATTCAAATTGTCCGAAGTAACTTCAATGGTCAAATCCTGTCTATTATATATGTACTGTTACTCTCTGAACTAGCAATTAAATACCTCCATAAGCAATCCTTTCTTACTTTTGGGGTTTATCACCCCCTTTGATAGTAAATTCCCCACATTTCAAGAGCAGTTTGAGGGTACTTTGGGGAGGGATTAAAATTCAAATAAATTAAAACACATGGTGTGCACAGTCAGTACAACTTTGGAAAATGTCTTTTGAGTACAGAATGTTTAGCCAGAGGAGAAGTCACACAGTAAGTATAATAATTAAGAGGGTAGATTATAGCCTTGAAATTGATTTATACTTCAGTATATCACCTTGAATATCTAATATCTCAAGTCCCAGTCCTCTCATCTGTAAAATTGAGACTGATAAGATTGTGGAGAATATTGAATGAGATAATAAATATAAAGCAGTTAGCACAATGCTACACACAGTAAGTTCTTATAATTCTTAGCTATGATGATGATGATAAGCAACTTTACTTTTTGTTTTCCATTGCATCTAAATCTAAAGATTTCTCTATGGCTTTTTATTTACTATAGACTTTTCATTTAATATATTTCTCAATTTATCACTTAAAATTTACAAAAGTTACTCTCAAGGCATTACGCCAACAGAAGGAGAAAGATGTTAGGAGTAGAAATCAGAGTCTGATCCAGCCTGTTATTGGCACTTCTATTCTCCTTGACTCCAGCCTGCCTCTCCCCCAACCACCCTAGTACTTGCCCATGTTGGTAATTAACAAACTAAGTGCATTGACTCGAAAGGAAAAATACTAAACTTCCCCCTACCTCCTTAAGTTATTTTAGTTGTGTGTGTTTTGTTTTTAAGTGTGGTTCTTTGGGGGAAAACAGAATATGTTTTCTATGGAAAAACCCATATTGTTTTAGGCTAGTAATTTTGGAAGCAAAAGATGGTTTCTATGGAAAAAAGATGGAATAGGAGTAGTATTAATAGGAGATAGCACAGAACTAATGCACATTTTATAGTGTGAAGAAAGGCTATTTTAACCTCTCTGCCTAAAACAACACTGTGAACTCTACGTTATGCTAATTGGTGACTAGGATAAAGAGGAGCCGACTCCGATGTGATTGCTCAGAGCGAAAGTCAATAGTAGACTAACTCCCCGAGAGCATCTCAGCACAGCAGAAACCTCCTGCACTTGTGACACCGAGGTTTAATTGGTCCTCCTATGGTTTGGAAGAAAGGCTTTGAAAATACTTCTGACCTCTTAGAAGGAGATTTATAGACATATAATAGTGCTTTAATCCTTGCATCTGGGAGTTGCCAAAGTAATAGTGTATTAGAGTAGATCAAAGCCTAATAAGACTTTCATTGTCTGACATTTCAATTCTTCTCCAGGCTGGTCTTGGTATCCTGACCAATCATCAGTTTTTTGTGTCCTTAATTACCTTTACACAATGTCTAATGGGGTATATTTTTCCCTCACGTGTTTTTTTTTAATATTCATTGTCTTTTGGTAGAATTTGTCTTTATTTCTTTCTTATTCCTCTATGTGCTTGAATTTCTCCCATGGTATTTTACTTGCTATAACCCAAATTCCTTGAGTCAGGTACTCTTGCTTCAGACTCTGCTCATCTGTTTACTGCACTTATTTTACATTTTCTTCTTTCCCATTCATTTTCATAGTCTTGCAACACAAAGTAGTGATAGTCTTACTATGATCTCTACTGAATGAGAAGATATCCACAAAACTCAGCATAGCATAATAAATCGTATTTTAAAAATAAGCACTCCAGAACATAAATATCTATGGGAGCATTGCCCCTTTTTAAGAAGTTGCATGATATCCACATAAGCTTTGATATTAATTTTAGAGCCATGTCATGATCTTCACAAGAAACTGATCCTATTATTTTACCTTGGCTTCAGGTTTTACCCAGGTTATCATTACTCGCCTGCTTTATGGTGCTTGATGCCAAATTTCCTTTGATAGTGTCCACAGTTCACAGCAGTCTCACTAAGGATTTCCAAACATATATGGACCATAGTCTGAAGACAATTCTGTAGGAGAACTATGCAGTTGTTTTTCAGTATTGGTAACATAATTATAATGTCCATAGTTTCCAACTACCTTAAAAGAGAAAAGTCCCTTTTGGGTGGGTAAGTTCTCTTATTTCTGGTAACAAAGTAAACTTACTATTTTAAAGTCACATCAAAAGAGCCAATTCAAAAGTTCTCTTACCTAAACCTTTTTCAGTACATAATGTACTTAAAACTTTTAATCTGTACATGTGGAAAATAGGCTCTCGGTCATAACAATATGTCTGTCTTATTGTCTGTAGGACTATACTTGATAAGAAGGAACTGCTGGAGTTTGCTCAACTTGGCTGCTACTTGGAATATGATCTCTTTGGTACTGAAGTCCTTAATTACCAATTCAACCCAGAAATTGACATGCCCGATGATAATAAAAGAATTAGAAGGTAAATATGATTAAATCTCTCATAGCGTTCCCTTTTATCAACCCTCTTGATTTTCATATCTGGGTGGGTATTAGCAAAGATTTGGAAAACAGAAGCACACAGAAGCAGAGACTTGCAGATATATCAATGCTGTTTCAGGGAGCAAATCTCTATATATTATGGCAAGAAGAGGATGAGTCATCCCAAATAGGCAAAAGCTTAGGAGAGCCTTAGAAGTTCCATGCAGAGGGGCAGCTGACAAAAAACACAGGTAACACTCAAGGCCTACCATGACAGTAGAAGAACAAAGCGTGTTTTCCTCTTCTTGTCTCTCATGAACTAAGATGTTTCTTTCCCAGGTTGACCTTGCTCAAGTCATAATTTCATACAATTTATAGTATTTTTGAAATGCTTCATTAAAAATACTCACTAAAGAATTATCTGCAACTTAATTCTATAAGTATAATGTCTAATGACCAAACGTCATATAAAATCTAACCTTTCAAAATTGTCTAATATGCAGGAAAGCAAACAGCTGTGCAAGCCAGTCAATGCTATGATTTCTGTTTGGAAACATCTAAGTGCTGCTATCCATTGAGGCCGTTGGAGGAGAGCGTGAAGTTCAGGCTAGAAATCTGATCTGAGATGGAAGTGTAGACACCATTGGTTTGTATGTGATGGTGGAAAGCATGAGGAGAAATACGATCACTCAGAGAAGAGAATGAGGACAGAGCCCTAGGGAACACACATGTTTAAGGGGCAAAGGGACAGTCACTCAAGGATGGGTTGGGAAGTTTTCAAAGTGATGAGAATGTGAGGAAAATATGTTTGGTTATGGAAGTTGGTGGAGAACAATGCTGAAGCAGAAGGACGTGAACCCCTGTGATAGGTCGCAGATATAAAGTGAGATATAGACTGAAAGTATCCATTGGCTTTCAGTCAGGAGGTTCTCATTTCACAGTAAGTGCAGTCTTTATGGAAGGGGCTTGAGGAATGAGTAGGAGGTGAGGGAAAGTGTGAATGGGAGGTTATTCTTTCAAGAAGCTGGGTAGTAAAGGGAGGCAGGGGGCTCGGGAGAAAGCTAGAAAACAAGACAGGACGGAGGGGAGGTTTCACTGAGATTAAGCAGTGCTTGCACAGCTGAGAGCAAGAGTGGAGACAGAGACAGAGAACGCATCCAGGAAGGAAGTAGTGCTTGTGCCACAGGGGCGTTATAGAGTTTGTGTGAAGTAAAGTATGCAAGGTGTTCCGCTAAATGGGCAGAATATGGAACTGGTCAATTAATGTTAACTTACAAAATCTGGAGAGATGGGAGACACAGGGCAAGATTCCTAAGGAGACAAATAGATGGAATCTGGGAGAGAACTAAAAAGCTGTTTGAAAGGATTTATATTTTCTCCATTGAAATGAGGGAAAGTGAGACAAGTAATGGGGTGAATACAGATAGCTGTCCTGGTGGGAGAAACAGGAGACTGAAAGCCGACGGCCCCGTATGTTTCCTAGGTGACTGTGACATTCATCTCCTGAGAAAGAAGCAGTGGATTGAAGGCCGGACCTTGTAGAAGAGGCTGTAGGGTGGGGATGGATGTCAAGGGGGTGAGAGAGATACGACATGATGGCGCAAGACCCAGTTGAGGCTGGAGATCTTGACTGTACGACTGCACACTGGCCCCAATGCACACATGATTTTGTGATTATTTTCCCAAAAATGTTTTGTAGTTTGGTAGTAGGACCAACCAAAGAAGCTTTGTGAGTAGAAACAACAATAAAAAAAAGTTAATAGTTTATATAAAGTTAATAGATTGAGGATTATAGTTTTGTCAAAAAAAAAATGTGGTTGATAGCTAAGGGAACAAGAGAGGGGTTGAGATGAGGATCAGGTGGTCCAAGCTGGAGATAATAAAGCACAGAGAGGAAAGGGATGATACAGAGTAAGGGCAAGTAACTGGAGGCTTTTAATGAAATAGGTGAATATATGTGGAAGAAGAAGATGAGTGAGAAACTAGAAAGAGTGACTGGTGTCCAGAGTAGGAAACTAAAGATTGAGATTCCAGAGAGGAAGTAGTTCTCCATGATTACAAGGACCAGAACATGGTTACAAGCATAGAAAACTGGTTGGAATGGAAGTAAGCAAAACTGGAGTAGAGATGTGATGACCAGTAACTGTGAGGTTCCAGTAGCAATAGTTAACCATATGCACACTGGGGCTGAGGAGAAAGATCTTGAACCTGTGGCCACAGTTGAGCAGCCTTAGGATCCTTCCCCAGGGCAGTTCGCCTTTATATCTGTGTGCCTCTCTTCTGCCCCTGCAGATTCCTCCTCAATGACCTCATTCATAGTAACATATGCTTCAAGTGTAGTGTCATTGGAGAGAGCTAGTTGATCAATGTTACACTAGTTAGGTAAATATGAAGGGGCTCAGTTCTACATAAGCGTACTGCTTTGACTTTCCTAACCAATGGAGCTAAGTTTATTCTTTTTTTAAAGAGATTTATTGTTTCATTTTTGTCTATTTTGTTTTATGTTTTTAATTTACTGGCCCAAGAGCATCATTCAATATTGGCAAACAGGTTTCCTGAGGGCCCTATTAGCTTGTGCCATACTCAGAGGTGAATATTACCTGGAATTGAAAGTGGGGTGATGTGGTAGGTTTTTATCATCTTTCATGATCTCAAAACCATGACTTTCTGATGAATGTGCTCAACACATCTTTACAGTTCATCTTTGGAGTAGGAAGTCAGTCTTAGGACCTGCTTCCTTTGTGGCAGTGAGGTATATCTTTTGCAGCCTTCTGCCTTCCAGGAGGCTCTTCTGGAATAGAGGCAGAGAGCTGTAGAGGGGCCCAGGATGGAGATGGGGGAAAGGATGACCAACAGCTCTCCCAGGGTGCCATCTGAGCTCCTTTTGGCTATTAAATAGAGAATAAGAACTTTCTTTGGTCAGCTTTCATTGTGTCAAATGTAAACATTTTGGATGTATGAAAATACATCAAAAATTATATGTCAGTGTGTGTGTGTTTATGTATCTTTATAGATGCATGTGTGTATGTATACTTAATCTTCCTTAAATTACAACCACACATTAGGTCACTGACTCAAGTACAGCCCACGGTAATTACTAAATGAACTTTAGGATTGTATGTGCCCAGTACCCTTGTCCCCTACCTCTTGGCCACTTGATTTTCATCATTTATTTGCATCATTATTCTGAGCCTTAGTACTTGTAAAGCTCTGAAATGCAAGAACAGAGAAGCACGCTTCTGCCTACCTCTAGTTTTCAGCACCGGAAATTCTAACACCTGTTTTCAATTTTATGCTCCATTTCTCAAATCTTATTATATCTCTGTCTTTCCACACATTGTAGTCTCTCTCTAATATTTGTTTGCAAAACACTAACTCATTTGTATTTCTATAATTAGTGTGAATTTTTGTCTTTTCATCTGTAGTGGTTCATTCCTTCTGGCGGCGTCTCTAGAACTACCGTTCTTCCACACTGTGGCACAGCGTGAGAGATGACCTCATTTTAGGAATGACCAGGCAGTTCTCTTGATGGGATATAATTATGTTCTAGAGTCATAACATTATCTTTCTCATGGGATAACTAGTCTCCAGATTCTCGACTTAATGAATTCTTAGGCTTCCTATTCTCAAACGAGTATCTTATCCATTATATTCTTCCCTCAATACTTACAATTCAGCGAGTTTGTGTTGCAGAGCCCAACACAAGTCCTCCTATAGGAATGTGTTTATTCATACAATATACCTCTGTAGTAATAAGATACCACTTTTTTTCCCTCAAAGAAAAGAGACAAAAACTTAGGGAAATGCTCAGAAAATATAAGGAGGAAAGAATACCCTAAAATTTCCTGCAATGTGATATTCTTTTTTCAGCTACAGATCAAAGGTTGTCACACCAAGTTCCAGCATTGTGTATTATGTGTGTCAACTCTTTCTCTTTTTCACAACTGAGGTATAATTCTCTTAGATGATTTCCTTGAAGAGAGTTTTTTCCAAAAGTAACATCAGAACTTTAGGTCAAGACATAAATATTAAAGAGGCAAAGAACTGAGGAGTCACCATTTGCATTCCATGTACTTATAGGACATGCATGGGGTACATGTGACATGAATGCCAAGTACTAGACAAAATGACCAGGTTGAATCCCCTTCTTCTCCAGCCTGTGTATCCCTTTGACCTGCAAACACAAGATTTAATCTTCAACTGTAATTTATTTTAAAAATGTATTTTCTTAGAGGGCAGGGCTTTGTGCTTGAGTGTTTAGTGTAGTGCCCTATATTTTGCTTACTGTAGTAGATGTTAAATATGACTCATGCACTATAATGTGAAGAAATGTGATTAAAACAGAGAGAATACCTAAATTCATTTGGGAATCTAGAGACTGACAAGCCTATCTAGCAAATGCCAGAGAAGAGCCACTCTCCAAGTTGCATCCTCTGCCATCAGAGACCCATGGAAGTCATGACAGACACTGCCCAGAGTCCAGACACGTACAGATGGTGGCTGTCAGGAGGTGACTCACACTGCAGATTACAGCATTTAACAAAGCAGAGAGAATTAAGTGTTTAGACAATAGCTAGGAATTCTTTCTATAGTCAACTGACTATAACATTTAAAGGAATAGCTCATTACGTAGGAGCATTCTTGTTGAAATGAAAAGAAGATAGAGTAAATTTTTATTGGTCAATTTAAGCCAGTACTCTAAGACAAAGTCAAAATTCCATAGACTTCAATGGGACAAATGCTGAAACACAGAAGTACTGTTGCTGACCTTTTCAAAATGCCCTTCACTTCCAAACCAACTGATAATACTCTCAGAATGTTTCACTTATATGAAGATTTCTTTTGTTTCCCTATTTTAATCACAAATACTCATTAATGTAATTTGCAAGAACAAAAGGAGAGAGATTGAGATCTGACAAACAGGCCCACGAAGAGAGGCATTTTAGAGTGGAGAACCAGCTACACACACAGGACAAAGTTCTTTAGTGAAATACGAAAGTGGCTGTTCATTCAATCTGGCACCTCCTATCAGACGCTGTCTTTAATGCAGTATTGCCAGGCATTGTCATAAATATCGCAGGCTAGAAATGTCTGGGTTATGGAATAAGGATCATGTTTCTACCACAATGCAGCAATATTTTTTATCATCACCACACAATATTTATTAAAGGTCTCCTGGTACACATGCCACAGGGGAAGGTGGGATCTCTACGACAAGTGCAAGAGGTTTCTAAGTGAAAACTGGAAATGTGAGACAGATGCCATGTAATGAGTTAACATTGTTTCACAGGGTACGTCTTCTGGTGGACGAGGGCTATGAAGATCGAATTCTGATGGCCCATGACATACACACAAAACACCGGCTGATGAAATATGGAGGTCACGGATATTCTCATATACTCACCAACATTGTCCCTAAAATGGTGCTCAGAGGTATCACTGAGAGTGCACTTGACAAGATACTAATAAAGAACCCTCAGCAATGGCTAACTTTCAAATAAGATAGTTATACACCGACACCTTTAATGTAAAGCTCAGAGAGAACATTTAGTGATTCAAATCCACTGGAAGATATTAATTAATCAGAGCTACATAGGGCTAATGAGGGATCACTTATTTCTTACGAGAATTAGAAGCATTTTGCCTTCTCCAAAGCTGGCTGTTAACATCTGCACCTGCAGGGTATCACCAAACTGCGTTGAGCCCCTATTGTTTTGCCTTAACAAAATAAATTCAGAAGTAATTACATCCAAACAATGATTTACAGTCTAAATCCCTTAAATGAAGATCTTTGTTTTGTTTTCTTAACCTACCAGTTTCCCTACTTGAGAATTTAAAGTGTTTTTAGTTAAATTACCCTCTTCTAGAAGAATGCAATGTTTCTTGTAATATTGATGATCCTACTAATTACCCTGCTGTTCATTAATTAATGCTTAATGAATAAAATGACACTTTATGATAGCTTCTTTGGTAGAGAAGTTAAATTTTGATATTTTTTTCAGTGGATACTGTAAAGACAATTACCAATTTAAAATGATAACAATATTGTGGAAGGTGAATTATATGCTGGCCCCCAGCTATACTTAAACTAAACTGTTTCCTGTGGCTTGCTGGAATCAATTTTTGCTGTAAATTTTGTTGTATTTTGAAAAAAATCGTATAAGGGGGCATGAACACATAACAATACTGAATGATAAAAATTCAATCATAAAAGTCAGAATATATTACATAATATAGTTTAATGAATCATTACATTTATAACAAAGGCCACAATTTAATTAATTAATAATGTATAATGCAAAAAAAAAAAAAAAAGAAATGTTTGCCATATATATATATTCCCTTTATTTCCTTTGCCTTTTTTTTTGTTTTTCCTTGGGCCTAAATAGAGAAAATAATGCTTATTTATCTGAAGGAAAGGTCAGATCTATTAGAAATGACAGTCTGATTCTACAGCCTACACTTTAAAAGGTACTCAGCCTTGATGTTTTATGTAAATAAAGCCTTTTTCAAAACTCTTAGTTAAAACTCTTACTTGATGGGCACTGCTGTTTATAAATTCATCTTTTGGTTGAATCCTCAGTATTCTATCTAAAAAAAAAATAAAATTTCTTCGAACCCTGTTGCCACTTCCTCTTTGATAAGTGTATATTGTTAAATAAAAATAAAATCTATTGCAACTCCTTTATGAGTAATCATATATTAAAAAGGCCAGATAGAATTAGTCATTATTCTTGGTGAATGGGCTATGTTTTTAATCATATAATCATGACAGTTACTCAGACTAAGGCATTTAAACCAAGCAAACAGCCCCTTCAGATGGGAACACCATGCATAACTTTTGGAAAGGTGAGGTTTGCTAAATTAAAGATATTTCTGTGTATCAAAGATGATCAAGCTTTCTGTGTGTTAGAACAGAAAGTACCCAAGCAGAATGAGCTAGAACAACTAATTCCTTTAAATTAAAAAAATTAAAATGCAAATATCCTTCACCAGTAAAACAAGCAGATTTTTAAATTTCTGTTTTTTGAAATCTACATGTCAGAGAGTCTTCCAGGGCAGCTGAGAGGGGACAGATTTCTCATTGTAATAGTGAATGCTGTCTGATAGAATCTATCAACATGCATTTTTAATCTTTTTCTTAGTTTTAAGGAGATGGCTTTTGGCAGTGTATTTTAAACAGAGAGAAAGGATTTGCACTCCTCTCAAAAATCTACTTTACTGTTGGCTTCAATCCACCTTAGGAAAAAAGAAAAACTGATAATTCAAGTGCCTATAATTCATAAACATCACCAAGGAGACCCCCTTTGTTGCAGCCATCCTAATGTGAACAGTCTACCACAAAATGCAGTGAAAAGTATTGACTGGCAGAGGGTAATAGAGGAGCCATAGGTTTAATTTACAGACATGTGATGCATAGGGCATTTTAACCTAATACAGTTTAATTTCCTGGATAACTCTTAAAAGAGAAATTATTTTAAATTATTTTGCTATTCCATATATCTTTGTCATCCAAAATATATTTTAATCCAAAATAAGTCAAATAATTTATGTGTTTGTGTGTGTGTGTGCATACACATATATTTTTTCAATTAAATTTTTGAGGCTATACCGGCCACTGTGCCTATGGTCTGAAGCCATATATATATATATATAATATTTCATCTATTATATATATGTGTGTGTGTGTGTGTGTCACACACACACACACACACACACATATAGCAGGTATTTCTATAAAATATATACACTTTGTTGTCATACTGGATATATGTGAAATTATTCATTTTGAAATAACCTCAGGCCATGACTATGGTAAGTAACTATTTGAAAGCCTTACTTAGTGTCCCCACAGTGATGCATGCAGTAGCCCAAATTAAACCTCTGTGCATTGAGTTATGGATAATCTTTTGTTCCAGAGAAGGCAAAAGCCTCAGTCTGATTTAACACCAAAGAGTAAATGTCTCTGACTTTCCAGGTAAATCTTAACACATTCTCTTGACAAAATGGACACCGAGGGGATTTTCTAAATACCATACATATTACACATTTTCACACTTACAGGGTAATTCTATGATACAATGTCAATCTCTTTTTTAAAAGACTATTACCAGAAAAGAAGGGAAGAGAAAATTCATTAAAAAAAATGGGAAAACAACCATAGGCTTGGGAATTCCCTCAAATCCAGAAAATTCCAGGTTAAGGCTTGAAGTTGAATCATTCCCAGGTCTAGCTCTAAAGTTCACAAGAGTACAAGGCAAACAATTTCTTTGGGGACAAGCAGCATTATTTCAATTAGACCTTCTCCTGCAGGGTAAAATCATTCCTCCCCACACTATGAATGGACTCCAAGTATCATAATAAGCAGGTACACTCACAAGAACCAAAGCTGACATGGATAAGAGCAGCAGGATCACGGTACACCAAAGTATCATATATATTGAAGAAATAATTCAGTGTCTTAGATTTTTCTATAAAAATTTGTGATCTATATAGGACTTCATTCACATGGACACTAACAATAAGGAGTATTTGCTTTGGCGGTAGTGGATCACACATCTGCTTATCTTGCTTTTAATATTTTTTTTTTACACAATGTTTCTGAGAATACAGATGTGAGTCAGGTAGCATTTGAATTCCCCACATATACACAACTGAGGTGCCCCACAACTGGCATTCCCCTGGGATCCTTGATTCATTGATGTTAGCCATACAAATCCAGTGTCCAATCTCAGAATAATAAGCTTAGTTTCTGTATTATCAGTCAGCATAAATGATAAATCCAGAAAATGTGCTGTATTTGTTGTTGTTTCCTCCATGGGCTTTCCCACCATCTAATTTGATGTATACTTCATCTCCTGGCTCCAAATGAAGAACTACACTGTTGCTGGCATAGTCGTAATTCTGATCAGCGTCTTGGGCAATCGCACTAGCGCGCACCTATGTGAAACAGACAAGAATTAGAATTTGTCAAAGAGAATCTTCAACTCTTCTTTTAGGCTGTCCAGACAGTGTCATAAGCCAACGGGATGCCATAGCACAGAACTGACACAGAAATGTCCACCTGGGCCTTGGAGTTTTATGAGGATATCTTTGTAATTGTTTCAGCTGCGTTATGAGAAAGCAGAAAACAGTGCTTTCGTGAGGGTCCTTTCAACAGTCTTTCCTTACTATATGCTATAAACAGTGCATGCCAGTGTAGTCTCTTCCTAAATTGCTACTTTTTCTAATTCTCAGCATCTCTCTACCCAATTAATTCTTGAAGTGGAGATAATAGTAGTTTCTTGCATTTTAATTTATCCAAATAGCAATAGTTTAACCAGCTGTTTGATGAGTACATAATTTCAATTCAAACATCAGCTGATTCTCACTATTTGTAGAACAGTGAGATCCATAGTAGATAAAGACTCAGAGAAATACCACTACTCTAACTCTACCATATATTTTATATGAGGCTTTCAAAATCTAATTCAAGTCAAACCTTTTTTACCAGGAGCTTAACTCATTTAAATATCTTTGGCTCTATCACCCAACTTTTCAGGGTTTTTTTTTCTATTTGTGCCTTTTCATCACTTAATTGTGACCTGTGCAATTATAGAAATTATGTGATTTCAGCATATCTAAAATTATAGAAAATTTTCATGATATGAAGTCTCTCAAATTTCTAGAAATTTTTGAATGACTTCATTTCGGTGATTCTAAATGTGTGGTTTGCGCTGAAGATGGAGCTTGCTTATAAATCCACTCCTGTTGAGCCTGTGATCTCATTAGTGCGTTGATAGACATTTGCAAATAGTCAGATTGCCCATCATATCAACTAACATGGACATTCTGTCACAGACTCAACTCAAATTAGGCTTCATGTCCATTTAGCTAGATTTGGATTCTGCCTTGGAAAAAAACTTTCAGTAGGCAGGCTTGTATTTGATTTATTTCTGTAAAACATCTACTTTGTGGCTTGTTTCTATTCCAGTATAATGATATTTCTCTGAATAACACAGCAAGTGATTTAGTGGTTTTGTAAACCTGCACTATGTAATAATGCATGACTTGGGGTACAATATGCCAGAATTTATCACTTGGCAAAATGAGGGAAATGAAACATAAGTCAAGAATTTCCATGCATTTCTTTCAAAATGTAAATGATAGGTTTTCAAATGAAATTTTCTTGTGGTATACTCTCACATTAATGCTGTAATGTTAAAAAAAAAGGGGGGGGGGTTACACTACTGAACTTGTAAAGCTACCTGGGGAATATTTTTTAATTTTCTTTCTGTATTCATATAGCAAAAGAAGAAACGGTTTACAGGATTTAAAATTCCTTAACACTGAGCTAACTGACAGTAATATAATAATAACAGTATACCATGCAATTATGCTCGGAAGCACTGACTGAATTAGTGACCAATTTAGTGAGGTGCTCTGTTTTGACCATTAAGTAACAATACAACTTAATGTCATAATATTTTCTAGGAATTAATTATAAGTTTTTAGGACTTGAATGCTTTGATTTATTAATTTAATCTAGTCATTAATTCCCAGGAAAAAGAAAAATCCACAAGGAGAATAATGCTATTATGACCTGATCTTTTTTATGTGTGAATTTTTTAATGGGTGAGAAAAATTAAAATATAAAATACTAACTAGCCATATTAGTAATATATTAATTAATTAACAATCCATAATATACCTCTCAGCTGTTATTATAACCAGACACATTGTACTTACTGCTTTAAGCATTTACTCTATGTTCTATGGGTATTGTGCTTTAACTCTGTTTTCTATAGGAAGGCATTTGGAAACCAGGACCCATTAAAATCACTTGATTCAGAGACAATAATATTAGAAATATGTATAATTCAGTTTTTATTCTATAGGGTATAACCGAAACCCATGTAAATATTACCATTTTTATTCAGTAGAGGTAACCACAAAAACCAAAAACCTGTAAAGACAATAGTGTGATCACACAGACTGAAAGTTACCCTCGTGGTTTTTAGCTTCCATTGTAGAAAAAAAAAAGCCAGTGTGATTGCTTTTTAATGAAAGTGATTCTCTAAGACTTTAATGTCTACTATACTGTAAGACTTTCCCAATTAAATAACTGCCATACTCCAGTGTACACTGCATGATTTTAGTATTCCTTCTCACCTGATCCCACTTTAAAGGTATAATGGCACCTGAAATTTCAAGCTCTAGTCTCTAACTCAGTGACTTCAGACAATTCTTAATTTAAGCCATCAAACTATTGAGGAAGGTAATGCATCTACCCTGGAGGATACTTTCAGGTACCTTAATGTACAATGATCTTAGCATTTTCTCTGGGAATATGTTACATCCTTTCCTTAGCTCAATATACCTATTTCTATCTAAATGTACTCTAAAATCTTTTTATATTATAAATTAAGTATTTGGATTCTGCTTGATCTTTAGTGCATGTTTTATGACTCCTAAAAATATAATTAATTTGACATTTTACTAATCTTGGTCATAAATGAACATCAATTGACAAACTATTCACTATTCCCAGTATATCACTGGTGCCATAACTAATAAATTCTTAGAGTAAAAATGGCCTCTAATTATTTTATTGTTCTAATCTTGAGCCTCAATTTTTATTATGTGTTTTACTACCGTAGTATTATAGTGATTCCCTTTAAACAGCAATGTTTTTTATTCAGGTTTTCTGTTAAAAGTATAGAAGCATATTAAAGCATTTCCTGCTTCTATATAAAGCTATTTGAGTTCAATTTTTACCTTTAATATGCACTGTCATGGAGCTCTCAACAAATGGTAAGATTAAATTTAGGTTGATGGTTTCATGGGGAATATAAGATTCGTAGTGCTTTTAGTGGCATGTTTGTGAGAATGTAATAGGTTTTGTAGCTTTAGCATTATCATATTAGGGAGGGTTTATCATTAGAGACAATATTTATGGTAACATTTGCTAATTTAATTAATTGCTACTGATGTTCTCATAATTTCATTTTCATTGTACTTTTGTGGATTCATAAACAAAAGGTTAAGTGGCGCATCAGGTTAATTTACTGGCCTTTGATGTTTCCATCTGTGATCCTGCATTAACACAAAGTGTAAATAAAATGTTTCTCATATGGTAATGGTCTAGAGACATTCCTCTATTCTAGAATGAACTATATTTTTAGTGCAATTTTTGTTTATTTCTAATCCACTTAATCCACAGAACATTACACTGACGTGGATCTCTGAGTTTCTGTTTTATGAAAACAAATTAGGTCAGCTCAGAGGGGAAACTGCCATTCTAAGAAGTGATCAGACAAGGGCATAATTGAAAATCAAGGATAAACTATTCACTATTAATAAAGATGTTATAAGATTTCTCATCTACAACTCTGTATAGACCAGACTTTGCAAAATACTTTTATTCTGGAAATAAAATTACTTAACAGTAATATTGCAATAACCATTTTCCAGAATAGCCCATGGTGAACTCAAAAATAAATTGTTCACTACTTTATATATTTTTCTGAATTACTTGTTGCACACCTTTGCAGAAAAGGAGCTTAATAATGCCAATGGAAAGCATTATACACTTAAGGTCACCTGTTTCACCTTGTTCTTTTTTCAAGACCCATCAAACCAGCAAAGAATGTACATGGTAGGGTGATAATACAAAGAAGCATTCTATATGCCAAACAATAAAATACTTTGTAGAATGGTTTTCTTGGAATCAGTGTAACATACCTGGGCTCACCAGTTTAAATATCAATATTTAAAGTAATTTAACTATATTGTTTCCTGGTTTTTCATGCAATTGCAATTTCCAGATATTTAAAGATGTGAGCACTTTTATACTCTGGCTGATTAAACTTGAATCTTATTCCTTTGTACTGAATACCTCTAAAAAACAATCTCTTTAGCATGATAATATTTCCCAGACTCACCCCTTGAGTCAGAAGATAGCCTATTTGCAAATAAATGGGTGCCTCCTCTCTGCCTGCTGAGGGGCTGCTCAGGACTCCTTTTGTAAGGGTGACACAATAGCTCTACGTGCAGTGAGTCATAACCTTTTTAGCCATTTACCTATAACTATCCCACGGTTCTGCAAATAATTTTTATTTACCTTAATATTATTTTCATGCATAATAATGATAATTTACAACCCTATCAGTGCCTCCTGGTGGCCATTATTTCTCTTTTTGTTCAACGGAGTTCAGAGTCCTGAGGGCCCATTAAACTGTTCACGTCTAAATTCCTTCAGAGGTGAGGGTTGGTAGGCAGTGGGAAGAATAGGACTTTTTTGTCCTGTTTCTTACACATTTAGGATACTTATCTTTCCTTTCTGAAACAATTCTGATACTGAATTAAGTTTTTGTAAGAAATCCAGCTTCAATGTTGCTTAATAGAAACACCTGGATTATAGATTGAAAGGTCTGGTTTCAAGGGGCGGGTGACCAAGCTCCATAGACCTTGCTAAATCAAAATTGACCATGTCAGGTTCATGGGCCATTCACTGTGCCAACCAAACAAAGTTACAGCCCAAGAACTCTTTCTAGACTGCTGGCTGCAAGGCCTCACCCCCAGCAAGCTCAGGTTCAGCATGTGCAGAGGGTCTGTTTACACTTTCAGGCAGTTATAAATATTATTTTTCTCTTCTGACTAAAAGATAAGATACACTTTGGTTTTGCAATGACCGCGAATTTCTGAAGCAACTGGGAAAGTTGCCCCAGTAGAAAACTGCAGCCATGTGGTCCTTGTGGCAGCGCCAACCAGCTCAGAAGAGCAAGTCCTGCTTGCCAGGGCTAATCTGAGGCTATTGCACAGTCAAGGCCAAGGCCGCTGCCCATGTGAGTTAGAAGGCTGGGTTTGGAACGACCTTCAGGCAGGTGCCTTGGGGCTGCTCCGCTCTTGTCCTTAGTACCATCTGCCTGTGCGTCCTGGGACCAACTCCCAGGAAGTGGAATCTGGATTCTGTGTTGGTGAGCCTGTTTTATGGTGTAAACCCGCGAGTCTCAACTTTTCCTTCTGTTATCAGCATTCATTACCTTTTCTCCTTCTTGGCTGACAACTAAACTAGAGTTTGTGTATTGAATTTGACTATAAGCGAGTTTCCCCGTCTGGGACGCAACCGCGGATCTCAGGGGCCCGTTTTAACTCGCTTGGTCTGGACCCTTCTTTCTCCCTCGGCCCTCGTCCTTCTTCCCCGGGTTTGGGTTTGTCGCCCTGGCATGCCCATTCTGGACTCCCCTAACCCTCCTATTCCCGCCAAAGCCTCAGAGCAACGACCTTGTGGTGCTGAGAATCCCAGAGCCCGGGGTCGCTCACTGTTGCTCCGGGACTCCCCAGCTCACAAGCTGTGCTTCCCGCCCCTCGAGGGTCGCGCTCCTGTGCGTAAGCACCGAGTGCAAGTCCTAGCGCGGAACGACCCTCTCAGGGCCACGGGGAGCCCCTTTGGCTTACGACCCCCCGCCCAATCCCCAGAATGGAAGAGCTCACTCCCTCGTGTTGCCCCCCGGAACCGGAGGTGCGGCGCCGTTCCCCCGCGGACTCCCACCCGTCCCCGGGGTCTCCTCCCTCTCGCCCGCACCTTCCCGCGCTCCTTCCCCGCCCTCCCCGCGGTCGGCCCGCGCTCACCTGGTTGTTTTTGCAGAGATCAGCCCACATGCTGGTGCCATCCCCTCCGCGCATCAGGACGTGGTAGGTGAAGAAATAGATCCCCGGAATAGAGCAGGTGAACTTGCCGGTAGTGGGGTCGTAGTGGTTACCGAGGTTGGTGACTACGTCGTCGAACTTGAGCACCTCGTAGCCTTCGTGCTGCCGCTTGAGGCCGGCGTAGAAGGCAATCTTGGGCACCGTGCTGTAGGTGGCCGCGCTGATGGCCCCGGCCGCGTTCAGACCGGGGGCCCCGGGCGGCCCCGGCAGGCCTTGGCGGCCCGGCTCGCCCTTCTCCCCCGGCGGGCCCACAGGGCCCGGTGGCCCAGGCTCGCCCGGGGGCCCACGCGGGCCCGCCTTCCCGGGCCTGCCGGCCTCGCCTTTGGGGCCCTGGATGAAGGTGGGCAGGGACTGCATGAGGCCGCGGTCGGGCGTGGCGGCCGTGCTGGGCGCCTTGGTGCCCCCGTAGGGGTCGCAGACCATGCGGCAGGTGCCCAGCATCTCGTAGTGCGCCGACGTGCCGGCCGAGCTCACCAGCACCGGGATGAGGATGACCAGCAGCAGCACCATCACCACCCCCAGCGCCCCGGCGGCGATCAGGCGCCTCCTGCTGCCCACCAGCCGGCTCAGCGCGGGGCGATCCTCTTGTCTGCTTTTGGACAAAATTTTGAAGGTTGGGCGGGGACCTCTTCAGAGCCGAAAACAACCCCCTGCGAACCCCAACTCCCCTGGGCGGGCGCGCGCCGGCCGCTCCGAGGCTGCTCCCGCTCCCCCCGCTGCGGCTGCGGCCGGGAGGGAGCTCGGACGCCTGTGGACTTGAGCCGAGGTCCCGAGCTGGGGTGGGTGGGGGAGGGGTGCGCGGCGCGCCCTCTCGCCGCCCTCGAGCCCCTTCGCACCTGTGGCTGCCGACAATCCGGCCGGCCACCTGCCACTGGCGGGCGGAGCCGGCGCTGCCTCTTGCTCTAGCCGGGACCGCTCACACTTTTATGCCACTGCTTGCGATCGACTTTCCCGTTTTTGCAGACTGCGCCAGTTCGCACCAACTTTCCCTCTGAAGTTGCCTTTTTTTCTGCCTCCTTCTCTTTTTTCACTCGCTCTGTTCGCTCTTCCCCTGCCTTTTTTTTTTTTTTTTTTCCTTCTTCCTTTGCAACCACCACAACTCTAATAGACGCGCATCCCCAAAGACCCGCACAGGGCGCGCCTCCCGGGGTGCGCGGAAGAGCGGGCGCGTCGCTCAGCGAGCCTCGGGGCTGGAGCCGAGGAGCTAAAGATGAGCTAAAGAGAAGCCGCGGCGAGTGCCTCCCGGCCGGGAGCCGAGCGACGGAGAGACTGAACGTAGACTTCTGCCTGGGCACCACCTGCCAGCAGAAGAGGAGGCTGGAAACGCGCGCCGGAGCAATTTATAGGCACCCAAGGCTCAGAGGAAGGGGAGCCGCTTTGGCATCTCATTGCAGCATCTGCTCTGCTCATCCCACTCAGGGAGAGTTTGGCATTACTCTGACAATGTGGGATTTTTTTTTTCGGCCTCTCCCCTCCTCCCCTCTCCGCACATGGATGAACAGTGAGATCCTGAATACTCTGTTGTTGAACCCAGACGATGGCAGCGCTCTCGCTGGGCATACGTGGGCGGAGGGAGACAGACGCGCAGTAGCTTTCAGAACTCAGGGGTCACACCTAAGCCCCTTGTGTCACCACTGCCAGCAGGCCCGGTTGGAGGGTGGAGGAGAAGGTTGAAAGGAGGGTGGCTTGGCTGACAATATTTCTTTACAGGCTCACCCACAATCAGTGCTTCAGGTGTTTTTCAAAATGCTACTTTTAATATAAGAAGGGCCCTTTAGCATTTTCCACATGGTAGATGTGTCTTTTTATAACCTTATGGTTTTCCTTGCCAACCTCTAAAATGAAGTACTACGTCACCCAGAGAACAGTACGGTGCGCTGAAAAGCCAAAGGACAATTCTGAATGATTTTAAATGAACGTGCCCACCACATAAAGGGGGGAGAGGTTGTTTCTTTTTACAAATGTTGCAGATGGTGAATGTCTACATATAAACTTTACTTGCAGGCTTACAGTTCTGGCAACCTGTCAGGAGATACAACCATTGGACCTGAAGCTGCATTTACTTAAGGGTGCTACATGCAAGAGAAATTATCACTGTCAAAATGCCTTCAAAAAGTCTTAAGATAAAGCAAGCAGCATTTACCCAAGTACTGGGCAAGATCTTTTCATAAGATATGAAAGGAGGCCTTTAAGCTCCGTAGCACATTTCCTGCCTGTCCATTGGGGGATGGGAAAAATAGAAAAAATATGAGAAAGATGAGCCCCATTTGCCTTGGGAGAACAGGAGAAGGAACAGTCTGGATTTATAATATAAATGGAAAGCCCCCAGAGTAGACATCAGGCAAGTTATCCCACTAACACATACAATAAGACACACAAGAACGGCTTGAAATAAACAAGTAGAACTGATTCCTAAATCATCATTTTGCATTCAAGAGCAACGGATGTCAATCAAATGTGGGTGACATTTGCTTGTCAATACAGGGATGATGGCTGGGAAGAGGGAGACTTATTACATCAGGGCAAGAATGTAAAATGAGAAGCAGGAACAAATAAGACTACAGCAAGCAAACAAAGCAGCAACACCCCAGTGACAATCTTGTCTGTGGGTTCCACAGCACGGACACACCTTCTCTGTTCCTTCTGCCTACCCTGACCTCACCCTATTGGTTTCATCCTTTCTTTCCTTCTTTCAGAATTAAGTAAGGTCAAATGAGCAAGCAGAAGGAAAAAAAGATCCATTGATTATTTTAAGGGAAATGTCAACCGCTCCTTCAGGTTTTTTTCTGGGAGAATCAACACTGCGTGTCGGGCAGTGGGGCTAAGCCTAACCCAGGTCTTCGTGGCATCTCTCAGCCTCGCTGCTAGGAGAGTCCTGCTACTGGGAAATACTCTCCCCACTTCTCAAACCTTTCCTTTCTATTACTTACAAATATGTGTCTATATCTTGACATAATTATACATATATTTCAGAATATTCCTATTCACATGAGTTATTTTATTTTCATATGTTTAAGAAGCAGACACATAAGTTAAATTCTGTCCTGGACACAATGCCTATTTTCCATTTTCCTAACACATCTGGGTTGCTTCTCAAAAGTCACCCTTCTTTGGGAGGTAAAGAGGGTAGTCAGCAATGGAGAGTAGAGAGCTAATGAAATAAACTCTTGCCTATTAACACCAAATTATAAACTTCATAAGACTTCTTCTCTGTGAAAGCGAGTCCAGTGGAGGATAAAATTGGGAGTTTTCTAAAGGTAAAATCATATAAATAAATTCTCACTAAAAACCTCAAGACACATGAAGTTTTCTCTTTGAAGAATGCTCATCTTATAGAGAAACCTGTCAAGGATAACATCAAATAGTACAGTTGGAATGTACCCTAGAAAGCCAGTCTGCAACTGCTCACTTTGCAAATGAAATGGTGAGACTGAGACACAGAGCTCAGAGCAGAATCAGGACCACCCAACACCAGTACAGCACACCTCATTTTATTGTGCATTACAGATACTGCATTTTGTACAACTGAAGGTTTGTGGCAATCACCAGAGAAAATATTATGATGTGCTGAAGGTTCAGATAATGGTTAGCATACTTTAGCAACAAAGTATTTTGAATTAAGGTATGTACATTGTGTTGTTTGTTGTTTTTTGTTTAGACACAATGATCGAGAGACCACAATATAGTGTAAACATAACTTTTATATGCACAAGGAAACCAAGACATTCGTGTGACTCGCTTTATTATGATATTCACTTCATTGTGATGGTCTGGAATCAAATGCCGGTATTTCCAAGGTATGCCTGTGTACTTTCCTCTGATATCGACACATCCCAGCCCAGCCCAAGACCTATGGCACTGGACCCAGGAATTGAGACTTTCTTTCCATTTTCTCTAATGCCAAAGTAAAGCTTGATTTTGCAAGTAAGGACCCTAATATCTCAAAACTCTGCTGTGATTTGGAACGGTGCTCAGCAGTCATCAATCCCAGTGAAGATATTCATCAGTCCCAGTGAAGATGTCATCTCCCAGGTCATAAGGCTGACCCCAGTTTTTCAACTGAACACACAACCCCAGGCAGTGCATGGACACTGGGGGTTTTTTTTTTAGTGAAGTTTAAATGATTGTTCTCCTTCCTTTTCTCTAGAAATGTCCCACCATGTACTTTGGGAGGAAATTTTTGCCCCTCCGAGAATTTCAGGGATGATTGGGTAGTAGATTTATGGTAATAAATTTATGGCTGGGTACTGCCACTTTCCAGTGCTTGAATTTCTCAGAAGTTTCTCTGGAAAGTTACTCACACTTCAGCCCTGATTCTGACAGTTTGAATAAACCATCTGATATGGTCTATTACTCATCATCTTTATATGTATATAATAATAGAAAGTGTCGGTTGAAAAACTATTTGATTTTCTTCAGTCCTCATCAGAGAACCAAGTTCTTGCTCATATTTTATATTAATTCTGGAAGTAGACCTTGGAATCTAATTTTCTTCACACTTCCCAATTATTTCCCAAGAAAACACCAGTCCCATGCTCACCATTGCTTCTGGACCCAGGCCTTTGGGACTCTTAAATGATAAAGTCCAACACAAAAACCAAGGATCTGGGTTCAGGGACATCCCTCTGTTTTCGCCTTCCCTACATAACTTTTGCCTTTAGGAGAACGGAGCAGACCCTGGCCACGGGACTCCCACACAGACGTGCACGGCCATCCATTCATCTTCACCGAGCTCCCACTTGCAGCACAGCTCTACACCGGCCCTTCCTAGGCAAACAAATATTTAGTCATGAGAATTACTTCCAAATCCAGCAGCACTTAAACAGAAATAGCATGTCACAGGGGAAGAAAAAAAAAAAAAAAGATGAACAAACTCAAGGCCTATTTAGAGAAAAAGACAAAAATATATAAAAATGGGACTGGATTAGCTAATTCTCTTTAATTTCTGGGTCTCCAAATTGTATTTCAGAACAAACACTCCCTTTGAGTGAAGAATTGTTAAGTTCCAGCCAGAAAGGGGTTTGCTTGGAGTTATGGAATTATAACAGGAACCTCTGCAATCAGAGGGGTCTTAATCCGAATTCTACTTTCCTTGTTTAGTTGTTATGAAAGTTACTTAATCTTCCTAAAATTTACCATATTTCCCCATGTATAAGACGCTCTCATGTATAAGACGCACCTTAATTTTGGGGCCTGAAATTTGAAAAAAAAAATGTATTACATAAAAATATTGAACTCAAGTTTTATGCATCATAAAATTCATACAACTCCTCATCTCTGTCAAAACTCCCATCCATTAGCTTGTCCTCATCTGTGTCTGATGACAAATCACTCTATTCAAAAATGAGCACAAAAACAAGCACAAAAAAGCAGGAAATGCAAGTAAAAATCTATACTGTATAAGACGCACCCCGTTTTTAGACCCCAAATTTTTCGAAAAAGTGTGTGTATTATACATGGGGAAATATGGTAACTCCCTTTTGTATAAAATGAGAATAACAATGATACCTAAATCATAAGGTTGTTATGGCAATTAAGTGAGTTAATGCATTTCATTACAATGACTGCATATGAGAGCTCAAAAAATGTCAACATTCATCTTAGCATATTGTAGAACTACAGGGTAATGCATATGTTTATGATTTGGATGGTAGAACACAAGGCCTATTAAAGGAAGCTAAAGCTAACAGGTCAGAGTTAAGACAAAGGGCATCAAATGAATAAGAAATATTACAGACTTAGACAAAACAAGTAAGAATACAGAAGTTCTCCAGGAGTGGTGCCTATGTGTACTCTTCCATAACATACCAAAGCCAGATAAAACTCACAAAGATCACATTATCATCCTTACAAGTAAGAAAATATTGATAGTTTAATAGCAAGGTTGTTTCAATTCTCTGCAGTTTGACAGGCACAGTTTTTTATTCACAACCTAATAGGAAGCATCAGGTCTTGCTTTTGTTCTCTGGAAAGTTCCCCAAATCTACAAGTTGCTAGCGTATTTAAAAATCACTGAAAGACTGTTTCTGTGGATGATGACTTTCAACAGCAAACATATCAGAGGGGACTCTTTGTACAGTCAGCTACAGGACAGTCACTCTGAAGGAAAACTAAGTCACAACCACACTCACTGGGAGATTTTCAACACAACACTCTTCATAAAAAATAGTGAGTTGTCTGTTGTCAAAGAATTATCAACTAGCCAGATGGAGATGGTAACTAGTACATTACTTAAGACTTGGTAACACTATATGGCTTCAAGTTGTTCTTAAATTCTTACTATTGATATATGAATCAACAGATGGATGAAATCTCTAGAATGGATATGATAATATTTGCTTGCCACAGGTTGAATGTTTAGCCCTTTGACCCTATTTAATGTAGAACCAAGGGGAAAGTTACAAAGAATGAGATCTAAGAGCTCTGCAAGTCCTCCAAGCTACAGTAGTTCCCCCTCATCCAAGGTTTCTGCAGTTTCACTTACCTGAAGTCAACCACAGTCTGAAAATATTAAATGGGGCCCTGGCTGGTTGCCTCACTGCAAGAGTACCAGCCCAGCATTTGGACATTCCAGGTTCGATTCCCCATCAGGGCACACAAGAGACACTATCAACTGCTTCCTGCTCCTCCCTCTTCTCTTCCTCTTCCCCTTCCACAGCCAGTATCTAGATTAGTTTGAGTGACAGCCTGGGCACTGAGAAGGTGCCATCAGAGGGCATCAGCTTCAGGTGCTAAAAACAGCTTGGTTCACTGGAGCACTGGCCCCAGAAGGGGAGTTGCCAGGTGGATCCCAGTGGGGGTGCATGCAGGAGTCTATCTCCCCTCCTAGCAAAAAAAAAAAAAAAGAAAGAGAAATATTAGATGGAAAATATCAGAAATAAATAACCTATTAAGTTTTAAATTACACACCCTCTGGATAGCATCATTAAATCTCACACCAACCAGCTCTGTCCCACCTAGGACGTGAACCATCTATTTGTTCAAAATCGCTATGCTATACACAGTCCCAGCCCATTGGTCACTTAGTAGCCATCTCAGCTACCAGCTTGACGGCCGTGGTCTCGCAGTGCTGGGGTTCAAGCCACCCTTGCAGAAGCCTAATGCTGCCCATCACGATGCCTGCTTCGTTCGCCTCACTCCAACTCCTCACCTAAGTACTGTTTCATCTCGCATCCTCACAAGAGGAAGGGTGAGTACAGTATAGTAAGGTATTTTCAGAGAAAACACGTTTATATAACTTTTATTACAATTATTGTTTTTTTAGTAGTTTTTGTGGCTAATCATTTCCTGTGCCTAATACATAAACTTTATCATAGGTATGTATGTACAGGAGAAAACATGGTGTTCGGTGCTATCTGTGATTTCAGGCATCAACTGGGGGTCTGGGAATGTATCCCTGCGGGGAACCGGGGGGACGACTGTATAGTCACGATAACTCAGTTATACAAGGTAGATGGGTGAATGCAAGAAGCTAAGAGCAGCTGCCATCAGACTACAGGGAACCTCCGAGCGGAAACCATATCATGGGAACACAGCTGAGGAGTTGTGCACAGACGAATCAACCGGGCCAGCAGTGATAAGGACTGTGGTATCTTACTGTTTTGCCTGATTTGTTTTGTCTTAAATATCTAAATCATCATGCATCTGAGAGGAGATGTTACAGAAAGCCAGCAACAGAGCCAGACCCTGCCAAGATCAGCTGATATTTCAGACTCTGGCTCTAAGAATAATGAGGCTGGAGGAGGTGTGAACGAACATCAAGTCAAAGTGCACTTCACCCCAACCCTGTGTAACTGTTACCCCAGAGCAACTCACCTTCAAATATGAACAGTATGTCCTGTAAGTAAATTCTGTGTCCCTGGGGTTTTTGTATATGAACAGATACATCAGTTTTTCCCTAATGCGAGTCATCTCTCAGGAATAGTTTTAAATTATGTGAAGTTAGATGGAATTTGAAACCCTAACCTTAAAAATAAACTATGGAGGTAGTTTAGATTTGTAGTAAGGTGGCGGTGGTAGGGAACAATTTACCAGGTATAAGTTGTTGTATGTTCAATACAAATAATTATATATGTTCATGTTTCCTATTGAAAGTAGTCATAAAAATTCATACTTTAATTATTTTATTTTTGGTTCTGGAAAATGAAAAGGTCAGTAAAGTTGTTTCCACATACATCAGGGTGTTTTTCTTTTTCCGGTATAGTTCAAGATACAAGTGGACACCCTTTCACTTGTCAATATCCACCAAGTTTCTGTGTTTTCACTCAGGCCCTTCTTTTTTTTCTTTTTTTTTTTTTGTATTTTTCTGAAGCTGGAAACAGGAAGCAGTTAGACAGACTCCCGCATGCGCCCCACTGGGATCCACCCGGCACGCCCACCAGGGGGCGATGCTCTGCCCATCCGGGGCATCGCTCTGTCGCGACCAGAGCCACTCTAGCGCCTGGGGCAGAGGCCAAGGAACCATCATCCCCAGTGCCCGGGCCATCTTTTGCTCCAATGGAGCCTTGGCTGCGAGAGGGGAAGAGAGAGACAGAGAGGAAGGAGAGGGGGAGGGATGGAGAAGCAGATGGGCGCTTCTCCTGTGTGCCCTGGCCGGGAATCGAACCCTGGACTTCCACATGCCAGGCTGACGCTCTACCACTGAGCCAACCGGCCAGGGCCCACTCAGGCCCTTCTAATACTCATCAGCGGACAGAAAGATTCCAAGTGGGAGCCACTCCACAGATGGGAATCATTCTGGGGCTTTCATCTTTTATTGCCTGCTGCTACCTTGTTTGGACCATTCCAGCAAGCCAGTAACTTCACAGGGGCAGGAATAAAAGCCAAATGGTTTATTTTATTACCAAAGGCCATGTTCATGAACTTTTGGTAAATTTTCATGAAAGAAAATGTAAAACTATTGGCTAAGTTAGAGGGTGAACTTTTGTAATGCCAGTGACCGAGGCCAGGCAGGTCCACATTGGATTTGGGTAGACAGTAGAGGAACTGTGGAGCCGGAAAGCGTTGGGCCATTCCCGTTTATTAGAGTCTTCCAATGGCAGGTAAGTAAACCAGCAAGGGAAGCCACTTCTCATGGCAGCAAGTAAACAAACAGCAAACTGCCCCTCACAATGGCTGTTGAGCAGGCAATCCACAATCCGCCCTGAGGGCAAGCACTTGTAGCCTTACATAGACTATACACATGTGGCACTGCCACGTGCTCATGCACCAATCAGGCAAAGTACCAGTGAGCAAGCCTAACACAGCTGTTTTTCCAACATCTTGCTATTATCCAAAAGCTCCCATCATGTATTTGTTTGGGTGTATATTTCCAAATATATATCTATTCACAAATGTCACTCTAGATCTCCTTCTTCCTTCCTTCCTTCCTTCCTTCCTTCCTTCCTTCCTTCCTTCCTTCCTTCCTTCCTTCCTTCCTTCCTTCCTTCCTTCCTTCCTTCCTTCCTTCCTTCCTTCCTTCCTTCCTTCCTCCCTCCCTCCCTCCTTCCCTCCCTCATTTTCTTCCTTCCTTCCTTCTTTTCTTCCTTCCTTCCTTCCTTTCTCTCTTTTTCTTTCTTTCTTCTCTCTCTCTCTTTTCTTTCTCTCTCTCTCTCTTTTCTTTCTCTCTCTCTCTCTTTCTGTCTCTGAGATTTCTTTTACATTTCCTCATAAGGATGTGTTTGTTTTTGTGGTTGGGAAGAAGGTCTAATAGCCAGATAATGAGAGGCAGATCTGGACTACCATGATGGTTTCTCGTTGTCAAAGCCCCAGAACATGATTTGAACATCCCAGAGCATATGAACATTTGTTTTAGAACTACACAGACCACCGATTGGCCCTCTTTGCCTTTTTTACCTAGGACTGAGGGTGGCATCTATATGGTCGTTTTTTGTTTGTTTTTTTTACAGCCTTGAACAGAAAAGATTTTAAAAAAAATAGGAGACAATTAAAAGAAATTTTAGGAGAAGTAGTTCTCCCAGAAAAATCATGCCTTAGGTTTAAACTGCATAATTAACTTTTCTTTCAAAAATTCAGAACAAGCTGAGAAGGCCCTAATCTACTGTTTTATCTGCTGTTTGACTAAACTAGTTAGAATGAATTCTCTGGATAAGTCGCTTCTCTTATCTTCTCATTAATGTGTTCAATCTAATTCAATTTCATTTAATTTAAAGCACGCAAGAAGAGAACTGGGTTTGCTGTCCATTTCCTCTTCCTCCACCCCCTCCCACCTCCAAGTGATCACATCCACTGCATCTGAATCATCTTTCAGCCCCTGCTCGGACTGTGTCACCTTCTGCCCAGAAACAATAACTTCCTCATTGTCCACATGACCGGAAAGTATGATTACTTAAGCATAGAATGCCAGGGTCTGCATAAATTGCCACAAGTCCTCGTAAACATCCCAGACTTAATTTTCATAAATGATCTCCTATTTACTCCATTGTCCTGTAATCAATTAATCATGCCTGAAACTGCACTGTCTGTCCCATTTTGTCCTTGCTTTCTGTAATGCTTGTGGCTGAGGCCAGGTAGGTTCACACTGAATTCAGGCAGACAGTAAAGAAATTGTGGAGCTGAAAAGCATTGGACCATTCCGTTTAATAAAGTCTGACAATGGCAAACAAGCACACAGGCAGGGAGACCGCCTCTCAGGCAAACAAACAGCAAGAATGGCCCCTCACAGTGGTGAGCAGGCAATCCACCATCTGTAATCTCCCTGAGCACCAGCACGCATAGCCTTATATAGGCCATACACACGTGGCGCTGCTACGCACCCACACACCAATTAGGCAAAGTGCTTGTAGCCGGTAAACCAGCGAGCAAGCCTAACACAGCTGCCCCACATTCCACCCCTTTAGGGTTGCTTACCTCACAATAGGTACATTACATACATACCAAAAATGACAATTACAAAGGTGTCCTTCACAGTGTCTTCCTGAGTACTCTAACCCAGGGAGTTAGAGGCCCACCTCCAACTCCTTACCCCATGGTGCCAACAAGGCCACCCATCATAGGTGGGGGCCTGTACAGTCCAGGGCCATGTCCTTGAAGCATGAAGAAAATGTCCTTGGTGCATCTCTGCAACTGGATGAGAGCAGCTTTGTGATGCAGGAGGGCCTCCATCAAGGTCTCTCATAGTACTGTCCACGAGCAACGTGTCCATCCATCAAGGGAGCTGGTGCTCCCCTCTGGTCGCAGTCCAAGAGTACATTATACCACTTAATGATCAGTCCATGATAGACAGCCCAGCTGTCTGTGTAAATCACCAAGCTCAGCACATTAGAAGTGGACTGCGAGTTTCACATGGGCTCTCCAGACCCTTTCCTGTCTTTGTTGGATGAGTCCCTCAGCCTTCCCCCTAGTCAAACTAGGACATTGGGTCTTGGGCATCTTGCAACGTGAATGCCAGCCATTTTTCTGGCAGATATCAAGGCTACTCACTTCCCCCACTTTTTCAGTGGCTAAAACCTCTGTTGTGACTCAAGCTGCCAAAGACAGCAGCAGGGGTGGAAGACTCCAAAAAGACTTTATTAGGTTTGCCATCTAATTTCTCCCTATCTGCCCTGGCTGCAATCAGATCTACCCACATCTGTGTTTGGATAACTTCCACAGGCCCGTTTCTCTTGCTAGTTGTTGGGGTGAGGGGCAGCACGGGCAGCCTTCACAGCCTCATGGTCCATCTCTGTTCTGGAGAGCATGACGCCAGCCGCCATGCTCAACTATGCCGCTATGTCCTGCAACTGCAGCAAGCAGGCTGCCAGGGGCTCAGGGGGTTTCTGCCTGAATTTCACCCCCAACTCCATCAGCTCTGCCTGGGTGCAGGGCCGGACCACAGAGTGCTCCACTATCTGCGGAGGAGGCTGTGCCTGCCCCCGAGGGACTCTTGGCTGCTGGGTTTTTACCCTCTAGGAGACCACTGGCCAAGCTTTGAGTGTACAGGTGGCAGCTTCAGCCCGAGCCTCCCCCTCAGAAGAGGAGAAGTTGGAAACACCTGTGCCTGCCAACTCAGTACCACTCTGCCAGCACGAATGCTGCTCTGTCTTCATAGCCTGCTTCAGCTCCTGTGGCTGCCGGCTCTTGGCCTGAAGCTGAAACTTGAGCTTCCAAACCTGCAGCTGTTTCTCGAACAACTGCTGGTGTTTAGCTTCCAGTTCATGCCATCTCTGGTGCTCAGTCTCCAGCTCACCCTGGAGCTTTTGACCTTGTACAACCTCATGTACAGAGCTCTTGGTTTCTTCTCGCAGGATTATAAAAAAACACCCAGCCCACGGTCCCCAACAGGAAAGCCACCAGGAACAGCCACTCCTCTATTCCACCTTTCAAGGGTGTCAGCTGCTCCACACTGATCTGCTCTGAACCCTGCCCACTACACCAGATGTAATGCTGGTGGCTGAGGCCAGGCAGGTTCACATTGGATTCGGGCAGATGGTAGAGAAACTTTGAAGCTGGAAAGTGTTGGGCCATTCTGTTTAATACAGTCTCACAGTGGCAGACAAGCACACAGGCAAGGGAAACTGCCTCTCAGGCAAAGAAACAGCAAGAATGGCCCCTCACAGTGGCCAGGCAATCCGCCATCTGTAATCTCCCTGAGCGCAAGCACCCATAGCCTTACATAGGCCACACACACGTGGTGCAGCCATGTACCCACACACCAATCAGGCAAAGAGCTTGCAGCTGGTAACCCCACGAGCAAGCCTAACACAGCTGCCTCACACCTTCCCTCTGCCCTTTCAAACTACTTCCTTCCTCTCCTCTCTCCTAGTCTCCATACTCACCCCTCATTCAAGGCACAGCTCCACTCTTCATCCATCCAGCCCACAGGCCCTGCCGCCTGTGCCCACGCCCCTTCCCGGAGCCTCTTCTCTGTGCCCACTTCTCCCACAGCCCTCCCTTCCCTCTGCTTTGTCAGAGGCCCGAGTCCTCTCTGCTACTCCTGAAAGGGACAGCTGGTCTTTCCAGCTTCGGCTTTCCAGCCCACCTTCATTCCCACTCACAGGCACGGAGACATGTTTACTTGATTTGAACTGTTAAATTGGGAATAAACAGCATCATTTCCAATAGAACTTTTTAAGATGTAAGATATCCAGATGTAGGGAGCAAGCCCGGATGGGAAGTTAAATATTTCCAATGACTGAAAATTCTGTAAACGATTAAAAAAGTTAGATTAAGACTGTATTAGGATCAATTCTTCACAAAATAAGTAAAGATGAGAACAAAGCAATAACTTGTACAGAAGATGATGGAGTTCAAAATGTGTTAGGGACTTAGATGGCACACCTGGTATGTGTTTACTATGCAGGAAACGATGCTTGGTGACTCGATGTGTGAGACCAGTTCCAATAGTTTAAAAATACCATTAGATTTGTTTAACCATTGCATTTTCAAATGCCCTATGCCATGTGCATGGGGGGGAGCAGAAAGTTGCCTGTGATTACTGAAGAGAAACACGAGTTTTCCAGCGATTTGTGCTGGAGAGGACAGCCACGTGAACCACCTACTCCATATGCATGCCCCCTGCGATTCTTCCCCCATGTCTTTAAGATTCGAGGAAAAGCATTCTGCCTGTACCTTACTTGCTCTCAAGAAACAGAAACATGACATTTTTTCCTAAAATACAGAACAATCATGTTAATTATTTTAATATTCTTCTGTTTCCAAAAGAAAAAAAAAGGACATACAAAATAGTTCCTCTAAAATAATATAAAAGAACAGGAGATATGTGACTGGAAGAAAGGCTGGGGACAAAGGAGAAAGAATTGCAGCAGAAATATGACATCAAGGATGGGAGCTGTCACACAGAAAATAAAGTGCTTTTGTGTTCCTCAACAGCCACAGCAAAAAGGCAAACACTGTGAATTACCCTTATCACATGACTTAATAAGAGAGACATCAGCATCTAGGCTTCTGGCACAGAATTCCTAAAACCATTGGAATTTCCTAAGTGAGACAGTGATAGAGATAAAAAGGGAAAGAAGAAAGAAAGAAAGAAAGAAAGAAAGAAAGAAAGAAAGAAAGAAAGAAAGAAAGAAAGAAAGAAAGAAAGAAAGAAAGACTATCTTTCTCCTACCAAGGAATTCCAAGAAGAGCTTATCATGTAGGAGTATTAAATGATTTCATAGCTAATAGTCAAAGGCAGCTTTACAGAAAATTAAAGTGTCACTAGTGAGGAACTGAAGTAGCCCAAACTTAATTCAGTTTACCAATCCTGGTATGTTTTGAAATTCAAAGAAAGCAGACATGTTGAATAAGAAGCAAATACCACTCCCAGAAAATACACAATTAGCAAGAACAAAATGAATGAGATAAAAGCAGAGAGTTAACCACAGGAGGTGACAACTCACTTTCAAATAAAAATCAGAAACGCAGTCAAATGTATCACTGAAAACAAATGCAAATAAATTCCACATATCTATTGCCTTTTAGAGTGTAACTTTCAGTCAGATTTAACTAACTGTAGACAAAAAAAGTAAAACCATTTGGCAGATTTGTTTCCAAGTTATGCCTACAATATTTTGACCACTGATATACTACAGATATAAAAGTATTACTGCTTGTATTATAAAATCGCAACCTTGAACAAATAGAAAGGTTAACTAAGTTCACACCTAAACTCCAATTTTGAAAACAGAAAGTTATTGCATATACTATTTAATAACAATATTCATAAACACCAGAAACTACTTTTATAAAAAATTAACAATTATCTATACCCCTGTGGATTGCAAGCACTGATCTACTTACTGTAAATATAAATATAAAAATAACTTTTCTTCTTTCACATTTCATTGGTTACTTATGATTAAGAGTATTTATTTCAGCTGCACAATTTGGGCCTGATGCCCCGTGTCAGCCATATGTGGCCGGCATATTAATAAATCTCCTTTAATAAAACTTCAAAATTAAAAAAAAAAGAGTATTTCAACTCCAGTAACTCCTTAATTTAGCCTATAGTATGTCATTGGATATTTACTCACAATCTCTAAAATATAGACAGATATATGCATAGTGAAAGCATCCAGTACTCCTGAGGCAGCCAATGAATTTTCTGAAGATTTTTAAGCATGCAGTGTAGGACAAATTTTAATGATTTTTCAGCTCTTCTTAGATCCATACACCAATATAGCAGAGTATTGTGTGATGCAAATGAAGTTAAAATATGTTCAGTGCATGATAATGTCATCCCTATGATGGGTACATTCATATCCAGGACCAGAACGCATTTAAAAGGTAACAGTCTCCCACCAGCAAAGAAACAAAAGGTAAACTGCTCTTACAAAGTGATCAACAGGACATAATACAAAAAAATGAAAAATAAATACTTCTTCAGGACGCAAAGTGGAATGGAGCCAGAGAGATAAAAATGCAAGAATAAATATAGGTGGTTTTAACTAGCAAAGGAGAGTCCGAATGAGATAAACGTGACTTGGTGTTTTTCTTTCTTTGAGGACTCTTCCATTCCAGCTTTCTTAGAATAACTCAAGTTCTGATTGTGGTAGCACATCGAAGCTTGGAGTTTAAATTTCATCAAGGTCCCAGAAAGATTTTAAGCAATGTGAACATATTGAAACAAGTGGAATCCCTTTGCGACGACAATGACAGTATTTACCTGTGCCATTGGAAATCAGAAATAGGGAGGAATGACACGAAGTAAGATTCACCATGCAGGTGCTGGCCATTTCCTTTGACCGACTCAGACTCTATTGATAACCTTAGTCAGCCCTCTGGTGGCATGATGAACCGTGGTCCTCATAGTCATCAGAACTTGACGGATGTTTTTGTGAACGGATAGCTGGGAGCGGGGCAATTCCAAATTAAAATCTGAACTGTTTTGCTGGCCAGGAGATTCATTTTTGCTGTCATGCACTCAGTACACTCCCTCTTGTATTGTTTCCTGGTTATTAATTTTAGGAGCATTAGAGATTTAATTTTTTAAATGACAGATGCAATTATTTTAATGATCTACTTGCATACCATTTTTTAATTTAAAGTGGGAGAGAGTTACATGTGAACTGAGTTCACTGCCATGAAGTGGCCTTTTTATGATAGACAGCATATTTTAAAGGGCATTAAAGTCTTGTGTGGAATTTAGCTACAATCATAGAGCTCAGTGTTATGGGATGGTTGGATTTTTTGTATACTGACTTAGATAAAATGTACAAAATTGAAGTTGAAAAACTCTTTTGGGGAACTTTTCATAAAAATGGAAAATTATAGGATTTTTCTCACTGACATAAAATTATGGGCTTCATTAAGATGTCATTATAGCTGATCTTGGCAATAAGAACTGAAGTAAATGAGATTGTTGCTTTGGAAGGAAGAACCTTAAGTTTGAGAGCTATTTATTTGTTTGTTTTGTGTAATTTTTCATAGTAACCAAGCAGCAAAAGAATCAAAGTATTTATTAACATCATGAGATTAAAGGGTAAAAAAGCCAATGAAACCAGCCTGTCAGTTCTCAAATGACTCATGTTTGTATAGAACAAGTTTCTTTTAAGGGACTAGATATATTTTCAACAAAACATACCTTATTCCTTTTTTTTATGTCTCCATAGTATCCATACCAGCACTTGGGCACCAAGTAAGTCCTCAATTAATGTTCATCAAAGTAGGTAAAGACCATCATATTTGCTGCTTCTGCATTACTAAAAGTAAAGATCAAAGCATATGCAATGTTTAATATGCAATGGAAGGTTCTGGATTAACCACTGAAGAGATAGGGTTATCAATCCAGAGCAGTGGACCCTGTTATCTGGGATCATTGGGAAGACTGGAGAGACATTCTGTGGTGATTTTGTCCTCGTGAACCCTTCTGCCATCTATTTACCAGCCACATTTGAGACCTTTGTCTCAAAATGGGCCATTCAGATGCTTTTTCTTGATCTTGGATACGTGAAATAGAATTTTCTGTGATGATGGAGATGTCCTATCCATGGACTACCCAATAAGGCAGTCACAAGTCACATGTAGTACTGAGCACTTGAAATGTGGCAAGTACAATAGAGAAATTGAATCTTTAATGTTGTTGAATTTTAATCAAGTTAAATTTAAATAACTACAAGTGACTGGGGGCTATGTATTTATGTATTGGACAAGGCAGTATGATGAGGATGACCAGAGTTATTCTTCTTTATGAAAGGACAGAACAATAGGATGAACTTAAATTGAAGTGATTAGGCTATACACTAGCTGTGAGCAAAACCTGGGAAAAAAATGACTGAGGAAGTTTTCTGGAACTCTCTGGCATGCTCAGAAGTAACCATCAGAAAAGAAGGGTGTAGCAGTTTCCTAGGCTGCCATAATTAAGTACCACAGACTGGTGACTTAAACCAGTGATTTTCAACCTTTTTTGAGCCGCAGCACATTTTTTACATTTACAAAATCCTGGGGCACACTACCTACCAAAATGACACAAAATGACACTCTCTAACACAGTACATATTATACATATAGTTAATAATATAGTTTCTAAATGTATTTATACTCACTTAGTGTGAAACCTGGGCCTGTTTCGATGAACACAAAAGGGATATCCTGGCAGGAATGGTAGAAAGACACACACGAAGCTCTTCCTCAACAGTTCTCAGTCTCTCTCTGTTTTTAGTTTTTATTGCAGTCAAGCTTGAGAAGCTCAGCTCACATAGATATGTGGTTGAAAACGGGAGCAATGTCAAAATAGCTTTGTTGGCCAGAATGGGGAACTCCTTGGCAACAGATAACCAAAAACTGTCCAAAGGAAGATCAGCAAATTTTAGCTTTAAAGTTAGATAACATTGTGATGCATTGTATATCACCCTCTGTAGGGGCCTCTTTCAAAAAGAAAAAGGTCAAATATCTATATACACCCTCAGGATAGACATAACCAGCTGAGGCTGAGGCTTCATCTAGTGGTGGCAACATTTACCTCCAGTCCTGACCAGGATTAGAAATCGGGACCATGGGGAGGAGTAGCAGCTTCAACTACTCCCTGCGGCCACACAATGACAAGTGCGCGGCAGCCCGAGCAGGGACCTTCCTGGGTGTGGATGAGAGGCGGCCTACTATTGGTTCATCGTTAGTGGTCAAGATGAATCCTAGAAGGTGATTGGTCAGTGAACGGTCCCTGTGCCTCCACTCTTCCTGTCGCTGATAGCTGGAGGGATTGTGAGGGGAATGTTTGTGTTCGGATGGAGGCGGCTGGCGGTGGGCCGGATAAATAGCCTCCTCGGGCCGTATCCGGCAGCGGGCCATAGTTTGGGGACCCATGTTTAATTTCCCCACAGCACACCTGACCATGTCTCACGGCACACTGGTTGAAAAACACTGACTTAAACAACAAAAACTCTGGAAGCTGAAAATCCAAGATCAAGGTGTTAGCAGTGTTGGTTCTTCTGAGGCCTCTCTCATTGGCTTATTCATGGCTTTCCTGTCCCTGTGTCATCTCAGGGTCTTCCCTCTGTATGTGTTGATGTCTTATCTCCTCTTATAAGGACACCAGTCACTTTGGATTAGGGCCATCCATTTGGCTTCATTTTATCTTAATTACCTTTGTAATGGCCTTATTTCCAAATACAGTCACATTCTGAGGAACTGGGGGTTAGGACTTCAACATATGAATTGGGAGAGGGGGACATCATTCAGCCCAAATCTAATGGTCTTGATGTGGACATGACTGAGAACAGAAGAACAATGACCATTCAAACACTTAGCATAGCTAGGACCTGCCACCTCCTGAGATTGGAGACCTGTTAAGCATTTGCAACTCAAGTTTGGCTCCATTTTAAATGAAGCAACAGAAAAACTACAGATGTAGCCATAGTTCTACTCTGTAACCATTTCCAAGGAGTTTAATGAGTCTGATTTACTTCATGTAACTAAGAGATTTGAATGCCAATTTTGACAGTTCATTCTTCCTTTAAAATTATCTCTAATTTTGAATTTTTCTTCCTGAAATTGCTATTTACAGCAGGTCATTATGACCACATGCCAGGACCCTCATAATAGCTTCCTTCGTGACCTCCTGGCCTCCATCCAGCCTGTCCCAGTTCTCATTGATTCTGCATTCATTCTCATTCATTTTTCTTCACAAGAGACCATGTTCACAATTTCTCCCATTTCCTGGAGTTGTCAAAGAACTCTCAGCCCAGTTGTCGCAAGATAAATCCCAAATTCTGACCCTCTTTACCACCTCCCTACACCTTGCTTGTGACCTTAATTTCTATTACTACCAAAAAAGGTCCTCTGAGTCCACCCATATCTCCTTCCTCACCATCCATTTGTGTATCTCACATGTGTTTCCAGGACCAAGTCCTTGATTATGTTACCCCATCTGGAATATCTTCTCAGGCTCCAGTGCTTTAAGAACTATCTAGTCCTTACAAGAAAACCTTCTTCTTCAGAAATGTCTTCCCTGTCTATTCCATCTAAAATAGTGTTCTATCCTCCACTGAAATACTGTAACCATGCTTTTGTTTCTATTTATGGTCTTTGTGGTGCTGTTATGAGTTACATTTCCTCCTATTTGAAGATTGGGGCTTTTGAGATATAAGTTAAAGTGAAGTCATGAGGGTGGCTCCTAACCCAGCACGACTGGGAGGAGATGGGGACGCAGACACACACAGAGAAGATGGCCATGTACGAGCCCAGGAGAGAGGCCTGGCACACGTTCTCCCTCAGGGCCAGACCCAAACGTCCTCCTGACACCTTGATCTCAGACTTCCGACCTCTAGAACTGTGAACTAATTCATGTCTGTCGCTGAGGCCACCTAGCCCATAGTGTCACAACAGCAGCTCTAGCCAGCTGATACCAGTGTGTGTGTGTGTGTGTGTGTGTGTATCAATCACTACCTAACCATTTTTTTTGTCTCTTTATCACAACTAGAAAGTCAAGTTCATAATGAAACTTAATTTTGCTCACCTCTACATCTGCGTATCTAGAGAAGTGCTTGGTATGATACTTGGGGTTCAATAAATGGAGACTGAGATACCTACCATTCGACATGCCTGGTCTCAGCTACTTCTGCCTAATTCTGGGGTTTAGCAAAGGAAGCCCATTTGCATGCAGATATAACTACATCCCCCGCCTAGCCTTCATTGGTAATAAAGGTAGTACTCCTGTGTCTGTTTGCTTTATATTATTTATGTCTCTTGGTTTAGAACTTGGGTGAGGAGAAGAGTGCTGATTATTAGTGTCCTTGCTCCCTAACAGTCTGTGGTATCTTGCAAATGGCAGGTATTCAATGAATATTTTGTCCAAAAATGTTCTATTTGCATATTTCCTGACAATTTCCACACATGTAGATCTTGATTCCCAGCTTCTAGAAGGCAGAGATCGTCCTCAATGCCTGCCTTCCTGCCTTTTGTTGTAGCAGCTAATTAAATTTTTAATGTCTAAATGACCAGTATATGCACACGGTGAAGTACGAGAGGAATATTAGTCCAGCTCTCAACAAGGCCCCTTCTCTGAGAGTTTTCTTACATCCCTACGCCTCAGATCTCCTCCGCCTGTAGAGCATGGAGGTGGAACAGGTGAGTTGTACTTGAGTCTCTGTCCTCTTCTCCTTGGCCACAGACACTGGACCAGAGATGGACACTCTGCCGGTAAGATGACTTTTCCAAGGAACCTGGATTGAGACCAAGAGGTTCCTGATGTCCTCTTCTGGCTGCAAGACTTAATTTTTATATTCTCAGACAACGGAAGGAGGGCAATGGATGCCCTATGGCACAGACACGGCCAGGCAGGTCACAGAGAAAGAGAAGGAGCACGTAGCAGGCAGAGGACAGCAGTGACGGGAGCCCTGACAGCACCCCAGGGGCTTCCTGCAACCAATTCTATTTCCGCCCATTATTTCCCCAGGACACCCTACGTCCCTGCCATCAATCCCCCCTTCTTTGCTTCAGTCGGTTTGAGTTTGTTTCTGTTGTTTGCAAAAACAAAATAAAATATATACACTAAGGTAAAAAAAAACAAAACAAAAATAAAACAAAACCATTAACTCACTCACCCTGTGATAATTTTTGAGAAATAAGGGCCATTCTCTTCTGAAAATGAAGCATAAAAATCCCCACCCACTCTGCTACCTCTCAAACCACACCCAAAGACGGTCTCCTGTGAGGTCACTGAGGAGCCATGGGCATGCCTCTGCTAATGTCAGGGTTGGACAGCATCTCTTTGCAATTCTTTCCAAACAGAAGAAAGTACACCTGTACTCCCAAATCTACCAGGAACACTCAATGTTTTTAAATCTAACTTTTTCTAAATTGCCTCATAAATTCTTGCTGTTCTAGGCTCACCTTTCTCAGCTATACCGGCTGAGATGAACTCAGGTGGTCACCCTAACAGTTCCAAGATGTTAAATTTGAAATGCTAAACAAAGATCTTTATGGGAAGAAGGGCGTTCATTTTATCCTTGTGTTTACTTTCAGCAACACCGTTCAAGAGAAAAAGGCGGGGGGGGGGGGAATCCTTGTGTATAAAATCAAATCCAAATTGGCCTGAGAGAAACAAATTGTTGGAATCATCTTCAAGGACTCCCACCCATCTTCATTTGTATCTTATTGATAACCAGTTAGGAGGCCACAGCCATAGATCAGGGCAGACGGCAGCGTGGACCAGGAGGTCTCAGAGGAAATGGTGATAAGTGGTCAGCGATGGCTCAGTGAACACAAGAACCACGGACAGAAAAGGGAGTCGATCAGAGGCACAAAAACAAAACATAGCGAGTAATGAGGAATTCTGGAAAGAAAATAAAAGCAGGTGATGGGACAGTGCCCTGTGGGCTTCCTTGGGTTAAGTAAGCAGGGAAGACTTCTCTGAGGAGGTGATATGTGAACTGAGACCTGGAAACTCTGGAGAGGAAAAAAGAATCTAGGCTGAGGAAACAATTAGCTAAAGAGCCAAGGGTCTGGACAGGACAGAACTGGACGGAAGGCCAGTGGGCCTGGAACAGAGCGAAGCGTGGGGAGAACAGGTCAGAGGGCAGAAAAGTGACAGCTTCTCAAGGTCTCTGGTAACTCAAAGGACATTTCTTTCCTGTTTATATAGGCTTTGTCCTTTAAAAAAATCAATGAACTATTTTTTAGAGCAGTTTTTGGTATACAAAAAAACCAGTTTTCCCCATTATCAATGTCTTTGTATTAGCGTGGTATATTTGTTACAAAAGATGAACCAATATTGATACATTATCACTAAAATCCAGAATTTATATTAGGATTCACTCTTTCATTAAAGGGGCCTTAGGACAGTCAGGGGAATAAATGGATGTAGTCTGACTGACAGTTATGGAAGATTCATGTTCACAAAGCTGTTGGTATTGAATTGTTTCTCCCACCCCCCAAAATTTATATGTCAAAATCTTAACCCCCGGTACCTGAGAATGTGACTGACTTTGGAATTAGGATTGTTACAAAGATAATTAAGGTAAAATGAGGTCTTTTGGCATGGGCTGCAATCTGATATAACTAGCATTCTTATAAAAAGACATTGAGACACAGACATGCACAAAGGGAGGACCGAGTAAGGACACGGGAGAAGACAGTCATCCACAAGCCAAGGACAGAGGCCTCAGAAGAACTAGCCCTGCCAACACCTTGATCATAGAGCTCTAGCCTCCAGACAATAAATGTCTATTGTTTAAGCCTCCCAGTCTATGGCACTTTGTTATGGCAGCCCTAGCAAACTAATAAGGCTCTGAAGATCTGCTATGAGAAAGACCATTTCATTTCATTCAACCAAGTATTTTCCAAGATTTAAAATTAGAGAGCTCCCTCTTTTTTTTGCTACTGCTGAGCCTCCACAGGCTAGCATTCTATAGACCACACTTGGAGATGCCCTGAATTAAAACATCAGTTCCAGGAGGGAGGGGACTTTGTTCTCATCACTGCTATATCCTCAGTCCCTGAATTCATGCTTGGAGTTCAATATTTGCTGATTAAAGGAACTACACATGTGGCTTCATGCCATTGCATGTACATATATCTATCAATGTTCTTACTCTAGGTTCTCTTTACAAGTCTCAGTACCAATTGACCTTAATTAAAGGTGACAATTACCTCGCAGCTCTCCCTTCATAAAGAAGTCACAGGGAATGGCAGTCAACACCATCCTAAACCTGTTCTGTATTCATGCCTGGATCTTCCTCAGGTCTGAAAAATGCCACATGTTTCCGTTTCCTCTAACCTTTATAATATTTCTATTTCTACTTTTGCAAATGATATATATGATATATATATACACACCTAAACAAAAAGAACAGCCATAATAAAGTTAAATCAGCTTTTCTCATCATTCTAACCAGGAAAGTCTCCAGGGATCCTGCTTCTCTAGGTGTTGTGTGCCAAGTAACCACATTTTCTGTTGAACTGTTTAATCACCTAGAGAGCAAGCATATGGCAGACACACTCCATTCCTAGAAGTCAAGTCCACATGGCACCAAGTGAAGAAGAAAAGTGGTCATCTATGTTTTACATAGGCTTAAGAGTACATTTATGAGACAATTAAGAATAATAAGAATAGATAGTTAAGTATAACAGTATTCAGGATGTGATCAGAGTAATGGCAGCATGAGAGATACTCCTAATATCTCTCTTTGAAATTTCAACAAATTGAAGAGCTATAATGCCTCAAAGGAACCTCAGCTGGGCTTACAGGTACTCCTGAAAGATCCACACACTGAATAGACTAAAGGTGGGACGGGGTGAAAAGGGCTGTGGAAGATAAAACACATTCACAGTGGGCTCAGGAGAGCAGACAAAACCAGAGTGACTGGTTTTTCTTCTCTGCTGAACTACAGGGAAGAGGGAAGCTTGGGCTCTCTGAATTTTGTCTGAGGGGTACAGAGAGGGGAACCCAGAGTGACTTGGTCTCCTTTGGCTGGGAGGAGCAGTGAGATAAAGGGGAAGAGGGGGAGATAAACTAAAGTGGCCAGAGCGCTGTATCACAGTCAGTGTTCCCGCAATCTGCCTGCAGCCTGCACTTGGCAGAGACAGAGAAAGCTAAAGTGCAGCCCCACCACCACCCAGATCCCACTTCCCTCACCTCAGGGTATGGAGAGAGGCGGAGACAAATCCCACATCTAGCTCTCCAGAGCCACTCTCTTCCCTGAAGAACAGAGGTGCTCTGTGTCTGGCCCCTGGTCTGTTGAAACTGGGGAGGAGCGTCAGGAAGCCTGAGGACACCACTGCTAGATCTGTAAAGTGATAAAACCAAAGTTGTAAAGCCCTCAAAACATACCCTACCCACCAACGTGACTGTGGCCCTGCCTACATCATTGCAATAGCAATAGCAATATCTCAGTGGAGGACATCCCAGGAATTTCACAGATCTAAAACTTTTAATACAGAGACAAATACTGGAAGAAATCTCTCAAAACCAAAATTTATTTTTCCTTTTTTTCCCCAATTTTTCTTTTTCCTTTCTTTCTCCTTTCTTTCTTCTTTTTAACTATTTTTCTTTTTTTTTTCCATTTTCTTTAATTTTTATATTTTCTATTTCTATGTTTTGTGGGTGTTTTGTTTGTTTTTTATTTTTTGTTGTTTTTTTTTTACTTTTTTGTGGCTTTTCTTTTTAACTTGTTAAAAATTTTAAAATATGGGCCCTGGCCGGTTGGCTCAGCGGTAGAGTGTCAGCCTGGCGTGCGGGGGACCCGGGTTCGATTCCCGGCCAGGGTACATAGGAGAAGCGCCCATTTGCTTCTCCACGCCCCTCCTTCCTCTCTGTTTCTCTCTTCCCCTCCCGCAGCCAAGGCTCCATTGGAGCAGAGATGGCCCGGGCGCTGGGGATGGCTCCTTGGCCTCTGCCCCAGGTGCTAGAGTGGCTCTGGTCGCGGCAGAGCGACACCCTAGAGGGGCAGAGCATCGCCCCCTGGTGGGCGTGCTGGGTGGATCCCGGTCGGGCGCATGCGGGAGTCTGTCTGACTGTCTCTCTCCATTTCCAGCTTCAGAAAAATACAAAAAAAAAATTTTTTTTAAATACGTATATTTTTACTATAGTTTTTAAAATTTTTCATTTTTTAGTTGTTTTTTTTTTTGTGTGTGTGTGTGAGGGTTCTCAACAATTCCCTTCTCAAATGCCATCAAGGAAGAAGAAATCAAATACCATGGCTACACAAGACAGATGTAGTTCAGATAGAAAATGAAAAATCTCCAGAAAATCTTAGGCATATGGAAACCTTGAAGTTAAATGATAGAGAATCCAAAATTGAAGTTCTTAAAATACTCAATGAGATGCAAGAAACCACCAATAAACAACTTAATGAGCTCAGAAAACAAATTAATGAACAAAACGAATACCTCACCAAGGAGATTGAAACTTTAAAAACAGATGTGAAGAGCTTAATACATGAAGGAAAAATGAAGTTGCAAGTTTAGCTAATAGAACAAGCCAGATAGAGAAAAATGTCAGTGACATTGAAGACAAGCAACTAGATGTGATAAAGAGAGAAGAGGAGAGAGACTCACAAATTTAAAAAACTGAGAGAGCTCTACTACAATTGTCTGACTCCATCAGAAAAAGCAATATAAGTATAATAGTGGGAGGTATCACACTTCCTGATATCAAGTTATAGTACAAGGCCATTGTACTCAAAACAGCTTGGTACTGGCATAAGAACAAGCCTATAGATCAATGGAACAGAACAGAGAACACAGAAATAAACCCATACCTTTATGGACCACTGATATTTGACAAAGGAGGTAAGAGCATACAATGGAATAAAGACAGCCTCTTCAACAAATGGTGTTGGGGAAATTGGACAGCTACTTGCAAAAGAATGAAATTAGACCACCGCCTTACACCATTCACAAAAATAAACTCAAAATGGATAAAAGACTTAAATGTAAGCTGTGAAACCATAAGCATCTTAGAAGAAAACATAGGCAGTAAGTTCTCCAACATCTTTCACAGTAATATATTTGCTGATTTATCTCCATGGGCAAGGGAAATAAAAGATAGGATAAACAAATGGGACTATATCAAACTAAAAAGCTTTTGCACAGCTAAAGACAATAAGAACAGAATAAAAAGACAAACTACACAATGGGAGAACATATTTGACAATACGTCTGATAAGGTGTTAATTACTAAAATTTATAAAGAACTTGTAAAACTCAACACCAAGAAGACAAACAATCCAATCAAAAAACAGGCAAAAGAAATCCATAGACACTTCTCCAAAGAGGACATACAGATGGCCAATAGGCATTTGAAAAAATCCTCAATATCACTAATCATTAGAGAAATGCAAATTAAATCCACAATGAGATATCACCTCATACCAGAATGGCACTCATCAACAAAACAACACAGAATAAGTGTCGGTGAGGATGTGGAAAAAAGGGAACCCTCCTGCACTGCTGGTGGGAATGCAGACTGGTGCAGCCACTGTGGAAAATAGTATGGAGATTCCTCAGAAAAATTAAAAATCAAACTGCCTTTTGACCCAGCAATCCCACTTTTAGGAATATACCCCAAGAACACTACAGTACTGTTTCAAAAGGAGAAATGCACCCCCATGTTTATGGCAGCATTGTTCACAATAGCAAAGATCTGGAAACAGCCCAAGTGTCTATCAGTGGGTGAGTGGATTAAAAAGCAGAGGTATATATATACAATGGAATACTATGGGGCCATGAAAAAGAAGGAAATCTTACCTTTTGCAACAACATGAATGGACATAGAAACTATTATGTTAAGTGAAATAAGCCAGGCAGAAAAAGAAAAATATCATATCACCTCACTCATTTGAGGAATCCAATGACCAATGTAAACTGAAAAACAGAATTGAGACAGAGGAGAAGTCAAAGGGACCAGAGGAAAAGAGGACAGAGGGAAAGGGAATGATAGGATGGGATAAACCTGAAGGGAAGGGGGGAGGGCACTATGGGGAGGGTGCAAGGGAGATGTTCAGGGGAATACAGGGGAGGGAGGATGCATTTGGGGCAACACTAGATTATATGTAAACAAAATAAATTAAAATCAATAAAAAAAATAATAGGTATATCAGAAGAAGAGAGGAAGAAAAGAATGGAGAGCCTATTTAAACAAATAATGGATGAGAATTTTCCAAGCCTATGGAAAGAGTTAGAGCCTTAAGTCCAAGAAGCAAACAAAACACTAAGTTACCTCAACCCAAACAGACCTACTCCAAGGCACATCAAAATAAAATTGTCAAAAATCAATGACAGAGAAAGAATCCTCAAGGCAACTAGGCAAAAGAAGAACATAACCTATAAAGGTAATGTTGTCATCAGACTTCTCAGCAGAAACTCTACAAGCCAGAAGAGAGTGACTCAAACATTCAAAGTACTGAAAGAGAGGAATTACCAGCCAAGAATACTATATCCATCAAAGCTATCCTTCAAATATGAAGGAAACTTTTGCAAACATACAGAAGCTGAGGGAGTTTATCACTAGAAAACCCCCACTGCAGGAAATACTCAAGGGGGTTATCCAACCAGACACAAAGAAAATAAAAAACCAAAACTAAAATTAAAAGCTCCAACAAGGTCACAATAAAATTAAGGACAATATATGACAACAATAACATAAAAGGGGAGAGGATAAAGATCTACTGTAACAAAGGAGGATGGAGTGCAGAAGCACTCATAAGACAAAGGACTCTTGTATAAATAAACAATTTCTCTTAATAATCTAATGGTAACCATCAATGAAAAAGCCAAAGCTGAAATACATAGTTAAAAAATAGAATAGAGGAAAGAAACATGGAATACTGTGAAACAAAAACAGCTGACAGAAACACAAAAGAGAAGAACCAAGCAAGACACAGAGCTACCAGAAAACAAAATATAAAATGGCTATAGGAAATCCTCGTGTCAATAATTACTCTAAATGTAAATGGATTAAACTCACCAATAAAAAGGCAAAGAGTAGCAGATTGGATCAAGAAGCAACACCCAACCATACGCTGTATTCAAGAGACACATCTAAGCTAAAAGGACAAAAGCAGACTCAAAGTGAAAGGTTGCAAAATGATTCTCCAAAAAAATAATATCCAAAGAAAAGCTGTTGTAGCCATACTCATATCTGACAACACTGACTTCAAGAAACAAATGTTACCATAGACAAAGATGGATATTTCATAATGAAAAAGAGGACATTGTATCAAGAAGACATCACACTTTTTAATATATATATGCACTGAACCAGGAACACCAAAATATATGACATCTACTAACTGATCTAAAAATAGAACCTGACAAAAACACAATCATACTTGGAGATCTCAATACACTATTGACGGCTTTAGATGGATCAACCAAACAGAAAATCAATAAAGAAATATCAGCCTTAAACAGCACACTGGACCAAATGGACATAATAGACATTTACAGGACATTTCATCCCAAAAAATCAGATTATACATTCTTCTCCAATGTGCATGAAACATTCTCAGCATAGACCAAAAATGGTGGGCCAAAAAACTAACATCAACAAATTCAGGAAGATTGAAATTGTACCAAGCATATTTTCTGACCATAAACCTTTGAAATTAGAATTTAACTGACAAAAGAAAATAAAAAAATGAACAAAAATATAAAAACTGAACAATACACTTCTAAAAAGTAACTGGGTCAAAGAAGAAATAAAAGCAGAAATCAAAAGATATATACAGACCAATGAAAATGACAACACAACATATCAAAATTTCTGGAATGTAGCGAAAGCAGTAATAAGATGGAAGTTTATATCATTACAGGCTTATATCAAGAAACAAGAAAGATCCCAAGTAAACACCTAAGATCACATCTTAAGGAATTAGAAAAAGAAGAACAAAGCAACTCAAAGTCAGCAGAATAAAGGAAACAGTAAAAATTAGAGCAGAACTAAATAAAAAAGAGTAAAAAACTAGAGAAAAAAATACAATAAAGAGCCGATTCTGTGAAAATATCAATAAAATTGACAAACCACTGACTAAACTCACTAAAAAAGGAGGATTCATATAAAAAAATTTAAAATGAAAGAGAAGAAATTACCACAGACATCACAGCTATACAAAGGATCATATTAGAATATTATGAAAGATTATATGCCACCAAATTCAATAACCTAGAGGAAATGAATAAACTCCTAGAACTATACAATCATCCTAGACTGAGTCACAAAAAAGTGGAAAACCTAACTAGACCTTTTTGTAAACAAGAAGGAAATAGAAAAAACTATCAAAAACCTCCCCCAAAATCAGAAGTCCAGGACCAGATGGCTACACTAGTGAATTCTACCAAATATTCAAAGAATTTTGGTCTCAAAGTCTTCCAAAAATTGAAGAAGAAGCAATACTCCCTAACACATTTTATGACGTCAATATAACTGTCATACCAAAACCTGGCAAGGGCAACCCAAAAAAAGAAAACTACAGACCAATATCCCTAATGAATACAGATGCAAAAATCCTAAACAAAATACTAGCAAATTGAATACAACAACACTTTAAAAAAATAATACATCATGATCAAATGGGATTCAATTCAGGAGCACAAGAATGGTGCAACATATAGAAATCGATCAACATAATACACCACATCAACAAAACAAAGAACAATAACCATATGGTCCTATCAGTAGATGCAGAAAAGGCATTCAGTAAGATACAACACTGCTTTATGTTTAAAACACTCAATAAAATCAAAATACATAGAAGGAAAGTATCTCTACATTAGAAAGGCCATATATGATAAATCATTAGCTAATATCATATTTAATGGTGAAATAATGAAGGTTTTTTCCTCTAAAATCAGGAACAAGACAAGATTGCCCACTCTCTCCACTCTTATTTAACATAGTTCTAGAAGTTTTAGCTAGAGCAATCAAGCAAGATAAAGAAATAAAAGGCATCATATTGTGAAAGAAGTAAAGGTATCACTTTTTGCAGATGACATAATCTTGTATGTAGAAAACCCCAAAGACTTCACCAAAAAACTATTTAGACAATAAATCAAAACACTAAAGTCACAGGATACTAAATCAATATACAAAATCTATTATTTTCCTATACACTAATAATGAAAATTCAGAAAATGAACTAAAAAAAAACAATTCCTTTTAAAATTGCAACAAAAAGATAATAAAATACCTAGGAATAAACTTAACAAATTATGTGAAGGACCTATACACTAAAAACTATAAAATATTATTTAAAGAAATTGAAAAAGACACAATGAAATAGAAAAATACTCCATGTTCATGGATTGGAAGAATCAACATAGTTAAAATGGCCATATTATCCGAAGCAATATTCAAATTAAATGCAAACCTCATTAAAATTCCAATGTAATCTTTTAAAGAAATAGAACAAAAAATTACCAGGTTTGTATGGAACCATAAAAAAACCTGAATAGCCAAAGCAATCCTAAGGAAAAAGTATGAAGCTGGGCCTGACCGGGTGGTGGCACAGTGGATAGAGCGTCGGACTAGGATGCACAGAACCCAGGTTCGAGGCCCCGAGGTCGCCAGCTTGAGTGAGGGCTCATCTGGTTTGAGCAAAAGCTCACCAGCTTGAGCCCAAGGTCGCTGGCTTGAGCAAAGGGTTACTCGGTCTGCTGAAGGCCCGCGGTCAAGGCATTTATGAGAAAGCAATCAATGAACAACTAAGGTGTCGCAACACGCAACGAAAAACTAATGGTCGATGCTTCTCATCTCTCCATTCTTGTCTGTCTGTCCCTGTCTATCCCTCTCTCTGACTCTCTCTCTCTGTCTCTGTAAAAAAAAAAAAAAAGAATGAGGCTGGAAGTATCACACTATAGGACTTCAAATTATACCATAGAGCCACAATAATCAAAACAGCATGGTATTGACAAAAAAATAGACATACAGACCAGTGGAACAGAATCAAGAGCCCAGGAATAAAACCACATATATATGAACAAATAATCTTTGACAAAAAAGCCAAAAACACACAATGGAGAAAAGAAAGCTTCTTCAACAAATGGTGCTGGGAAAATTGGAAAGCCACATGCAAAAGAATGAAACTTGACTAGAATTTGTCTCATGCACAAAAATTAATTCAAAATGGATCAAAGACCTAAATATAAGATCTGAAACAATAAATTACATAGAAGAAAATGTAAGTGCTAAACTCATGGACCTTGGCTGTAGAGAAAAATTTATGAATTTGACCCCAAAGTAAAGGGAAGTAAAGGCAAAAATAAATGAATGGAATGATATCAAACTAAAAACTTCTCCACAGCAAAAGAAAATGACAACAAAACAAATAGGCTGCCAACTAAATGGGAGATGATATTTGCAAACAACAGTTCCGCTAAGGGGTTAATATTCAAAATATATAAAGAACTTACAAAGGTCAGCAACAAACAACAAACAATCCAATTAAAAAATGGGGAGAAGACTTGAACAGATTCATCTCCTAAGAGAACAAATGACCAACAGATATATGAAAAGATGCTCATCTTCACTAGCTATTTGAGAAATGCAAATTAAAACAACAGTGAGATATAACCCCACTTCTGTTAGATTGGCTATTATCAATGAGACAGGTAATAACAAGTGTTGGAAAGGCTGTGGAGAAAAAGGAATCTTCATTTACTACTGGTGGGAATACAAACTTGTACAACCAATATGAAAGAAAATATGGTGGTTTGTCAAAAAACTAACAGAACTACCATATGACCCAGCAATCCCTGTACTGAGTATCTACCCTAAAAACTAAAACATTGGTATGTAAAGACACATGCAGCATTATTCACAGTGGCCAAGACATGGAAACAACAAAAGTGACCTTCAATAGTGGACTGGATAAAGAAGATGTGGTACATATATACAATGGAATACTACTCAGCCATAAGAAATTAGGACATACTGCCATTTGTGAAAACATGGATGGACCTTGAGAACATTATGCTGAGTAAAATAACTAAATCAGAAAAAATTAAAAAAACTGTATGACTTTACACATAGGTGGGATATAAAACTGAGACTCATGGACATAGATAAAAGTGAAGTGATTACCAGGGGGAGGAAGTTGTAGGGGAAGGGGATGTGGGGGAGGGATGGGGGAATAGTGTAAAGAGGGATAAATATACAGTGACAGAAAATGATTTGACTGTGGGTGATGGGTACACAACATAATCAACAGTTCAAGTGCTATAGAAACATTCACCTGAAACCTATGTACTCTTATTCATCAATGTCACCCTGTTAAAGTAAATTTTCTAAATAAAATTAAAACATACACACACAAATTCGAGCAAATTCTTTCAGGAAGTAAGATGTCTTCAAGAACTAATTTTCTAGTGTCTACATTCTCTCTTAAGTATACTTTCTTGCTTTCTTGACTTTTCCTGTGTGTGGGCAATGCTCTCCCCTAGGTCCTAATTGATTATTCCTTTATGTGTTCACAGATTCTGAAGGGTCCTTGTCTTTTTTTTTTTTTCTTTCATTTTTCGGAAGCTGGAAACGGGGAGGCAGTCAGACAGACTCCCACATGCGCCCGACCGGGATCCACCCGGCATGCCCACCAGGGGGCGATGCTTTGCCCCTCTGGGGCGTTGCTCTGTTGCATCCAGAGCCATTCTAGCGCCTGAGGCAGAGGCCACAGAGCCATCCCCAGCGCCCAGGCCATCTTTGCTCCAATGGCGCCTCGGCTGCGGGAGGGGAAGAGAGAGACAGAGAGGAAGGAGAGGGGGAGGGGTGGAGAAGCAAATGGGCACCTCTCCTGTGTGCCCTGGCCAGGAATCAAACCCGGGACTCCTGCACGCCAGGCCGACGCTCTACCACTGAGCCAACCTGCCAGGGCCTGGTCCTTGTCTTCTTTGCTTAGTTTATTAATATAGTAACTTTGGGAAGAGTCCTTTGTATAAGATTATCTATGGTCATTGGACAGACATGTCCTGGCTTCCCAGGGCCATCTCACAGGCTCAACAGGCTGTGCACAGTGATTCCGGGGCTGCCTGTGGCCATGTGTATACCACTGGTCCAGCTAGAGTCCACACTTTCAGAAGGAATAGTTGGAGTGTTTGTGACATCCAGGCATATCTGGGACACGTTGCTTTTGCATCCCGTTCATTTGAATCTCAGTAGCACCTAAGTTCTACTTTATGGCTCACAGTCTGAAATGGTATATAAGGTTTGGAAGTAAGCTTAAGATGACAATGATGATCTCTGTATTGGTTATTTTCATATCAATTAACTTGATTTAATTTACTTTGCAAATTATATTTCATTTCTACATAAGCTAGTATATGCAAAACCCAGTCTTGTATAAAAACTTTATATCTTAAGTTGAATGCAACAGTTTGATTGTAATTTTAAGCATTTATCTTCATCGGTAAACAAAAGCCTCATAGCAAATATTAAATGTGACAGTAAATACATGTCTTAAACAGTGTCAGACAAATGATGTTTTAAGAAGATGACAAGGAAAAGTGAGGTCTGCTTGTCCCTTGTCGCATAAGTGGGAGCAGGATATTGGCTTGTTTTATTTGAAGAAAATGGGAAGTTTCCAGCAACAGTGAGTGTAACTCTCTGCCCCTCCACATTCTTTGGACTGAAGGACACGCTGTCATTATACAGCAGACCAATGCCCTTTATTACGCTTGTTCCCTGTCCCTTGGCTTCATCTGAAAGAGGCAAGGAGGAAAGAGTCTGTCTCCTGAAAAATTCTGAAGGTTCCAAAGATCATCTCAAAGAACCTAATTTATTTTCCAGCAGCCACTCGTAAACCCAAGGGCTATACAGATCTCAGTCAAAAAAGATAGTCATTGTTATACAATCCAAAGCATTGGGATTAAAACTCTGTAGGAACATTTAGTCACTAGAAACACATATAGATAGTACTTTATTGATATATATCTTACATAAAATATTCTTGATGATTGGAAAGGAAAGAGGCACCACATCTGAGAAATGGCAGCTCCTACCAAATGCGTGAACGGGCAGCAAAGCCGATTTGTTTCTCACTGTCTTTCTAGATCCTGTTGTTCCTGGGATAAGGCTGTCCTGTTTCTCGTTTCACCGTGCACCTGGCAGCTCTGCAGAGGAATGAAGAGACTGGTAAGAAGCAAAGTAGGAGCTTTCCAGCCATTTGGTTGGCACCGTGCTTTCAAAAATGAGTTATATCACTTCAAAGTTCCTGAGACCTCCCATCATCTACTGAAAAAGGGAGGAAGAGAAAGTCAGACACCAAGTGCTTTATTATTTTTTTCAAAAAGGATAACAATAACAAGTAGTTGTTTCACATCTTATCTGGATCTTTGATAGCTAAATTTTGAACTTAGATGTCAATTTTCAGTTTTTAAAAACGTACCTGGTGTCAAATAGGAGTCACATTTCTGCCACCTCCTTTCTTTCTTGTTCAGCCTAATCCCTCCAGCAAGCATTTCTCTATTTCCCTTGTCTTGGGTGACAACGTATGCCAAGCAGGGTGTTTCTCCCATATCTCTGATTGTCAAGAGCGATGTTGGTAGAGCATGCCTTCAAGCATCATGGTTGTGTTGAGGAAAAGGGTTGTCAACAGCAAAAAGTAAGCTCCCTCTGCCGGCTGTGGGCTACCTCTGCAGAAAGAAATGTATGAATAACTACTTAGAGGCTGATTCTTCCACTCTCCTGTCCAGCCAGGAAAGCCTTTTTCACAATGGAGGTAAAGAGGGTCAAGAAACCTGAGACCTCGGACAACCCAACAGGCAAAATGCTGGACTGGACCCCTCTGAGGATACTCTTTGCGGTTTCACATGCAAAAGCTGGGATCCTGGACAGAGTTAAATGATAAGGTTTATCACTCTGAAAGGGACAGATGGCAGACATCCCCTGAAATAGCTTTTCTGGAAGAGTAACACATGGTAGATTGCATTAATTGTAATAATCGCATTTTATGCTTTGATAAAAACTGGCAAACACCTTCAAAGCTCTTCTAATCATGGCAGATTAGCACCGGTCCCCTTCGCAGTGAGAGGTGGAGTGCTGAGGCTTTGGCCTCTGCTAAAAGGCTGCAGGGTTAAAAGAGCCCAGGAAGGACTGGCTCAGGAAAGAGATGACCAGCTGAAGCCCTGGATAGACACAAGATGGAAAAGGATCTAGTCTCATTTGGGGCCAAGGTGAAGGTATTTCTTGTAGGTACATATTTGGTTAATTTAGCAGTCATAGTAATAAGAGTTTACAGATGCTCCTCCCTCAGCGTACACTGCAGATGAAGGTGATGTTGGTATCATAGCTTCCGCCCTTTCAAACTCAAAGGAGCATGGGAGGGCAATGGAGAGCAAGCTTTCTGATAACATTGCTCTCTTCTTCTCTTTTAAAAAGTAACTATGTAATAGGAGGAGACTTACTGTTGTGTCACGAAAGCGAGATCTCCTTTTCTCCTTCTATGAAGCCTCCACGTCCTTGCTCTGTTGCCCCTCCCTTCGCCTTATGTTGAGTCAAACCTCTGCTTTGTGTATAGAATTAGTCTACAACTTTGGGTGTTTTTCCATCATTTCAATCTTTCAGGAATAGTTATATCTTTCTCTCATCATTCTTTCCACAAATGCAATGGACATTTATGGAGAATGTACCACAGGTTTCAGGCATTCTCTCAGTTGGGGCACATTAATTGACATGTGCTTTATAGCTAACTTTTTTTTGTTCCAGACATTATTTATGGCACTTTTGTAATATCTAATTTAAGCCTCAAAGCAACCCTGTGAGGTTATTATCACCTGTTTTCCCAATCAGACACCCGAGACCCAGACAGATGAAGTAGTTTTCTCAAGGTCACATAACTCATACGTGGCAGAGGTAAACCTTGAAACCAGGTCTACCTCCAGAACCCCTGTTCTTCATGGTCTGTACCTCAAAGAACTAAGACTATAATGGTGTGGGTGGGAAAAATGGTAATTAAGCAAACAATTTCAGCCCAAGATGTCAAAGGCCCTATATACATATACACATTTTGGCGGGAGGGATCAGCAAAGTTTTTCTGTCAAGGGCCAGATAATTAATATTTAGGCTTTGTGGGTCATAGCGTCCCTGTGGCAACTACTCAACTCCACCACAGTAGCAAGAAAAAAAGCTATAGACAATATGCAAACAAAGGAGGTGGTTGTTCCAATAGAACTTTATTAATTCAAACAAGTAATGGGCTATATTTATTTATTTATTATTTTGACAGAGACAGAGAGAGAGAGAGAGTCAGAGAGAGGGACAGACAGACAGGAAGGGAGAGAGATTTGAGGCATCAGTTCTTCGTTGCAGCTCCTTAGTTGTTCAGAGATTGCTTTCTCATATGTGCCTTAACCAGGGGGCTAGAGAAGAGCAAGTGACCTGTTGCTCAAGCCAGTGATCTTGGGTTTTAAGCCAGCAACCTTTGGGCTCAAGCCAGTGACCATGGGGTCATATCTATGATCCTACACTCAAGCCAGTGACCTCTTGCTTAACTGGTGAGCCCAAGCTCAAGCCGGATGAGCCACTGCTCAAGCTGGCGACCTCGGGGTTTCAAACCCCGGTCCTCCACGTCCCAGTCCAACGCATTCACCACTGCACCACTGCCTAGCCAGGCATTAATGGGCTATATTTAACCAACAGGACTGTAGCTGGATAACTACTGTGCTCTGTGTTGGACATTACAAGCACCAGCTCTGCGTACAAGTGAGAGGCAGATGCTTGAGTTGTGCCTTGACTATCAGGCAACAAAGAAAGACAATGACATCCTGAGCAGAAAGAAAGAGCTTTGAGAATTGAGACATCTGACACAAAATGGATTATCTGGAAAAACGTGAAATTGCGAATGACAAGAAATGTATAAGACAATGGCAGAAAACAAGTGTGGAATAGAAGATTTGTACCTATGTTAACAAACAGTTTACTGTGGAATGTCTGCTTTCAGAATGCAGTTTACTGTGTATATTTGGTGGGCTTTTTGTTTTCCTGTGTGAACAACTTGTTTTTTACCCCTGATACAACCTGGATATTTTCCTCTAATCTGTAGCATAGGAAATGTCTTTCATACGCCATTTTATCAGCAAAAGGAAGAAGAGAAATCACGGAGGGTCTAGCATTTACACAGGCATAAACGTGGCCAGAGGAACATGGTATTCCAGAGACACTGGACTGCAACAGTGTAAGAGATGCTCAGATGAAGATGAGGACAAATTTTTGTCTTTTGTGAAACCCCGTGGGTGCAATTTTGCCATTAGCCAAGATGGATGTTTGGATGCTGTGACATGAGAAATCTTTGAGACACCGGCGGCATTACAAAACTGCTGCAGGGAGACAGCGCTGATTCCATTCTTTTTCCTGGGCTGTAAGTCAACTCAAGTTGCCCATGACAGCTTGCTGATGAAACATGATTTATAATCTTCACAGACACATGTCCAAGCTATTAAGTTTATTAGAATGACTGCATAAGTCTGAAAGCGGTTGAATATTGTGTTGGATTCCAGTCTCTAAAATCAAATGATCTTCCCGGGAGTAAATGCAGGGCAGCCTCTCATGGCAGTGTGAGCCTCTCGCTGGGATGGGTGGAATGATAAATCGATTTCCCTTGAAACAACAGCATGTCCCCTGTATGCAATCAGGGCAGTCCCTTGATTTTAAGATTCTCTATCTGGAAAAAATAAAGTTTCAACTGAAACATCAAGATAATTAAATATTATTCCTAAGTCAGGTGCCAGGCCAAGGTGCAGGTTTTCTCAAAAGAGACAATCTAAAGGTATTATATGATTCTAATGACCCTATCCACATCTAATGAAAAAACGGGTGTAAAAGTGTACATTGAGCCCCGCTTCCCCACACCCACCCAAGGGAGCAGGTGGAGAGACTGTACTCTGAACTTGCAACCTACGGGGGCCTGTCAGGACCCCCACAGTTAGAATGACCCGCCAGGCTCAGTTGACTGGTACTGGCTAGCCCAAGAAAGAATGGCCTGTGAGAGGCTGTCAGAGCCAAGGGATCCACTAGTGTTGCTTACAGACCTGAAATGGGTCATGTGGGAGAGAGCTGAACAGTGATAGTGTTAACTCAGTCCAAGACAGCCTCACAGCAGAGGAGAGCCTTCAATGGGAAGAGGGTGGAGGTAAACGTACATTCACAGAAGTGGAGGAAACAGCCATTAGAAACCACAGGGAAGTAAGACTGATTCTCTTGTATTCAGGGAATTGTAGGTCAGACAGCCTTGAAGATATTGCCAGACAGCCCAAAGAAGCATCCACAAAAGAAAATGGTCAACATCTGTCAGGCTAGAAAGCATGAAACCGAACTTTAAAAGTCCCAGTCAAATAAGAGCTTTCCTGCCCACCTTCCACCCTCACTATGAAGCCCTGCCCTGCTCTCTGCTCCCATGGTGGGGGTGTCAGAACCTCCCCTTAGCAACAGGGGGGAGGAGGAGGAAAGAAGATCAAAGTAAGGAAACAGAGCAGAAAATAACCACCCTACCTTCCCAGACAACAGCATCTGGACTCCAGATGGAAAGAGGAAAAGCATCAACTTTGATCATCTTTAAAGTAGTGAGTCTTCCATGCAACTAGACATTCTCATCACTAACCTGACTCTGTGTTATGACCTAAGAATGATCAGAGAAGTCATGCGGTCTGCCAATATCTTCATCAAACATAAGCATCTAAGGAGCCTCACTAACCCTAACTTCAGCAAAAGGGAAATAAAGTTGCTTTGATTTTGCATTTGTCCTTGGTCCTGAATGTAGCTGCCCCAAAACCCATTTTTTGCTCTCCTCCCTGTCTTCAGTACCTTAGCTGTGTGGTAGCTGAATTCTGAAATGGCTTCCAAATCTCCCACTGCTGGTATATACACTCATGGGGAGAATTACCCCTTGATTAGGTCATGTTGTCTAAGACTTGATTAGACATGCTGCCTAAAACCCTCAGCAGTCTGAAGAGGAGGAATCTCCTGCTGGCTTAAAAGAAGAAAGCTGCCATGTTGTGTGAGAGCTTGCTGGCTAGGACATGAGCGCGACCTCTAAGAGCCTCTCTAGAGTTCATAGCCAGCAAAGAAACTCAGTCCTACAACTACAATGAGTTTAATTTTGTCTATAGCTTAAAAGAGTGTGGAGGATGAGCAGAGCCTCATGAAAGACCCCAACCCCAGATCACACTTTGATTTTCATGTGTGTGACCCCGAGTAAAAGACCCTCCTCACCCATGCCCACATTCCGACCCAGGGAAAGTATGAAAGAATAAATATATGTTGCTTTAAGCCTCTAAGTTTGTGACACTTAGTTACATAGGTATATAAAACTAATATAGGAGAGTTAATTCTGGAGGCTGCTTTTCCAGGTTCCTGTGTTAGCTGGGCTCTAGCTGGGCTCACAAGAAGTACTGCAGAGAGATGGAGGTGATTTCCCTGCCTCTCTGCTGCAGATGGCCTTCGGGATAGTCACTGTGTTTCCATGGTAGTTCCAGCTGCCATGAGGTAAGAACTACCTTCCCACTGCCTCCCCTCAAGCCCCCTCCTACTGGTTAGAGACATTAAACACCACTACAAGCAAGATGGAGAAAGGAAGCAAATAAGGGAGGCGGAAACAGAGAAGACGCTTAGCACATGTCTCCCTGCCTGCAGGCTTCAGTAATCCCAACTCTTCTCACTGTCCTTGCTCCTTGATGTTGCCAATTTTAGGCTCACCTCACTGTCATATGTTTAGCTTCTCATTTGTTCCAAACTTGGGTAACCTACTCCGATTAAAAACCCTCTTTTCTAAAAACTCAAATGATTTCTGATTCCTGGTTAGACCCTGACTGATAGAACATCCATGAGTCATGCATATCCATCTGTTTGTTTATCTATCTATTTGCATGTAGATATATGTATATATATGAAAGTTTTTAGTAAAATAATGAACCAAAGCAGATTCAGTGGATCACCACCACTTCCAGAGTGCTCTCAGGTTGGTAATAAACTTCTAAAAGAATACAGTTGTGTTCATTTAGTAAAAACATGTTGAAGGCTTTCATAGACATATCTTTGATCTAATTGGCAATCCCATGTCTAGCCTTGCCATCTGACCTGTGTAATCAACAATCTTTGGGTATCCTTAGTCTTCTAAACTAGAAGCTGAGCCAGTTCCAGGGAATCTGAGGATAATTCTACCTCTTCCTCCTTCCCCATAATTCTCTCATGACTTTAGTATTGACTTATATCACTGGCCTAAATCAACAAAGCCCAGAATGAGCAAGTATCAGAAGCAAAGTTACCCATCCCAAGGTATCCTGGCTATTCAACAACATACTTTATCCATAGTAGAATAAGACATTTAAGAAAACTACTAATTTGAACATGCTGGCAAATTATCTTATGAAGGTAGACACACTTCCTCAAAGGGCTGAATTCTTAGACTGGTATAAAATTTCACATTTCTTGCCCCTTTTATTGCATACTATATGTAGCTTAGATTTAGAAAAAGAAAATGTTAACAGGAAGGGAAACTCAGATGCAAAGTGTCAGTAGTAACCCAACAAAAGTGACACTGCTGTACCACTTCTCTATTTAACATTTGTTATGCATTAAAGGCCAGTCAGTGGCCTGGACTATGGATGAGTGTCCCTACAGCTCTCAGCGTCTCACAGAGGTAAAGCTGTTTTGTGAATGCTGACCCAATCACTAGACCTACCAGATGTCCCACCCATCAGTAGCTTGATGATAGTATTAGGCAGACAGAAGGAAAGAATGATTCCTTGTGATCTAACTCATAGCAGAGGATCAGTACAGCCAACTCTTCATATGAAAGTTTTCTTTTATACTGGCCAGCGTACCCAGTATTACCAGGGAGAATCAGTAACACTGCTGTGGCAGTTCACTTCTGCCATTACCCACCCTGCATCATGAGAGAGTTGCCCACAAGAGAAGATGTTTTGTTGCAAATCAGCAGGCAATACAAAGCATCTGCCCTCTGTGATTCTGAACTCACAGTAGTGTTATGAGCAGAAAAAAAAAACACAAAAAAACGAGAACAATGAATTCAAACATAAGTCGATTGATTCTACAGTATGTTTTCTGTTGACTTTTTTTTTTTTTTTTTTTTTTGTATTTTTCTGAAGTTGGAAACGTGGAGGCAGTCAGACAGACTCCTGCATGTGCCCGACCGGGATCCACCTGGCATGCCCACCAGGGGGCGATGCTCTGCCCATCTGGGGCATCGCTCTGTTGCAACCAGAGCCATTCTAGAGCCTGAGGCAGAGGCCACAGAGCCATCCTCAGTGCCCGGGCAAACTTTGCTCCAATGGCGCCTTGGCTGCGGGAGGGGAAGAGAGAGACAGAGAGGAAGGAGAGGGGGAGGGGTGGAGAAGCAGATGGGCACTTCTCCTGTGTGTCCTGGCTGGGAATCAAACCCAGGACTCCCACACGCCAGGCCGACGCTCTACCACTGAGCAACCAGCCAGGGCCTTTTGTTGACTTTTGATGACTTCTTATGTCTGTAGGAAAGCTATGGCTGCAAATGGTAAATGAGCTTAGTCCTGACATGAATGTGGCTGATATTTTCATTTATGTTAATGAGTAAGAGGAAAGTGAAACAACAGAGAAGACATATGTTGGAATTTCATTCATTTATCGATGACAAGATGGATTTCTCTGCTGAATCAGGTAATAATTTTGAGTACTAGAAAACTGCCTCAATTTTTTTTGTGTGTGGGTCACAATATATTAGCTACAAATACAACAGAATTTTAAATTTCATCTGCATGGTTAACATTTGCCCTATCACTTCATCTTTTTAAATAGTAACTAACATTTACTGAGTAGTTATTATAAACCAGAAAGTATTCCAAGGCCTTTATAGACATTAAAACATCGAATCTTCATAATGACCTTATGAACTTGATAGTACTATTATTCTCACTTGACAGATGAAGAAATTGAGAGATAAAGGGGTTTCCTTGTCCACCCACAGTCCAAGTCACATAGTGTTCTCTCCAAAGCTGCCCCTTCAAACTTAAGTTCAGAGAGTCAATAAAAAACCTCAAACGTGTAGAGCTTGTCAATTGCTCTGCTGTAAATCTTTATGTAACCCTCAAGTGTTAACTGCTAAGCTGGAAGCTCACACAGGGTTTACACTGCATCCCCAGGAGTTCGTACAGTTTACAACACTTAGTAGGATCTCAAAAGATTATTTAAAGGACGAATAAGTCCTCTCTATCTTCCCTATTTGAAAATAAAGAAAAAATGAACATCCCTAACTTTTTGGGAATTATTCTATTAAAATTCCTTGTTTTTGAGTTTTTTGTTCCTTTTTTTCCTGATTTGTGATTTAGGTCTAACAATACCAACAAAGGCCTAAGGGTGCCTTCCAATACGTTTCCCTTCCTTGGTCAAGAACAGAAGAGCTGAAGGAAAAAAGTGAATCAGAAAATCCAAGTTACATTTCTGCTATTTAGAGTTTGGTATAAATTCCTAGTAAAGCATGGATTTGGGTGATGAGAAAGGGATCACTAATCCATTCTAAACTTGCCTTTTTCCTCCTCATATTTGTGCCAGTTACAGTTTTTCATTCCCCTCCACCATCTCCATTTTGATCCCAAGTGAATTCTGCCTTCTTTAGGTCTTTCCTTAACTATCACTTTGCTGGTATGTCCTTCCTTGGCCACCATATGCATTCTCTCAAATCACTATAATCTCTACCCTTTTAAAAAATTTTCTCTCAAACTCTCTTCATATTATATATATTTTATATATAAATTATTTACATAAAATTTATATTTTTTCTCCAAAATATTCTAAATACTATATGTTTATTTGTTCATTTTATGCCTCCTCTTCCTCCCCCTCCCACCCCAAAATGTAAGCTCCATGAGGGTAGGGATTTCTTTTGGTCTCTTTTATTTACTGTTATACCTTTAGCTCCTTGAACAATACTATGAAATCAATGAACAAATATATCAAGCACCTATTTTGAGCCACATATAATGCTAGGAATATGTTATCACTATCCTAATTCAGGCATAATTTTTATCTTTAAAATTTATATTGTCTAGGAAAGCCATGAAACAAAAATTAAGCAACTAATTAATTATAATTTTGTTCAGTTGTAAGAAAAATTACAGGGGTATTAACTTAATTTTAAAGTCATGGAAGACACTGTTTAGGCTGAGATCGAGAACAATAGCAACACAAAGCCGTCACCAAGCACGTGAGCATGTTGGAGTACAGTGACTCTTCTATAACAAAGTTGCTTGCTGACAAGACCCAGCCCATCATAAATTAATAAAAATAAAACCTTTAGGAATAAAGCAGATACGGTGCAGAACAAGCTGTAAGCATTAAATCTATTTAGATAAAGACTAAAAATCAATATAGTGGCAATTATGGTTACGGACCACAGTGAAAATAATATAAACCTTGACAATATAAATAACAGTAGATAACCACAAAAATAGGAAGAGATGGGAGACATTGGAGAAAGTGTAAGGGCTAATTTCCTCATCCTTTGTTGCAAGGAGTTAGGAGATTCTGTTAAACTCAAAGTATGTAGTTAGAAAATGTATAATGAGTTGTTTGTTTTCTTGAGTTTTGAGAAGTCTGCCTATATCCTGGACACAAATTCTTTCTCAGATATGTGCTTTGTAAATATCTAGTCCTAGTTTGTGGCTCATCTTTTCATGCTTTCAACAATTTCTTTTGAAGAACAGAAGTTTCATATTTTCAGAAGTCTAATTTAACACTGTAATAGCCTCAAGTTATGAACAACCCAAATGCCCATCAACTGGCAGTGACAAATTGTTTTATATACATACAATGAAATATTATGTAGCAATAAAAAAATACTACTGAGGAACACTATAGAGGAATCACAAAATAATTATGCTGAGTGAAAAAAGCCAGGCAACAAAGCGTGCATACTGTATGACTTCATTTATATGTAACTCTAGAAAATTCAAACTAATCTACACAATAGAAAGCACATCCCTGTGATGGGGCAGGGTGGCATGCAGGGGAGAGGAAGAGGTTTGCATGGGGCGGTAAGAAACTCGAGGATGAAGGAATGTCCACTCTCCTGAGTGTGGTCATAATTTCAGGGGTGTACACACATGCAAAACTTAGCATATTTTAACTGTTTAACTTGTATATTTTATGTACAATGGTACATTTTACGTGTAATTTATTGCATGCCAAGTATTTATTGGATGCTAAGTATATCTTAATGGAGCTTTATAAAGGAGAATGGTTCTAGTGATAACTTGTGTTTTTATTAACTTTACAGAGGTTTTTTAGAAAGTAATATTACTTGTGGTGAAGAAAACTTTGTTTTTCAATTTCCCCTTAGTTTCTTTTTATTATTTTATAAGTTCAAATAAACATAAAATTTTAACTTAAAATCTATGTATAATGCAATCCTTTTTTAAAAAAAATTATCCTTATTGGTCATTTTTGTAAAAATATACACAAAGTAATTTTTATTTCTATATATACCTGTGTGTAATATACATACATACATATATATATGGTTTTATATATATATGTATAGTTATATATACACACATATTGGTTATATAATATATATAAGATTACAAATATTAAACATAAATGATAGTTATTTCTTAGTAGTGGCATAATTTTTAAAAACTATATTTTGAAGTTCTCTGTATTGGTTGGGTTATATCAAGCATGCATTTTTTCATAAATAAACATAGTTATTATGTTATTATGAAGAAAAGGAGGGTGAGGAGAGGTATAAAAAGAGGGTCACGGGACAGGAGGAAGAACATTTGATGCAATGAGAGGACTACAGGGAACAGCACGCAGTAGGAGGGGTATCATGTGAAAACAGATAAACGTACAACCAAACCAACCAATAAGCACACACACACACACGCACGCACACACACACACACACACACACACACACACACACACACAGGAATATGAGGCTGTTCCCATAGATAAGGTGAGGACAGAAAGTGAGATCCTAATTATGTAGGACCTTGCAGGCTTTTTAAGGACTGAGGACTTCATCCAAATTTGAAACAGGAAAATACGATGAGCTGTGTGTATAATAAAAAGATCACTCCTTTTAAAGTCTGCCTAGATTGCTGCTGTTTACAGAGGCTTCGTAATAGGGGCCAAAAACAATCATTTCTAGAAAATCTAATTTAAAAGAAAGGAAGGAAGGAAGGAAGGAAGGAAGGAAGGAAGGAAGGAAGGAAGGAAGGAAGGAAGGAAGGAAGGGGAAGGGAAGGGGGGAGGGAGAGAAGAAGGGAGGGAGGGAGGGATGAAGGGAGGGAGGGAGGGTCATCACAGGGCTTTCTTTTGAAGTGAGGTGAGTTTTTCCAGTCCTACTTGACTCAGCAATGCAGTCAGCACGTCTGCGGGAGCCACTGTGGCACTGGAGGGGACTCTGGTCTTTGCTTTGGGTTCTACCACCAGCAGGGCATTATATAGACAGATGCATGTTTTCTTGCACCAGGGTTTGATCAGTTATGAAAAGTGAGATCCTCATTTAAGACAGGCAGAGAAGGGCAGGGAGAGAAGGAGAAGAAGCAAGGAAGAAAGAAAGGAAGACAGAGGGGATTGCAAAGCTGAGCATAGTTGAATGAGGTACACAATGGTGCTGAGGGCAGAAATGAGAGAGGAGGAAGGCAGGGAGGGTAGAAAAAGAAAAGAAACAAAATAAAATGAAAAGAATACCAGTAGACGTGGGTTGGTACCTTCAGTCCTTGGCCTAATTATTTAGCTTCATGGGTTAGGGCACCAAGTGATGGACCCTAAAGGGCTGGATTAGAACCATCACTGGGACTAATCAGTTTCACTGTATTCCCTGCTCACCTCAGCCACTTCTCATCACCTTGGGTCCTGTACTTCAGATGTTTAGTTTATCACCCTGAGATGATTTTCCTATAAAATGGAGCCATAGATATTTTTTCCTACCTCATGAGACTGCTTAAAAAAGATTTTCAGCCTGGTCTGTGGTGGCGCAGTGGATAGAGCGCCAACCTGAAACACTTAAGTCGCCAGGTGGAAATCCTGGGCTTGCCGGGTCAGGGCACGTACAACAAGCAACCAATGAGCAACTAGAGTGAAGCAACTACTTCTCATCCCCCCACACCATGCCCTGTAAAATCAATAAATAAAACCTTTTTAAAATCTGCATAATTTGCTTGAAGGAAGCTAGAATGTCTACATTTAAAACAGAACTGTCAATTCAGAGCTAATGTTTTTGCTTTTCCCAGTTTGCCAATAAACAAAGATAGACTAAGGGTCTACTTTTGTGTTCAAAAAGCTCTATTCTAAGTTCAAAGCTGTGGAGGAGACAAGAAGTAGATATTATAAAGAGTTGTTTTTATTAAAACTCACAACTTCTGGTATTCAAATTACAAGAAAATGAAAAGGCAAGAACCTGATTAGAGAAAATACAGCAGGTCCTAGAATAACGTCATTTTATTCTACATAATTTTGTTATAACATTGATGAGATGCTGCAGGAATTTAACTCTTGTTTATATCAATTATCTTATGGTAAAATTGGTTTTTTTATGTGCTCATTCACTTAAAGTCACAAAACCTATCAACAATGTTAAGAAAGGACTGACTACACACACAGACACACACACACACAGTCACGCACCACTTAACAATGCAGATACATACAGTCTAAGAAATGCATCATTAGGAGATTTTTGTTGTGAGTATCATAGAGTGACTTACAGAACCCTAGATGGTACAGCCTACTACATACGTAGGCTATATGGTATGACTTACTGCTCCTAGGCTAAAAGACTGTACAGCGTGTTACCATACAAAATGCTATCAAGAGACGTGGTCAATGTGAGATCTTTGAGGCTGCTGTTGCTATAGCATACTATGTTAGAGCAAACTTAATTTTATAAGCAGAAAAGATACACTCTAACAATAAAAAGTGCAGTACAGTAACTACATAAACAATTAATATCATCTGTCATTATCATACTCAAGTATTATGTCCTATACATAGTATCATTACCAAGTATCTTGTACTATACACAATTGTATGTGCTACACTTTCACACAGCTGGCAGCACAGGTTTGTTTAAACCAGCATCACCACACATGTGTGAGTAATCAGCTATGATGTTATACAGCTATGATATCACAAGGCAATAAGAATTTCTCAGCTCCATTATAATCTTATGTGACCACTGTTGTCTATTCTATCTATCTATCATCTATCATCTCTCTATCTATCTATCTACCTACCTGACAAAGGACTATATCTAGAAAATATGAATAACTTTCACAACTCCACAATAAGTTGAACAACCCAATTGTTTAAAATAAGATAAAGATACGAATGTACACTTTACTAGGGGAGATCTATGCATATCTGATAAGCACATGAAATGATGCTCAACATCAGTTGTCATCACCCGCACTTTGCTATCATTACAAACCCATTAGAATGTCTGAAATTACAAAGATGAGACAATACCAAGTGTTGACAAATATATGGAATAGCTGGTGGTGAGGATATTAAACTGTTCAACCTTTTTCAAAAACACTTCAACAGTTTCTTATAAATATACACGTACCTTGTGCCCTACCATGCTAATAATGCATATTTACCCAAGAGAAATAAATACATATGTTCACAGAAAGATTTATTCATGAATGTATAAAGCAGCTTCATTTATGATAGCTAAAAATCTAAATAGTCCCATCATCAAGTGAATGGATAAACACATGCACTACCTTCATATAATGGAATACAAACAAGCCAAAAAAAAAAAAAAAAAAAAAGGAATAAACTATTGATACATGTAACAATCTAAATGAATTTCTAAAATACTATGCTGAGTAAAATAGACACAATATACCACATTCCGTAAGATTCAATTTATATAAAACTCTAGAAAAGACCAATCCAATCAATAGTAACAAAATAGTTTAGCAGGTGCCTATGGTTGAGGAGAAGAGGAAGTGGACTAAGAAGAGAGAAAATAAAAAGGATAACTTTTGGGGTGATGAAAATGTCCTATACACCTCGATTGTGGTGGTGGTGGTTACATTTGTGTATAAATTTGTCAAAAAGTATTGAATTGCATGCTTAAAATAGGTACATTTTATTGTCTATAACATATACCTCAATAAAATTGAATTAACTTAAAAAAGAAAAGAATCCTTATATCAAAACCTTTCAGTATAAGAAGCATTGTATCCTTAGGGTACTTTGTTCCAAATTATATCAGTTTGAGGACAGGGAGAATTTTCTAGGTAGGGGATCTTAAAGCTTGTTCTAATATTAACATACTTTCTATATTAATGTTACCATCAATCTTATCTCAATCTATAAAGTGACAAAGATGCTAAGTAAATCAAGTCGCATACCAATTCCTTCACCTGACATCTTGATTATCCCTTATAATGTCATGTGCCTTCAAACAAATCAAATTTTATCCTAAGAAGTACTATTCATAATATTTGTGCCACAGGTTGTACATTTACTGTGCATACTGGCCAATAGCAAGGTTTTTTACATTTAAGAGACGTAAGTGACATTTGAAAAATATCTGAGATAAAAAATAGAGTAGATGAGGAGTTTCCTTAATCAGTTTAATCTTCGAGAAATTGATTATCACAGTTTAAAACTGATCGCTGGGAGTATTTTTAAGGTCTTGGACTACCGTGAAAAATCAATGTATTACAAATGATCATTTATATTATAAAGAGAGAATTAATAATAAAAAGCTACTTTTTCATATCTTTTCTACTCAAATTATTTCTAATTACTGTCACCCATTCCTTTGTGAAATTCTTGCCATTACTTTTCCATTCCAAGTTTGAGCTCTGGGGTGTTCACAGAGAGCAAAAATTGTGCTACTGCAGAGTGATGGTTGCAGCAAAACAACAAACTTTAGTCACTCCTAAAGGTGACATTTCCTTGCGAGTGCTCCTTGTGTGGCTCCAATTATACCCCTGTCAACCAACATGTGGTAGAAAGGTCCCCTCTGGTCTCAAGAGCCAACAGGTTGCAGTGCAAGATACAGGTTTTTCACTTGCCCCTCGTTTCCATTTGCAGCAATTAGGGAAACGGAATGATAGGGTTGACTTGAGAGTCTTCTAGAATTAACCAATACCAACACCCTGCCTGATGTGGAAGACAGGTTTGTTGGTCCAGTAAATCTGCTGGACCCTATTCAGTTACAATCTTCATTCTTATTTGGGCCAAAACCATCGCTTCCCTAAAATAAACCAGCAAGCGTCTATTGTTCACGAGGTGCTGTAGAAAGAGTTTTAATTTAATCCTCTGAATCTCTCTACTTTTTAAATTTTTTTCTTGAAATAAAACAGACTCAGAGTGGTTATATAATATCCCCAAGGACACACAGCTAATAATTAGAAGAGGTAGGAGTCAAATGTAATCTGTCTGCCCCCAAAGTCACCAAGGCATGTAACTTTTCTTATTGGAAAATTGACACCTAAATATTTGGAATTCAAGGAAGAGAGATTTTGCAGAAGAATATTCCATGACTCATACCAAAATTATAAACTAGGGTATAATCTTAACCTTGCAATATACTGCAAAAATATTAAAATAGGAATAGTAGTTATATATGTTCATCCACTACTAATACTACTAATTTTCAATAACGTTGATTCAAATAAATTCATTTCTTAACAGCTAATGAGGAAACATTTTGGAGGGTAGACTGGCAGCATCTTAACAAATTTAGATTGTATAATTTTTTACTTAGTGTTTCCACGTCTAGGATCTGTCTTACAGTTAAACTTGTACAAGTATTGATCATCTACCTATCATCTATCTATCATCTGAATATATAGATATATACAAAAAACATTTTTTTTTACAAAGGTGCTTATAGGAGCAAAAAACTGAAAGAATTCAAGGAGCCATCACTGGGGAGCAATAATAGGTGGGTATAAGACTCATGGACATAGATAAAAGTGAAGTGGTTACCAGGGGGAGAGGGTGTGGGGGAGGGGTTGGAGAAGGGAGTAAAGAGGGACAAATATATAATAATGAAAAATGATTTGTGTGTGATGGGTATACAACATAATCAACAGTTCAAATGCTATAGAAACATTCACCTGAAATCTATATACTCTTATTGATCATTGTCACCCTGTTAAATTTAATTTTCTAAATAAAAATTGTTAAAAAAGAAAGCTGGGTAGGAGTTATAAAAGAAATAAAAAGAAAAGTTTTGCTACATTTATTGAATGACATTACTATGTAGGTTTAAAAAAAAAAGAGGTAGATTTACATGATTTAGGAAGTTATCCAAAATATATTGGCTGGGAACATATATTACATAACATTATGTATACCACTTTGGTTAAAATAAAAAATATATATTTGTATGTGAGTATAGAAATCTGAGAGGATACATGCTATTCGTTAACAGTGGGTACGTCTGTGGAAAAATATTGATGCTATAAGAAGGAAGTGGGATTTTTGTTATCTTAGGTACTCCTGGATGTTCGCAATGAGAATGTGCGTGTGTTTGCTTCAATAAAAACAAGGCACCTGAATTTAATTCATTACTTTTTATAATATATTTTTATCTCAACTTAAAAACCTAAATGAATAGATCAAAACGGTAACAATGGTCATGGATGTCTGGGAATTGGGACTAAGGATCATTTTTAATTTTGTGCTATATATATTTTCATACTTTAATTTTCATTAATGAATATGTATTAGAATATGTGTTAATTTTATTATCATAATGGTTTATGTGAGACCTTAGAAAAACATCCTCTCTCTGGAATGTGGCTCTACCAGTCATGCTGAATGCGCTAGCCTGAAGCTGAAGGGTGTCCTTTAGCACATTAGACAAAACAACACACTCTCCACATTTGGCCTAACCATATGAAAAACAGTGTTTGGTTTTCTGAATATCTATAGGCACATTCTTACATCTCTGATGGCTTGAGGATATTTGTTTGGGGAAATGATCAATTAACACAAATTTATTATGCACTTGTTTTTTTTTAAAGATCTCAAAGGTAGTTTATTTTTTTTTATTTTTTATAAATAAATTTTTATTTTAATGGGGTGACATCAATAAATCAGGGTACATATATTCAAAGAAAGCATTTCCAGGTTATCTTGTCATTTAGTTCTGTTGCATACCCATCACCCAAAGAGAGATCGTCCTCCGTCACCCTCTATCCAGTTTTCTTTGTACCCCTCCCCCTCCCCCTCTCCCTCCTTCCCTCCCCCCACCCCCCGTAACCACCACACTCCTGTCCATGTCTCTTAGTCTCATTTTTATGTCCCACCAATGTATGGAATCCTGCAGTTCTTGTTTTTTTCTGATTCACTTATTTCACTCCACATAATGTTATCAAGATTCCACCATTCTGCTGTAAGTGATCTGATGTCATCATTTCTTCTAGCTGAATAGTATACCATGGTGTATATGTGCCCCATATTCTTTATCCAGTCCTCTATTTTTTTACAGTGATTAAATGCCTTTAAGCAAACTCTTGGCCAATACAGCAAGAATCCATAAAAGAGTAGTGTCCTTAACATGTTCACCAAGTCCAAGTTGGCCCCATCACCATGCCAAATCCCTGAAAAATGCAACCCAACCACAGTTCAGTCTGTTAGGAGCTGTTACAGGGAGCAGGAGTCCAGGAAAAGTCCACATCCAGGAAAAGTCCACATGGCACTGGAGTTGTCACCATTTATACTTTGCAGCTCATGTCCAAGTCCCAATGACCGCAGCTTCTAGCTGGTAATGATTCAGGTAGACTGGAAAAGCCATTTGCAGCATGCGTGGATATGGAGCTTCTGTTCTCCTTTGCCTGGAGAGATGAGACCAGGTTGCTTTTCCTTGGAGCTCTGTGACTGTGGCATAGTAAAGAGAACCTTGGGATACACTAAGCTGGGTGGCAAAGGTAAATTCATAATAGAAGTTGGCAAAAGGGGGAAAGAGAGCTCTAAATTAGGAGTAGGTCCCAGTCTGAAATATGAGTGGGGCATTGAGGTAGGAGGGATAAAGAAAACACTATATATTAACCAAAGCAGCAGAAAATAGGACTATCAACACCCACAACAGAGATCTTTGAGGGAAGAATAAAGAACCTGACTATTCAGGCAAGACATAGTTAAGTGGCCCTTGTGCAAATGAGATCAGTTTACCTGCTTCTTGGAAGAAATACCCTAGGCTCATCCACAGTGTCATAGATGGGGCCGACGGCCCTGGGCACCTTCAGCCTTCAGTGGCAAACCCCAGCTTTCTGGGCAAGGTTAGGTCATAGGTGGCTGGAGCAGGGCTGGAAGAGACTGAATCCTCCCTTAGAGGAGTGAGGGGGAAGCCTACCTTCCAGTGTCCCTGTTTTCTCACAGCAGAGGCATGTAAGCCTGGCAGGCTTTAGCTCAATGACCTTCCTTTCCACTATTGAAGCAGGATCCAGATGGCATCCTATGAGACCCCTTTGGGGCGTTGGAGCCTCTAAGGGTGTATCCTAAAAGCTGGTAGTTCCTATTATGCACTTGTTTTGCTTGGTAGGCAAGTGCAGTTGGAGAATACAATAATAGGACATGGAACTCATCTTCAGGGAGAAGGCCAGCAGCTTGTGGAGCAGGGAAATATGTACACAAGGAATAGCAGACACAATCCAACACAACTGCTGAAGGTTTTGTATGTGGAGTACAGATTAACAAGCACCCAGACATCCGGAAGAGTCAGAAGAGATTCAAAGGGTAGACAGGGCTCACGGCAATGTCGCCCACTTGCCTCATTTGACACAGGAGGAGACGCCTCAGCCTTAGGGAGCTGACGCTACTCAGCAGAGCTCAGACTGACCCGCTTCTTGTACACATTTGATGAGGCTAGGTTTTCTTAATCTTGCCAATCTTGAATTTGGGGCCAGATAATTCTTTGTTGTGAGAGGCTGTCCTGTGCATTGCAGAGACAGGCCAGTAATACCCTCTTGTCTAGGTGCAATAAGCAAAAATGTCATTGCCAAAAATCACCCCCAGCTGAGAACATTGTACTAGTCCAGGCTGATTTTTGATAGATTACAAAGAAAGAGAGAGTAATTAAGACAGGGAATGAGAAGGTAAAATAATGCAATCATTTTAGGGGGATAGGCAGAAAATCAGTCTGAAGGAATCAATATATATTAGTGAATAGTGGAAAGTATTGTTACATAAGCAAAACAGGAAAGTCTCTGCAAAAACAGATGTACTTAGATATAAAAGAAAATATGAGGACACGGAGTTAATTTGTTTATTTACATATTTATTTGTATTTTGAAATTAAATTCAATGGGGTGCCAGTGATCAATAAGAGTACAACAGGTTTCAGGTTTACTGAATTTACTAGAATGACACTAGTTAACATAATTATACAGGTTTCAGGCGCCCAATTCTACAACACATCTCTGTACATGGTATTCTGTGGTCACCTCTCCTCCCACCCTGCAAGTCAGTGATGATGGTTAGACCATCACTTCTGTCCCATACCCTCCTCCACAACCCCACCCAGCAATCATCACACTGTTATCTGTGTTCGTGACATTTAAAAAATTTTTTTCTATTGGTTTGAGGAGGCAGAGGTAAAGAGAGAAGCATCAATTTGCTGTTCCACTTAGTTGCTCCATTTAGTTGTGTACTCATTGATTGCTTATCCTATATCAGTGGTCCCCAACCTTCTTTGGGCCACGGACTGGTTTAATGTCAGAAAATATTTTCACAGACTGGCCTTTAGGGTGGGACGGCTAAATGTATCACGTGACCGAGACAAGCATCAAAAGTGAATCTTAGATGAATGTAACAGAGGGAATCTGGTCATTTTTAAAAACTAAAACATCGTTCAGGCTTAAATATAAATAAAACGGTAATAATGTAAGTTATTTATTCTTTCTCTGCAGACCAGTACCAAATGGCCCACAGACCGCTACCGGTCTGTGGCCCGGGGGGTGGGGACCACTGTCCTACATGACCTGACTGGGGATCAAACTCATGACCTTGGTGCCCCTGGGTGGTGTTTTATCCACAGAGCTGGCCAGAGCCATAAGATTTTTGTTGTTGTTATTCTTTCTTGCTCTATCCATCCACCTCCCTCATCCAGCCACCCCTCAGAGCTGTCAGCCTGCTCAGGACACTGCGAAGTTTGAATAGGGAAATATCGTGATGAAATAATGTTCAAGGTAGATTGGCTGCATGCAATAATTTTATGGCGGACAGACTGGATCCAGGTAAAAAATTGGGAAGAAATAACAGTATTTTTGGCAGCTAAGGATGTGGAATGGGGTGGGGGCAATGGGAACAGAAAGGAGGGCAAGAGATTAGACACCTTTTACAGAAAACATAAGCAGGATATGGCTTGATAGGGACAGTAAAGGGGGGAATGACTCAAAGTTGGGTGTTCGATTCTGGGTGACCACAGGCATGGGGATAAAAGTAATAGGAATGAGAAAGTCAAGAAAGGCAGCCAATTTTTGTTCACAGGTGATCATGAACTTCTTTATAAATCTGAGGTCTTAGTAATACATCCAAATAGAAGTGACATCTAGGCCCTGGGAAAGAAATCATTCCACCTTTAACAGTTCCAAATGTGGAGATATGACCTCAAAACAGTGAGACCAGTTTTGTGGATAGCTTGTGGATTTGCGCACCTCTTCTATATAATTACAGCTTGTACAAACAAACTAACACACAAACTTAACAACAACAACAAAAGACATAGTGATGCATGGCCCAGATCACAGGTACAAAATAGTTTCCAATCCTATTACTATCTCACTTAGTCATTCCCTCATAAAGAGCATACAGGACATAAGCTGAGAATGGAAGGTTATGCCTCTGAGGGGTTCATTTCATGTTTTCAGATATCTTCATTACCTAGGAGGATTTATTTATTACCAAATTAAGCTTGAGCTTTACCAGGTGTTGCACAAAGATAATAGCACAGATGTGGTGGTCCCTGGCTTCCAGACTCAGTTAATTCAAATGTCATCATGAAGGACCCAGGCATTTTCTGTCTTTCTACTCTGACATCCTCTGGATGTTGGCTTCAGTCTTTAGGTTTATCCCTGTTCATGTACAAAAATGGCTGCCACAGCTCCAGCCATCATATCTTCAGGCGACTGAGATTGAAACTTTGAGGACTAAGCAATGCATATATCAAGTATAGATCCTGGCATATAGAAATTGCTCAATGGATGTTAGCTTTTATTATTTTTGATATTATGGAATAGTATTTTGCTCCAGAGAACTGCTATATTAACTGCTGCCATAACAAAGTGTCCCAGATGGGATGGCTTACACACATGGAAATGTGCTGTACCACAGCTCTGGAGGATAGATGTTTGAAAGCAATGTGTTAGTAGAATTGGTCCCTTGTGAAGAAAGAATCGGTTCTAATCTCCGTCCTTGGTTTGTAGATGTCTATCTTGTCCCTGTGTCTCTTCACATTGTCCTCTCTCTTTGTGCATCTTTCTCTTCAGTGGCATTCCATTTATAAAGACACTGGCCAAATGGGATGAGGGGTTCATCCTAGTTCAGTATAAACTCATTTTAACAAATTACATCTGCAATAGCTCTATGACCAAATAAGTTTACATTTGGAGTTCTGGAAGAGGTTAGGACTTCAACATATGAATTTGGGTGGGGAGAGGGACAAAATTTAACCCATCAAATGGCTCATCAATTTGCTTTAGTTAAGGTGTCTTTATTTACCTATACTTCTAAAAGTATTTTTCCTTTTAAGAGAAAGAAAATAAGTAAGAGGTTGGCCATGTGTTCAGTGGACTAGCTCTCCCTTCTAGGTAGCAAACTCCTTTTCTCTGACGGCAGGTAAATTTACAATCCACTTGGAGGTTAAAGCTACTGTAGGAAATTTTACATATACTCATTTCTTTTTATAAAGAATTATTTTTGGGGCCCTGGCCAGTAGGCTCAGCAGTAGGGCATTGGCTCAGCATGTGAAAGTCCTGGGTTTGATTTCCAGCCAGGGCACACAGGAGAAGCTCCCATCTGCTTCTCTACCTTTCCCCCTCTCCTTTCTCTCTGTCTCTTCCCCTCCTGCAGCCAAGGCTCCACTGGAGCAAAGTTGGCCCGGGCGCTGGGGATGGCTCCATGGCCTCCACCTCAGGCACTAGAATAGATCCAGTTGCAGTGGAGCAATGCCCCAGATGGGCAGAACATCGCCCCTTAGTGGGCATGCCAGGTGGATCCTGGTCAGGTGCATGCAGGAGTCTGTCTCTCTGCCTCCCTGCTTCTCACTTCAAAAAAATACAAAAAAAATAAAGAATTATTTTGTCTTCCTTTGGTTTTATTTCCTTCACTCTGTTCACCTCCAACAGCACCTCACTTATTTGCTTGTTCTTTTTAAGGAAAGAAAAGAAAATCCCAATATAATCATTTGCATTTCTTCCCAACGTGGGGGAGAAAACCAACGGCCAAGAGTTGGTGAGAGTGTTGTTTGTTGCCATCCTTTCTACTGTTAGAGGCTGGGCCTGGAATCCTGCCATGGTTGATGTCGACCACAGAGTAAAACAAAGCATAATACTTTTTTTACCAGCTTACACGTTCTCCCAGGTGCAGAGAGAGTTTGTAAGCTATTAAACGCGGAGCGAGGGCTCTCAGCTGCTTGAGGGAACATCAAGGCCATCTGCACCGTCTGTCCTTCTCTTACCTAGGACCCCGAGTCTCATTTCTGGAAAGAGATAGAAGATGAGAGGGGACTCACAGGGCTCTCCCTCCTGCTCCTCAGCAGGACAGCAGGCTTCTTCATTATGCCAAGCTGAGCAGCAGCCTGGTCTCAGCCCCTGTCCAGCTCCCTCTTCCTTCATCATTCCTTCCCACCAGTCCTACTAGTTGTTGGGAACCAGGGTTTTTAAATTTTGTACATTTGAACATCTAACCCACAGCCATTCTACCAGGGCACCTGGCGCATGCTCTGCAGCCACTCGCTGGGATGGAGAACCCGGCACTTGTCTTGACAAATAAAATGATCAGGTTTGTTCATTGCGGTTACTTGCAGAGGCTTTATTCACAGTTAGATGTACAATTTTTAATTTCAAACTTAGCTGTCAGAAAACCAACTTAAATACTTTTCCTTTCTTTTTTAATGCTCACCATTAATATTTTCTAAGAGGAAACGAGAAAAGTTTTAGCATTTCCAACAGCGTGTTCCATGAGTTTCCTGGTGGGAGGTGATAAAGGCATTTTTTTAACTGACTAAAAATGGTTAGCCACAACACCATGGAAATATCTCAGAATGTTTTGAAATGAAAAAGAAAACCCACAAAACTCTGTGACATGGAAATAACAATTTAGAGGGGGGTTCAGGGGTTGCTGGCTGCTGTGAATGGCTGGTTTAAGCCTGCCCTGGGCCTCCCTCATGATTTCCACACAGATTTCCATCTACTTCAAAACAGCGAGCCTCCTGAGGTACAGAGGGGGAAGTATGGGACCATTTGTTATTTTGGACATAGATGCTTCCAGCTGAGGGAGGACATTAAAATGTTTCAAGAAACACACCCTTTGAAATACAGCGATAGATTCACATTTATCACAGACTCTCCTGTAACACGCAGCCTCCACGGGGTGGAACCCTTCTGTGACTCCGCGTGCTTCAGATCCCAGCCGCTAGGCACCTTTTCAAACAGTGCACTTCAACTACAGCCTTTGCTGATGCTTAACAACTGCTTGTCCCACACACAGATCTAAGCACAAGATTATGGTTGAAAATGTCGTTCTATAAATGTTTACCATTTTAAACTTTTCTGTGGAAAGGAGGGTGGGAGTACACCGCTTTGCGATATATTCCTGAAAGAGGATTAACACCACACCTGTAAAGAGCTTTGTGTCCCTTATCCAGAGGATTCCAGTTGATGAGGCTGGAAAGCAAAAATGTTTTAGCGTATTAGCATGTTGAAAATAGAGGTGTGACGAAGGAAACTTAGTTATTATTTACTGTTAATCTCAATAATACTGAATAAGAATATGAATTCATCATTTCGGTTGTTAATGATTTGAATTGCTTTATTAATATGCACATTCTTCAGGACCATCTCTTTGTTAGGCTACTGTTTCTCTTTGATGCTACTCTAGTAGTTCTAGGTTTTGATGTCCACAAACCAGCCTACTCAAGGGCTTTCACTCGAACACCCTTCTAGATGCTCATTTATTCTGGTCACTACTGATTTTTCATTTATTCAAGCTCCCCCGTACTTAGGGAAAGCTGCTTAGTGCTTGTAACCTTCTTCTGTAAGAGACAGAGGGGCAGAGGGCTGGAAGAGAGAGCAGGGAGGCAAAACTACAATAAGATGCTTCTTTGCATTTCAACCAGGTTTAATGTTTAAGCCATCCTGAAAAAATAAAAAAAATAAACAGCAATGAATGGAGATATGCAAAGCTAATATTTAGCACTAATGTATGATGCTGGGATTTTTTTTTTTTTGTATTTTTCTGGAAACGGGGAGGCAGTCAGACAGACTCCTGCATGCGCCCGACTGGGATCCACCCGGCATGTCCACCAGGTGGCGATGCTCTGCCCATCTGGGGCATTGCTCTGAGGCAACCAGAGCCATTCTAGCACCTGAGGCAGAGGCCACAGAGCCATCCCCAGTGCCTGGGCCAACTTTGCTCCAAAGGAGCCTTGGCTGCAGGAGGAGAAGAGAAAGACAGAGAGGAAGGAGAGGGGGAGGGGTGGAGAAGCAGATGGGCGCTTCTCCTGTGTGTCCTGGCCGGGAATTGAACCCGGGACTCCCACACGCCAGGCCGACGCTCTACCACTGAGCCAACCAGCCAGATGCTGGGATTTTTGAAATTTATGAAATAACCTACACACATCTAGGCACATATTAGGGGCCAGATTAAATGAGAGATAGTCCTCTTTCTTTGCCTTCTACCTCTTTGTTACTTTGGGAGGGAAATCTAGTCTTTACTTGAACAGATTAATCCAAACAGTTCTGTGGACAGTATATGTCTCTGTTAAGATAGGTTTGATGAATTTTTAGTCAAATTGAGTTTTCCACTTCAGGCAGTCTTCAAAATGTGTATAAAACCACCAGTTCCGTTTCACTAGACCTTCCCTGACTGTACTTGGATCGTTCTTGAGGTTTTTCCAACAATTAATGCTTATCTTTGAAAGAGTGCTGCTCCATTTTGCTCAGGGAACTAAGGAAGAGGGTTTGTTTTTGCTTGCTGGGGTTGTGTTTCCCCGCGCCTACAGTAAATCTCTGGGACTTTATATATAAATATCCTGTTACATTCCATTTCAGGTGTGGAGGCTTTGCCATGTGGCCTTCAAGTCAGCTGTGATTAGATCCGAATGGATCCAGGAGGTTCGGCTCTACCAGTGGTGGTGGGTCTGAGGGTTCTGTGCCATGGCAAAATAGTGGTACCCACGCTCTCGATGTTTGGCAACTCCAAGCACACCTGGAACATCAGGTCTCCGGAGTCACTCAGCTCCTCAGAGAAGTGAGAAGAAGTAGATGTTGTCATTCTCACTTCTCAGGTGAGGGAAGGGCTGCACTTACATGTGCTGACCACGCACGTTCCAAGGACAGACCCCGTTAGCATAGCTTTTGTTGGTTTGTTTCTATTCTTCCCCTTTAGTGTTTTATTAAATGATTCCTGAATTATGTCTGGACATCCTGATTCTTGAACTCCTGGAGTCAATTGACTTCTCTGGGCATCAATGTTCTCATCTACTCAGTGCAGAGGCTGGATGGGATGGTTTCCAAAAACTGTACTTGAATAAATCCGCCAAGATTCTGTGACATTGTTTTCATACTGTGATATTTGGGGGGGAGGGAGTGGATAAGATTATAATATTTTAGCCTGACCAGGCGATAGTGCAGTGGATAGAGTGCTGGATTGGGACACAGAAGACCCAGGTTTGAAACTCCAAGGTCGCTGGCTTGAAAACGGGCTCACCAGCTTGAGCGTGGGGTTGCTGGCTTGAGCGTGGGATCACAGACATGACCCCAAGGTCGCTGGCTTGAACCCAAGGTTGCTAGTTTGAGCAAGGGGTCACTCTGCTGTATCCCCTGGTCAAGGCACATATGAGAAAGCAGTCAATGAACAACTAAGGTGCTGCAACGAAGAACTGATGCTTCTCATCTCTCTCCCTTCCTGTCTGACCCTCTTTCTGTCACTTTCTCTCTGTCACACACACAAAATAAGATTGCAATATTTTATTTCCCAAAGCTTTGATTCAACTGAATTGGCTGAGTAGGAAAGTGATATCTCCCTACTCTGGTCTCCATATATAAAGGCATAAGTTACTAACTATATGTAAGAAAGCATTTCTTGGGAAAAATATAAAAATTATAAATATGCTAAGAACTTTTATAATGCATACATATGATCTCTACTTTATAAAGTTGGTGACCTCTGATCTCTTGCAGTCAGAAATCATAAAGAAAAAAATGAGCTGCTACAAGAGTAAAATAACAAAATAAAAGTTATAACAGAAATATGATTAATTGATTTTGTGCAATGATTTGGTGCCTTATCTTATTCTAGTGTCATTATAGAGCTCCGAGTTTATGACAGGCTGTTAAATGGTGGGCAATGGGGAATTTGTGCTAATTGATCTTCATGGTGAAATGAAATTTATAATGTTCTTTAAAAGTCAGTGGTCAAAACAACTAGATCAAATACCACCTTCTTAGTTTTTGTTTCCTAGAGAAACTTACTCAGAATAGACACATCATGATTATAGGATAAAATAAACATGATTTTTCTAAAGCCAGTAAAATAAACATTGGTTATAACTTTGGTGTCCCCAGCAAAGTGGCCCGACAAAGCTCAACACCCAGGTGCAGTGCTCCTGTGCCAAGGCAGACTGGTAGGTCTGTTCTCCACTGCTCCAAAGTGGTCTTCTAAACGACTACATCAGATCATATCAATTCTCTATTTTGAATCCTTCAGTGGATTCCCTTTAGCTTTTACTGAAACCCAATCTCCACCAGATGGCTTAGAAAGCCCGTGCCTGTTTACTGCTGTGGTTCTAGTTCTGCGACAGAACCAGGCGCAACTTACTTGTTGAATGGATTAAAATTCCATCTGAGCTGGTCCTTGCTTACCTCTCCTACTTCTCTTTCCTCACCTCCAGCCACTCTGGCCTTCCTCCAGGTTGAGAACTGTCCCAAGTGCCTGTTCCGCTCCAGGCTTCAGCCTGGACTCTCCTTCTCCCTTCTTGTCTGGTGACTTCCACCTTCCTTCACATGAAACATCGCTCCTAGGTTTTCAGAGATGCTCTCATTTTATCCTGTCCACCAGATGATTCATTCTTCTAGTATCTAGTTCTTCTCTTCCAGAGGACTAGAAAATTTGTAATTATGTAATTATTTGTGTGGCTATTAATAAATAGATGGTTTCTCCCATTAGATTAGACCAGCGATTTTCAACTGGTGTGCTGCAGGAATTTTTAAAACATGCAACACCTGAGTATTTAGTCAGGGGCACTGACCTCTTTTCCCTTAGACTGTCAAATAAAAAAATGACAACAGCTAATACAATAGATGTCCAGTGTGAATTAATCAAAATTATACCTATTTTTTTGTTAGATCAGCAAAAATATATAAATTCTTTTGGTGTACCATGGAACTTTAGTAATTAGTTTGTGTGTGCCATGAGATGAAAAAGGTTGAAAATTGCTGGACTAGACTACTACATTTCATGGAGGCAGGGAATATGTCTGCTTTGTTTACAACTGCATACTCTATATGTAATGCATGCTCAATAAATATTTTCTTATATTTCCAAAGTTTATTGATTTTAGGGAGAGAAAAGGATGGTATATATATATCAATATATATATATAGAGAGAGATCAATTTGTTGCTGTTGCACTTATTTATGTATTCATTGGTTGATTTTTGTATGTGCCCTGACTGGGAATCGAACCTGCAACCTTGGTGTATCAGCATGATGCTCTAACAAACTGAGCTCCTGGGCCAGGGCCTCAATATATATTTAAAAGATTATTTTAGAGAAACCATTGGCTGGCATACTAAAATTAAATACTTATTTTTTTATTCTAACTATAGAATACATGTATATACTTCCTAAAAAAGGGAAGATAGTGACAAACAGCTCTTCAGTTTCTGCCTCTGGAGCAAGCGCTGCCACACTGCGGGGGCACCCTGCCAGAGACCGTCTGAGAGGAGGGGCACGTGTCCACGGCACGCAGCACAGGTTCTTCCCTGAATGAGGAGATGCATCATTTCTATGATCAGAAAACCACTGTGAAGTTTTCCAGGGGACAGCAGAATGAAAGCTTTTCATTCTGTGCATAAAACTATATAAAGTAAGCCTTACCTAGGGAACAAGGGAAAAAATAATACAATTTGGCAGTGCAGAACAAAAAAACCTTTTCATATTGATTCATTTTGTCTTTGTTCATAGCTCTGGATCAGCAAATATGCATGAATATAGAATGTCACTAACACCTATAAAGAAATAAAATTTCTTTAATGAAGTAACCAAAAAGTACTTTTTCCTCAAAAGACATAATTCCACTTTTAGCCATTTTTGCAGACAAAGGAGCTACCTGAAGGAACAGGAATCACTCAGGTTCTTCCCTGGGGGACTGGATGCACAGCCCGGAAAGGGGTGAGGCATCTCTCTAAAGCCGTCCTGGGACTCACAGTCCAGGTGGACACTCGGATGCTGACTGCACCTCATTCTGGGTCAGCCTACAACAGAACCAACATCCACAGACAGCCCTGCTCTGCGCTCAGATCAGGGGCAGTCACAGCTGGCCTCCTCCAGGGAAGTGGCCCAAGTCTGTTCTGAGCTGATTTGAGATGCCTGTGTTCTTTTCCTAGGTGTGCTGTGACACAGGTCCATAAACCTAGTGGCTTACACCAACGGAAATGTATTCTCTCCCAGTTCCCGAGGCGAGAAGTCCAAAGTCAATGTGGGGGCAGGGCCGTGCTCCCTCTGAGGGCGCTGAAAAGGACCCTTCTTGCGGTTTCCAGCTTTGATGTTGCCGGCAATCCTTGCAGCTGTATCACTCTGACCTGGGCCTCCACTGTCATCTGGTCTTCCCCACGTATGCCTCCCACCCCGTGTCATCACATGGCCTCATAGGGACAACATCGTTGAACTCAGAGCCGACTTGATTCAGTACAACTTCTATTTTCACTTAACTAATTACATCTGCAAAGACTCTATTTCCAAATAAGGTCACATTCTAAAGTTCCAAGGGTAATGAATTGGGGGAGGGGGGGACACTATTCAAGCTGTCTAGTCCCCAAGGCAGGGGACTTGCTGCCAAAGCAAGCCAAAGGCAGCGCCCATCTGAACACCTCCGCAAACACGACTGACTGCAGCTGCTGCTCTGCCCTCGGGAGCCCAGGCGTCTCCGCGTGCTCCACACCCCTACACTTAAACCACAGCTCTCTCCTACCCTTTATTTTTAGAATTAGAGTGGTTTCTACTGCCTTTCACCGAAACACTTTCCATCGCCGATGCTAACGACACAGCAACAACAAAGCCCCAGCCACACAGTATTTTAGGTGAGACAACCTCAAGCTCAGACAGCGTCTCCAGGCAGGGCCTTCCTAGTGAAAACCTCGGTCTCACGGCTGCGCTGCGATTGAAGAGGTGGCGCCTTGTTACCATCCTGGTTGCACAGTGAGAAATACAACAGCCCACGCAGGCAGCAAGACGGTGCGCCTGGCATGGCAGGGTATTTTGGGTGGTGCTTCGGGAGAGTTCTGAATGGATCGAGCTGCTTTCCTGACTTCAGCTGCTCACCAGCGGAAGCTGCTTTCCTCCTGGGGCAGGAATCAGCCAGCGGTACTGCAAACACCTGGACACAGGATAAGCCAACTTCCCAGCGTGTTGGGCAGTACAAGCATCCAAAACACGGTGCCTCCAGAGCCGAATGAAGTTGGTTCTGGGAATGTGGAAACTGGGATGCTTGCTGGGGTGGGATGGCAGAGGTCTTGACCTCAGGGAGCAGTGTGACTGTCAGCAGTGGAACCAATAGCTTGTTCAGTTCTTGCATGAGGAGCTGGTGCATTTTGTAAGTAGCAGGTGATGAGCAATTTTCATAACTGGAGAGCTTTTCTGGAACACTATATTCATACTCAATCCTTTTTACATAGATTACTCCTCCTGATTCCTGAGCCTGCAAAATTACCGTATTTTTCGCTCCATAAGATGCACTTTTCCCCCCCAAAGTGGAGGGGAAAATGCCCGTGTGTCTTATGGAGCAAAAAATACGGTATTTTATTAAATATTTTAACACACCATTTGGTTCAGAAAATCTTTTGTTATTTTCCTCCTTAAAACCCTAGGTATGTCTTATGGTCAGGTGTGTCTTATGGAGTGAAAAATATGGTATTACATGTACTGTCAGATTCTTCAGAAAGTCTCCTCATATCTCCAATGAGACATGGCCTCTCCATGTATAAAACAAGTACCAGTGTTTATTTAAGATAGCATAAGACATCAGAATTATCCAGTGAAACAGCATCCATTCATCCAGCATTATCGCCTAACATGCTCTATGAACTCCGCCAGGAATGAGGACAGCTGGGCAAGATCATTTGTACTACTAAAGACAGAGTCAAAGGCCCTGATAATGTCAGGACAAAGTGGCTTGAAAATAAACCCAAAAGCCATTTGTCACCTCTTTCAGGAGAGAATACTCTTCGGCTGGGCCATGTGAGAGAACCTCGTTTGGAATGAAATCTTTCCTTGATGGGATAGTGTGTGAAGAGCTGCATCCCAGACAAGACAGGAAAAGGGCAAAGCTATTCTCAGGAGTGAGGTGTACCTGCTTCAGTCAGTACATCGCTGGGCCATCAGAGAGACGCTGTCACCTCATCAAGCACCAGGAAGAGGCCACAGGAATCAGAGGGCCAGCAAGTAGAGATGGAATAATGCTTCACTAACCTGGCTGTCGTCATGCACTGCCTTAAATGTGTTAATAAATGAACATTTCAAGGGATCAAAAGCAGAAACTCCAATGTGAGAGATGGTGGGAAGGGAAACGGCTGCCTTTGGAGAGACAGAGGGAGATCTGCGTGCCAGCAGGGTGACAGTGTGGGGCTGCGGAGAAGGACATCGCTCCAGGGTGGAAAACCTCCCGTTTCATCCCTGTGCTGCCACCAGCCAGCTCTGGTCCCTTCATCTCTCTGAGGTTAAATGTCCTTTAAAATGAGGAGACCACTGAGTAAGAATAAAGAAAAATATACATATATGGAAGTCTCTCAATAAATAAGTCCTACTGATAACATTTTTTTTTAAAAAAAGGAGAAAATTAAGCAATGGTAAACTACCAAATTCTATTATGTATGAAACATGATGTAAGAGGTAATACCACAAAATATTTATATGCAATATTAAAAGAAACCTGACTTATGTCTAAAGTGTATGGAGGATTCCTAAGGTTATAAATAGGAAGATTACACACACACACACACACACACACACACACACACACACACACACACACGATTACATGATTAACATATTTATATGTATATATAACACATATATGTAGTAAGATCTTGCAACCATATTGTAGGTGGACAGCAATACACATGAACGACTAATGCCTAATTTGAGGTCACAATGTATCTGCGTAGAACAGAACCTAATAATACTTTGGCTGCCATCTTTAAACATCATTTCTCAGAGTGTATTTTGGTGAAGACGCACAGGTTCTTTTGCAGTTGACTCACACTGACCAGAGCACTTTGGATTTTGCTTTCGAGTCCTTCCTCTGGACTCTTAGTAAGTAAATTGGGGTCTGGGGACCTTCCAGTTCAAGCTGCTACACAACAAATTCATAGTTATTTGAGGAAGGTTGTTAACTAATTATGTAACAAGTTATTATAAGAGAAACTAAAATGTCAAGTAAGAGTCTGAAGGTTATGCAGGGGCCAGAGACAATATGTAAACAATGGGAACGGCTGGGTTCCAGAAAGATTTCACGAAAACAATCATGGGCAGAATTTGGCCTTGGGCCACTTTGCCAATTCTCTTCCTCATAGAACTGACCCTCTAGGGATGAGAGCACCCACATTTGAGGGGTAGGAGACAGGCAATAAACAAAATAAACTGCAAGTTAAAAACAGGGTGATCAGGGTAGGACTTCCTGAGAAAGTGATCTTCTAACAAAGACTTGAGGTTGGTGAGGGAGTTACAGTTGGAAGAACATTCCAGTAAAACGATTGAAGGCACAAAAGCCAGGAAGTGGGAAGACGCTAGAGGCCAGGACAGCTAGTGTAGAGTGAGCAGGAGCAGAAGGAGCAGGGCCAGGAAAGCAGATCACATGTGATCAAGCAGATCACTCTGAGTGAAAGGAAACCCCAATGGAAGATTCTGAGAAGTGTGTTCTGATGTCTCTGTTCAGAGCATCACTATTGAACATAGATTTTAAGACAGCAAGAATGACTGCAGGCAGTCAAACCGGATGGAGGCGACTGCAGTACTCCAGGTAAGATGATGGTGTGAAGTTCATAGTTCTGATTACCTTTTGAGGGAAGAGCCTAGAATACTTTCTGAAAGGTATACATTGTATCTTATCATTATGAAGCTTTGCTAGAAACCTAACTTCATAATTCAATACAATAAACAAGTATTTATTATTTATTATGTGAGTGTAAGTAAAAGTAAAAACATAGGAAGCTAGGGTCAACTTTTGTTCAATATTTATAGCAATCAATTGACACACTGCTTGAGATAATTTAATTCATTTGGACTCTTATAATTTTCATTCTATATCCCAGCTTATTATAGTAGGATTTACCAATGCAAAATGGTTCCAAGTAGTTTATACTCCACAGCAAATCTGATGTGACTCTAAGACAGTTGCTTGCCTCTATAGGAAATGTATTCCAACGTGAGTTCCACAGATATCAAGTGTGCTATAATGATTAGTGAAAAAGTGATTCTGTGGCCCTAAATATCATAGCCCCTTCTAAGAGATTCAAAATAAGTATTAAAATGGAAAGATAGCTGCAATCTTGCACCAAAAATACCCCCCAAAACAAAAACTAATTAACCACATACATTACAAAAAAATAAATAAACTGTAACAACAACCTAAAATGTGAGACGAGAAGTAAAAGTGTAAAGTTCAGATTGCTAACAAAGTTAAATTGTTGCTAGTTTAAAATAGGATATTATAACTTAAAAATAGTTTAAGTAAGCCTCATGGTAACCACAAAGGAAAAACCTGTAGTCATTACAAAATAAAACTTGATAAAGGAGTCAAAGAATACTGATATCAAAAGATACCAAAACACAATGACAGCAGGAAAAGCAAGAAACAAATCTACAAAACAAGCACCAAACAATTAACAAAATGCCAAAACGCCAAAACATCCATACTTATAATTACTTTAAAAGTAAAATGAATAAATTCTCTATTAAAAAGGTATGATCCAACAATATACTGTGCACAAGAGACTCACTTTAGCCTTAAAGGACACATATAGACTAAAAGTGAAGGCATAGAAAAGAACATTTCAGGTAAATGATTCCAAAAAAAGGCTAGAGATCTATATTTATATCAAACAAAATAGACTTTAAAAATGTTAAAAAAGAGACAAAGGAGATCATTATATCATATAATGATAAAGGGGTCACTCCATCAAGAAGATATAGCAATTGTAAATATTTATGCACCCAACACTGGAGCATCTAAATATATGAAGAAAAAAATTAATAGAGCTCAAAGGAGAAATAAACAGCAATATAATAAAAGTAGGTGACTTTAATATGCCATTCTTAGTAGCTCATACAGGCAGAGAATAAGAAAACAGTGAATTTGAACACTATAGGTCAAATAGACTTAAAAGACATACAGAACATTCTATCTGACAATAGCAGAATACACATTAAGTGCACATAGAAGATTCTCTAGGCTAACTCATATGTTAGGTTACAAAACAAGTCATAGCAGATTCAACATTAAAAGCATGTCAATTATTTTCTCTGACCACAATGGTATGACACTAGAAACCAACAATAGGAGGAATACTGAAAAACTTACAAATACATGGGAATTATACAACACTCTAATGACCAGATAAGAAATTAAAGAGGAAATAAAAAAGTATCTCAAGACAAATGAAAATGGAAACACAATATACCGCAACTTATGCAAGAGTTGAAGGTGGGTCATTGCAATAAATACCTACATTAAAAAACAAGAACAATCTCAAATAAACAACCTGACTCTATGTCACAAGGAAATAGAAAAAGAACAAAATGGACCCAAAGTTCATAGAAGAAAAGAAATAGTGAAGATTAGAGAAAAGGATGAAGAAATGGAGAACAGGAAAAAAGCAGAAAAGGTTAAGCAAATTAAGGGGTTGGTTTTTTGGAAAGATAAAATCAGTAAAGTTTTAGTTATACTAACCAAAGAAAAAGAAGAGCCCAAATCAACACAATTATAAATTATAAAGAAGAGACATTGCAATTGAAACAGAAATACAAAGAATCATAAGAAGTTAGTATGAACAACTATATAGAAAAAAAGCTGGGCAACTTAGAAGACATGGAAACATTCTCAGAGACAAACAACCTACCAAGAATGAATGAGAAAGAAATGGGAAATGTGAACAGACCAATTACTAGTAAGGAGATTGAATCACTTAATTAAAAAAAATATATCCCAACAAAGAAAAGCTCAGGACCAGAGGCTTCTCTGATAAATTTTAACCAAACAAATAGGTGTGAACACCAATCCTTCACAAACTCTCCCAAAAAATCAAAGAGGAGGGAATATTACCAAATTCATGTATTGAGACCATCATTACCCTGGTACCAAAGCCTGAAGAAGATACTACGAATAAACTACAGGGCAATATCCCTGACAAATGACAAATGCAACAATTCTCAATAAAATACTAACAAATCAAATTTAGCAGCACACTGAAAGGATCTTCACTGTAATCAAGTGTCACTTATCCCTGGATACAAAGATGGTTCGACACATAGAAATAAAAAATGTGACACATAACATTGAGAACAAAAACAACAACAACATATGATCACCTCAGTAAATGCAGGAAATGCATTTGACAAAACTCACCATCCATTCATGACAAAACCACTTAACTTAGGTCTAGAAGAAATATAAGTCAATATGATGACAAGCCCATGGCCAACATACTTAGAAAAGTTGAGAGCTCTATGATCAGGAAGACAAGGGTGCTCACTCTCATCATTCCTATTCAAAATACTACTGGAAGTCCTAGCAAGTTCAATAGGCAAGAGAAAGAAATAAGGTATCAGAATCAGAAAGAAAGAAGTAAAACTGTCTCTATTTGTAGTTGACATGATTTTATATATAAAAATTGTAAAGACTCCACCAAAACCTGTTAGAGCTAATCCATAAATTCAGTAAAGCTGCAGGATACAAAATCAACATGTAAAAATCAGTACCCTTTCTTTGTAGTAATAATGAATTATCTGAAAAATAAAGATAAAAATCTCATTTACAATAGCATCAAAAACAATAATATACTTAAGCATAAACATAACCAAAAAAAGTGGAAAAATCCATACACTAAAAACTACAAGACACTTATGAAAGAAATTGAGATAGACACAAATAAATGAAAAGGTATCCATGCATTAGAAGAAGTAATATTGTTAAAATGTTCATGTTACCTGAAGCCATATATATAGATTCAATGCAACCCATATCAAGATTTCAATGGTGGCCCTGGCCGGTTGGCTCAGTGGTAGAGCGTCGGCCTGGCGTGCAGAAGCCCTGGGTTCGATTCCCGGCCAGGGCACACAGGAGAAGCGCCCATCTGCTTCTCCACCCCTCCCCCTCTCCTTCCTCTCTGTTTCTCTCTTCCCCTCCCGCAGCCGAGGCTCCATTGGAGCAAAGATGGCCCGGGCACTGGGGATGGCTCCCTGGCCTCTGCCCCAGGTGCTAGAGTGGCTCTGGTCGCAACAGAGCGACGCCCTGGAGGGGCAGAGCATCGCCCCGTTGGGCAGAGCGTCGCCCCCTGGTGGGCGTTCCAGGTGGATCCTGGTCGGGTGCATGCGGGATTCTGTCTGTCTCTCCCCGTTTCTAGCTTCAGAAAAATACAAAAAAAAAAAAAAAAAAAAAAAAAGATTTCAATGGCATTTTTAACAGAAGTAGAAAAAAACAATCCTAAACTTTTTATTCAACCACAAAGGACCCTGAATAACTAAAGCTATCTCAAGAAAGAACCAAGTGGGCAGCATATAATAAAGATTTGATAATCAAAATGGTATAGTAGTGACATAAAAAAGACATGTAGACCAATGGAACAGAATCAAGAACCCAGAATTAAACTCAAGCATATATGGATATTCAACTAATATCTGACAAGGAAGCCAAGAATACTTAATGAAAAAAAGACAGTGTCTTCAATAAATGATGATGGGAAAATTGGATATTCATATGTAAAATAAAACTAAACACCTATCTTACATTCACAAAAATTAACTTGAAGACTTCAATGTAAGACCAGAAACCATGAAACTCCCAGAAGAAACAGGAAAAAAGCTCCCTGACCTGGTTCTTGGCCACAAGTTTTTGATATGACACCTAAAGCACAAGCAACAAAATAGAATACACAAGCGGGGCTGCATCAAGCTGAAAAGCTTCTGCACAGCATAAGGAATGATAAAAAAAAAAATGAAAAGACAACGTATGGAATGGGAAAAAAGATTTGCAAACTATCTATCTGATAAGGAGTTAAGCCAAAATATATAAAATCATTAGAACCTAACATCAATAAAACAATCCATTTTTTTTAAAAATGGCAAAACACCTGAATGGATGTTTTCCCAAAGATATGAGTGGCCGACAGATACCTGAAAAAGTGCTCAACATCACTAATCATCAGGGAAATGTGCATCAAAACTACAATGAGATCATCTCCTCATGCCTGTTAGAATGGTTATCACCCAAAACAAACTAACAAACAAATCCAAGGGATACAAGAAATGCTGGTGAGGATGTGAAGAAAAGGGAACCCTTGTCAACTGTTGGTGGGAATGCAAAGCCCATATGGAAAACAATATAGAGGTTTCCCAAAAAGTGAAAGATAGAATTACCACATGATCCAGCAATTCCATTTCTAGAAGTACATCTGAAGAAAAAGAAAACACTATGTTGAAAGGATGTCTGCCCTCCTATGTTCACAGCAGCACTATTCACAGAAACCAAGATATGGGAACAACCTGTGTCCATTGGCAGATAAATGCATAAAGAAGCTGTGATACATATATACAATGAAGTATTATTCAGTCACAAAAAAAGAAAATCCTACCATTGTGACAGCGTAGCGTGGATGTACTGAGGTCATTATGCTAAGGGAAACAAGTCAGATGGAGAAGGACAAACACAGAATAATCTCACTTATTTGTAGAATATAAAAAAATCCCCTAAAACACAAACTCAAAGAGAGGTAAGATATGGTTACCAGAAGCAGGGAGTGGGAAGTGGGAGATGATGGTGATCAAAAGGTCCAACTACCAGCTATAAATAAATACTAGGGATATAATGTACAACATGATGACTACAGCTAACAGTGCTGTTCAGTATACTTAAAAGTTAGATTGTAAGAGTTCTCATCAAAAGGAAAAAGCATTTTTTCTTTTTTTGTATCTACATGATGTAATGGACATTAAACTTATTGTAATAATCACATTACTATATATGATATATATCTATATATACACAAACTATAATGAACACCTTAAATTTACACTGTGTATGTCAATTATATCTCAGTAAGACTGGGGGGGGGGGGGAAGCTACCTATTAAACTATGGATCTTTTCTTAATCCAGGTATCAGGAAATAAAAAAAAATACACAAAAATATGTGAGAACTCACTTTAGTGACAAAAAAAACTATCCTAAGATTTTATATTATGCCTTAAATTTAAATATATTTTCTAGATTGCATAATATACTAATTTCATTCTTAAAATATGCATTTAATATTTTCTTATTAAAAAAATATACATGCTCATTATAGAAAATTTAAAGAAATAAGTATAAAAATAAATTTTAAAAAGTCCTAAAGTATCTAAAATAATTTATCAGCCATAAAATCCCAGTCCCTCTCCATTTAATTTTTCTACACATACATATTACAAACACAATTTCTTTTTTACACAAATAGAATGGTTCTTATAGTTCATTTTAAAAATTTTGTTTTACCTAACTGGATGATATAACTATTCCCCTTTGCCCTTAGATATTGTTCAATGATTTTCAGCGTCTTCATAAAAACTTACCATGTGGATATAGCAGTGAACCCTTCCTCCACTGGTGAGCACTTGGCTTTTCTCCATGTTTCCATCAGTATATACACTGCTATCAGGGCAATTTTCAAGCATAGTTCTGTGTGTGCATCTCTGATTATTTCCTCAGGATAAATTCCTAGAAATAGAATTTCTAAAGTTTTGCTGCTTATTTTACAAGACAAGAATGTCTACTATCCTCACTTCTACTCAATAGTATTGGAAGTTCTAGCCACAGCAATCATACAAGACCAAGAAATAAAAGGATCCAAACTGGGAAAAAGAAGTAAAATTTTCATTATTTGCAGGTGACATGACAGAAAACCTTCAAGACTCCACCAAAACACCGTTAGGACTAATATGACTTTAGTAAAGTTGCAGACTACAGAATCAATATACAGAAATCTGTTGCTTTTCTACACACCAATAACAAACAGAAGAAGAAATTTAAAAACCAATCTCATTTACAACTGCATCAAAAAGAATACGTAAATAAATGTAAACAAAAGGTGTTAGACCTGTACTCTAAAAACTGTAAGACATTGAAGAAAGAAACTGAGCAAGACACAAATAAAAGGCTATAACTTGCTCACGGGTGGAAAGAATTAATACAGGTAAAATGTCTATACTCAAAGTAATACACAGATTCAATGCAATCTCTATTAAAATATCAATGGCATTCTCCTCAGAATTAAAACTAATCCTAACATTTATATGGAACCACAAAAGATCCCAGATAGACAAAGAAATCTTGAAAAAGAACAAAGTGAAAAGTATCACATGCCCTGATATTAAATTATACTACAAAGCTAGAATAATCAAAAAAGTATAGTACTGACATAAAAATATAGATAACTGAAAAAAAATGGAGACTAGAAATAAACCCTCATTTATAAAGTCTATTAGTCTATAACAAAGGAGATAAAGACAGTCTCTTCAAAAAGTGCATTGGTAAAACTAAACAGATATGCAAGGAAATGAAATTGAGCCACTTTCTTACACTATATACAAAAATAAATTCAAACTGGATTAGACACTTAAATGTAAGACCTGAAACCATAAAACTACTAGAAGAAAATAGGCAGTAAACTCTTTGACATTGGTCTTAGGACTATCTTTTTGGATATGTATGTCCAGGCAAGAGGAACAAAAGAAAAAAAATAAACAAATGGGATTACATCAAACTGACCCCCCCCCCAAAACTTTGCATAGCAAAAGAAACCATCAACAAAACAGAAAGACAACCAACCTACTGAATGGAAGAAGATATTTGCAAATGATTGGTCTGATAAAAGGTTAGTCTCCAAAATATATAAGAAACTCATGCAGCTTAATATCCCCCCAAATCTGATTAAATATGGGCAGAGGATCTGAATAGATATTTCTTTGAAGAGAACATACAGATATGGCCAATAGACTTCTGAAAAGATGTTCAACATCACTAATTAGCAGATAAATACAAATTAAAAGCACAGTATACTATCACCTCACACCTGTCAGAATGGTTATCAATATATCAAATAAAAAGTGCTGGCCAGGACGTGAATGTGAAGAAAAGGGGAATTTCGTGCACTGTTGGTGGGACTGTAAATTGGTACAGTCACTGTAGACAGCAGTATGGAGGATCCTAAAAAAAATTAAAAGTACAGTTGCCATATGATCTAGCAATTACCCTTTTGGGTATTTATTTAACGAAAACAAAAACACTAATTCAAAAAGATATATGTGTCCCTATGTTCACTGTAGCATTTCTTACAATAGCCAAGAGATGTAAACAACCTAGATCAGTAGGTAAAAATGTGATATATGTATTTTTATATATAGTGTGTATATATATATGTATATATTATTTAGCAATAAAAAGAATAAAATGAATGAAATCTTGCCATTTGCAACAATATGGATGGGCCTAAGTGAAAGAAAAATACTGTATGATTTCACTTATGTTGAATCTAAACAAAACAAAACAAAAATCCCCACACTGTCTATAGCTGTGTTGTTTTTTTTTTTTTTGCTTAATCCCTCCCCCTTTTTCACCCAGCCCCCAACCCCCATCCCCGCTGACAGCTGTCATTCTGTCCTGACTGGAGGTGAGGTCTGGTGGGGAGCGGTGGGGGAGGGTAGAGGGGAGAGATGGTGACAGAGGGAGACTTGACTTGGGGTGCTGAACAGCCAAATACAGATGATGTATAATGGAATTGTACACCTGAAACTTGTAGGATTTTAATAACCAATATCACTCCAATAAATTCAATAAAATTAAAAAAAATAACAAACAAATAACAAAACTAAACAGGCCCACAGATATAGTGAACAAGCTGATGGTTGCCAAAGAGACGAGGATGGGGGATGGGAATTTAAAAAAAGGAATTAAGGCCCTGGCCGGTTGGCTCAGTGGTAGAGCGTCGGCCTGGCGTGCAGAAGTCCTGGGTTCAATTTCCGGCCAGGGCACACAGGAGAGGCGCCCATCTGCCTCTCCTCCCCTCCCCCTCTCCTCCCTCTCTGTCTCTCTCTTCCCCTCCCGCAGCGAGGCTCCATTGGAGCAAAGATGGCCCGGGCACTGGGGATGGCTCCTTGGCCTCTGCCCCAGGCGCTAGTGTGGCTCTGGTGGCGACAGAGCGATGCCCCAGAGGGGCAGAGCATCGCCCCCTAGTGGGCAGAGCGTCGCCCCCTGGTGGGCATGCTGGGTGGATCCTGGTCGGGCGCAGGTGGGAGTCTGTCTGACTGTCTATCCCCATTTCCAGCTTCAGAGAAATACAAAAAAAAATTTTTTTAAATAAATAAATAAATAAATAAAGGAATTAATACTAGAAAATTGAATCAGAGACCGGAAAAATATAGGAAACTTTTGATAAAAAGATATAAGAAGTACAGAGTTTGATTGGCAGCTTCTCTAATCCACACATTTTCTTTTCTTTCTTTCTTTTTTTTTTTTACAGAGACAGAGTCAGAGAGAGGGATAAACAGGAACAGACAGACAGGTACAGAGAGATGAGAAGCATCAATCATTAGTTTTTCGTTGCGCACTGCAACACCTTAGTTGTTCATTGATTGCTTTCTCATATGTGCCTTGACCGTGGGCCTTCAGCAGACCGAGTAACCCCTTGCTCGAGTCAGCGATCTTGGGCTCAAGCTGGTGAGCTTTTGCTCAAACCAGATGAGCCCTCGCTCAAGCTGGCGACCTCGGGGCCTCGAACCTGGGTTCTCTGCATCCCAGTCCGATGCTCTATCCACTGCACCACTGCCCAGTCAGGCTGACCCGCACATTTTCTAACCAACTCAAGATATTTTGTTGTTTTGATTTTGGCTTCTTACATGTTCCAGTGTTCCTCGCCTTGGGGTTCCACTGTGCAAGGAGAGGCCCTCGGCTGATGTAGCTCCACCACCGTCCGAGTATGTTATAGCTTCACACACCTTTTGTCTGCAGGCATTCTGGGGTTGGCAGCCCTCTTAGCACTAAAATTCTGCTTGGATGTATTTTCACTTAAGTACACGTTACTGATGATAAGAACAAAGCTGCCTATCACAGCTGTTCAACTGTCGGTGTTGGATGACTCTCCGCGTGCAGTTTCCTCACGAGGTGTGTAGCAGAGTGAGCACATTTACACAACTTCTTTGGCATCGCTAAATCCCCTTAGAAGAACGCTTTGATATGAGCTGATTTTCTGCAGTGACAAAAAACATACTTGAGTTTTTTTTCTCCCTGTTTCACAGCTCTTGACTCCCAGCCACAGGGAGCAGTTACCGTTTCTTCAGCTAAGAAATGCTGCTTTCCAAAATCCTTTGGCAGAATCTCCCAGAGATTTGTTTTTTCTGCTTCTTCTTAAATTAGTATCAGACTTCAAAGAAAAAAAAAAAACACCCCAAATCCTGACAAATCAATGTGAGACAAAACTAGTTCTAATTTTACATTATTTTTTTTCCCGTGGAAAGTTTGAGTTTATTATCTATAGCCAGTAAAAGGGGATAAGAAAATTGGGGGCGAAAAAGTAAAGAAATATGTATACACCCCAAGATCAGATTGTTTTCTATACAAGAAGAAACACATGACACAATTCAAGATTTTATTAAAATCATTTGTTAACAATATCTCAGTGGTGAAGAAAAAATTTTAATAAAGCAAAAGAATGAGCTATGTGAATAAAGAGAAGAGTGAGCAGTGTTAGCTATGACAGGAAAGTGACTGTGATTTAATTATTCTCTGGCTAATAAGCAGCTCTATGAACATCTATTCAAGAAACTCAAACCTGAGCCTACCATGAAATTTGCGGCTGAATTAGAGCTTTGTTTCCTGCCTTTGGTGGTTTTGAAGAAAGAAATTGAAACGCTTTTAAAAACTTATAAAAAATCTACCACATACAAAAGAAATTAAAAGTAAGATGGTAAGCACTAGGAAGAAAAGTGAAAAAAAGACACACACATGGTACAGATGACCCTTGACCAATACTGGGGTTAGGAGTGCCAACCCCCACAAAGTTGAAAATGCACATGGAACTTCTGACTCCTCAAAAACTTTATTACTAATAGCTCACTATTAACCAGAAGCCTTACTGGTAACATAAGCAGTTTATTAACACATATTTTATATGTTACATGTTTTATTTATATGCTGTATGCTTATAATAAAGTTAGAGAAAAGAAAATCCTAAGGAAGAGAAAATACATTTATAGTATTTATAGAAGAAATTCCACGTATAAGTTCAAACCTCTGTTGTTCAAGGGTCAACTGTATTTATTTGTGGGACAGAGCAAGAAAGAACAGAAATAATAGTGAGAAAAGGGAGAAGTCCAGCCCATGCCCAACCCCTTATTTATTCTTGGTGGTCAGCGGTTTCCGGCTGATCTTTTTTGATTTGTCATTATTTTTCTTCGGTGGTTCCGGATTTGCCTGCATGTGTCTGCCGTAGAGACTGAAAAGAGAGAAGGAGAAACCATGAGATCGACCTTCCTAGTACAAGATAAGCTTCTACTGGTAAAGCTGTAAACAATGGATTCATCTCCAGGAATATTCAGTAACCCAAGTGATCAGAAAACCAAAAGATCATTTCTGCTTTCTCTGGGTCATACACTGTATTTAAGAACTAAAAATGCTTACACACACACTCCAGGAGGTCCAATTCTGAAAGTCTCTTGGAATTTCTCAGTCACTGGCTGGCTGTGACGACACCAAAGAGAGAAACAGGGCTGTGATAACTGACAATGCCCAGCCCAGATGTTCCAGACAGACACTCCGAAGGCTGTGAGCGTTTAAGTCGACAATAACAAAAATTGGATAGAACTGAAGAGACAGAGTCTCCATTTAGTGAAAAGTGAGCACCATGCCTGGCCCGAAAGCCCAGTGGCTGGATAATGTGACAGAGAGCAACGGCGTCCAGCCGCGCAGCCTGCTCGTGCCTGATTGATGGTGCTGGGTGGCGACTGCACATCAATGTCGTGTTAATAAGTACCGCTGATTAAATGTTGACAAAGTACCCTACAATTACGGTGGATGGCATTCATCACAGAGAAAACTAGCTCTGTGGCTGAGAGGATTGAACTGAACAGCAGATAGTAATTAATCAATAATTTATGAGTAATTCTGATTAAACTAAATTAAAAGCTACCTTAAAATAAATTCAGCTCAACCTCAACTCCCTTTATTGATGATATAACTGTGTCACTAAGAGCCGGTGGGTGTCTTGGTTTCTGTAGAGCAAAGGCAATGCCGTACTTTGCCTCTGGCAAGACATCTGTGCCAACTGCACTAGGGCTGCACGAAGACTGGCCTCCCTGTTCTCAGGTCGTCAGGGAAGCGAGCCCTCTTCTGATGCTCGCGTTCTGCCAAGGGCACAGTGTGGCCCTACTTGGCACTTACTGATCTCTGGATGGCACTGTGGTGATGGCCTGAGGGACAGGGCTGGCACATAAAGTTGGTCAACTGATCAAGTGCTATGGGGAAGTTGGACACTAGGGTTTTGCTAGGCGATTCTGCATTCTATCTTCTCCAGAGGCTGAGCATCTCCTTCAGAGCAGTCTGAGCAGGTTCCACTGACAGTGGCCATGAAGAGAGGGCTCTGCTCCCAAGCAGCTTAGAATGCAGCCCGGCGCCGGCAGCACACAGCCCAGACGCTGGAGAGCGTACGTCCAGCCAGGTGCTGGGTGTTCTCCAGGGCCCTGGTTGGCAAACTGCAGCCCGCGAGCCACATGCGGCTCTTTGGCCCCTTGAGTGTGGCTCTTCTGCAAAATACCATGTGCGGGTGCTACTTCATAAGGAATGTACCTACCTATATAGTTTAAGTTTAAAAAATTTGGCTCTCAAAAGAAATTTCAATCGTTGTATTGTTGATATTTGGCTCTGTTGACTAATGAGTTTGCTGACCACTGCCCAGGAAAGCAGAGGGCCATCTCTTGAATCAAATAGGTTCCACATGTTGTAAACAGGTAACATCTGAGCGTGCAATTAGCTTTCAACTTCTTTAAGGTAGCTTAGACTGTTTGCTAATGCAATGGGAGAGGCCCAGGACTACCCTGCCTGACAGTGGGCGCCCTGTGCCTCCACCGGAAAAATTCCTCCTTCAAGAGACACTGCTACTCAGGAAAACGGATATTTAAACCCACATCTGTCCCTCTCCGTCAGACTTTAAAAAGGGTCACTGGTTTCCCTGAAGTCTATGTCATGGACACCAGGGGCCCTGGACCCCAGATAATGAGCCATCGGTTTAGGCCAAGAGGAAAGCCCAGCTGGTCCAGTTCTACGGCTGTGGCTTCCTCAACCCTAGTGATGCCCCCGTCCCAGTCCCCAGAACCTACGACTGTAACCTTTCATGGATAAAGGGATTATGCAGAGGTGATTAAATTGAAGATCTTGAAATGGGAATATTCTCTTGCATTGTCTTTTCTCTCCCCCTCCAGCATGTCTCCACGTCTCCCAGATGCATCTAGCAGGTAGAGTAAACCCTGAGCCAAAGCAGCCTTGTTGGTTTATATTCCTTGATCACACACTTTGAAACATACATCTTCTACCAGCCTGCCCTCCCGCTCCTCCTAGCATGCCCCTTGCCCCACGCTCAGGGCTGAGGGCCTCAGTGTGATATGCCGGAGGGAGCCCTCTGCTCTCACTAACACAATGCAAAGACATGGCTCTGCTCTGACCATTCGCACGGTCCCAGGATCTTCAGTTATGGCTTCATGTATCTCCTCTATTTTCTAAGTCCTTACTCCATAAGGGAAAAGAATATATACACGTTATTACTCATAGACAACATCAGACTTTAAGGGTTAAAAGACCCTGCACTTGGAAATGCAGCAGTACTTAGGTGCTAGGAAAATGGCATTAACAAAAATTAGGTCAGAGCAAGAAGAGAAGATGTGATAAGGGCAGGCTACGTACCACGTACTGACCTAGGAAGTGTGGAAGGCTTCTCGGAAGGGGTGGGGCTGACTGGCCTGGAAGGTGGTCATCCAGCACAGTCATTTCAGAAGGAAGTGCTGAAGTCCTCTAGGCTCAGCAAGGCTCCTTTTGTAAGGAAGGAACTGGAATGTTCCACAGTTTCCATTCCTGCCTTTTTATATGTAGACCCCACTGTGAGCCTGAACTTCCCAGGGCTGCACAGCAAGTCCCTGCAAAGGGCCAGATGGACAGCACTCCTGACCTGGATGTTTAAGTCATAGTTTTTCCACTTCCTAGTTGTGGACTCTGGGCAAAGACAAGCATCCCTCACCTCCACCATGCCTCGGTTTCTCCATACGTAATTTGAAAATAACATGGTTTTCCTCATGGTGGTTCACTAAGCCAGCACCACGACAAGCCTCTTGCAATTGGACAGCAAATGCCACTTGAAAAACAGGACTGACATGGGGTTATAATCAGAGTGATTAAACACAGATAATTACATAATTACTTCTTAAGGGATTTTTCCTCTGAGGGGAAAAAAAATAATATGGTCTTTTCTATTGTGCCAAATCCCCAAGCATCTCTGGAAGAAAAGTTTTAATCCTCTTTTTAAAAGAGCAACTAAGGCAGAGCTAAGCGCAATGCCCCATTTCCCCAGCGAGTCGCCACCGAGCCTGGATGACACTGTCTTTCTCTGCAGGACTCTTCTGCTCCTCCAGCTTTGTGGGCAGATGCAGGTCGCTGTGTCACTAAGCAGCCATTCCCACGTGGAGATGTCACTGTGCAGACCGATAAGGACAAGTGTCCCTGGGCCCACAGCCATGGATGTGTTTTTCTACCAGCAGTCAGCCATGGGGGCTACATTTGGGAAGTGTGGTAGGCAGAACAATGTTCCCCCAAATGTCCACGTTCAAGTCTCTGAAACCTGTGACTATAATATTATATTGGCAAAAGAGACTTTGCAGAGCTGAAATGATAAACCTGGATTATCCAAGTAACCACAAGAGTCCTTACTAGATAGAGGCAGGAGGGTCAGAGTCAGAGAAAGACCGGAGCCCGTGACCCTGCTGGCTTTGAGGGTGGAGGAAAGGCCTACCACCCAAGGATGTAGGTGGCTTCCAGAAACCAGGAAGCCAAGGGGATGCATTCTTTCCAGAGCCTCTAGAGGAAGCAACCCTGATTTCGGATTCCTGACCTCCAGAATGGTAAGATAATTCTTTCATTTTCAGACACCAAGTTTGCCGTCATTTGTTACCACAATAGGCACCTTATACAGTAAGAGAAACTCTCTGGGCTGTACACAGGGCAGCCAATCAGGAAGATTCTGCTTAATTTTATCAGCAAAAATAGAAATTTTCTGGGGTAGCAGCTCATTGAAAAAAGGAAGGAAAAGTTAAAAACCAAGTTTCAGAAAGGACACAAAGTGTGCCCACAGGAACCATGGTACTGTTTCTACCAGCAGAAGGGAACAGGCTGGCAGACTGCCCCCTCCCCACTGCAGTTAGACTGGACGGTCCTGCCCCTCCAGTCTCTGAAGCTAATACGCATGGCTCATGTTTTGACTTTATCTGGGGTTAATTCATAGAGGGCAATGAAGGATTACTGAGTGATGACACAGAGGTCACTATCACTGAAAGTTTTCCTCTGTGCAGTTTCTGACAGGGGCATGCTGCGCCATGCAGGGCCACGCCAGGCAGCACCACGGGCGGTCAGGAGGCAGAGGGAGTGAAGGGAGGGGCATGCTGCACCATGCAGGGCCACGCCAGGAAGCACCATGGGCGGTCAGGAGGCAGAGGGAGTGAAGGGAGGGGCATGCTGCACCATGCAGGGCCATGCCAGGCAGCACCACGGGCGGTCAGGAGGCAGAGGGAGCGAGGAGAGAACGTGGCCCACAGCCTTTACAGTGGTTCTGCAGAAAGAAATGGGTGAGGCGGCCTTTGTGGTGGTTCTATGGAAAGAAACGAGTGAGGCAGAGTAGGCAAGTTTGAGAGTGTAGGGTTAGGGTTTGTCAGTGGCCTCTAGGCCACAGGGATAGTGGCTAGCTGAGGAGAGGGGAACCCTGTCTTGGTATATGCTTTAGATGAGGGCGGTGGTTGGGGGTACGGGCGCAGAGTGGTTGGTTTGGATGGGAAAGGCATGCTTGCAGGCGTGGTGGTGTTGTCTCCAGGAGTCAGCTAGCTCTTGGAGGGCAGTCTCTCCCAGCCAAAAAGAACCCCATATGTCAAAGCCTCATACAAATATAGAAGCCAAAAGACATGATGAATGAATGCAGCTCACAGCGTGTGGGCGAGACTTCTGTCCTGACAACCACATACCCTCCTCTCATGAAGTACTCTCCCCCTTCAGGCTTGGTGACTACAGTTGCTGGGCTTGTTCCTTCTACCTCCCCACCTGAGAAAATCCCAACTATCCTTGAGATCCTGGCACACGGCACTTTCCTAACTAGCACATCCCTCAGTCCTCTGCTCAGGTGGCATCTGCCCCAGCCTGCCCAGAGGAGCCCTGGGGAAGTCCCAGTCCTCACTGACCTCTCATCCCTGCATCATTTGGCTCTGAATGATGTATGACTTTGGGCAAAAGACTAACGTGACACAATCTGATGTCCCCATTTGCAAAATGAGGATAAAAATTTCCAGCTACCTTACGAGACCTTGGAGAAGGTTAACTCAGACAGGGAAAAGCTCTTGTCTCTTCAAGTCCCTCGTAGTCTTTCCGGGACGGCTCCGCCACCTGAACCTCTCACGAAGGTCCGTGACTCGGGCTCAGGTGGCCAGATCCCTCCCCTTCTCAGACACAGCCTCCACGCAGAGCACAGGCAGAGTGCTGCTTGACACCAGGTCCTTCTCAGGGAGGTCTTTGGCAGACATGAAACCTGGCCACATCGGTGTGAGTACTGACAAAGGGAGCCTGGCTGAAGGTCACCAATGGGGCAGCCACCACCAGTGGGCAAGCGGTTCAACCCAGAAAATTAAGGAAACCTATGGCACAGAGCCTTAGAAAATCTCTCCCCTGAAACCTGAGCTTTATAGATGATAATTGGGAGATGATTAAAGAGGGGGAAAAACCCAACAAAGAACAATCTAAAGTGACAAGAAAGGATCGATTACACTCAGGAGTCTGATGAGTGGGATTCTGTTGCTAAAGAGACTACGGAGGCGAGATGTGAGTGCACTCCTGCTGTGGGACATGAGCGAGCCAGGACTACCAGATCTTCCCCTCGTCCCTGTGGGTGGCCTTTTCCCGAGCAGCCACCTGGAGACTCCCTGCTGAAGGGCAGCACTAGAGGCACCATCGTGACTGCTGGGGTCACCAGGCGGGCCCCTTAGAGGCGTCCTGGGAAAGCAGCCTGCACACTGGCCACGTAAAGCTCCACGCAACTGAAAGCTCCTGACTGTTGACATCTATGACTGCATAGCAAAAAATTCTAGCCCACTAGAATCAGAATACATTTTGCAATAAATATTATATTAAGCAGGATGATATGCATGCTTTCTATTATCAATAGATATTTACTATGTGCATTTTCATTTTTAGGGAAAAAAACCTCACATGCCTTAGTGTCTGTTGGATCCAAGGGTCTCATAGAGACCCTCAACCCCCTCATGGCTGCAGCAATAAGACCAGTGTGAGCCACTCCAATTCCTTCTTGAAAACTTCCTCATTACTTGAAAATTGGTTGCAATACACTATCCTGGTTGTTACTTTCTCATGGGATACTTCCTTGGTCCGAGTGTTTCTGCATTTATCTCTTTGTGTTCTTTTCCCTAAAACAATCATCTAATTCTATAGCTTTGATGATCATCTCTGAGCAGCAGCCCTCCAAGTCACTGCCATCCTCAACCCCTGCTGTGCCTATTGTCACTTGGAAACTTTGCTCTTAAACCCAACCAGAACATATGACAGTTCTTTCTTTATTCCAACGTCCACAGTCTGTCCACATCTCTGGACCTTCAGGATCAAAGCTGAAGTCACTGAAGTCATTTTGACTTCTGTCTCTTTTATTAGGTCACCACATAAATCAAGTTTGACTGACATTTGCTCTACAAAAGATGTTCTTAGCCTGGGACCAGGGAAGCACCTGAAACTCTAAGCAAAGCTGTATTTTTCAGTGGAAGGGGAATTCTGTTTTCTTTAGCTTCTCAAAAGGCTCATAACTCAATGGATCAATTAGTTGCTTATAATGTGTGTTCTTATTTTCATCATCTTATAATTTTATCCATTCTTTTTCTCTCTTGCACTAATTCTGGCCCCTGTCACATGGCCATTGAATTATTATAATGGGTCTTTTTTTTTTTTGTATTTTTCTGAAGTGAGAAGCAGGGAGGCAGAGAGACAGACTCCCACCTGCTCCTGACCAGGATCCACCGGGCATGCCCACTAGGGGGCAATACTCTGCCCATTTGGGGAGTTGCAACCGGAGCCATTCTAGCGCCTGAGGCAGAGGCCATGGAGCCATCCTCAGGGCCCAGGCCAACTTTGCTTCAATGGAGCCTTGGCTGTGGGAGGGGAAGAGAGAGATAAAGAAAAAAGAGAGGGGGAAGGGTGGAGAAGCAGATGGGCACTTCTCCTGTGTGCCCCGGCTGGGAATCGAACCCGGGACTTCCCCACGCTGGGCTGATGCCCTACTGCTGAGCCAACCAGCCAGGGCCATAATGGGTCCTTTCTTGGTCTCTCTGATACTGGTCCATTTCCTCCTCTAGTGTGTCCTTTACATAAGTGACAGAATTATCTTTTCTTGGTTTACTCATGGAAAACAGCATACACTGCCCACAGGATCCAGTACCCAGTCTGGTACATGGCATATAGCTGTCAAAGAACATGCCACATTGCACTTAGCTTATGCAACCTCATCTCTCTGTTCACTTCCACACCCGAGTATAGAAAGGCTGGCCTGGAGGAAGGCTGTGTGGATTGAGTGTGAATTCTGCCACGTATTAGCTGAGTAACCTTAGAGTCACATCTTTTTCCGGGACACCTATTATCTTAGCTGGGAAATGGGTGTATCTGCACCTGTCTGCCTCTCAGGTGTATCTGACAGACTGGCTTCAGTTCACTGAACTGTTGTGAAAAATACAAAAGTGCTAAATCAACCAGAGGCCTGGGATTAACCTTCCCTGCCTGCCAGCACTGCTTTGGGCCTATTTTTTGCTGATCTGTGTTACTACTGCTTGGGATGCCTGCCTGAGTTCTTTCTGTAATTAAGATCTCATCCATATTTTTAGGCTTTTCACAGTCCCCATCCAGCTCCCCCACCCCCGATTTCTGTCTTCACAGAATACTGTGGGATTTATCCGGGCTTCCCCATGAAGTCCTTGATGGGCTACACAGCAATTCCTGCTCCTGGCTTGTTATTCTGAAGGACCAGTAGAGTGCTTTTATGACTGCACATTAAACTATGGCTACCATTCATTCTACACTCACTGTCAGAACAGTCCAATGAAGTAGGGGCTTTTCTAGTCTTCATTTTTCAAAAGAGGAAACTGAGGCGTAGCAAGCTGGGGCTCTGATCAAAGCCAGGCAATCTCCAAAAGATCAAATTCTTTAATTCACCAAGTTACCCTGTCTCCCATCTTGGTAGATTTCTCAGCTTTGTCTTTTTAATAAGCTGTCCGTTTCCTTGTGGGCAGATTTCACTTCTTTTGTGTTCTATATACTATGGCACTGCTAGAAGCACATTGTGTGCTACGTAAATATTGTGTTTCAGAATGCCAGGTATATGAGAGGTACAATACGCTGTTCTTCAGTCATTTGCCCATGTCATCTTCCTCCCTCCTGTTGTTTTGGGTGTTCCCATGGAAAGTCCTTAGACCAAGAAAAGAACCAATTTTAAAATCTAAGTACATGGCCAGGGACAATAATGAAGAGAAGCAATTTATTTATAATCTCAAATCAGATGCTAAATTAAAAATTTTTACAAGTAAATCTGAGTACAATGTGTGAAGCCAGGATTATTAATAAGCATTTTTTAATAACTTTATTTTTGCTATCTAGAAGCTATGAGGGGCCGGTGACAGAAACTTAGCAAATAAATTGCTGAGTCTTAAAGGAAAAAAATTAACATTAACAGCATATTCTCATGAGAAGTCTCATTAATTCAAAAAACAATGATTTTTGGAGCTCAAACCTCTGAGAGATGGTTACACGTAATTCAGTAATGGCAGTATGAGGCTTCCTCATTCCCCTTATAACCCACAGTGCCCTTCACCAACACACAATATAGAAATGTATAAAACACACAGGTACCAGTGGCACCCCTATAAATAGCCAAAAATGTCTATAGCTGGCTTACATATTAAGCTATACCAAAATATAAAATATAAGATATTTTAAAATGCACCATACATTCTAGACTCACTATCTGCCTCACTGGAGGGGAGAAACAAGGATTCTGGCAGAGCAAAACTAACAATCTCATGCACAAAAGATGCTCATTAAACTTCATCATCCTGTCTACTCTAATGATACTTTTACTTAATAAAAATTCCCCGCGCAGTTGCAAGGGTATTAGGCAAGGTCTTTGGTTATGTATCAGAGGTCCGAGCTGTCACCAGCAAGCATGCAGTTCAGAGGTATGGTCCCTGGGGACAGAGCAAATACAGCTTTCACGGAAGACATGCAGAGAAAATCAATAACTGCAACTTGCTTCCCTGCTTAAGCATTTAAGAAAATAGGTAATCCTTTTAAATTAAACTGCAAAGTGCTAAATGTTGCAATATCCAGAATAAACTAAAAGACAACAGAAAACAAGTCTAAGGGATTTTTTAAGTTCCTAAACAAGCTTTTTCCTTAATAGATTTCGTACCTGGATATTGAAGAATATTATTTCGAAAAATAATTATTTTGTGATCTAGTACTTGTATCTACAGAGATTTAAAAAATGATAACCAACCTTACAAATGCATGTATATCTATGCATTTGTAATACATGCACAGATATACAAACCTATTCATAAATATGAGAAACAGAAAGATTATTTATTTATTTAGTGACAGAGTAAGAGAGAGACAGATAGGGACAGACAGACTAGAAGGGAAAGAGATGAGAAGCATCAGTTCTTGTTGTGGCACCTTAGTTGTTCATCAATTGCTTTCTCATATGTGCCTTGACTGGGGACCTTCAGCAGAGTGAGTGACCCCTTGCTCAAGCCAGTGGCCTTGGGCTTCAAGCCAGCAACCTTTGGGCTCAAGCCAGTGACCATGGTTCATGTCAATGATCCTACGCACAAGCCAGCAACCCTGTGCTCAAGCTACTGAGCCCGTGCTCAAGCTGGATGAACCCACGCTCAAACTAGTGACCTCAGGGTTTCGAACCTGGGTGCCCTGCATGCCAGTCTGACGCTTTATCCACTGTGCCACCGCCTGGTCAGGCAGGAAAGATTGTTTTTATATTTGCATTTACCCCCTTCAAAATGATTCCTAAAAAATACTACTATAAAACTCACTAACTTGAATCTGGCTCTCAAAAGCTAAATAATAATTACCTAATAGATCCTTTCACATGGACAGCTAGATGTTAGTATTATAAATAATCACAAATGACTGCTTTTGTTCATCATATTACCCACTTTAAATTTCAGAGCCTGCACTCCAAGCATCCTGAGACAGGCACAGTTATCGTCCCCAACACACGGGAAAATGGGTCAGGCCCCTGCCCACTTCTGAGGTTTGAACTTACTATTCACGCCCTCTGAAATGTTCTTCTCCAGGTGCCCCTGAGAAGGGCGGTTACTGCCCCCATCTTACATGGGGAATAGGCACAGCACTGATGGGAATGGAGGCATCCTCCTGCCTCCCGCCTGGCTATCTTGTTGCAACTTTAGTGTCGCAACATGACTCAGTCTCAGACTTTGCTTTTACTCTGGGCACAGTAACTGGCTTCCACCTGAGTCTGTGCCTCCAGAGGGAACAGAAAGTTTTTCTCTCTTGTTTAGTATTCTTTGTGACTGCTATGCCATGGCCATGCAGTTAACATTTGTTGACTGAATGGATGACTGTAGGATGTAGAGGAAGTATCCAACTATGTGAGTAGCTTCCCAACTGGATCATTAGTGCCTCTGAAACAGAATCTACCTTAATCATTTTGTTTCCTCAGCCCCTGCCACATGCTAGCCACCCCATAAATATTTACTGGTAGACTGAGAGAATATCTTAGCTAAAGAACATTTCCTGATGTCCTCAAGTCCAGGCTCAAAAATTGATTATATTTCACTTTCCCAGTTAGAGCTGTCTACTGAAAGAATATGTCCTGTGCTGGCCAAAGGGCTGTTCTAGTCTGGTTTCTATATCTGTTTCTCACATGCTTTCCTCAGTTTCTGTAAGGCTTCTGAGTCTGGAATGCTCAGGCTGAGATGGGACTGTAGTAAATACATCATGGCACCATTTAGTGAGGCCTCTGGGGGTCCAGCATCCTCCTCGCATGGAGAGTCTCTTTCCCGGCACTGTGACCAGGGGTTTCCATTAAATTCCTTTAAGGTACAATGGCATTTTGTTGAATATTAGTAAGAACTAGCTGAAAATAGTAACTGTGTATAAAAGAGAATTAACTTAAAAATAAACATCATAAAACCAGAGGGTCTTTACCTTTGGACAAATAAAAAATCAGAATTTTTATTATGGATATAAAAGTCTTTCTGGTCACACATGGTTCCTTCGTGAATGGCTCAAGGTTGTTCACAACCTCAAACGGTATTAAGCCAGTGATCACAACAGCAAAACTCATGTAATTCTGATTATATGTTAGCATTTCCACTTGAAGCTTCTGTGGAATTTTCTACGTATTAACTCATTTGAACCTCACACAAAATATCACATAAATGAAAGAAACTCTGTGGGGCACATATTTGTCCTTTGGCTCTAGATCAGAGGTCCCCAAACTTTTTACACAGGGGCCCAGTTCACTGTCCCTCAGACCGTTGGAGGACCGGACTATAAAAAAAAACTATGAACAAATCCCTATGCACACTGCACATATCTTATTTTAAAGTAAAAAAACAAAACGGGAACAAATACAATATTTAAAATAAAGAACAAATAACTTTAAATCAACAAACTGACCAGTATTTTAATGGGAACTATGGGCGTGCTTTTGGCTAATGAGGTGGTCAATGTCCGGTTCCATATTTGTCACTGCTAGCCCTAACAAGTGATATGATGCGCTTCCAGAGCCGTGATGTGTGCATCCTGCATCACTGGTAGTACTATACGTGAGCGACGCTGTGCTTTGCTCTCCCTGACCACCAATGAAAGAGGTGCCCCTTCCAGAAGTGCAGCGGGGCCGGGTAAATGGCTACAGGGGGTTGCATGCAGCCCGCGGGCCGTAGTTTGGGGACCTCTACTCTAGATAATGATGTCCTAAGCACAGTTAGTGTCACAACAATAGAAATACCAGTGTCCAAACAGGGAAGGCGTTGCTTTTTCTCTTTTTCATTTTCCAGATGAGGACAAACGGTAGAGTACAGAGGTATTACTATCTTTCTCTTCCTCTTCCCCTTTGTGGCTAACGATTTATACTCTGCTCCGGGAACCATACTTTCCTCTTAGTTTCTCTCAGTCCAGGCGACTCGATGATTTGACCATGGCAGGTAACACATGAGTGAGTCAATGGAAAGCTAGACATGTCCTTAATTTAAGTACAAACTATAGGTTCCAGAGTGGAGGACAAATAATACTGCATGAAACTCAGAAGGCTTTGGACTGAATCCACAGTCTGTGTTTCCTAGTCAGACAGCGGGGCACTTAGACGGAAACACGTGGTCGCTGTCCAGGGCGCTGCCCTCTGCCCTCACACTCGAATCTGTGCCGTGTCAGACTGGACTGCTTTGACAGAGCACTCTAGGCAATGACCTCAGCCTGGCAAGACTGGGCATCTGAAAGGAACTTGAACATTTTACATGTGAAACCTGCACAGCACTGTGCTGGCATCAGCTCATTTAGCCTTAAGCAAAATCACATTAACCGAATCCTTACAGGACTCACATCCCTAAGGTTCTTTCTGTGTTCTGGTCAGATCAAGGCACGATACCTGAGATTTCAGACAGCATGGTAACATTTGTCTCTCCTCTCTGTCCACAGATTTTCTGTGAGGTGATTCACATTCCACTTAGAGCAAAAATATATAAAAAAGAATACTCTTAGTAATCACAACCAGAAGCATCCATTTCCCACAGGCGGATTTATCCACACAGTGCTCTAGCCAGTGGACTCTCCCCGGGTGCATGTCAAGAAGTGCAGCGCCATTCGTGAGCCCTTGCCATCTCCCTGGCAAAGCTTAACTTCCTCATGTAAGCTGGACTCTCTCTAAGGTGCCAAACTCCATCCCTGGAACATGGCAGGGCAAGTGGCTTCCTGCTTTCTCTCCTTTCCTGACCCCAGTCATTGAACTGCTGGCCAGCGGTAAGGAGAGATGGCAGAATGGAGGAGTCAGGCTTTCATGGGCAATGGAAAAGAAGTATTTGGGAACAAGCCAATAGTTGTCAAAGAATCATGGAGAAGATGTGTGAGAGCTCAGCAGTGGGTGAGTCTTTGGACCCCACCCTTCCTTTAATTCAAAATTCATGGTTTTGTATTTTGTGGAAAAAACATACTCCAAAAGAATTAAGGACTTAAAAAATACTTTTATCCCTGATATATTCAGCAAATATTAATAAAGATATGATATCCATGTCTTCCTATTTCTTTAAATCAGATTTTTAAGAGTCTCAGAAATTTACGGTCTTTAGCTGCAAAAAGGATAAAAACTAAGGTGTTTGTGGTTTATGCCTGATGTAGAAATGATATGCTACAGGATTCTGGGCATCAGCAGTAAATCTGGGCCGGGACCCTGGGAATGCATCAAGAGGGGACCTGACACTCTCTGGGAACTCAAGCCTCAGTTATTGGGTGTCCCCCACAGGCCTTGTCGACAGGGAGCAAAGCGGTGGCTGTGTGTGGGGAGAGAAGAGCTAAAGCTTGTCACAACAGACCTGTTCACTCAGGAATCTCAAATGTGGCATCTGGGAATCTCACCCACAAAACACTCCTGGAAGGTGTCGCAGCACTCTAAAGACAGAGGGGGAAGTGAGGTGGAGGCAGAGCATGAGGCAGAGGGGCCAGAGGGCCGGGGTATTTGTGAGACGCTACCCAGCTGCTCTTCTGTTATGGCTGCCAGTACGCCCAGTGGATGAGGCCCCGAGGTGGCCAACACGGAAACACCTGGGTGAAATGTCAGAGGAAATGCATGCGTAACAGTTCTCTCACATACTAACAAACCATGCTCTATAAATACTTGATTCAAGCTGACCGATGTTCTTACGGAAAAACATTTTCCCCAAATAGCTATTAATAACCAAGATGATTTCTGCCCAACGTATTTTTCTGAGAACGGTAAAACAAGCCTCTCTCAAGTAAGTAGGGTCTGCTTATTGAATACTTAAAGTTAATTAATTTCCTCCTCCTGTGTTTTATAAAGCTATTTTTAAAATCTTCTTTTAAAACACACATTAGTACTTCCAATTTATAGAAACATATTCCATACTTTCAGTTATTTATAGAATAGCTCCTCCAAAATATGAGATCCACAAATGTAACTTTAAATTTCTAGTAGCCACATGTAAAAAGTAAAAAAAAAATAGATGAAATGAACATTAATAATATATTTTATTTAGCCAAGTTTACCCAACATATGATCACTGCAACATCTAATCAATATAAACAATGATTAATGATCATTTTATCCTTAAAAAATGATTGAGTTATATATGTGTCTTTGAAATCTGGCAAGTACTTTACTCTTCCAGCACATCCCCATCAGACAAGGTGGAATTCACCAAGAGCCACAGGTCCTTAGCAGTTCCTTACTCACAACACAGATAAAGACCATTTGAGCCTGACCAGGTGATGGCGCAGTGGATAGAGCATCGGACTGGGACGCAGAGGACCCAGGTTTGAAACCTCAAGGTCGCCAGCTTGAGTGTGGGCTCATCTGGTTTGAGCAAGGCTCACCGGCTTGAGCCCAAGATCACTGGCTTGCACTGCTGTAGCCCCCCCCCCCCCCCCCAGTCAAGGCATATGTGAGAAAGCAATCAATGAACTAAGGAGCCGCAAAAAAAAATAGATGCTTCTCATCTCTCTCTCTTCCTGTCTGTCCCTCTCTGTCTCTGTCACACACACATACACAAAAGACCATTTGAATATGAAGGAATTGAGCCATCCTCTTGTACTTTTTGAAAACCAATGGACCCTTTCTTGGCCCAGGGTTACTTTTAGTGCTTTAGGAAAAGGATAAATATATATACCATATAATTTTTTTAAAATAAGTAATCTCAACTAAAGGTCCTTCCAATATTTTTCACTGTTTATAATAGTTCTGAGTATGAACTGGAAAAATCTTCAGATCAATACAAATAACTCCTAACTCCTAAGGCCCATTACCACTACTTGGTTAGAGAAAAGTATAGTCAGTCCTTCTCTTTCCCAAAAGCAAGAAAACATAACACCTTCAAGAGCCAAAAGCGCTCAGCGTGGCCCTGGCCAGGTAGCTCAGTTGGTCAAAATGTCCTCCCGATACACCAAGGTTGCAGTTTGATCCCTAGTCAGGGCACATACAAGAATCAACCAAGGAATGCATAAATAAGTGGAACAACAAACTGATGTTTATCTCTCTTTCTGTTCGCTCTCTCTCTAAAAATAAATCAATAAACTAAGAACTATATGAACCCATACATAGATGGGACATAAAAATGAGACTCAGAGACATGGACAAGAATGTGATGGTAACAGAGGGTGGGGTGGAGGTGTGGGGAGGGGGTGAGGAAGGAGAAGGAGGGGGTTGGGGGAGGGGAGGGGCACAAAAGAAACCAGTTAGAAGGTGACAGAAGACAATTTGACTTTGGGTGAGGGGTATGCAGCATAATCAAATGTCAAAATAATCTGGAGATGTTTTCTCTCAACATATGTACCCTGATTTATCAATGTCACTGCATTAAAATTAATAAAAATAAGATAAAAAGTGTTCATCTTGAAGTTGGCCGGAGTGCACCACCTGTGCAGCTTTCACTAGGAGGGCCAAGTCTAGCGCAGTAGTCGCAGGCTGTGTGCATTAAGTTTTACCGATTCCCAGGCAATCCTGACTGTCACCTTGCTGCGCTCCTTCTCAAGTGGCAAATACTAAATCCGGACGCTGGCACTCTGCCCTGCTCTCACTCCGTCCCCTGTCCATCTCTGACTGGTGGACCAGGGGCTGGGGGCTGCAGGGAGGTCTATAGAATCTCACTATAGGTGGCCACAAAGCAGGGCATCATCATCAAGCTTTAATAAAGGAGAGAACAAGGTGCTTAGATGAAATAGGAGACATATATGAAACTTGCTGGCTATATTAAGGTAATAGTATTTTTAAATTCCACATTTTTTCTCAAGTTTTTTCCCCCAATAAAACTCAGAAATTGAAAACTACAAGAAGGGGAGACCCAAAGACTCACCTACTCCTGAGCTCCCAGAGATGCCTTATTCTTTTTTTTTTTTTTTCTGAAGCTGGAAACGGGGAGAGACAGTCAGAGAGACTCTCGCATGTGCGCGACCAGGATCCACCCGGCACGCCCACCAGGGGGCGATGCTCTGCCCCTCCAGGGTGTCGCTCTGTTGCGACCAGAGCCACTCTAGCACCTGGGGCAGAGGCCAAGGAGCCATCCCCAGCACCCCGGCCTCTTTGCTCCAATGGAGCCTCGCTGCGGGAGGGGAAGAGAGAGACAGAGAGGAAGGAGAGGGGGAGGGGTGGAGAGGCAGATGGGCGCCTCTCCTGTGTGCCCTGGCCGGGAATCGAACCCGGGACTTCTGCACGCCAGGCCGACGCTCTACCACTGAGCCAACCGGCCAGGGCTGATGCCTTATTCTTTTGACAAATGGCTGTCCCCAAATGCCACTGCTTCTTTGCCTGCAAAACAGCTCTCCACCCATTATTAGCCTTGTTGGAGTCCCTTATTGTGATGTGTCTCCACATCACTAAGTACTGCCACCTTCACCTCTGGCTATATCAACAGGAACCCTCATGGAGGACATTTTCCTGAGCTGACCTACAAACTGTGCACAGTGACCAAGGCTGGTGTGACTCGAACAGCGCCGTGCAGCCTGGGCTCGGCGGAGCCTGTTTCCAGTCTGCACAATCAGGCCCGCACTGCTTACAGCTGTGAGGACTGGATGAGAAATCATGTAAAGAGCTTATTGTTGTAGCCCCATATTAAATATAAACTTTCTTTTTCATTACAACCACTGTTAAGAGAGGTTAGGTCACTTTGTTAGTTTTAGAGGATCTCATCTCAAATGAAAAAGTAAAGGTCCAAGCCCTAATTTGTCTGATTTCAAAATCCAGCTGAGAGAGAGAGAGAGAGACAGAGAGAAAGAGGGAGAAACATGAATCTCTCTCTGTGCTCAGCACCTATGTGGAAGTTAAAATATCTGGCAGACTAGTAAGTTCATCTATAATAACGCACAGCTGGGAACTCTTGGAGAACTAACCTCTCTAAGCATATTTTTTTTCATCTGGATAAGGGACTGTTAATAATATTACATACTCCATAGGGTCATTAGGAGCATGAAATATAAATAACAGTTTCTTTCCATAGGGATATTTTTTAAATGTAGTAACATTTAAAAATGGCAGAGAACATAAGGTGGAAACCTTGGATATAAAACTATCAATAAGTTTAGTTGCTTTCCTTATCAGCTGATCACTTTGTAAAGTACATAAAAATGTCTGATCACTATGTTGTACACCTGAAACTAATATTATATTGCATGTCAACTGTAATTGAAAATGAAATTTAAAAAAAGTTCATATAACATGCTGGTCAGTGCCAAAGGTAACCATGGACAGTCTTTGTGGAGGGAGGGCCCATTTCTGTGCTCTGCCCAGAGTTCTGGAAGGGCAGCACACATGCTAACTGGAAAAAATGAATGAGGAACAGTAAGCGTTGAGTACATCTTCCTCCTCCTCTTGCTTCAGGCTCCCATTCACATGCTAAGCTGTTCTCCAACCTATTCAGATGGGAACTGCATTACATAAGAGTCAATAATCTTTATGGTAACTCTGCAGTGAAAGTGTCATTCGTTGTAATGAACACTGATCATAAGTTAAGCCCCTAGCTACTCTCTCTGTTATTTTTCATTACACTGTTCCTTGCTCTGTTATATTTCAGGAGTACTGAGGGAATTCAGCCAACTATGTTCACTAGTCAGCTCTTCGTTACTCAGATTAGATTCTGCTAAGAAACAATGAAGCAATTTGCAAACACACTGAATCTTAAGGAAATGCAAAAGACACTATTCCATGTTCTCCTGTGCCAATGCCAGCAGGCATCCTGCCTTCCCCTGGCTATCTGTCCTCTTAATTTGCTATTTTTCTCTCTATTTATCTTCCCTTCAACTCACAGTATGGTTCTCCAGGCCCAAATCCGAAAGAGTATTAACAATGTGTTTCTGGTTATTTTTCCCTTCAGTAAAAGACTCTGTTCATTTCAACACCCAGAATAATATTTCCAAAGTCGTCATCAGCTCTCACACAGCTCTCCCTTGCAGACGCCACTCTGCTTACATTACAGCCATTCCCTCTCCGGCTGCCGCGAAGGGTACTAACTCCAAAAGGCACACCAATGACAAAAAGCTGAATTCTTTCATTTTTTAAAAAACCCCAATGTGAAAAATTCATTTTGCATGTTGCAGTATTAAGGCTGAGAGTGAAATTTCCATATGCCTCTGTGCTTCAAGTGCTTGGAATGGCTTATAAGTAGGTTGTGAGTCCTGGGAGAGACCACGTCACTGCCACACTGCAGGTCACCAGCACAAAGGCTCGGAGACCACGTGGGCTGGATAATGGCTACCAGTATTTGCAAGCTTTCACACTCTTACTGGGGGGGAGGGGGCTTCCATCCCCTCACCCCATCTGAGAGTGGACATCACTACTTTTCATTAAGGCCCCGAGTCTGGTCCTTTTTGCTATATTGCCAGAGAACAATTTAAAGTATTATAATAAGGAAACAACACCTGCAGACGCTGAGGATCTGGGCTTGCCACCCTGGGTGTCGTTTTCATGAATCCTTGGCTGGGAATGCTCCCTTTTCAGGGAAATCTAGTCTGATTAACTGAAATGCATTCTGACAGGCAGGCTGCCGTAATGCTATGCTTTCTGTTACTGTACCTCTCTCCTGATGCACATCAGAGAAAAGCTGAGAAGAAACTGAGTGCAGAAGACTACATACTGGTGGACAGGAAGACCACATATTTGTAACTATACATAAAGCAACCTCACACCAGGTGATAGTTCTTGGGAATCTTGTAGTTGTGGGGAGGGTGCACATAGAATTAAGTCCAGGAAAAGAAAAAAGAAAGAGTTTAAACTAAGGAAAAGGAAGGCGATTCCTTTAAAGCTGAGATGAACCATAGGCACCCTCACATTATGAACATGAGCAAAATCGGTAAACCCAGTCCTGCTGTGCTTAAGGGACATAATCATGTTGAGTAGTTATTTCACCAAAATCTCAATTTGAAATTAGATGTAACACAGGAAAAGTCAATAGGCAAAAGCATCTCAAACTTTTAGCAGATATTAAGTGAAGAAACAGCATTTAACAAGAACTATACACACCAAAAAGAAAGCTCCCTAAAATGGTACAACAGATTTATTGTATATTCAAAAGGAATCACAACAGACTATATCACCATACAGAACCAGAGGCAGGAACTGTTAACCTATCCGAGCCTCATCTTACTCAGATAGAAAACGGGCATTCTCACCCCACCACCTAAGACAGTGGTTATAAGGCTTAAATGTCACATACTTAGCAAATCTTGTGCACAAAGTTCACAGCTATTGCCCAAATACTCCAGTCAAAAGCACATCTATCTATTATGAAAAAATGAAAAATGAATGGCAAGACACTATGGGAAGAAGGTTTAAATAAAAAGATCATGTGTGATATCACCCATGTAGTTTAAAAAATATGTTCTATGCATCCTGCAGGCAAAGAAGCATCTATTTGGCTTATGTAACCGAGCACAGCATGTTCACTTCAGTCTTATCAATTTGGTTCCCATTTGTAGTCTTCACTAGTGACATGGGACACTATCATCACCCCTCTGTACAGCAACATGAATAATGGCTGTCACTAAGAGTGAACCAACTTTGCCTTTTCTTCAGGTAGGTAAGGCTTAAACTCATCACATCGGTATTTTTTAAAAAACAACAAATCACCACTGAAAACAGAGGAGGCAAACCCATTGCTTGCTTCCATCAGTATATATTACTTTGCCCAAGTGCCTCAAGGAACTACACTGTGTGCTTCTTTCCTTCAACAAGACGTGGCTGCCCAGCCCTCTGCCCAAACATACAGCAGAACCAAATCAACTCTGAAAGAACACTGACCCCAGACATACAGGCATTTGTACATGTACAGAAAATGGACATTCCTTTGCTAGAATTATAAAGAGAACTTTAGCATAAATTTGAACTATACCTTCCTTAATTTTTTAACTTAACAATTTCATTTTTATTTATTTTTTAAAAAGATTTTATTTATTGATTTTTACTGAAAGAGGAGAGAGAGGGACAGGGAGGGAGAACTATCAACTTATAGTTGCTTCACTTTAGTTGTTTGTTGATTGATTGATTTTCATATGTGCCTTGACCAGGCAAGCCCAGGGTTTCAAACTGGCAACCTCAGTGTCCTAGGTCTACACTGTATCCACTGCACCACCATGGGCCAGGCACCATTTTCATTACTTTTTCTTCTTTTCCAAGTGAGAGGAGGGGAGATAGAGAGGCAGACTCCTGCATGCGCCCCAAATGGGATCCACTCAGGAATCCCTGTCTGGGGCCGATGCTCTGTTTCTCTGGGGCCATGCTGGCAACCTAGATATTTTTAGCTCCTGATACGGAGGCTCCATGGAACCATCCTCAGCAACCTGAGGCCAATGCACTCAAAATAATAGAGCCATGGCTGTGGGAGGGGAAGAAGGGGGAAGGGTGGAGAAGCAGATGATCACTTATCCTGTGTGCCCTGACTGGAATCGAATCCAGGACTTCCACATGCCAGGCCAATGCTCTACCACTGAGCCTGCCAGGGCCACCAAATTTTTTTTTAAAGAAATAGAAACATACTTCAATTCACTTATAAATCCAGATGTCTTCTATTTAAACAGAACTTTACTAATATCTTGGTTAATTTCTTTCAAGTTTATATCCAAAGTACTTTTTAAGCAGTAATGATGATAACTTATAATTTTCTAATTAGGTATATAATTTTAAAAAGTATAGCTTTAGTATTTACCACATAATCATAAACAAAATTATTGACAAGATACCTATGAATTCCTAGCGTATTTCATAATTAATGTAAACATTTCTTTGTTGAAGACAGATGCTTCCAATATTCCACTTTAATAGAAAAGCAACTTCAGCACTGTGGCTTTGGGCAAATCATTTAACCTATCGCTTCTGTTTTTCCCATGAGGGAAAAACTAAACACAGATAAATGATATTAACCAGCATCATTAGACTTTTGTGAAAGTTTAAAAAGATAATAAATTTAAAGTACTGTTGCACAAAATGTAGGCCTTCATTGATGTAAATAGTGAATAACAGATAATATTGAATTTTCTTAAAATGAAACGTATCTGCATATCAGTCAGAAACCCATGAGGAGGTAGGGAAGGTGAGCCAGTCTTCCACTTACCAAGGAAAGTCCTTTGGGAGCTGAAAAGTAGTGGGAGGAAGTGACTCGCCCTACACAGGAGGGACTCGGTATGCCCCAAGATCTCAGGAGAGGCCAGGCCAACTTCCATCTTCCTACACCAGGGGAGTTACAGGCACGGTCACAAGAATGCTATAAAACATGGCCTCAAAAATTGCAGTGTATTTTATTTTCTTTTTGAAATGATTGGGATGACAAGGTTCACCAAACCATACAGGTTTCAAGTGTACAATTCAATGTAACAGCGCCTACATACTGCATAGCGCACCCTCCGCCCTGAGCTAACTCTCTTTCCGTTCCAATTCCCCCTCCATTTGTCCTCTGCCCCCTACCTCCACCCCCCCACCCCATTCCCTCTGGCTCTGAAGACCCTGTTGTCTGAGTCTATGTGTTATATATATGTTTTTGGCTAGCCCATTTACCTTTGTGCATTCAGTCCCTTTGCCCGGCTGAACCAACCCAATCTCATCAGCAATGTATTTTAAAAATACACACTCAAAGTAACAATTTAAGACAACAACAACAACAACAATAGAAAAGGCAACATAATAATTTATGGATTACACAGTGGCTCCCAACCAGGCACAACTCTGCCTTTCACCAGGGGCCACCTGGCAACGTTTGTCCACTCTGGGTGTGCTACTGGCATCTAGTGGTGACAGGCCACGGATGCTGCTAAACATCCTCTGACAAATAGGACAGTCTCTAACAACAAAGAACTGTCTGGCCCAAAGGTCAGTAGTGCTGTGGTTGAAAAATCCTGGTGTAAACAAAACTCACAAGTGAAATGAACCTTGAATATTAAAGCTAGGGATACATGGGGCTGCTCCCCTCCCCTCACCCCAGCCCCCCACAGTACAACATCTGCTTCAAGCTATGTTTCTTACAGGTGTTCTAGGAGGTGAGTGACACAATATTTACATTTTAATTACTATGTATGTATTTTCCTTAATTGCAAGTGATGCCAACTTATTGTTTAGAATACTGCAACACAGTTTCTTTTAAAAATATATTTAAGGATATAAATTGCTATCAGGAAAAATATGAGATCCTGTAACAATGCAGGGGTTATCTGGAGTTGGCAAAGCCACTTTCACAAACAGTGTTCTGTACTTATTCCCCTCTTGGAGCAATTGAACAGATTCAATCTTGAGGCTGAGAATGACATGAAGTGAGTAAAATTCTCCAAGTCACAAAACAAAAAGAAAAGCAGAAGTCCGCTAGTTCCAAGGTTTTGTTTTCTCTGAAGGGAGCTGTGTAATAACATTCAAGTATTTTAGGGCCACAGAATTAGGGCAGCATTCCAAGGATGGCAACTGATCAGGACTGTGTCGATAGCAGCAGCGGGTAGGTTTCCAGAAAGCCCTCAGTGGAAAGTTTAGTTGGGGGAAAAAGGATTGTTCTGGATGTCTGGATTTACTGAAAAAGGCTGTTTGGTAAAGCAAGGCTAGAGAGGGTTTATACACACATACCAAGTACGTCTGACCTGTGGTGGTGCAGTGGATAAAGTGTCAACCCAGAATGCTGAGGCCGCCAGTTTGAAACCATGTGCTTGCCTGGCCAAGGCACATATGAGAAGCAACTTCTACCATAAGTTGATGCTTCCCACTCCCCCACCCCAGCTCTCTAAAATCAAGAAATAAAAAAATCTTTAAAAAAATGAATAAAATTAGCACTCGTAAAGTAGGTATGAGATGAAAGAGATCAGTGGCAGAATTTAAGGAGACGTGTAAATCGAATAGCTCCCTGAGATGAGTCTAAATCCATCGAGCACAGGCCTTATAAATAACCGTGGCTCAGGCTTACAGCTCAGGATTCCTGACTCAGAGCTCTCCTTGGATCATCTGAAGGAGACGCTACCCCACAGAGTCGTGAGGAGCATGGATGGTTGCAGATTTCTGGGTTTGGGACCCTTGCAGGAGACTTGCAGCATTCTGCCAGGTGTTTTAATAGAATGTCAATCCACAGATATAACTCAGCAATTTGAGTTTTTAAGTACAAAATTAAGACAGAATTGCAAATTGACCTGCAATTTGAGCTTGAAAAAAAAAAAAAAAAACCCCTGAAAATTAACACTCATCAGGAAAGTCAAAAGAAAGTACATTAAAACATAATCTTTATATAATCCATCTTCAATTGCTGGGGATTCAAGGAACTAGAATTCAATGGATATTAACACATCAACGTCAGGAGACTTAGACCTTAGGAACGTGGACAGAGATATTGAGGTGCTTCATGTAAAGCCCCTCATGCTAGGAATAATTAATTGTATTAAAGAACTGAGAGCATCGAGTCTCTGCTTCAGTCACCTCCCCCACCCTCTGGCTCAGGGGACTAAGCATCTGCAGGTGGCCACATTTTAGGTGTTTTTCTTTTTTTAAAAAAATTACATTTCAAGTATGTGCAGTCTTTTTTGAATCAATTACACACACATTAGCCTGTCTATAAAACAAACAAAAACTTCTCACCTTCTCATCCTTACACATTTCATTATTTTCTACGCTCCTGAGGTTATTTGCTGCTACTAGATCAGTGTACCAGAAACAGAATACGCTGATGTATGTACCACTGGCAACTTTCCCAACTCGATGTTCAATGCCATCATGTTGGCAGCTTGAAATCGGCCATGGCAGGCAACTGGAAAACACTACAAACTATGGGTTGATATATGGTATTGTTGAATACCTAGATTTAGGCGGTAGTAATGCAGGTAAAATTTAAAAGGATGTTAGCACACGGCCATGCATGTGTCCAGCACAAAAGCATTTAGGAAATATTGCCGTATTAAAAAGCGTGTGTGGAAGCATGAGCAGCGCCCACAGAACCGTTCACGCAGCAGCTGGGGACGGACTGAGCCCTGAAGAGCTGGGGTGCGGGTACCAGGGTGCTGCCCATTTCTTCCCTTTTTGGTCCAGCTGGCCTGCTCCCTCTCCTTCCACCTCTGCAGGCTGCCCATGGCTCATTATTCATTGGAAATCTTGTCCCTCTTCTTAGAGCCTACTCTAGTCATGCCCACCATTTCCCTACTGCTCCTTCCTTTGAATTCCAACTTTCCAGTCTGCTGGGTGGTCCTCAGCCTTTCTCCACCCTCCCATACGTGGGGCTACGATACCCTCCTTAAACTGGGGGCTCCTGAGACCCTGGCAGAGGGCGGGCACCCGTGTAGTTTGCAAGAGCTCCCTCCCACTGTACCGTACCCTCCTCTTACTCAGCTGATATGACACCCAGCCTTCTTTCACTTCGCTGTCCTGGAATACCTGTTCTGTTGGCATGGACTCCTCAATTAGGTGGAGATTCTGAAGGCAGAGACCGGCTCTTACAAATCTGTCCACACAGCCTGGTCCCATAGACACAAAGTATACTTAACAGATAATTGTTTGTGAGCTGATTGATTAAAAGAAGCTCAGGCTTACTCCCTTCAGAGATTCTTAAGGAGAAATATACCATAGAACCAAAGGATTCAGCTAGTTTCCTAATTAATATTAGTCACTTGGCAATTCTTAATTAAGAACTCTAAAATAAAGACCACCTTTTTACCATGTGAAGTAGGTATCACCTTCATTAGTATTTAAGAGCCATTACCAGTACTTCATTCTGACGCCCCTTTCTGTGCCCTGCCAGATGGGAACATTAGTTGCACAGTATTTATTAATACACAAAGACAAGTGCAGGAGCTTGGGGAAATCCAGGCAGAATTAGTCAGTTGTACTACTGCCTTTACATATACACTGAAGGAAGCCTTCTCTTGCCTTGCTTCTCAGAGGACGCGAACAAGGTTTGATATAGAAAGCAAGCTCTCTCTCCTGGTGTCCCCAGCAAACAGTTTCTGTCTCCTGCGGGTCCCGTGTGTCCCAACCCTCCAAGCCTGCTGTCTGCCTACTCTCATGATGCCCCGAGAAGCAATACTGAATGCCTGCCTGTCCGGGCCTCATGTGCTCTTAGGATGGGTGTGATGTGGAATTTTTAAACTGGAAGAAATCTCAAAAGAGAAAAGGTAATGTCCCTTTCAAGATGGTCACAGTCACTGGGGGCAGCAGCAGTGTGCCTGTGAGAGCAGGTGCCCAGAGCATGCTCAGTGAGAAGCAGGTGGCACTTTTTCTAGCTCTGCGTATGAGCCTCCCTGGTGAACTGGCGAGTGTTTCCTTCTTCAAGGCCTGGGAAAGGGGGATCACAGTGGCTTTTCCTTTTAATTACACAAGGAACAGGTGATGTTAGGCAGTCTGTTTCTGGATTGCAGAGGCATGACAAAAATACTGGTTCCATACAGAATCCGTGAGGTCTGAGGAACAGGGCCTGTCCTCACAGGGCTGCTGTGAAGACTGAGCGAGGTAACTGACAGCAGAATCCCGAGAACAGAGCTGAGCACGTAGTAACCGTTCAAGAAATGTTAGTTACTATTAATACCACTCACATCACCAGTAATCAACTTCTCCACTTCATGTTGCTTGACTAATCACTACGTAAAATAAAGTTCACTTTCTGGTTTTCCACGTACTCCACTCAGAGGTCAGACGGGCAACACTGAAGGACGTTTTTCTCTGCACTGGAGGGAGACTAGTAACGGATGGCAGGACGCCCAGAAGGAAGAGAGATTTTTCCCAGTAGCTCTGACACGCACAGAGAGTAGTTCATTAGCCTGTCTATTACAAACCACTTCGGAGACATATTTATTGACAGCAATCTGCCAATTGATTAAACATCTCAATATATGAAGCCGACTTTACATTAATTAGCAGTTTGGAGAACATGATCCTAGAAGTTAGAATGCAGAGCTCTGGAAATCCTGGCAACATTGCTATTTGCTTTATAACCTATAAAGTATCAACACATTACAAAATCAGTTAGTTATCTCCCTCCAAATCAGAACACATTAGGTACACACACATATTAACACACTTACATTCTCACAATTCACAATAGATTTAATTTCCATTATAATCAATCCATTTATGTTTTATTACTTTTATATAATTCTTAGTTTTATTTTCCCAATGTAAACCTTAAAAAGTTCAATGAGGCCCTGGCCTGTTGGCTCAGCGGTAGAGCATTGGCCTGGCGTGCAGGAGTCCCAGGTTCGATTCCCGGCCAGGGCACACAGGAGAAGCGCCCATCTGCTTCTCCACCCCTCCCCCTCTCTCTCTTCCCCTCCGCAGCCAAGGCTCCATTGGAGCAAAGTTGGCCCGGGTGCTGAGGATGGCTCTGTGGCCTCTGCCTCAGGTGCTAGAATGGCTCTGGTTGCAACAGAGCAATGCCCCAGATGGGCAGAGCATCGCCCCCTGGTGAGCATGCCGGGTGGATCCTGGTCAGGCGCATGTTGTGGGAGTCTGACTGCCTCCCCGTTTCCAACTTCAGAAAAATACAAAAAAAATAAATAAATAAAAGTTCACTGAATACATAATTTACCTCCCTTTAAATAAGCTAGGCTTCAGTTTTCACTTATTGGTTAGAATAAACTGATTGCCAGAAGTTTTATGTTTTTTTACTTTATGTTATAAAATTCTGTGCATTTAAGAAACAGCTGCAGCAGCAGACAGGCAGGAAAGACGCTGTTGGCAGGATGCCATGCATTCCTTCTTAACAAATATGAGCAATTATTTCATACGACATGTATGATTTTTCACTTTGGAGTTGTTTTTAGAGGAAATGTGGACTTTTAGGGGAAAAGAAAACAAAGGGGCTAAGAGATCTACAGTTAGCTTAAAATGAGAGCCTTGGAGTAGTCTATTTCATAAGTTCTCATCTTCTCTTTTTATTATTACTTTTTACTAATTGGAATTTATTGTTTGAATTTCTAAACAATCTAAAATAAATCTTTCTAAAAGAATAAAGACCGTTTCTTCCTCAGCTATGTAAAAAGGTCCATGGAAACAGAATTTTATTTTACAGCTTCTCTTGTGTTCAGGTCATTCTCACTCCTCAGGAGTCCCATTCTCCACACCTTCACGCTTGGCCACAATGTTACTAACAGTACAATCATGAAGCTATAGTGTGTCCCTCTGTCCAGCCACACAGGGTTGTCCTGGGGACCGGCCAGACATGAAGAGCTCCCCAAAGCTCCACGTGCACAGGAAGCACTGGGGAACCTGTGCACGTGTGAATTCTAATTCAGTGGTTCTGAGGAGTTACCAGGCAATGCCCATGCTGCTGGTTCAGGAGACTATACTTGAGGTCATAGTGCCAGAGGATCTCACCATCATTTTAATTAACAAAGGTTTGCCACTAGAGCCACTGGCAAAAGGATGATCTGGAAACACTGAATCCTCTGTGTGTTGTGACACAAAATATTCAATAATGAAAAATATACAGAAGGGCTCTATGAGTACTTATGTGTCTGTAGTAATCACATTAAATTATTTCAATTTTATTCCACCTGCCATCATGCGTGCACCAGACTGCTCCATGTGTTAGGCTACTGGGTCTTTGAGTCACATAGAAGATCTGGACTCCAATCCCATTGTAACAGTCACTGATGTGTGAACTTGGAGAAGTTACTTAATCTGAGTCTGGATTTCTTCATCTGTAGAATGGGGACAGTATGAACATCACAATGGTACAAGGGTACTAACAGAACCTCCATCTTAAGATTGTTGTATTAAATGAGGTCATGTCTGTTTGGATAACACATTGTAAGTACTCAATAGATGACAATTGTAATTACTAAAGCAGCCTCTGACTTTAGGCAGCTTAGCTGATATTTTAAAAATTCATCTTGTCCTAAAAGGGGGAAAAAAATTTTTTTTGTTCGGTTTTCCCTCCCAAATCTGTTTTGTTATTTATGATAACAAAATCATTGGGATAAACTTTAAAATCACTGGTAGTGATTAAAGTAAAAAGCGTATTTTAGCTCTGGCCGGTTGGCTCAGTGGTAGAGCATCAGCCTGGAGTGTAGGAGTCCCAGGTTCGATTCCCGGCCAGAGCACACAGGAGAAGCACCCATCTGCTTCTCCACCCTTCCCCCTCTCCTTCCTCTCTGTCTCTCTCTTCCCCTCCCGCAGCCAAGGCTCCATTGGAGCAAAGTTGGCCCGGGCACTGAGGATGGCTCTGTGGCCTCTGCCTCAGGCGCTAGAGTGGCTCTGGGTCGCAACAGAGTGACGCCCTGGATAGGCAGAGCATCACCCCCTGGTGGGCGTGCCAGGTAAATCCCGGTCGGGCACATGCGGGTGTCTTGCCTCCCCGTTTCTGGCTTCGGAAAAATACAAAAAAAAAAAAAAAAAAATTGTATTTTAAAAATTAGGACCTAAACTTACCTTCTTTAAACATCTTATTTTACAAATGAGAAACTGAGGCTTGTCTGGGACACATGAGTTGGCCAAGATGACATAGGTGGTCAGTGGCAGAAACATGCTCAAAAACTGCTGGAGGTCCCGCTGAGGCTCTTTTCAGACTGACTGCATCACTACACCAAAGTCACACAGAAGTTTCAGGCAAAGCTGACGGTGTTCAGAGACCCACTTGATTAAACCACTGATGTTATAGTATAGTTTTCTGATATTTGAAAATCAGGGGGTGCAAAGCTGTAATTCTTGTGTCCATTCATAATACCCAGTAGGTAACACAGCTCTTAGCCTGTATTAACTTGGTTCTTACGGTTCATCTCTGTGGGAGTTGCTGGTGTGAGGTGTCTCAAAGCCATATAGATGCTGCCATGCCCAGCTGGGAACTGCACCCTGAGGGTGGGGCCCATGTCTTCCTCACAACGATAAAATATAGTGCCTGGCACTCTAGTAACACTCAGCAAGTTACTGTGGACCAGTTATTGAGTGAACAGGTGTGTGACTAAATAAATGTGGAACTCCTAAACAAATCCAGGTGTTCATGATGGAGGCTTGGCCCCAACCTTTCTCACCCCTTCCACTCTCCTCCTGTGCCAGGTGGGGCTCGGTCACGGCAGCTTCTCTGGAGCAGAACCAGGGCACATTGGAGGCGCTGAGTCTCTTGAAACACAGAGAGGGCTTTCCCTCCGGCTCATGACAGGGAGCACTGAGGTAACTGAATTGCTGCATGGCAAGAATAAAAATTATCAAAGGGAAGTTGGGGAAAAAAAAAAGAAATGAGATTTAATAAGAAAAATTCTCTAAACTTCCCATTTGTCTTATCTTGCACATGTACCTTGGCAGCAAGAAAAAGTATTAGATTTAACCAAAGTATAATTGGAGAAAAATTTTCTGAATTTTTAAAATAGCCCCTAGAACAGAGCTGTCTCCTCAGCTACAGCCAGCTTTACATGGAACACTATAGTTTATCTTTGAATATTATTATTGTTTTTATTTTAGAAGACTTTTTAATTTAGAAATTAAATTTAATGGGGTGACATTGATCAATAAGAGTGCATAGGTTTCGCCTGACCAGGAGATGATGCAGTGGATAGAATGTCGACCTGGGACACTGAGGTCCTAGGTTTCAAACCCTGAGGTTGCCAGCTTGAGCGTGGGCTCACTGGCTTGAACATGGGGTTACAGCTTTAGCATGGGATCATAGACATGACTCCATGGTCACTGGCTTGAGCCCACAGGTCTCTGGCTTGAAACCCAAGGTCACTGGCTTTAAACCAAGGGGTCACTGGCTCAGCTTGAGCCCCCCAGTATGAGAAAGCAATCAGTGAACTAAAGTGCTACAACAATGAGTTGATGCTTCTTATTTCTTTCCCTTCCTGTCTGTCTCTCTCCCTCTCGCTTTAAAAATTAAAGGAGTCCATAGGTTTCAGGTGAACATCTCTATAGCATTTGAACTGTTGATCTTGTTGTGTGCCCATCACCCAAAGTCAAATAATTTCTGTTGCTGTATATTTGTCCCTCCTGACTCCACTACTCCCACTCTTCTCCCCTGGGTAACCACTTCACTTTTATCTGTGTCTATGAGCCTTATATCCCACCCATGTGTGAAATCATACAGTTCTTAGCTTTTTCTAATTTCTAGTATAATATACTTAAGGTCCATCCATGTTGTCATAAAAGGCAATATGTCATCAATCCTTCTGGCTGAGTAGTATTCCATTGTATATATGTACCACATCTTCTTTATCCAGTCCTCTATCGAGGGACACTTTGGTTGTTTCCATGTCTTGGCCACCATGAATACTGTGATGAACATGGAGTGCATTATATCTTTGAGTACTAATGTTTTCGAGTTCTTTGGGTAGATACCCTGTAGAGGGGTTGCTGGGTCACATGGTAGAATTATTCTTAATTTTTGGAGGAACCACCATACTTTCTTCCATAATGGCTGTACCAGTTTAATTCCCAACAGCAGTTAATAAGGGTTCCTTTTTCTCCACAACCTCTCCAACACTTGTTATTACCTGTTGTGGATAACAGCTAATCGAACAGGTGTGAGGTGGTATCTCACTGTAGTTTTGATTTGCATTTCTCTAATAGCTAGTAAAGATGAGCATTTTTTCATATATCTGTTGGCCATTTGTATGTCTTCTTGGGAGAAGTGTCTGTTCAGGTCCTCTCCCCATTTTTAAATTGGATTGTTTGTTGCTGAGCTTTGTGAGTTCCTTATATATTTTGGATATTAATCCCTTATCGGAGTTGTTGTTTGTGAATATCATCTTCAATTTGGTTGGTTAACTTTTAGTTTTGTTGTTGGTTTCTTTTGCTGTGCAGAAGCTTTTTAGTTTAATATAGTCCCATTCATTTATTTTTGCTTTAGGGGTCAAATTCATAAAATGTTCTCTACGACCAAGGTCCATAACTTTAGTACCTATGTTTTCTTCTATGTAATTTATTGTTCTAGATCTTATATTTAGGTGTTTGATCCATTTTGAATTAATTTTTGTTCATGGAGACAGATTGCAGTCGAGTTGCATTTTTTTTCTGCATGTGGCTTTCCAATTTTTTCAGCACTGTTTATTGAAGAGGATTTCTCCATTGTGTGTTTCTGCTTCTTTGTCAAAGACTATTTGTCCATATATATGTGGTTTAATTTCTGGGCTCTTGGTTCTGTTCCATTGCTCTGTACGTCTGTTTTTCTGCCAATACTATGTTGTTTTGATTCTTATGGCTCTGTTGTATAATTTGAAGTCAGGTAGTAGGACTACCTCTTTTTTCTCACTCTTTTTTCTCGGGATTGCTTTGAATATTTGGGGTCTTTTATGATTCCATACAAATCTGGTGATTTTTGTTCTATTTCTTTAAAAAACGACACTGGGATTTTAATGAGGATTGCATTAAATGTTTGGTAAAATTCACTAGTGTAGCCATCTGGTCCTGGCCTTTTATTTTGGAAAAGATGTTTTATAGTTGTTTCTATTTCCTCCCTGCATATATATGGTTCTATTAAGGTTTTCCACTTCTTTGTGACTTGGGCTAGGAAGATTATATATATATACTTCTAGGAACTTATCTATTCTAGATTGTTGAATTTGGTGGCATATAATCTTTCAGAATACTGTTGTATAATCTTTCACATATCTGTAATATCTGTGGTAATTTCTCCTCTTTCATTTCTGATTTTGAGTCATTTTTCTTTTCTCCTTAGTAAGTATAGGCAGGGGTTTGTCAATTTTAGTGATCTTTTCAAAGAATCAGTGCTTTTTTGTTTAACTTGTTAATTTTTTCTATAGTTCTTTTGGTCTCTATTTCACTTAGTTTTACTCTGATTTTCACTATTTTCTTTCTTCTCATGTCCTTAGTTACCTTTGTTTTTCTTTTTCTAGTCCTTTCTGATGTTAGGTTGTTTACTTGGAATCTCTCTTGCTTCTTGACATAAGTCTGTAATGATATAAACTTCTCTCTTATTACTGCTTTTGCTGAATTCCAGAAGTTTTGATATGTTATATGTTGTCATTATTGTCTGTTTAAATATTTTGATTTCTACTTTTATTTTTTCTTTGACCCATAATTTTTTTTTTATAAGTATGTTGTTTAATTTTCACATTTTTGTGGGTTTCTTTACTTTCGTTTTGCAGTTGAATTCAAATTTCAAAGCCTTATGGTCAAAGTGTATGCTTGATATTACTCTTTGAATTTGTTGAGGTTAGTATTATGGCCCAACTTATGGTCTATCCTTGAGAATGTTTCACATGCACTGCAAAAGAATGTATAATCTGATGTTCTGGAATGAAATATTCTGTAAATGTCTATTATGTCAATTTGGTATATAATGTTGTTTAAAGCTGATTATTTCTTTTATTAATTTTCTGTTTCGGTGATCTTTAAATCTTTCAATGGTGTGTCAAGACTCCAAATATGATCCTGTTTTTGTTTATCTCTCATTTTTGTTCTGTTAGTAGATGTCTTATATATTTTGGTGCTCCCTGATTCTGTGCATATTAAGAAGTGTGATGTCTATATTAAGATGTGTGATGTCTCCTTGATATAGTATCCCATTTATTATAATAAAGTGTTCATTCATCTTTGTTTCTTGTTACCTTTGCTGTCTTGAAATCAGTATTGTTAGATATAAGTATGACTACACCTGTTTTCTTTGGGTATTATTTGCTTGGAGAATCGTTTTCCAACCTTTCAGTTTGTATCCACTTTTGTCCCTGAAGCTTACATGTATCTCCTAAAGGCAGTCTATTGTTGGGCTTTGCTTTTTGATTCAATGTGTTACTGTGCCTCTATTGATGCATTCAGTAAATTTACATTTACGATAATTACTGATACATGAAGATTTCCCATAGCCATTTTATGTTTTGTTTTCTGGTAGAACTTGTTTCTCTCCTTTGGTTCTTTCTTTTTGTTTTTCTGTCAGTTGTTTTCCTCTGGTAGTATTCCATGCTTCTTTCTGCTATTTCTTAAGCTATGTTTTTCGGTTTTCTTTCTTTTTTTTATTGTAGTTGGTTATCTTTAGGTTACTGAGAAAAAAGTTTCATATATACAAGAGTCCTTTGCCTTATAAATGATAATACACTCCACTCTCCTTTACTACTTCAGACTTTATCCTCTCCCCTTTTATGTTTTTGTTGTCTCAGATTATCCTTTTTTATACTGTAACCGTATTGGAGCTCTTACCTGTAGTCTTGGTTGTTTTGTTCTTTGTGTCCAGTAGGATAACTCCCTTGAGTATTTTCTGCAGCAGAGGTTTTCTGGTGATATATTCCCTCAGCTGCTGCTGCTGCTGCTTTTTTTTTTTTTTGCTAGAGACAGAAAGATTGAACTGCTCCTGTATATGCCCTAACTGGGGAATCGGCCTAGCAACCTCCACACTCTCAAACTATGTTCTAACCAATCGTGCTATCCAGCCAGGGCTTAATTTTTAATTTATATAGATGGGAGAGGGAAGGGAAACATTCATTGGTTATTCCAGTAAGTAGTGCATTCACTGGATGCTTCCCAGGTATGTCCTAACCCAAGATCAAACCCACAACCTTATTGTTTCAGGATGACACTCTTAACTGAATGAGGTAACTAGCCAGGGCCAAGTTCCCTCGGTTTCTGTATCTGCACAAATTTTTATTTCTTCTTAATATTTGAAGGATAACTTTGATGGATATAGTATTCTTGGCTGGTAGCTTCTCTCTTTCAGTACTCTGAATGTTTGGTTCCATTCTCTTCTGGCTTGTAGAGTTTCTTCTGAGAAGTTTCATGATAATCTAATGGGTCTTCCTTTATATGTGATGTTCTTCTTTTTCCTAACTGCCTTGAGGTTTCTCTCTTTGTCACTGATTTTTGATAGTTTTATTACAATGTGCCTTGGAGATGGCCTGTTTGGGTTGAGGTAACAAAGTATTTTCTTTTTTTCTTGGATTCAAGGACCAAATTCTTTCCACAGACTTGGGAAGTTCTCATCAATTATTTGTTTGAAGAGGCTCTCCATTCCCTTCTCCCTTTCTTCTTCTTCTAAATACACATTATTCTTATATTGCTCTTTCTGATGGAGTCAGACAATTCTTGTACAGCTCTCTCAGTTTTTAAAGTTCTTGAGTCTCATTTCTTCCCTTTGTATCATCTCTAGTTGCCTGTCTTCAATGTCATTGATTCTCACCTCTGTCTGGCCTGTTTTATTAGCTTAACTTGCTAGTTCATTTTTCTTTTTTTTTCTTTTTTTTTCTTTTTTTTCATTTTTCTGAAGCTGGAAACAGGGAGAGACAGTCAGACAGACTCCCGCATGCGCCTGACCGGGATCCACCCGGTACGCCCACCATGGGGCGATGCTCTGCCCACCAGGGGGCGATGCTCTGCCCATCCTGGGCGTCGCCATGTTGCGACCAGAGCCACTCTAGCGCCTGAGGCAGAGGCCACAGAGCCATCCCCAGCGCCCGGGCCATTTTTGCTCCAATGGAGCCTCGGCTGCGGGAGGGGAAGAGAGAGACAGAGAGGAAAGTGCGGCGGAGGGGTGGAGAAGCAAATGGGCGCTTCTCCTGTGTGCCCTGGCCGGGAATCGAACCCGGGTCCTCCGCACGCTAGGCCGACGCTCTACCGCTGAGCCAACCAGCCAGGGCGCTAGTTCATTTTTCAATTCATGTATTCAGTTTTTCAAATCTGTTTTTAAAGTTTTAATCTCCTTGGTGAAGTACTCACTTTGTTTTCTGAGCTCATTAAGTTGACTATAAATGTTTTCTCCTCTCTCATTGAGTATTTTCAGATCTTCAATTTTGAGTTCTCTGTTGCTTAACTCTAAGGTTTCCATGTGATTGAGACTGCTCTTTGGAGATTTTTCATTTTCCTTCTGAATCGTGTCTTTCTTGTATAGCCATGGTATGTATGTATGTATGTATTTATGTATGTATGTATGTATGTATGTATGTATTTGTCTTGAGGAAAATTCAGAGTGGTATTGTTTAGAAATCAAGCAAAAAAAAAAACAATAAAAAATAAAGATAATACTGAAGATATAAAATAAAAAACCAAAATAAATAGAAATAGAAAAACCAATAGTCAAAAAATAACAACAAAGAAAAATGAGGGAAAAAAAGAAAAAATTAGAAAAAAAAAGAATACCCCCAAACTTCTAAGGAAAAAGAGTTTTTCTATTTTTTTTTCTGGTAGGTGGCACTGAGCTACAAGTTTTAGCTTTGTGAAATTTCCAGGCTATCCTCCACTGAGAAGCTGCTGTCTGCATGATGGAGGCAGGGATGCAGTCACAAAGAAGAGTGGTGCCTGCTGTGAGGTTTACAGCTTTAGCAATGGTGCTATCAGGCCTCCGGGCACTCCTTCCTGTGTCTCAAAAGACCAGGGAACCAGAGAACAGAGCATCTCTGTTCTTCAGGGGAGAGACTGGCTCTGTAGAACTAGCTGTGGGGCACTCTCTGTGTCCACAAAGGGTAGGAGGCAGTACCTGTGAGGTTGGAGCACTGCACTTCATATTTTTTTTGTCTCGGTCCAAGTGCAGGCTACCAGCAGAATGTGGGAACCCTGGCCACGACCCCTCATTCTGCCACTGCTTTGTTTCAGTATAATGCCAAATTCCCTCCAATCTTTCCACTCCTCCGGGCAGGAGACCCAGTCACTCTGGGTTTCTTCCTTTTCCAGAGCCCAGGCAGACAGAAACCCGGCAGTCTGGGTTTCTCTCCTCTCTGCAGCCCACAAGGAGTGCATCTTATCTTATGACCTCCCTATCAGCCCAACCAGGTGTGTGTCTTATCCCCCTCCCCCCCACAGCCCTTCTCACCTTTAGTCCATTTGGTGTGCAGACCTTTCAGGTGTGCCTGTGAGCCCAGCTGGGGTTCCTTTGTTGAGCTCTAGCTGTTCGTTCACTTTGAAATTTTAAGGGGAGAGATCAAGAATCTCTCTCAAGCCATCATTACTCTCAAAATCTCACAGCTTATTTTTATACGTCTTTGCCTTTGTTATTTTCCCCAAGAAATGATTCTGCATGGAGAGTGGCTCATGAATAGGAACTCCCTGTACCACTGTGTCCCTAAGTTAAGAACTAACAGGTAGTTCCATGTTTCTACCACATGGTCTTATCTGATAAGTAATGTCTGAGACATAATATTAATTAAATACATTTACTTTTCATATTTTTATTTTATTTCTGCCACCTGATATAATAAGAAATGATGAAATCACTGAACTCTGAGAAAAAAAAATCTATTTAAAAAACAACAACATGGAATCCCCCTAAAGTATTTATAGTCTGGGTGCCTTTTGTTTACTTAGTCTCTTAAGATTTCTCTGGATTTATGTTTGGAATATTGTCTGTACCCTATCATAAGCCTTGCAAAAGAAAACCGACCCTTCACATACCTATGTGAATTTATTAGCAAGTTTCCTGTTCTTATTTTCTCTACTTTTCTGCTTTCTCATTAGTACTTGTTCCTCTTCCTACCTTTTGAACAACATCCCAATAGATTCCTTCCCAAGATCAAGGGTCTGCTGACCTTCTTGTTTACCCCCAATGAAAACCAGTGAAAGCATCTACTTTCTTGTGTCAGAGAGCTCCAGGAAGGACCCACCAACCTTTTTCTCTCCACCTCACTAACACTATTGATGGGGAGAATGAAATAATATCCAATGCCAGTGTTAGCACAGGCTGACTCCCAAACTGTTCCTTTGTGAGCTGAGCAGTTTTGTTCACATCATGGCCTCACAATACAGGTACGTTTCATGATTCTTTCTCCAGTGGTTACAATCTATTTAACTGGAAATAATTCTTCCCAGGTAGAACTGGCTAGAAAGAGTCCACAAACCTGGGACACAGTATGCAGTCAAATCGAATAATCAAACTTAGAAATTCTGAGAACATCTCCCCTAATGTCGCCTTCAATTTAATCAATGCCAATTATCTTACTTTGCATTGAAATATCCAAACTAAATACCTTCTTTGCCAGAAAGTAACAATTAACTACTTCTTCAATCCCTTTCCCCCACTAAAGATTAAGTAGCTTTAACCCAGATCACAGTTTAGCACAAAGTTTCCTGGCCTAATCTGCATCGCTTTCAGTTGTTTTAAACAAACAAACAAGAAAACCAACAAAATTTCTTTCACGTTATAGCTTTTTCATTTTTAACAACAATAAACAACAGATTTGGGCTTAAGGGCCCCAAAGGTTCCAATCATAATTAGTATCCAACTGTCTGCCAGCAGCCCGTTTCTGATAATTAATTCGGCCATCACAGAGAAAACTGTCATGTTCTGTGGGAGAGGGTCAGAAGACAAGCTTTTGCTCGAGCTTCAGTGCCCCCCGGTGGGGGCGGTTCAGAGCATATCTCCGGAGGGAAGAGCTAAGAGCAGTGGGACGGTTTAAGCCACGAAGAAGCACAGGCGCTTCAGGGCACAGTCACTTCAGGGCACAGTCACTGTTCAGAGAGCACACCTGCCAGTGGCACCCACCAGCAGGACCTCATCGGGCTGCACATATTTCCGTGAGCCTCACCATAAAAGAAAATGGGGGAGGGGGAATACAGACACATTATTTTTTTATCATCAATAAATAGCACCACCAAAGGAGTATTTCTAGAACACGTTCAAACTCCAGTTGGTCCAATACTTACTTAACAAAGTTTACTAACTTTAGTTTTGCCATTTTCATTTAAAAGTGAAAATAGTCATTCAATAATTATGTTTAAAAGCCAGAAAAAAAAAAGAAACTCATCCAGTGGAGCAATTCACTCCTTTGTTAACACTGCGGGTACACTATCACTGTGTTATTCCATGGCGTACTGTTCATGGGGCCAGGGCTGCCTCCGTGACCCTACTTCTACAGCCCTAAAGTATGTGTTTCCTGTTTCCATTCTAATACCCACACCTAGCAGAGTCCGCACAGAGGGGTGCCCCACAAATGTTGATGTCATTCATTTTCAAGTTAGGAATGGTCTGAGTCCCAGGAATGGGGGCAGAAGGGAACCGAGCTGACACTCGTGGTGAATGTGACAGGGTGTGTGTCTGAAAGCTGTCCAGGGACGCACTGGAGCTGATCTAATTAGCTGCTGCCTTGGCTGACAAGCTCCTCTGCAGCCTCTCAGCATGGGTTCTACCCCAAAAAGGGTGGTGGGGGAAATTATTCAATGCTTATAAGGTATGCTATCATATAGCAAAACTGGCATAAGACAATGTGGAAAAATAAGACTCACAAGATGTTTTTCAAAAAATTTTCTTTTTGTCTCCCCACCTAAACAAATACAACCAATGAAACAAAACCCCTACCAACAATAAAGGATACACCAGACTTAGAATCCAATGGAAAACAAGTGCTTCCTGAAAGCTTAAAAATAAACTATTGAAAAAGCAAAGCCTTTTATAACTCTCTGATCCTGACTGCCCTCTCTTTTTTAACCGGACATAGTCTAGGACACTGAGTTCAGGACATAGAGGACATCACGCATGCACAGGGTCCCCAGGAGTACGAGATGACTCAAGGCAGGAAACAACAAACAACCTATACCTACCTTGGGTTTATTAGCAGTCAACTAACTTTAAAAACTCAGAAGGCCTTTAACAAATAAGTCCCTATTTAAAATTGAAAGGTACGCACCAGTCCATGAGGGCAGTTATAAATTAAAGCAAGCAAATGCAATGCCACTAGCACCCCATTATAGCCACGTCCCCAACAACTGATTCTCAGTGAGTCCTTTCTATGGCAAACGGCTTAGGTCTACTCTAACTCTTCTGTAAGAACTGCGAAGACAAATACAAATGCAGAAGCTCTTCTGCTTATGAAATTCAAATTCTTTACTCTTCCTAGATTTTTTTGTGCCAGAGCAAAAAAAAAAAGTCATCTATGCTGGCTGCCACTGGATGGTATTGGTACCTTTAGACTGAAGTTTCTCAATTCCAGTTCAAAGACATTTTGAATCAGGTAGTTTTTTGTTGGGCGTGGTGTGTGTGGGAAGCTACCCTGTGTACTGTACGAGGTCTGGAGGTTTAACAGCATCCCTGGCCTCAATTCATTAGATGCCAGTAGCATCGCCCGCACCAGATGTGGCAACCACAGTCTCCAGAGTGCCAAGCGTCCCCCCGTGAACAAAACTGCTATGGTTGAGAATCACTGCTTCAGGACAACAAACAAATGGACCTTTGAACAATACAAGCCCAAAGTGAGAAAGGAGTCGTCATTCTAGATCAATGTAAGGACATATCATGGCCTTTTAGGACACAATGGTCCCTGAGTTGTAAAAAAAAAAAAAAAAAAAGCTTATTTGTGTTTCTTCAGACTACTACAAAAAATCATAAATAAAATGCTTATGGTGCCCATGACCCATCCCCTCCTGAGAAGAGAAATAAATTCACCAGAGCTGCCACCCTTGGAGCTGTGGGTATGCTTTCCTCACACCACGGGGAAAGGCCACGTGGCGCTGGCTGGCGAGACTGTGTCCTGAGAGGATGTACATGTGCTACAGCAAACATGCTGAGAGAGTGAGTTCCAGGTCCAGTGGAGGTCAGATGACAATCAGGCTGGAGACACCTGGGAAGGGACTCCACATGTGACAAGAGTCTGGCTTAAGTGACCTCTAATATTCAAATCCAGTATTCCATGCCTCTGTCTGCCTTTCAATGCTCGGACTCTTCAGAGACCCTTTTGAGAAAGCTGTGACAAGCAGAGGGCATTCATCCTGCCCTGGGTGGGAGGATTTAATAACCCCTGGACCTAGGACGGTGACGGACACCCACTGGACATTTATCTTCCCCAACCAATCACGCTTAGTCAAGACTCCCCACCTAGCTCACAGTCATCTCCAACTGGTTTTTCCCTCCCCGCTCCCAATCCTCATTAACCCGAAAGACAAATTACAGAAGTACGTGATCTCACACTGATGTTCAATCTGTCATTTCTAGCATTCTCTATTTATCAGATGGCTTCAACCAAGTGAACCATGACTCCCAGCCCTTACCACGCAGTGGTGAAGCCCAGGAACAGGCAGCCAGGGAGTGATGAAGACTTGAAACAGCAAACAGTTAAACCTGTTTCTAGACAAAATGTAGGGCAAGATGGCAATGGGGCTGTCACTTCTGTTGCTGGAAGGTCACAGAAATTTTCTTTGCTCTTGGCTGAAGGGAGCACAGATGAAAGGAATACTTACCCAGTTCTGCAAAAGTAAGAAGCCAATGTTTTGTTTCTCTAGTTTCAAAGCAAACCACAATGATCCAAACAGTGGATGTGCAGGCAATACTTGCTTGAACCATCTAATTGCATCTTTAGTATATGTTCTAATGAAATCAGAGTGGGCGCTATTCACAGGTAAACAACTCTTTCTATTACATTTTCAGTTGAATACTCCATCAGCTTATGTTCTCTTTTAAAGAATATGTGATTTTCACAGGCAACAGTGTGCATCCTATAAGCTTGTTTCTCTGCACCTTATGTTCTAAGATTGTGTTCCTGTGTCCAGTACATTAAATGCTGCTCAACTCCCACAGAATAAAAATGTGCAGAGATGTGATTTTCTATTCATTTATTACCATGTAATACTGTAAGGATATATCAGGGCCTTTTAGGACAAATTCACCAAAATTCACTGTTCAAGATCTAAAAGAGACCTAGTAGATCACCCAGTTCATTTCCTCCATGTAGCTTTTGAGGAAATTGAGTCCACAGAACTTCAGTGACTTTCCTAAGATTAACTAATGACTAAGCTGAGACTGAATTTCTCCCACCGTGCACTTTCCATTCACTGTAACATTTTACAATGAAGAGGGTGAAGCATTTGCCTGGTTACTTTTGCAGAAACACTTGAGAAAACTGGCAGTTTCTTACAAAGTTAAATATATATATTTATTCTACATTCCAGTGGTTCTGCTTCTAGGACATTACCCAAGGGAAATGAAAACATATGTCCTTAAAATGACTTGTATAAGAATGTTCACAGCAGCTGTATTCTTAATAGCCCAAATTGGAAACAACATTAATGTCCAACAGTAAGCAAATGGATAAACAACTTGTATATTCCTACAATGGAATAGTGCTTACTTTTGTAGATATCCTGGGCAAGTTCTCTAAATAAAGTAAGAAAGAAAATAATTCAATTCTCTTGGATTTCACCAGGAGCTCTCTGTGGCCCTGGCCAGCCTACCTCATTTCCTCAGGCTGTTCTTTTTCTTTTTCCTAGCCAATTATTTTAGTCACTTGTCTCTCTCAAATCTGTGATACTATAATACTTTCTCCTCCATCTTCCTCCTCAGCTGATAATCCCGCTCCCTATTTTACTGAGAAAATGGAAACACTCCAAAGAGAAGTTCCATATAGTCCCAGCATCACATTCCCAACCCACCCGTTCCTGTACCATATACTCTACCTTCTCTTCCATCACTCCAGACGAATCCCCTGGATCCCTAAACAAAACCAACCCCTCCACTTCTATTCTCCATACCAATGCCTCTTACTTACACAATGACGTTGCCCTAGCAACTCTCCCCTTTTATCCTACATTACCTACTCCTCTAACTCTGCTAGCCACTCATTGGACATAAAACACACTGTATTACTGCCCATCTTAAAAACACCGTCTCTGAATCCACACCCCTCCAGCTGCCATCCATCGCTTGCCATCATTTGGAGCAAATTCTCAAAAAATTTGTGTTGAACCCATTTCAAGTTCATTAAGCTTCCTATTCAACTCCATTTTGTCATAAAAACAAGCTCTTAGCCTTGAGAAGCCTCCACAATGTTAACTCCAATGTTCAATCTCAATCGTACTCCAGTTACCAATGACAATCGGCAGGTTGATCATTGCCACCTTCTTGAGAACCTTTACTTCCCGTGGTTCCTGGAACACTCTCAGTCCAGGTCACGACTCAGTTTCCTGTGACCCCCACCTTTTGCCCTTACTCTTAAACATTGGAGGGCCTTGGGCTCGGCCTCTGGACTTCTCTTTTCTTTATACTCACTGCCCAGATGATCTCCAGACTAGTGACCACCAGTCATTCTATACACCACTGCCCTCACGTCTGCATCTCCAGCCAGGATCCCACCCCTCCCTCCAGACTCGGAGAGCCACTTGCAAACTGAGTGTCTCCCCTGGGCGGTTTGAGGGCACCTCCCCTTAACCTCCCCAAACTGTGCCTCTCTCAGATCCACTCCACTTGCAGAATCCCCTTCCCCCAATTTGAGTAATATCAACTTCATTCTCCTAGTTGCTCAGCTGTAAGGAAACATCATTCTGACTCCTTTCTTTTCCATCCCACATCTGGTTCATAAGCAAATTCTGTCAGCCTCTTCCCCTTGAAGTACGTAACTAGTGTTGTACTACTTCTCGTCATTCTCACTGCGGCCGTCTGGGCCAGGCCTCCATCAGCTCCTGCCTAGGTCCCTGCAACGGCCTCCCATTGTTTTCTCTGTCCCTCCTTTTAACCTCCAGGTAACAGTGATCCTTCTAAAACATAACCATATCTTGTCACTCTTCTGCTCAAAACACTCCAATAGCTTCCTATCTCATTGAGAAAAAAACCAAACTCTGGTTCCTGTCTCCTCCTTGACCACATGAGGGCCTCACTCCTGTGTCACAAGCCTGCTTCTCCCTGGGCGGGTATACCTGCCAGCTCTACTCTGAAGTCCTCCTCTCCAAAATTTCTGCACATCCTTCAGGTCTCTGAGGCCTCCCTGACAAGTTCTTCCCCTCCCTCTTACCACCATCTACCATAATACCCCTGCATTTGCTCACTGAGTGTTTACCCCACTAGAATGCACACTTCAGGAGGGGGGAAGGGTTGGATGTTATTCCCTGTTGTACCCAGGGCCAGTAACATGTGCTTTAAATGGGAGTTGTTAAGTAAATTGCAGAAAGAATCCTATGCTTCAGATTGGGCAGAACAGGTCCCTTCTACTTCCTCCAACCAAAGCATTATAAATGTTACATTATCAACAAATTAGCTCCCTGAGACCACTGCTGAAAAGCTGCATGGTCTCTAAATCCCAGAAGAGAAGAGAATCAACAGCACTGACTCAAACCATGAAGAAATTCCATCTTGCCTCCACATGATATCAAAATAGCATTCATGGTCGCAAAGTTACTTATTAATTCAATAAACACTTATAAGTAAGCTACTGTGGGCATAAACTAAAGAGGAAAAATCAGGCAGTTGGAGCCAGAAGGAAGTTTCTTGTAGGGCAGGCTGTCTACATATCTGTGTTGCAGGAATCTGTTGTGAACCTTACTGCCTTGCCCCATCTTTAAAGCTTAGACCAAGGCAGAAACACTGACTGCGGGAAACTGAGGCAACATGCAGGTGATTGCAGGGTTGCATCAATACAAAGAAAGCCATCCTGGCATTTGGAACTGACAGTGAACACAGCGAAGGCAGCGGAAACACAACCAGAAAATCCACGTAAAATGAATACTCAGATCAACCACAGACTAATGATCAATTTCTGTAATCAGTAATATGAACCCTCAAACAAAGAAATGATCCGCCCACTGTGGAGGCCGCAGGGTGGGAGGCAGAGGGAGCACAAAGAGCAGTCCCCACATCACTGGCATCTGAACAATTAAACAATGTGGCACATGATTTTTGACACTATTTCCAACAAGATCAAGGGAGAAAAATTACCATAATCTGTTACATTTTTATAGCACTTTACAGATTGAGAACCTGATGAACATACACAAAGTTTGCGTTGTGGACAAAACACTGTAACTGTGTACTTTCTATACATTTTATTCATAAAACGTATACATTTTATAAATAAAAAATATATATTTCAGAGGGGAAAAAATAGCAGGGTAAGGCACTCTTCCAAAAAGGATTCTATGTCAATAAAGTTTGGAAATTACTGCCCCCTGTATGCACTGGCTCACACGAAACGTGAACACTTACATATCAGAAGTTTCTCCGTGGCTCTTCAAGCTTATTTGAACATAACAGACGTTTTCAGCTTAGAATGTATTCATATCTTTGCATCATATGCAGACTGCCCCAGCCTGAAGATTCTCCAATCTAATTTTGTGAACTCAAAAGACTTTCCAGAATAAAAACCCATTGGGCTTATGATTTTAAATAAAATCTTTCCAAAACGACAGGCGTAAACTAGCCCCGTGCCTGTTGTCAAGTTGTCAATCACTGAGTGTGTGTTTCCTGGCTTCCACACAAGGACAGCGTCCTGAGGTGTTCTCACAGGGGCTCTTAAAGAGGTTAGTTTTGGATAAGATGTGCTGGGCTGTCCCTGAGATGGCAATGGATGCCCAGAGGCGAGGATATAGGGAGGCTCTGCAAAACCTAACTAAAGCATGACACACATGCCATTAAAATACAGACAGCTCAATCTAGTCCACAGAACAGCTTCTGACATGCCTTGAAGCCTGGCGGGACTGGGGGAGGGGGCAGTGTTAGACAAGAAAAGGCCACAATATCTCATGAATTCAAAACCCTCATAAGTTTTCACAACTGAAAGAATGGACGTTTACCTCACCGGCTAATTCGTGCTTATTAAACATGTGTGAAAGGACTGTGCTAAGTCTTCCCTTCTGTTTCTTAAATGACTTTGTGGAACTAGACTTGGCATCCACAGAAATTAGGCAAAATGACTTCATTATTAAAAGCACTGCAACCCTGCCAAACTCTGTTCCTGTTGATGAGTGGTAATGTATGGGGTTAATTAATTCTTAGATATCACGCAAACGCAACTTCTGAACTCATTATGTATAAATTAAGTTATAAAACACCACTGCTAATGAAACTGGCTACAATAAGAAGTGTGATTAAAGTCACACGTGATTGTGACCTATTAAACAATAATGCATTAATTCACAAAGCTGTATACAGCTTATCCAGTTACTATAATTAAAATATGCTTCACCCCTAATTGCCTTACCAACCCTTAAATCTCCCTGAAACTATTTGCAAGTGATGGCAATACAGCGACTGTTGCTATAATAAGTTCTAGTGCTGGTAGCCAAGAAAACCCTTCTAATAAAAAACTTCCCATCTCTGTTTTAATGCAATCCTATTCATTAGTCACAGATTTATAGCTGGCAATTATTTTGGTAAATTAATGTATGTTTAAAGGTTAAAAAAAAAATCCATGCACAGAAATTGAGGGGAATAACAATGTTTCACATATTTCTGCCAACATATTAACTAATACTGCAAAAAAGATCCTTGATATGTCATTTGCTGAATGATGAGTGCACAGAGCAGAGACTCAAGCACGGAATTTTATTGCTGAAGACATTTTCATCTGCAGCCAAATCGCTAGGGAAACACTTTGTCAAACAACTTCATTCTGCATGGAGACTCTGTGACAATATTGGCACCTTAAGAATTTGTTCGGGTTTTTCCTATTGCATCTACTTGTCTGTGCCCAGAAATATTTACAGCAACACTGCAATTCATGCAGACGTTCAGTTTACCACCTAGAAATCGCCTAGCCAGCTCATGTTTTTATCTCACCAGAGATTTAAAAATAAGTGCTCAGAAGATGTATGCTTTTAATATGAATGTGACAATATATTTTAGAATGGTTTCATATCAAACTTCCATTTCATATTAATAGAAACTGATCAAGCATTGGGCATTTCCAAAGCTACTGAGTGAAGTTTCTTTACAAGCACCGAATCTTTCGTCTTTCTTCCTGAGTTGAACCAGAAACTTAAGAAAATTAGGAGGAAAAGAAAGAGAGACAAGAGAGAGGAAGAAAGAAAGAGAAAGAGGGTAAGGGAGGAGAGGGGGGAAGGGAGAGAGAAAGAAGAAAAAAGAGAAAGAAGAGAATGGTGGTGGAGGGGAGAGGGACTGAGGAAGAAAGAGTGAGGGAAAGGAGGGGACAAAACTCATGGCTTGTTAGATTGTGGTTATTTTGAATTTTAGATCCTGCATTTAATTTGCCTGAAGTGGGAACATAACCCCTCGAAACAGTATTTGACACTTCATCTTTCCTCCTATCCAATAATCGCATAAATGCTACCAAATTCTCAACCCTTAATAAAGCTGTCAACCTCTCCAACACCCCCTGGGCCGAGCTACCATATCTCTCTCATCTAGGCTCCCGAGGTGGCCTGGCAATGGGCATACAAATCCTCTGACCCCTCCACTCCATTCTGTCTGTGTAGTCTAGAGTGACCTTTTCAAAGAGCAGATCTCCCCACACTTTCACAATTGCCATTTCCCTTTGCTCTGGGATAAAAATCCGTAACATGGGCAACCAGCCAGCATGAGGTGGTTCCTGCTCAGAACTCGGACTTTACTTGGGATGTCATACTGTCAGTTTCTCAAATGAGTCTGCCCTCTCTCGCCACAGGGACTTTGCTTGTGCAGCGTTCTCTGTCAGGAACGCTCTTTCTGCCTTGATGCTGGTATCCACTCACCTTTCTCAACCTTTCATCTGCTTAGCTTCTGCCACTCTTCAGAGCTCCGTTTGACTGTCAAGTCCCCTAATACAAGTTCTCACAGCACAGTGTACTTTTCTAGTTCCATAGTTATTGCTGTTTAGAACACACACCGATTTACGAGATTTTGATTAGGGTGTATCTCCTCTACTGCACTGCACAGCTCGTATGTGCTGGGGATGTATCTTTCTTCACCTCTTGACTACTTTAGTGGAAGGTCTCCCGTGAACACAGGTGACTGAAGGAATGGAGCTGAACAGTGTGTCCCCACACCACATTAATATTAGACAAGAAGATGACTAATATCACTCCTGCCATCACCACCAGTCAATTCATAGGCTCTGCAAAACCACATAGGGAATTGCCTGACAGGATGACCTTGTACTCAGTATTTATGTTATCAAGTATTTTTTTTTCCTCAGAAAATTTTAAAAAGGTTACTTATACACATACACACACATGCACACATGCACGCGCTCCAATATATAATGGCAGTTATAAACAAATCTCTTTTAGAACAATCAGAGAGCAAGAACTTGGGTCTTTCTGTTCATGGACCTGGCTCTCCATGTGGGGCCAGAAACCTGCACCACAAAGTGAAGGGTCAAGGGTCCACACCCTGACACAGGGCCACCCCGTAAACTGGCTGCTTTCAGTTTAAAGTGTCCCAGGTGAGCCTGGGTGGTGCAGTGCATAGAGCATCCGACTGGGACACGGAGGACCCAGGCTCGAAACCCCAAAGTCACTGGCTTGAGCGTGGGCTCATCTGTATTGAGCAAGGCTCACCAGCTTGAGCCCAAGGTCTCTGGCTTGAGCAAGGGGTCACTCAGTCTGCTGTAGCCCCCCGGTCAAGGCACATATGAAAAAGCAATCAATGAATAATTAAGGTGCTGCAATAAAGAATAGATGCTTCTCATCTCTCTCCCTTCCTGTCAGTCTGTCCCTATCTGTCCCTCTCTCTGTCTCTACCTGTCACAAAACGGTGATACCTTTTTGCTCTGAGAGCATAAGATACAAGCTCACTTTTGTAAACCTGGCATTGTATGGTTTTTTGTTTGTTTGTTTTTTGTTTTTTGTTTTTTTGGCATTGTATGTTTACAAAAAAATCCTGCTCTTGATTTTTCATTGGTATGGAAATAGGGATGGAATTGATCATGGGCACCAGTCTGAATTTAGTCTAGTTTTGAATTCCTCTGTCACCTAACATAGACCCTGGTGATGCAAAAGAATAGTGATATTCACTTTCTCTTTAATAAAGTTACTAAAAAAAGCAATTAAATGTGCAAAGGCAGGCAGATAGGAGAGGAGCTACAGGAACAATGAACACGGCAATAGATGGTCTGAAAAACCAAACCCGGAATAATAGATCTGCCATAGAAACATAAAGAAATAAAGTGCTGCTGTGTAGAGACCCACACAGGGCACGCGAAAGGAAGAAACTGCCCCAATGCCAGCCTTTGCTTTGGACTCTGGTCAGCAATAAAACCTACTACCAACTGTATAGAATTTGCTGTCTAATTTCTTCCATCAGTGATTTTTCACAGACTGTCTGCTAAGCACTGGGAAGAGCCACTTTCTTTTGTCTAAAATTTTCTGCCCATTAATTATATTCAAGATGACATGTTATCATATGGTAAGTAAGCAAAGAAACATGATTCTTGGCTTTGGAGGAATATCAGTGTTATGTAAAACCCTATCTATAACATTCTTTTCTATTCATATAGATATTCTCTAAATGGCCCTGAAATAATTTATTTTGTAAAAGCATTAGACTTAAATTTATTTCCAAAGACTAACCACGATATAGAACAAAATCTTCATGAATTTTCTGTTTTGAATTTATATATGATTCTTTGCTGCTAGTCTCAAGATTTCAAATGTTTACACTTTATTTTTTAAAAGTTAGGTTTCCTGGGATATCATTAATGTACAGTGAAATCTCATGCTTATCCTTTAAATAACAAGCCAGAACAAAAATTTACCAATGCTTTAAAATTAACAATCCTAAGAGGTAAAAGGTAAAAAGCCATTTTTGATCAGTTCATGATAGGTTTATTGCTTAATTTACTAAGGAGACAAAATAAAAAGTAAACAAAATTTTCATAACAAAGGGATTTACAAAACAAGATGGCTCTCAGAGATACTGTGAGGAAGGACAGTTAAGACTGTACAGGATATAATAAGAGAAGTCAATCTAATAACACCTGGCCATGTAGACCGTACAGATTTTTCTGGGCAACGTCAAGCACATAACAATGACTTATAGAAAATGAAAACAGATGTCTTCCGTTACTGAGAAGACATATACTATAAACGCCTTAAAAATGATGACTACCCCTTTACTTCAGAGTGGATTTCTAGTGGACACTTAAAGATACAATTATTTTCAGTATGTGAATAGTGCTCGTACATTAAAGAATTCATTAGATCATTAGTTTAGCACTTTATGAAGCAACGTTTCACTTATCACAATGAATGAACTACATAAATATTATGTGAATTATTTATTATACAAGAAATTATGTTAGAAACAATATATGGTAAACTCTTGTTCCCTTACTGTCTCCTTTGGAGAATTAAAATAACAACTCCTGTATCATAATTCATTCCCACTCACATAAAATAAAAACAATCAATATGTAAAATGAACTGTATAGTTATCAATCTGGTGTCATCTGTAGTATAGGTGTGGCTTTGTCAAAGTTACCTATCACACAACGGAGATAAGTTTAAGCCTCTGTGCCTCAGTTACCATATCCTACAACGGAGATAATAGGAACACCTGCCTAACAGGGTCACTGTTCAGCTCAATTAGAAAATATTATACAAGCATAGTTCTCCATACCCCACCCCTGCACTCCCAAGTTGTGCCTGGCACAACCCAGCCCTCAATAAATCTAAGTTGTGGTGGTTATTATAAAAAACTTATCCACTAAATACCCAGATGGAGATGACCTACAAATTATATAAGAAGTTCATGTTTTCACAGTAACTTATAACCACCACAAAAGTGTTTCTTGCATCTAAGAGATCAAATTTAAACATTCTCCTTTCCTCTGAGCAGACTTCAGCATGACAGCAGCTACAGATTAGATGGTGGGTGTGTTCCAGTACCAGGTGCTCTGCCCTGTGCTTTTCATGTGCTATTTTATTGATTCTCACAACAGCCTGCGGATGTGTACAATTATTGATTTCCCACGTTACAAAGGAGAAGACTGAGACATAATAGAAGTTAAAGGACTAGCTCAAGGTCGTGCAACTAAATAGTGGTGACGCTAGAATCTACCAGACCCTGTGAGTCTCCGAGACCTATGGAACTAGCTATCAATGCCAAGTGCAGAGTTCTGACTTTGTGTGCTAAAGTTCGGGTCTGCAGAGACAAGAAAAGGAATATTGATGAACTAGAGTAACATTCAGAGCAAAGGGATTACGAATAAAAGTTGTCACATTGCTATTAATAAAAGCAATTTTTAAACAAATTACATATGTTAAATTAGTATAAGAAAACACTAGTACAAATGATTGAATTCTAATTATTTCTTGGCATTTCTGCAATAGCCTATTTTTTTGTGAAAGCATCCAAAAACCCTTTGAACCCTTTGTTCCTCATCTAATTTCATCTACAGAAAAATAAAATCAAAGAAATTTTGTGTATTTAATAGCTCTGCTTACTCAGAACCCCCTTTTTGAGGGGAGGAAGACATGTTATTAGAAAGGTTCCAGAAGTTTCAAGATGCAAGTCAGTTTTTCCTTAAGCTATCAAATGTTGTCACCAATGGGTAAAATCATTTTATATGGCTTTCTAAAATATCACATCAGAGTTGCAAATTTAGTCAACATAAATAAGGATTTCAGCTAGTCAAGAATACTGTAAGTCACTTCTGTATCTCCTTTTTTTTTTGAGAGGAGACAGAGGGAGAGAGTAATGAGAGAGAAGGGGGGAGAAGTGGGAAGCATCCTAGTATATCTGTTAAAGACCATTTTGGAGAATATTTAAGAAGAGAAGTATCTAGGTGAGATTTAGTACATTAAGTTGTTTTATCTACATGCTTCACAACAGCTGATCTTTTTCTCTAAAACCATCATAGCAATCAGAAAGAGAAAGAATAAAAACACAAGGAAAAAATTCATTATGCAAAAGACCTAGGGAACTCATTTCCAATTTTATCAACTGAAGGTTACAAATCACATATTTTCTAATTTATTTTTGATTGGTTTATTGATTGACTTTTAAAGAGAGTGAGACATCTATTTGTTATTCCACTTATTTATGCATCCATTTGTTGATTCTTGTATGTGCCCTGACCCAGGGATCAAATCTCCCTTGGTGTATCAGGACAACACTCTAAGCAACTGAGTACCTGGCCAGGGCCTATATTTTTTCTAAAGAATTTGTTTTCCAGGTGTCAACTGGGCACTAAAAAGAAGTCTCATGTGTAGTCAAAAACAACAACAACAAAAGCAGTTTCCAGACCACAGCACTTCTTATTTAGCTGCTTGAGCTCTCTTGCCTGGTTCTTACCTGATATAAGAAAGGGAAGGGAAGGGACAAACACGGTTGTAAGTGCTGTTATATGTGCTCTAAGACATACTGATGGTGAAAAATCCAGACCCACAATGGCCACTGATGGCTCTTAATATAGTCAGGAGCTGTGTCTTTTCATTCTTATATCCCCTCTTGGGTTCAATGCGTGAGAGGTAATTGTGAAGTTCACACGTAAACCAGTATCATCTCTGTGACTTTTTTATCTTGATCAATCCCCTTCTTTTTCTCCAGCAGAATTAAACTTGTCCACCTTGTGTTCCCATTGTTCTCTGACCATACCTCCATCCATCATAGCTCCCCAAAGACTTCCACACATTAGTTAGCATGTTTTTTCCTTCCTTCCTTCCTTCCTTCCTTCCACCCTGCGTGTCAGGGGTTAGAACAGACACAGCACATGCTCACAGATACTTCTGAGAAGTGGTTTCACCAGATACAATGGCAATAAGCAGCAGTGTGTAACATACTTCACTGACAATATTGAAATATGAATACACACATGAAAAGATGCTCAATTATCATAGCCATTAGAGAAAAGCAAATTAAAACCACAATTAGATACAACTTCATATCTACTAGAATGGCCACAGCCAAAAAGACAAATAACGATGTGTACTGGCTGGGAGGTGGGAATATCGGAACCCTCTCACACACTCTTTGGACAATGTTCTGGAAGTTCCTCAATTGGTTAAAGGCAGAGTTGCCATTAAGACCCAGAAATTTGACTCCTAGGTATATACCTAAGAGAAATGAAAACAGAGGTCCATTCAAAACATTGTACAAAAATGTCCACAGCAACATTGTGTACAAAAGCCAAAAAAAAAAGGGGGGGGGGAACAATCTAAATACCTATCAACCAATGAGTGGATAAAAGAAAGGTGGTATGACATACAATGGGACATTCTTTGGCCGTGAAAAGGAATGAAACACTTGACACATGGATGAACCTGACAAAATTATGCTGAAGTGAAAGGAGCCATTTGTAAAGGACCACATCATATGATTTAATTTATATAAAATATCCATAATAGGTACCTGTGTGGAGACAGAAAGTAGATTAGTGGTTACCAGGGGCTGGAGAAAGGGTTGAGGCAGATGCTAGGTGGGTGGATCTTCTTTGGGGGTTAATAAAAATGTTCTATAGTCGACTGTGATGATGGATCCCGACTGGATGCATATATGACAAGTCACTAAACAGTACACTCTGGATGGACTACATGGTTTGAGGATTATATCTCAATAAAACCATTAAAAAACCAACAGCACCTAAGCTCTTTGGCATTTGACTATTCTTTGATTGTCACATGAGCAGAAACTGGGATGGTCACTCAACTAAGTACTTACTTCACAATGAAGTCTCCCTGAATTACTTTTTTCTACAGTCTCTCTTGGACTGATCATTTTGGGGAAACTAAAGCAGTTCAAAGACAGTTCAAACTATCAGGGTCAGCTAATCTGATTTCTCTGATGCTAATCTGCTGACTCTAGCTATACTGCTCATTGGTTTTCTCCCTCATACTGCCTGTGAAGATTTGTCAGAGCTTGTTAGGAGGGCCTGAACTGCAGATACTTTCAGGAACAGAAGCTGCAGTATCCATTAGTCAAGTGTATCACCTGCTTGAGGAAGCAGGAGGGAGACAATAGTGAGGGAGGGAGGGCTGGGATGGCTAAAACAACAATTATTCATTTTCCATGGAATTAAATAGGAAATTCATCTTACACATAAAAGCAATGGCTCACAGAAAATTAAATGTACCTGGAATACATGCAAAAGATTTAGAACGAGTTTCTGTAACTGCTGTTGAAAAGTAAGTTACCATTTTATAAATTACATAACTATTACAAATAGGAAACAGTGGGACAACACATGTTAAATTTGCTCAAGTCTCAAGCATTAGTTAAGGCAGATGACTTTTAGATTTCATTTATTTACATAAAAAAAGACTTCGATAGTATACTCACCTTTCTCTTTCTACTAGTTCTCCTTTAAAATGAGGATGTATTCTGAGACTTCTAAACAGTTAAGGGAAATTCATTTAAATATATTTTTTAAATATGCCATAGAACCTTATAAACTTGTTCAAAGATTTAAAACAACTTCATCTTCATGTTTAATTTGCTTTTTGATCCATCAATGCAAGCTTTAGCTTCAAAAGGTTTACATTTATTCATAAGCAAGTCAAACACCCTAACAAAATGCAGATTAGATGGGACCTTGTGAATCACCAAGACACAATATTCAGCATCTGTGAGAACTCGGGATTAAATTACTCTCCTTTCGGGAGATATGGATCTTACTTCTTCAATATCCAAACAACTGAAATAACTTATTTATCTAAATCAATTAACAAAATTAAAAAGAAAAAGCATATTCAAAGGAGAGAACAATCTTATCAGGATTAAAAAAAAATATATATATATATATATTGTACAAGAAAGAATCCAAGACACAGCTTTGTAAATCCTAAGAGGTATTTAAAATCAAAGCTAATAAAGGAGACAAAAGAAACAAAAAATTTAACTTTCCTATACAGGAGAGGCACAAAAAGAAAGAAAACTGAATCAAAGTCTTTGTTATCAGTTCTTGAAAATCAGGGTAGAGAAAATGACAAAGATTATAGTTTCCTGTCTTCTCTGTTAAGTTCTTTATAGGCAAGCGATTTTTATAGGGGGAAAGACAACACGACTGAATTCTTCACTGAATTCAGTATAAAAATCCTCTGCAGAGAAGAATACAAGCAAGTATCTTTACAAATCAGTTACGTTTGACTCACGTTCCAATTTTACTAAAAATCACTCCTTAATCTTGGTTGAAATGAAATTTTATGAGATGCAAGGATGTTCATTGGAAAGCTGAACAAACCCAAACACAATGATATATAACTTCCCATTGTCAAAAACTTTTATAGTATTTAACTCTACTTTAAGATTTTTGTTCAAAATAACCTACCAAAAACATATCCTACCTTTTAAACTCTTTCCAACTCCACTCCCTCCAAAAAACGAATCAGGGTTAGGCATTTCTCATCAGGAAGAAACACACTTGTGGAACGTCTAGCTAAATTACATGTGTGCAATTATCTCATTAATTTTGACAATAACTAACTTGTTCTTTCCCTCAGGTTCAATCTGTAATAATGAAACAACGCTAATACAAAACTAAATTAAAACATGCAGGCATGTCCTCTCTGTAAAAGCAGAGACCACCTCTTTATGTCTTTGAGGTTATTTTTTAAATTTCCTATATTTACAGGCACATCACAAGGTTGACAGGAATAAGCAGGTTATACAGTTTTATTAATCACCTTTTCATACAACAGAGGTTTAAATGAAGACTGTACAGTAACACAGGTAGGTACAATTTTAACACTTGTCTTCCTATTCAAAATACTGTTGACCTACTGTCAATGTCTATCAAACATGGCGCATAGTAGGTGCTGCATAGATGTTATTATTGATAAAGATAATAAAAAGGTATCATTTGGGAAGAGACTCTTTTATAGGTAGATAGGTAGAGAAAAGAAAAAAGCATAATTATCAAGGACTTTAACAAACTGAAAATCAGCAACAATAGGGAGTCATAAAAAACTTTGTTTTTATCTAAAGAGAGAAAGCAGTAGACTTTCACAATATATATTTCATTCATGATTTTAATATTTATAACTGACACATGGAATTTATGAACAAAATATAGACTGTGGAGATTTAGATTTGATTTACTCAAATCATCTTTATTAAATTAATTTTTATTATTACATACCCAAGATCATTCTCTGCACATGAATTTTTACTACAAAATAGTTTAAAATTTTAAATGCTATCTGTGTCAACATTTTTACTACTGAGCTATCATGTTTCTTTTCGTGTATTTATAAAAGCTGTTTTTCAGGCTTGTGTCAAAAACAAGGCATATGTGATTGAATGAATGCTCGGAAATACCTTCTTTATTTCCTTCTTTCTTTTAAAAGATGTTCTGTTTCTTTTCCAGGTTAAAAAGTGGTGTTTAATGATGACACTTATTCATATATTTTGCTAACTCTTCATCCAAAATTTATTTGATGAAGAGCCAGTTCTAATTTACATTATTTGAAGGGAAAATGCCAAATGCTCACCCTTCAAGATTATGTATTTTTTTACTTTCCTTCAGCATAAGCAGATAAATTCTCAGTGTCACTGCTGCTGAGTTTCCCTGCTATTTTTATATTCTACTGACACAACATCCAAAGCTGACAAATGTTGTAGAACAGACATAGTTATTAAAAGCTTCAATTTACAACAAATAGTGACAAGTTTGCTTTTGCTGCTCATAAAGCAGAATCGAAAAGGTGTAAATACACAGGAAAGGTGAGACAAACACACCTCACTTGAAGTTCCAGTAAGCAATGCCCGTTTCAAATACTACTCTAATTAGGTCAGTTTTTAACTCAAAGAATAATAATAGAATGATAACGGGCAACTTTTAATAGTACTTTAAAAACTTTACTTTACTTATGGATATCGTTTTCATCTAAGGAAGGTGATTTTAAAAATCATAAATAACTTATTTAAAACACAAGATGAAGAGTTCAAAACTAGTCAAGAAAGAAAAAAAATTAAGCCAATAAACTAAATATTTATTTCCACTTCACAGGAATGGCTAGTTTGCTGTTGAGTTAAATTTCCTAAAATTTACAGTAATCCCAACTTTTACTACATGTTACCAAAATTTTTTGAGGGGAAAAAGCATTTATATTCCTCCAAATATATAAATTTTGAGTGATGGCAGGGGTAAAATAATGTAAGGTAAATTTCAGAGACAACATTAAAATATTTCTTATATGGAATCGACTTGATGACTCTCCGGTGACGCTCTTTGGAGGCTGACATTCCGTGGTCCTAACCCTTAAACTATATTGCCAGCAGAAGTTAGAAATGGGAAGAGAGGCAAAAAGACACAGAAATTCACACAGAAAAAGCAAGCAGACTCTCTCCCATTCAAAAGGCATGTGTCATCAGCAAAAGGGGCTGAGAAAAGTCTATTGGGAAGCTATGGGGGGGAACCAACAAGTGAAGAGGTAGGCGATTCACCAGCCCCAAGGCCAGAAAATCAAGTCAGAGTCTGGAGAAATGAACCACATTCAAACACAGATAAACTTTTGAGGATGATGAAAGGGTTCTATAGGGTTTTACCCCTTTATCTGCAGGAGATGCGTTCTAAGACCCCCATAAATGCCTGAAACCTTAGATAGTATCGAACCCTACTATGCTGTTTTCCTATAAACACATACCTTGTCACTTAAAGGCAACAGTTTACAGCTTTTCTTTGGCATATCTGAATTGGCAGCATAGCAACTCTTGTGCTCTGAGGCCATAAATAAGGGTTACTTGAACACAAGCACTGTGAAACTGCAACAGTTGGAATGGTAACTACTACTAAGTGCAAATGAGGGGCATCGACATCGTGGGGGCGCTGGACAGAGAGATGATTCATTTATGCACAGGCGGGATGGAGTGAAACAGAGCAAGTTTGATCACGTTACTCAGAACTGCATGTGATTAAAAATGTATACGTTGTTTATTTCTAGAATTTTCCATTTAATCTTTGCAGACCCGTAGTTGACCACAGGGAACTGAAACCGTGGAAGATGAAGCCATGGAAAGAGAAACTGAGGATAGCAGAGGACCTACTGTACCTTGACTGGGGTATTGCTTATATGAATATACTTGTTAAAACTCAAGGAACTATACACATATGGTCTGTATGTTACATGTATGTAATTATATTTCAGATTTTGAGGGGCTGGATGAAAAAGGTGAAGGAATTAAGCAAAGAAAAAAACATAGTCACAGACAACAGTGTGGGGACTGAAGGAAAAAAGGGTGGAGGGGAGGTGGCGGAGGGGGGAGAGATGGTGATGGAGGGAGACGTGACTTGGGTTGGTGATACACATGATGTGCTATGGAACTGTACACCTGAAACCTGTATAATTAATTTTATTAACCAATGCCACCCCAATACATTCAATATAAATTTTTAGAAACTCAAAAATATGTTGATTTTAATGCTTTAGAAGGAAAATTAAGAATCTCTGTTAACAATTTTTTATAAAGCTTTCTTAAAAGAATAGAAAATTTTCCCTGGCCAATTGGCTCAGTGGTAGAGCGTCAGCCTGGTGTGCAGGAGAACTGGGTTCGATTCCTGGCCAGGGCACACAGGAGAAGCGCCCATCTACTTCTCCACCCCTCCCTCTCTCCTTCCTTTCTGTCTCTCTTCCCCTCCCACAGCCCAGGCTCCACTGGAGCAAGTTGGCCCGGGCACTGAGGATGGCTCCATGGCCTCTGCCTCAGGTTGCAACAGAGCAACAGAGCGACACCCCAGATGGGCAGAGCATCGCCCCCTGGTGGGCGTGCCGGGTGGATCCCGGTCGTGCGCATGTGGGAGTCTGTCTGACTGCCTCCCCGTTTCCAACTTCAGAAAAATACAAAAAAAAAAAGAATAGAAAATTTTAAAAGGGAGAGCACAGCACATCTAGGGGGGAAAAGCAGGAGTAGAGCAGAGATAAATCATTAAACTTTGAGTCACCTTTGGGAAAAAAAAAATGCTTCCAAAGGCTTACATATTTAGTGCTCATCTGAGCAAGTGAGAAACAGAAAGGAATAGTACCTCATATCTGTACAACTCTATGCTATCTACTTTTTATAAGCAAGTTTTTGCGTTCTAGTAGCTATTTAGGGTATTCCCATTTTAAAGTTGATGAAACACGGAATATAGTTCAGTGATGTGCATGAGGATACACAATTAGGAAAAGGCCAGGATGCAAAGAGATCTTCTACTCATAATTATTCTCACAAAACAATACTGTGTGTATATTTTGTGTGTGATGTGTAAAATAAAAACAACTATTAGCTTCACATAGTGGTGATGGAGCTTCCCTGCCTCCCTTCTACATGAGACTGGTGAGTGTCAGTGTTTTGGAAACTGAGTGCAGAACTAAAACAATTAAGAATTTCTTTGTCTGAGATATTCATCCACTCATTGGCTTAACATCTGCCACACATTATACTTGGGTATTCAAATATCTATCAGCTAAATACTTACATCCCAAAGGGCTCTTTGACTAAAAGTATTCAGCATAATTTTATTATTTCAGTACAATTTCTACTATTTGATTGAAGTTAACTGTAACTGATGTCAGAAGAGCAGGAAGAAGATAATAGCACAAGACTGCATTTTCAATGAATTAATTATTAAGATGTGCTTTTTGAAAGTGTTACAAAAAGTGGGGGGAAATGGTATTCCCAAAAGAATTTCACAGAAGTTCACTGAGGCCCAAATGTGACACCAGAGCTAATGGGCACCAGGGCTGCTCCCAGAAGCCATGTTCTTATTAGACAGTTCAGATTCCTAAACACAGACGTAGGATTCTGCATTAGTATGTTCCTCTTTCCATACAGCCTCCAGAACCTCCACCTGTGAAGCCTAAGAGGGTCAGTGTGACCTTGAAGCACAAATGTTTGGCATATTTGGCTCACTGTGCTTACTCCTAATTTAAAACACACATACCTTTAATAAACGGAATCTGTTAGTGTGTATTTAATAATCATCATCACAACTCATGTGGACCTTATTTTTCCTCAATAGAAAAATGCATTTGACCAACTATACTTAAATTTAAAGTTTTCAAAATAAATAAAAAGTTGGCACTTCAAAAAAAGTATGTATTTTGTATTATTCAATAAAATGTGGGATGATATCACAGTAATAGCTACATGAAAGACTCTTGATCCACCTCTTTGAAATTTCAACAAATTGAACAGCTGTAAATCAGAAAAGAAACCCAAGCTGGGCTTGTAGCTTACCTGAAAAGATATGTGCATGAAATTGACTAATGGTGGGAAGGGTAAAAACAGCAGAAGTAGGTGGGGAAGCACTAGGGGTCAGGACTCCAGATAAGAGCGAGGCCCAGACTGTCTGGTTTCGTCTGCCTGGGCTCCACAGAGGAGGGAAACCCAGAGTATCTGGGTCTTCTTCTAACAGGAGGAGTGGAGAGACTGGGGGACGGGGGGCACTTGAGGCTAGTGAACCAAAGCAGTGACAGAGCAAGAGGTCATAGCCAGTGTACCTGGGGCCTGCTGGCAGCCAGCACTTTGGACAGATACATCAAAATACAAAGCAAGCAAGATCAAAAGATATATATAGACAAATGAGAATGACAACACAACATATCAAAACTTCTGGGATGCAGTGAAAGCAGAAATAAAAGGGAAGATTATATCGTTACAGACTTATATATCAAGAAACAAGAGAGATCCCAAGTAAACAACCTAACATCACAACTGAAAGAACCAGAAGAACAAATGCAACCAAAGTCAGCAGAAGAAAGGAAATACTAAAAACCAGAGCAAAACTAACTGAAATACAAAACAACAACAACAAAGAAAAAAACTATAGAAATGATTTAGACTAACAAAGAGCTGGTTTTTTGAAATGATCAATAAAATTGACACACCTCGGGCTAGACTCACTAAGGAAAAAAGAAAAAGTATTCATATAAACAAAATCCAAAATGAAAGAGGAGAAATTACCACAGACATCATAGATATACAAAGGATCATACTAAAATACTATGAAAGATTATATGCCAACAAATTCAATAATCTAGAAGAAATCGATAAGTTTCCAGGAACTATACAATCTTCCTAGATTGAGTCATGAAGAAGTAAAAAAAACTAAATAAGCAAGGAGGAAATAGAAATACCCATCAAAAACTTCCCCCAAAATAAGCCAGAACCAGATGGCTACACTAGTGAATTCTCCCAACCATTCCCATAAGATTTATTACCTATCCTTCTCAAAGTCTTCCAAAAAATCAAAGAAGCAATACTCCCTAACACAATTTATAAGGCCAACATAACCCTTTTCCAAAACCAGGTAAGGACACCACAAATAAAAAAAACTACAGAATAATATATCTAATAAATACATGTGCAAAAATCCTAAACAAAATATATCAAATCAAATCAAATAAAAAACATATTACAAAAATAATATATCATGATCAAGTGGGATTCATTCCAGGAACAAAGGATGGCTCAACATAGCAAATCAATCAATATGATACACCATATCAATAAAACAAAGGACAAATTTCATATGATGCTATCAATAGATGCAGAAAAGACATCTGATAAGATACAACATCCATTTATGTTTAAAACACTCAAATAAATGGATATAGAAGGAAACTACCTCAACATACCTCAGCATATATGACAAATTATCAGGCAATATCATACTAAAGGTGAAAAATGAAAAGCTTTTCCTCTAAAATCAGGAACGAGACAAGGCTGCCCACTCTCTCCAATTTTACTCAACATAGTTCTGTAAGTTTTAGCCAGAGCAATCAGGCAAGAGAAAGAAATAAAAGGCATCCAAATTGGGAAAGAAGTAAAGATATCACTTTTGCAGATGACATAATTCTGTATATAGAAAACCCCAAAGCCTGACCAGGCGGTGGCACAGTGATAGAACGTTGGAATGGGATGCGGAGGACCCAGGTTCGAGACCCCGAGGTCGCCAGCTTGAGCTTGGGCTCATCTGGTTGGAGCAAAAGCTCACCAGCTTGGACCCAAGGTCACTGGCTTGAGCAAGGGGTTACTTGGTCTGCTGAATGGCCACGGTCAAGGCACATATGAGAAAGCAATCAATGAACAACTAAGGTGTCGCAACAAAAAACTAATGATTGATGCTTCTCATCTCTCTCCGTTCCTGTCTGTCTGTCCCTATCTATCCCTCTCTCTGACTCTGAAAAAAAAAAGAGAGAAAACCCCGAAGACTCCACCAAAAACTATTAGAAACAATAAGCAAATACAGTCAAGTCACAGGATATAAAATCAATATGCAAAAGTCTACTGCTTTACTATATGCCAACATTGAAACTTCAGAAATTAAACTGAAAAAGCAATTTCTTTTACAATTGCACACTAAAAATAATATACCTAGGAATAAACAATATAGGATATGAAGTACCTATGTACTGAAAACTACAAAACATTACTAAAAGAAATAGAAAAAAACACAATTAAATGGAAAATATTCTATGTTCATGGATAGAAAGAATCAACATAGTTAAAATGGCCATATTACCCAAAGCAATATACAAATTTATTATAATCCCCATCAAAATCTCAATGTCATTTTTTAAAGAAATAGAACAAAATATCACCAGATTTGTACGGAACCATTAAAGACCCTAAATAGGCAAAGCAATTTTTCTATCCTAAGAAAAAGGAGTAAAACTAGAGGTATCACATTAACTGACTTCAAATTATACTAAAGAGACACAATAATCATAATATCATGGTACTGGCAGAAAAGCAGACACAGAATCAAAAGCCCAGAAATAAAACCATATATACAAAGAAATAATCTTTGACGAAGGGGCCAAAAACACAAAATGGTTCTCCATTTCTCTTTTTAGAAAGCCTCTTCAATAAGTGGTGCTGGGAAAATTAAAAAGCCACATCTAAAAGAATAAAACTTGATTACAACTTGTTTCCATGAACAAAAATTAACTTAAAATGAATCAAAGACCTAAATATAATATCAGAAACAAGTTACATAAGAAGAAAACATAGGTAATAAAGCTACGAACCTTTTTCGTAGAGAACATTTTATGAATTTGAACCCAAAGGCAAGGGAAGTTAAGGCAAAAATAAATGAATGAGACTACATCAAAGTAAACAGCTTCTACACAGCAAAACAAACCAAAAACCAAACAGAAAGGGAGCCAACCAATTGGGAGATGATATTCACAAACAACAGCTCTAATAAGAGATTAATATTCAATACAGAAAGAACACATACAACTCAACACCAAACAATTCAATTAAAAATAGAGAGAGGACCTGAACAGACACTTCTCCCAAGAAAACATGTAAAAGGCCAACACATATAAGAAAAGACGCTCATCTTTGCTAGCTATTCAAGAAATGCAAATCAAAACTACAATGAGATTCCACCTCACACCTGTTAGATTGGCTATTATCAACAAAACAGGTAATAAGTGTTGGAGAGGCTGTGGAGGAAAAGGAACCCTCCTCATTGCTGGTGGGAATGTAAACTGGTATAGCCATTATGAAAGAAAGTTTGGCGGTTTCTCAAAAATCTAAGAATAGAGCTACCATATGACCCAGCAATCCCTCTACTGGGCATCTACTCGAAAAACGTGAAAACATTGGTACACATAGACACATGCAACCTCATGTTCACCACAGCATAATTCACTGTGACCAAGAATCATCCCAAGTGTCCCTCAATAGAGGACTGGATACAGAAGATGTGGTACATATATATACAATGGAATACTACTCAGCCATAAGAAATGATGATATACTGCCATTTATGACAACATGGATTGGCCTTAAGAACATTATACTGAGTGAAATAAGTAAATCAAAAAAAGCTAAGAACTATTTGATTTCACACATAGGTGGATATAAAACTGAGACTCATGGACGCATCCTCGACCAACCAAGTGGATACAATAAATATACTTCTATAAACACAAAGAGAAAAGGGGTTTTAACAAGCCAGAAATGTTACTGAATTTTTTTTTGGACGTCAAATAAAAAAATACCTTATTTCTTGTACTATTTACTCAACATAATTCATAATCACCAGAAACAAAGTGAGAGGCAGATGTATTAGTAACTGTCAATAATGTTTTTCAGTGCTATATAAACAGAAGAAGCAGATTAATGTTTCAAGAAAAAACACTCTTCCCTTTAAATCCTGGAAATATGCAAATACAATATAGCTTCATATGCTCAGAAAACTGGTTATTTATTCTGAAGAGATTTTTCTGTCAGTGTAACAAGCTAAAAGCAAAATATGAATGACAGGTGCATACACTTAGCTGATGAAGAACACAGAATTCAACAGTAACCATATTAATCTCTCATCAAGGTTATGTGACTTCTAGGCAGAAATATTGATTCAGTCCTAGTCTACCACCAGAGTTTGACAAATATTCACATCCGTGCTGGGAAATTTCCCCCATGATGGTAACTTCTAGTACTTCTCATAGCTTATCTGGCTAATCAGGTAACTAACTTGATTATCTAGTTTAATTCAAACATTAAGAACTTTTAATAAACAGGCTGTTAAATAATAAAGGTATATGTGTGTATGTGTGTATGTATATGTGTGTGTATATGTATATACACACACATATATATATATACCTTACCAGATGCCAAAAGTTCTCTGAAAACTAAAAATTTGGAGAATTGGGCAACACTATAAATGTCATAATTCTAGGTTAGGTTTTTAGCTTTGTGGGGCATTTGGGGTTATTTATTTTTGTGACAGAGACAGAGAGAGGGACAGAAAGGGACAGACAGGAAGGGAGAGATGAGAAGCATCAATTCTTCGCTGCTGCTCCTTAGTTGCTCATTGATTGCTTTCTCATATGTGCCTTAACGGGGGGCTACAGCAGAATGAGTGACCCCTTGCTCAAGCCAGCAACCTTGGGCTCAAGCCAGCAACCCTGGGCTCAAGCCAGCAACCTTGGGCTTCAAGCCAGTGACCTTTGGGCTCAAGCTAGCAACCTTGGGCTTCAAGCCAGTGACCTTTGGGCTCAAGCCAGCAACCATGGGGTCATGTCTATGATCCCACGCTCAAGTCAGTGCCTCCGTGCTCAAGCTGATGAGCCTGCGCTCAAGCCAGTGACATCGGGGTTTTGAACCTGAGTCCTCTACATCCAGTCTGATGCTCTCTCCACTGTGCCACTTCTTGGTCAGGCCATTTGGGGTAATTTTTAAATATTACCATAAAATCTTTATCATGTCCAACAAAAAGAACAATTCCAGGTTAGATTTCATTCTTGTATACTAAAATTTTGTGTTCGCATAAACAGAGTTCAGAAAATTCTTATTTCTCCTCTCCACAAGTCTTCAGGTGCCCCAGAGGTCATCCTACAGACAGTTCTTGTACCCATGGTGATCAGGTTCTGTACCCCTTCCTCATTACTCAGGATTAGATCCAACTTGATTTTCTACTGGATTCTTCTGGTAAATAACTGGGCTTTGTGGCACGATTTCTCTTCATCTAAAAAACAAGGATATTTAGTGCCATTTCCTTCAGTATAATCACTGTGTAGCTTGTGTTTTCATTTTTCATTCTGTATGCCAACTTGACAACTTTAATCACAAGAATAAAAGCACAATACGTTTTGACTCTTCTTTTGAATTACCTAACCTTGGGGTTTAAGATAAAAAACAAACGGCTGTTGTCTGGTCTGCTGTGGATCTTTCTTGAAATACAAATCAAGTTTGTCTGAAGGTTCAAGTTTGACCAGAGAATATTCTGGCTTCAAAGTTTAAGTTAGTGCTTATTAAGAAAAACAAAATAGCACTTTGTTGAATTATTTTTCTCATTATATATGACACAATTAAAGATAAGGTAGATTCTATTTGTCTATCTGGGTTTTGAATGAATAAGATTGCGAGAACATGAGAATTCCGGCAGCCCCACACCCTCGCCCACAAATAGTAGTGTTCCAAATTTTACCAGTTGGTAAAATTTTAAAAATCTGTTAATTGTAAAATGGCATTATTGTGGTTTTAATTTATAATCTCTAATTAATAATGAGTTTGATAATCTTTCATGAATAAAAACCATTAATGTTTTATTTTCTTTGAAATGTTTGTTCATAACCTTTTACCTATTTTTATTTTACTCATATAATTTCTTTATTTTAAATACTAATCTGTTGTCAGACATATGTGTTGAAGGTAATTCCTCCCATTCATGGCTTGTCTTTTTGTTAATTCTTTGATAAATTGAAAATGTATTTGAATGTAGTTGAACTTATCAATTTTTGTCCTTTACTGTGTTTTTTTGTTTGGGGTGAGAAATCTTTCCCCCATTTTATTTTATTTTTACATTCTGTTTTGCATTTATTTCATAAAAAAGCTCATTTCAAATCTACATTAAACTAAGCTGAGTACAAAGTCTTACTGAAATAGCCTTTTGGTCTCATTTACAAAAACATGACTACTGTCCTTGGCCTTCAAATTTCAGGAATCTTCAAAGGGCTTCGTGTTTGCATGTTTCCGCGCCAGAGCACAGGAACGACTCCCGCGCCCACGTCTGGTGCTCTACAGCCACCAGCGGCACAGCTCTGCAGCAGGAAAAATTGCTGGTGAAAAATTGCTGCCAGAGATTCTCCACGCCCTGGCTTGTCACAATGGGTGGGGTACAGTTTGACAAACCTGGATCCATACGTACAGCTGGAGACCATTCAGCAACATTTATAGCCAGTTTCTCCTCAAGCTCCCGAACAGCTTGGGTCATAAAAATATTCTCTTATTTTTCTTTCTTTCCTCTTTTTGTTCATTGAAAGTTCTATAATTTTTCTGTCTTTTTAAAACATTCTGTTGTTTCAAATATTCAAATATTTAATCTACCTAGACACAATTTTTTTGTATACAGTAAGTGCCCAAGTTACAAACATCTAAGTTATGTACAACTCGTACTTATGAACAGAGAGCACTTTAAGGGCTACTGGTAATCAGCTGCAGTTGGACATCAGTGAAAATGATATCCTAGAGTTACCTGACTCCCGCAGCAAAGAACTAACCAATGAAGACCTTAAGAAACCAGAGCAGCAGATGACAGCATTTAGAGAAGAAAACAGGGACCTAGAAACTCCAGAACAAAAAATGTTTTCTACAAGAGTTGGCTGGTGCTTTTCATCTCAATAAAGCAGGAATGGCAAAGTCAGAAGAGCAAGATCCTGATACAGAGAGGTTCACCAAAGTTTACCGTACAGTTACCAAAGGCCTGAGATGCTACAGGGCCATTTATGACGAGAAAAAGAAAAGCTCTGCACAAACCTCCCTTGATGCTACTTCGAGAAACTGACTCCAGCAGCAGAATCAAACTGTGTCTCTAACACCAGTCCCCTCCTCTCCAACAAGTCCACCATCTTCTGCATCATCTAAGATTAATGTTGTGTTTAAAAATGTTTAAGTATTTATATGCACAGAAAGGTAAAAATAAATACTATGTTAAGACACATCTAAGTTGCGCTTATTAGGTAAATGTACCTGTTCTAACTTACATACAAACTCAACTTAAGAACAAATCTACAGAACCTATCTCATTTGTAACAAATCTACAGAACCTATCTCATTTGTAACCTGGTGCCTGTATGTCATAATTGAGTTGTATATTTTCTCCACAGGTATAATCTTGTAACTGCATTGTTTACTGAATCGTTTATTACCCTCCCATTGATTTGCAATACTCATCATGTCCTAAATCAAGTTTGCATATAGGCATGGGATTATGTTTGAGCTCTCAATCCTGTTCCATTGGGCTCTTTTGCCTATACCTACACTAACACACTAATACCACACTGTCTTCATTACTATAGGTTTATGGCAGATGTAGGTCTTTATAACACAAGAGACACTCTTCTTTCCTGCTCTGGTTCTTCCTAGCAATGTCTGGTTATATTTTGATCTTTCATTTTTCCAAACAATTGTAGAACTAGCTTGTCAATTTGAACTGTTTGTTCTCTGTGGCTGCTTTGATTTATTTATTAAGTTAATTAGTTAGTTAGTTAGTGAAACACAGAAAGAGACAGACAGGGACAGACAGGAAGGCAGGGAGATGAAAAACTTGAAATCATAGTTGTGGCACCTTAGTTGTTCACTGACTGCTTTCTCATATGTGCCTTGAATGGGGTACAGCCAAGCCAATGACCCCTTGCTCAAGCCAGCAACCGAGGCAGTCATGTCTATGATTCCATGCTTAAGCCGGCCACCCCGCGCTCAATCTGGATGAGCGCATGCTCAAGTCAGCAACTCTGGGGTTTCAAACCTGGGTCTTCAGCATCCCAGGCCAATGCTCCATCCACTGCACCACCGCCTGCTCAGGCTCTGTGGTTGCTTTTAATGTCTCCTCTTTTGCTTTGGATACATACCCTATAGTCCTATCATGGTATGTCTAAATATGCATTTGTTCACGCTGCTTGGTATACAGTGTATTCTTTCTCTAGAAGATGCTAATCTTTCAACATTTCTAGAAAATTCTGTCTTTATACATTAAACAAATTGCCTCAGAACTACTGATACATGATTTCCCACAGGACTCTCATACTTCTGCATATTTTGTGAGCAGAAGCATTGACAGCTTTAATTCTGGGATAAGTATTCAAGGATCTGTACAAGGAACAGCCTTAGAAGACAGAGGCGGAGTCCCTGTGGAGCAGAGGACAGATTTGTTCACTGTTCTAGGGAGTAAAGATGATGTCTCACTCCAAGGCAAACAGCATATCTGTTTACAGCCCATTCTAAAAGATTATGTTTGCCTAAGCTCGGGTCCTTTGGTGTGACTGAGAGTGCATACTCAGCAACCACTAGGGCCACTCTGCATTACTCCCATGGGACTTGGGGATCGGGACAAACTGGCTTGAACATACAGCTCATGCTGCTTCTTGTGCTGAGTAATCACATCCTTCGTGTCTGACCCAGGAGCCCCATGTCTTCAAACAGCATCCATGAAATTGTAACAAGCTAATTTATCAAAATAAAATTTTTTAAATTATTTTTATTTATAAAATGTATTAATAAGTGTGTAATGTAGTGATATTTCAGTCTCTTCACAGCTCTTGACACCCCCCCATTTTCAATATTTTAGCATTCTTTAATTCCAAATAGACATTTGTTAGATATTTTTCATTTACTCATCCCCACGTCCTACTCTGTCTTTACTATTTTCCACCTCCTTTGTCTCTTGTGTGTCTCATTTTGGGTGTTTCTTGACCTTTAAGTCCATTAATTCTCTCTTCAGCCCTCTCTAAACCTCTGTTTAACCTATCAAATTTTTAATTGTGATGATTATATTTCTCATCTCTTATAATTTTGTTTGGTTCTTTCTCAACTCTTTCTGATCACTTTCATGGTCTCTTATTCCTTGCTCAATTCTTCTCTTTATATATTTTACCTGCATTTGTCCTGACCATTCCAGTGTCCCAGGCACAGGGTATCTAAATCTGTTTGTTCCTACTGATGCTTGTAAATTTTGGGTTTTGTTATTCTCTGTTTGGTAACTGTCTTTGTTGAGTGTTCAATGTTTTTGGTTTTTTGTTTTGTTTTGTTTTTTAACAGAAACAGAGAGAGAGTCAGAGAGAGGGATAGATAGGGACAGACCGACAGGAACAAAGAGAGATGAGAAGCATCAATCATCAGTTTTTCGTTGTGACACCTTAGTTGTTCATTGATTGCTTTCTCATATGTGCCTTGACCGCGGGCCTTCAGCAGACCGAGTAACCCCTTGCTCGAGCCAGTGACCTTGGGTCCAAGCTGGTGAGCTTTGCTTAAACCAGATGAGCCCACGCTCAAGCTGGCGACCTTGGTGTCTCGAACCTGGGTCCTCTGCATCCCAGTCCGATGCTCTATCCACTGTGCCACCACCTGGGCAGGCAAGTGTTCAATTTTTTTTTATGGTAACCTCACATAAGCTGAATCTGAAGGAATCTGAGGGAACTGAATGCTAGTGTGTTCCTTCGGAGATGGTTCATGCTTCTCTCTCTACCAAGTGATAGAGGGTTCCACTGATCTGGAACCATAGTATTTAAATTTTTTAGACTAAGGTTTACATGACCCAGAAAGAATTATAAATTTATACCACACATTTATCCAAAAACAAGCTTACAGCAACAAATTCTTAGAAGATATGATTATTATTTTTCCCCTTAGAGCAATAGCAAAAACAGACTTGCTCATCAGCTCTTTGTCTTGGTGAGCTAATATTTTTCATCGCAGACTTTCACTGAGGGCGCAGCCTCTTTGAACGTTCTAGCTTTGTGAGAGTATTTCATGTTTGGCCCTCTACCTTCTCCAGACCCAGGGCTAGTCATGCAGTGACGCTCTGAGTTCCTTACACAGGTACTGGCACTAGGATCATCCTGGACTCTTTACCACATCCCTCTGCTTTTAAATTATTGTATATAATTTGCCCCTTGGGGATTCCTCTTCCTCTCTTACAAGTTCAACATTTCTAATAGGTATGTTTCTTGGATTTACTTCACATCTAGTCTTTCATGTTGAGAAAGCTTTTTGAATATCTTGTTTCCAGAAGTCATCATTTCTACGTTGTTTTTTTTTGTCCATACACATTCCCCACAGTGAGTATCTTTTTCTTCTTACAAGATCCTTTAGAGATGGTTAAAATTAGTTAACCATACAAGCAGACAGGAAAGACTTTGAAATAATACCTTTTCTTTAAATTACAAAATTTAGAGAAAAAGCATTATGCAAGAGCTATGCAGCTGGTATAATCTAGTACATTTATCACACTGACATTCCTACTTTCACAAGTTTAGGACAAAACATTTGCACTGACCATTTTACCCAATGTGCCCATGGTATCTATAACACTTCTCTTGAGAAATATCAGAGAAGTTTTTAAATGAATTTCTGATGAAAAATACTAGAAATTCTCATGTTCCAGTATTTATTTGAGACATCAAAAACTCCAACTACATACTTGAAGGAAAAGTTACCTTTTATTTTTGTTAAATATACAATGTAGCTTCTTATTGATCCTATAAGGATGTCTCTATGTTCACTTTTCTAACAAAATAATACTGTTACTTTTTTACTGTCCTTCATGTGCAAAATCTAACCCACCTTAAATCCTAACAGACAATTTGGCTGCCTTAATCGTGGCAAATTTTAGTCACAGCTTGAGAAGTATATTTTTGGTGACATAAAATATACTTTTTAACAAATCCCACAATATAGAAATCAATAAATGGAAATGCTGTTAAAATTCTGTGTATTTAGATCAAAGGAGCTTCCAAATTTCAATTAGTTAAACCTTATCTGATAGTTCATAAACTAACTCATAAGGATTTATTTTAATTAAAGAAAATAATTGGAAACAATTCTTTTTCTGTCATTTTATAACTGCAAGACAAAATAATCAAAGAACTCAAGCAAAAGATAATTTTTCTTTGAAGTTCAAGATAAAATTAAACTTGACTATAATCCATGACTGTGGTAATGGCAATAATTTTGGGGACATCTCTCAGCAACCGCTCAAAAAAACCCCATAAGTTTGAAAGGATGAAAGCATATTTGTTCAGTATAAAAACATAAAGGAGACAAAAATAATGATGTATAGAAAATCCCCTTCAGCCCTGGCCGGGTAGCGCATCGTCCACATACCAGTGCCTTGTGGACCAATGAATGCGTAAGTAAGTGGGAAACAGGTCCATGCTTTTCTCTGTCCCTCGAATGCCTTTCCTCTCTCTCTAAAGTCAATTAAGTGAAAAAAAAATTTAAGCCCATTCATGTTCTTTAGACCGTTGCTTTCACTTCATGTGACATGTGCACATTTAAATATCTGCCAGCCAGATCAATGTCATGGGCAGCTTGTCAGACACGTTTACTACTGTTCTGAAAGACTTATTCAGGATGGTACATTCAAAGTCATTGTGTTTTAAACACGGGGCGTTTGTAACATTCTAGTTTGTTCTGCTCCTTTTCATGCATCAGAGAGGAGACTCTTTACCTTGGAAACATGGAGAAATTGAAATAAAGATGGATTCCTTTTTTAAGGTTATAATTTTCTTGTTTGGATGTATCTACTTTCTTAAATGGACAGAGCTGCATTGAGACTCTTGGAACATTTCCTCCTAATGCTCTTGATAATGGGTTAAAAATATTCTCCAATTAAGCCTCAACACTGCTCCATGGAACAAGCCGGGACCATTAGCTCTGCCATTGCGCAGGGCTGGAGGCTGGCGGCTGAAAGGCTGTGCTGACAACCAGAGAGGTTACAGACCCCGCCACACGCGGAGCAGAACCGCCACGTGGTTTGCATGCAAAGGTCACCCAATAATCTTTCTTCCTTTCACACTTGGTCTCCATGAAAATAGAGAAGGGGTTCACTCAGCACACCCTACAAATTGTTTTGATGACAATCTTCTCACTTCAACCACACATAAAACTCCAGCCCAGCCTAAGGGAGGTTCCTAAGCCCATGCTGGTAACACGATGAAATCATCTGTTTTCTTTTTCCCCTTTGGTAAAGGGTTGGGCCCAGAGACAGTAGGTTAGTACTTCTGTGAAAGAGAGCACCCAGGTGGCAATGGAGTCATTTTGAGGAGGTGGTGTGGGTCATGGGTCACTTTCAAAGACCAGTTCAGTTACTATACACTCCGGAACTCACAGAAAGATGGGGGTTAAATATGCATCCATGAAAACTGTTTATGGTACAAATACTGACCTTTATTGAGTATTTTACAGAACCCACTAAAATATAGCTCAGAAGCATCTACTGCATCTCCTTGAACATATGAATCTATTTTTTTTAAAGAAGGAAGGCTTCATTTTAATTTCAGAAGTTTATGACATCTCAAGGGAAAATCTACACAGCTTCAGAAATGTTCCCTTTTCTGTATCTTGCCCAGAGCTGCAGCTGTAGTCTCACTGTGGCATTCAGATAGAGCTCCTTCTACTCACTGAGTTAATCATTTTCTTCATGAAACAATATTTCTGGAGGATTAATAATCACTACAACGCCAAACCAAGAGAGTAAGTGTTATACTGTATACTGAATAAGATGTCATATGCTTAGTTCCTAAAACAGTGATCACATCTGGGAGGTGTTCAATAAGTGTTTCCTGTTGGTAAGGCAATACTTTAAAATAGAGAACTAGGCGTTGAGCCCAGAGACATTAGTTAGTCTGTTGTGGCTTGGTAATCCTGGGAGTGCACTTAGATATTCTGCAGATGCACTTCCCACCCATACAAAGAGAGGCATTAATCTAGATTACCCAAGATTTCTTTGAATTCTAGTACATTATAATATTCTATATTAAAAGCTTGCACATGTTCTTCTTTTCTAACATCACCTAATTTTCACCAGTTTAGAGACATGTTACTGAAGATAAACAGCTCTTTACCTTATATATTCTTGCTAAAACCCCAGCCCACACTTCCTGTAGCCCTTCCTCCCTTCCTCCCTTCCTTCCTTCTTCCTTTCCTTTCCTTTCCTTTCCTTTCCTTTCCTTTCCTTTCCTTTCCTTTCCTTTCCCTTCCTCCCTCTCTCTCTCTCTCTTTCTTTCTTTGTATTTTTCTGAAATGAGAAGTGGGGAGGCAGAGAGACAGACTCCCGCATGCGCCTGACCTGACTGGGATCCACCGGCATGCCCACTAGAGAACAATGCTCTGCCCAACTATGGTGTTGCTCCTTTGCAACTGGAGCTATTCTAGCACCTGAGGTGGAGGCCATGGGGCCATCCTCAGTGCCCGGACCAATTTTGCTCCAATGGAGCCTTGGCTATAGGAGGGGAAGAAAAGACAGAGAAAGGAGAGGGAGAAGGGAGGAGAAGCAGATGGGCACTTCTCCTGTATGCCCTGGCTGGGAATCAAACCCGGGATTTCCACACACTGGGCTGACACTCTACCATTGAGCCAACTGGGTAGGGCCTGTAGCATTTCAAGATATATTATGTTTAACATATTCAGCACCTGATATTTATTTAGCGCAGGGGTCCCCAAACTTTTTACACAGGGGGCCAGTTCACTGTCCCTCAGACCATTGGAGGGCCGGACTATAAAAAAAACTATGAACAAATCCCTATGCACACTGCACATATCTTATTTTAAAGTAAAAAAACAAAATGGGAACAAATATAACATTTAAAAAAGAACAAGTAAATTTAAATCAACAAACTGACCAGTATTTCAATGGGAACTATGTTCCTCTCACTGACCACCAATGAAAGACGTGCCCCTTCCGGAAGTGCCGTGGGGGCCGGATAAATGGCCTCAGGGGGCCGCATGTGGCCCGCGGGCCGTAGTTTGGGGACCCCTAATTTAGCGCTTACTACAGTGTTTCCATAAAGTCATGGTGCACTTTTGACTGGTCACAGGAAAGCAACAAAAGACGATAGAAATGTGAAATCTGCACCAAATAAAAGGAAAACCCTCCCAGTTTCTGTAGGATGATGTGGCAGCATGTGCGCATGTGCAGATGATGACATAACATCGTGTATACAGCAGCGCAGCCCACGGCCATGCCAGTAGAGATGTGGACGGTACAGAGGAAAGTTCAGTGTGTTCTGTGGCTCGCTAAATTCAAATCCATGACCAAAGTGCAACGTGAATATCGATGTGTTTATAACGAAGCGCCACCACATAGGAATAACATTACTCGGTGGGATAAGCAGTTGAAGGAAACCGGCAGTTTGGTGGAGAAATCCCGTTCTGGTAGGCCATCAGTCAGTGACGAGCCTGTAGAGGCTACGGGATAGCTACCTAAGGAGCCCTAAAAAATCTGTGTGTGAGCCCATATCGAACTGCACTAAATAGCTATGAAACTGGGAGAGTTTTCCTTTTATTTGGTGCAGATTTCACATTTCTATCGTCTTTTGTTGCTTTCCTGTGACCGGTCAAAAGTGCACTATGACTTTATGGACACACTGTATGTTCTTGACCCAGTTTTAAGTACTCCATATACCCTATATTTTAGAATCTTCCCTAACAGCCCTCCAAAGAAAACATGATCATTTAATTTTGCAGATGAGATCATTGATGCTCAAAAGTTAAATAAAATCAGTAACAAGTGAACTTAAGGTAGGAACTAAAGGCAGTCTGGCTCTAGAACTCATCATCCCAACCACAGACCACAGCAACATGTTAAAGACTCCACGAATAATACCAAAACCAAACACAGTTCTTTATTAAATATATATGAAGATGAAGACCAACTTCTACTACTTTTCTACTATTCCAGAGAATTCATATCTTGTCCAAATTTTTACGTAACAGGAGTATTTTTGATCCCTAAGTATTAATGGTTTATAATAACATAATGAATAAAGATTTTGTCTAAAATTTACTCCCTAAAAAGAACAACTGTAATTTTTTTATATAGATGATTTCTTATAAACGTATGTAAAATATCATATTAGGCAAAATAGAAATGATAAAATATATAGTTAGGAGATGCTGATACTGAAAATATTCCATGGATCGCTCTAAAATTTAGACAAATTTCTATTACAATACCATGATAAAATGGACAAGATTATATATTGGATCAAGGAATAAGAAGAACTCAACAGATTCATCTGGGCAGCCATGCAGTTATGAATAATTTTAATAAATATGCAAAGCTGGTATTTGGCCACATAAAATATAGTCAGTTGTGAACCTGAAATATATTTTTAGACTACAATGTGTCTGTCCTTGGAATTAAATAATTAATAGTCACTTTCATGAATACTAGTATTTTTTATTCTAAGATAGCTGCATTTTATCTTGTGCTTTAAGATTAATTTTGATCTCTTCACCATTTATCTGTGACAACTATATAGATTAATTGCATAGCTCAATTTTTATTCTGCAGCTAGGTTCTATATACTAGAATGTATTGCCAATCACTTCCAAAGGCATCTCTATACCCTAACGATAACACTGCTGAATTAACTGCAATGACATGATTTGAAATAATAAATCCCATTCACACTACACAAACTATATACAGGAAGACATGGAATATATGTAAAGACAAATGTATCTGAAAGACCCAAGAAAGGCTCAAGAAGCAAGCACTTATCTGCTGCAATTTAATGAGGACATAATAAATACCCTGAAATAATGTGTTGATTTGAATAAACTTACTTTAGCCTTTCCTAATGGTCCATGTTCAGGAGGCTGGTTCAGAAAGTTCCCTATATATCACCACTAGATCATAAAGACTCTGGATCTGACTTGGGCTCAAGGACGAAACCACTATTTGCCAAAGGTGAAACTTGTACTTTATTTGCCTATCTAGTTAAGAAATCAGCTCTGGAAAGAAATATATTTTCTAAGATTCACTTTTCTAACTATGTTCATTATAGGTATAAAAAGGAATACAGAATAAAAGTTAAGAGCACTAAACATTTGAACAGAGATTCTGTCTTGTGGTCTTAAGTTACTGCTAAGTCCGTTTATCATAATTCTAGCCTGCAGTGACTGAGCACTTAACAGGTGACCTGAACTAGTGAGCACTTTGTGTGCATTTTCTCAGTTTGCAAACAGTGCAATTGTATTGTACTACTCTATGCAGTGGTACTACAGTACAATGCAATTAGAACCAATAACACCATAAAATGTACTATTATTATTTTTATTGATTTCAGAGAGAGAGGTAGGGAGAGAGAGAGAGTTGGAAACATTGATCTGCTCCTGTATGTGTCCTGAATGGGGATTGAACCTACATCTGCGTTTTGGGATGATACTCTAACCAACCAAGCTAACTGGGCAGGGCTAAAACTTTCTATTATTATCTCAATTTTATACATGAAAATGTGAGCCTGCTAGACGTCAGGCACTTGAGAGGTAAGCAAAAATATACTGCTCACAAAAATTAAGGAATATTTCAAAATGAATATAAAGCAATTAAAAACAGAAGCATTGCCCTGGCCGGTTGGCTCAGTGTTAGAGCGTCGGCCTGGCGTGCAGAAGTCCCAGGTTCAATTCCCGACCAGGGCACACAGGAGAGGCGCCCATCTGCTTCTCCACCCTTCCCCCTCTCCTTCCTCTTTGTCTCTCTCTTCCCCTCCTGCAGCTAAGGCTCCATTGGAGCAAAGATGGCCCGGGCGCTGGGGATGGCTCTGTGGCCTCTGCCTCAGGCATTAGAGTGGCTCTGGTCGCAACATAGCGAAGCCCAGGATGGGCAGAGCATCGCCCCCTGGTGGGCAGAGCCTTGCCCCTGGTGGGCGTGCCGGGTGGATCCCGGTTGGGTGCATGCGGGAGTCTGTCTGACTGTCTCTCCCCGTTTCCAGCTTCAGAAAAATACAAAAAAACAAAAACAAAAACAGAAGCATTTGATTTTTTTACTAAACAAGAACATCAGAAAAGCAAATGACAAGTAAAAAAAGGTGTTCAATTATGCAAATGAGATGCAAAACCAACTTTTATTTCATTGGTGAAAATGCACTATAAAAAAGGTTGAAAGTACTGCAGTATCTGCACATTCCCTGATCCCCTAATTTTTGTGAGCAAAATGATACATGATCTGAATATTCCTGAAGGTTACAATCTATTAGTAGGAAGAAGTATACACTATTACAAAAGTAAATACAATATTAAGAGCAGTAAGTGCTAAGAGAGGTACAAGGTATCCTGATAACAGATAAGTGGCAGAATAAATAGTATGCTGAGTTGAGCTCAGATTTTGCAGCAAGAATGCCTGGGTTTGAAACCTGGTTCTACCACATATGAACTGAAACCTTGAGCAAGTTATTTAACACCCTTGTGTCTCAGTTTCTCCTATACAACGCAGATATAATAGCTTCTCCCTCAGAGTTGCTAAGTTGATTAAATACGTGTTGAATAAACAATTGTGGCTGATTTCTGTTATTATTAGGCCTTGACGAGGGGTGGAGGCAGTTGTCAGGGAGGGAAGACTCCTTAGAGAAAGTGACAAATGTCCTAAATTATGCAGGACAGTGAGAATTAACCAAGCAATAAGGGAGTGCAGATGTTGCTTGCTTATTAGGACAAGTACTACAGACAGTGAAAAAGCATCTGAAAAGGTTCTGTCAGCACAATCTGATGTTAACCAACTAGGTTATCTTAGATCACTTAACCATTTTGGGATTCAACTACATCATCTAAAAAAATTGGAGGAAACTTAGATTATTTTTATGCTTTTATGATGTTCTTTTTTTGTGACAGAGACAGAAAGAGAGAAACACAGACAGGGATAAACAGACAGGAAGGGAGAAAGATGAGAAGCATCAATTCTTCCTTATAGCACCTTCGTTGTTCATTGATTGCTTTCTCATATGGACCTTGACCAGGGGGCTACAGCAGACAAGTGACCCCTTGCTCAAGCCAGCAACCTTGGGCTCAAGTTAGTGATCACGAATGAGGTCATGTCTATGATCCCACACTCAAGCCAGTGACCCCGCAATCAAGCGGTGATTCTATGCTCAAGCCAGATGAGCCCGCACTCAAAAGCCAGTGACCACAGATTTTCAACCTGGGTCCTCTGCATCCCAGTCGGGAGCTCTATCCACTGTGCACCACCTGTCTGGCTATGATGTTCTTAATTCTATAAAATTTGAACACAATAAAGCAAAATACTTGAAATAGACTTTCAATGAATGTGTTTTACTCCTTTCCCCGATTCCAAATGCAACCAAAAAAGATCCTTAGAGGTAAAATTTAAGAACATTCCCATCTTATCTCCTTTCTACTCCCCTTACTCTGATCTTCCTCATTATTTACTTCCCTACATCTGTAAATAAAACAGTCACACTGCAGTGCCCTCATTTTCTGCCTTTGAAAGCGGTTTACAATTCTACAACTGTAATGTTAATCTTCTGTTTCAAGAGTACTGTCCAACGTCCATCAACATGATTCCAGGCTAGGTCCTGTCAAAGGGCCTATTGTATACAAAGATGAATGGATACATGTTTAACTTAAGCAAACTGCTGATGTAACATTTCATACATTTACAGTGGTAAGATATTGCCAACTCACTGAGAGGCATGTGCTTTTCTTCCACATGGTGGTGTATTGCTTTCTGTGGGAGTTCAAGACTCCCTACTTCAACCTCTAGTCCAGTGGTCAGAAAACTCATTAGTCAACAGAGCCAAATATCAGTAGTACAACGATTGAAATTTCTTTTGAGAGCCAAATTTTTTAAACTTAAACTACATAGGTAGGTACATTCCTTATCAAGGTAGCGCCCGCATGTGGTGTTTTGTGAAAGAGCCACACTCAAGGGGCCAAAGAGCCGCATGTGGCTCGCGAGCTGCGGTTTGCCAACCAGGGCCTTGGTGGATTCAAAGTTATTTGGAAATTTTTATTGTTTAAGGGAAACTTTGACATAAATTCAGAATTGTGAGGTGTTGGTCTGTCAGAGCTTATTTTCAATAACCAAATGTTAGACCAAGGTTATTCAGAGCGTGACCCATAGTACTGCAGTCTTTCAAATGTTACAGAAGGGCAAACAGATTCAGAGCAATTAGTAATGCCACCACCTAGACAGTGGAGCTGTGATTCAAACCCAGGCCTGCCTCGCTCTGAAACAGGGCTGTAAGTTCCCTTATGGTGTCTTCTTGAAATTCACCTTTTCTTCCCTCTCCCTCCCTGCCAAGTACTACATAGCTGTTTAATCATTTCTCATGAACTTCCATTTTGGGATTTCCACAAGCTGCTGGTCTTCCACTGTTTTGCTACTTTACCCACTTAGGGAAAGCCACTGTCTTTCTCCCAGTTCATTAAAGAGAAAACCTCTACCTAAAGGTGACATTGAATCCATACATATTTCTTCATCTTGTCTTCTTCATTCTTGCTTATATACCAGCCATCAAAACAAAGCAAAAGAGTTGATGTGTAATAGTGGCTAGCATGTATTACCTTGCAGACTGACTGCAAAAGGTCCCCTAAAAGCACAGCCCAATCACAATAGTTTCTAGGTCAAAATCTTAAATTATAAAACCAAGATGTAGACAAAGTAGTTTCTCTTCAGGCCTGTGTAACACAAACCAGTATATTGTTTTCTAAAGCTGACCATATGAATGTCTGCTTCCCATTACTTATGCTAGAGACCAAATGAGTAGGTTATTTACAATATATTTTAAATTAAAGAAGCAAGCACAGGGACTAGTAGATTTGGCTTGGTACCTAAAAGGAGAAGAAATAGAGTCTGCCCAATGTTCCTCATGCTTGATGCATAATAGGAATCCATATTATTCACTGATAAGATCCAAAATATAGGCACTTAATCTCTGAGAAACAACTTCCTCAACTCAGCTAGCGATGCACATGTATAGACATGAACGGATAAGCTGATATCATCTTACTCAAAGCCTTTAAAAGCCCAGCAGAAGAATATTCTGTTGCTGCCTATCTTGGGCTACAAGAGAGGAAGAGGCTGACAGGCTGGTGACTAATCTAAGGCCTGGGAGAACTTAGCTAAAAGATTCCACCTTCAGCCTAAATGGGCTTCCTGAATCCTAGGTTCATAAAAAATCTCTTTTCTACTAGATATCTCTCCATCTAGGGATATTCGGAAACCTCAAATTCAGTGCATATAAGACCAAACTTATTTTTCATGCCTTCCTGCTCTGCCTCCTCCCCCTTCTACACTGTCCTTGGTCAACACCGGTCAGCACCATGGGCAGCTCTGCAGGGACTTTCAGCCCCACACTGGACTGAAAGAAAGAATCTTTCATAGTCTGGGGAGGTGGGAGGTGGCTGAGGTGGAGTGCATGGGATCTTAGCTACTTTTATTTTCTTTTTGAAGGTGAAGTAATGTGAGGACTTTATAGACACACAATTCCACAGCTGACATGCTATTCGTCTTCATCCTATTTAAAATATTTTTAAACTTTATTTGGGAAAATTTCACCCATACACAAGTCAAAAGAACAATATAGTATCTCATGTACCCTTCATCAGTTCCAAAAACTATCTATTCAAGGCAAGTCTTGTTTCATTAATTTTCACTTCTACCCACCATCTCCAGCTCCACTAGATTGTTCTGAAGCTAAATCCCAGAAACTGTATTAGTTCTTCCATAAACATTTTAGGATATAGCCACAAAATATTATCACACATTAAAAAAACTAATAATTCCTTAAGTATTCAAATATCCAGCATTCAAATTTCCTGATTATTTGGGAAAAAATTTTTATACTTTACTTGAATGAGACTTTGTAAAAGCACACTGGAAGTGTTTTTAAAATGTTTTAATATTTAATTATTATTCTTACTGATAACCACCAACCTGTCCCATCTGTGGCCAATGGAACCTCGTTAGGGTTGGCACCCCGAGTTCTTAGACACAGTCTTTGATAGCTTCCCTGCTTTCTGAACTGACAAGATATTCCCGGCTCCCGATAGAGACCTGGAATTAGTCATTTTCCTAAATATCTCAAATGTTCTCGTAGTGGGAAATGGCATTTACAAAAATGATCCAGGGCTGCTGTGTTGGTTATTTTTTTCTAGGCCTCTTTGGTGCAGAAAAATATATATATATTTTTAAAGAAAAAAAGCATATCATAAATTTTTACTGCTTTTCAAATTCAAATTTAAGATTTTAAGATCTAATTACCTTTTCTAATTTTTATTTCCTTTCTCTTTTGCTGAAAATCTTAGTCCCTGATATTGATCTAATTACTTACTTGATTTATATTACAATACAAATGCAATTATTTCAAAAACAATAAAAATGTTATTACTAATATATATCTAAAAATAGTTATTTTTTTGCCATTCTTTCATCACTAGAGTTTAATTGAATAGACTATACAACCAAATCTCTGTATTTTCAAGTCACTTAAAACATTTTTAAACTATGAAAATACAACTATTACCAAAAGTGCATTTACGTGTGTGTGTATGTGTATTCATTTAACAAGAATTTTTTTTTTCATTTAACAAGAATTTTAAAATAAATGACCATATAATCTTCACCTATAACACTAAAAAAGTAGAGGTTGGAGCCCCTCTTCCTCAAATTGTCTCCCTTTCCTATAGAGTTCATCAGTAACCTGACTTCTAGATAATACAAGAGACCCAAAATAATTATGAGACAAAAATATATGAACTAAAAAGATCAGTGAATTTTAAGACTACAGAAATGATTTAAAAGAAAACCCAGGAACAGATAAACAGAATATAAGTGAGCTGTGGGAACTATGAGAGGCTGAAACAGATATAAATAAAGTCCCCAAAAGAGAGGTGGGAAATGGGGTGTGGGGAGATTAGCAAAAATATCTGGAGGAATGTCTGAGAATTTTCAGATTTAATAAAAAATTAAAACCCACAGAGCTTAACAAAATCCCAATGTGCGTGAGTGCATGGGCGCGCACGCGCGCGCACACACACACACACAATGAGGAAAACTGCACTAAGGCACACTAAATCAAATGCTGAAATCCTGGAGAAAGAGAAACCCTTTAAAGAAACCATGGTGGTAAAAGGGTGGCAGACAGAGGAACAAAGACAAAGATAGAGCAGATTCCTTGTCAGAAACTATGCAAATGAGAAAATAGTGGGAAAAAATCTTTCAAGTGTGGAAAGATAAACTGTCTCTCCAAGATTCTATATCCAGTGAAAATGTCTTTTAAAAAGAGAGGGTAGGATGAAGAGTTTTGTGCATATTTGTAAATTCAGAAAGAATTCATACATAGCACAGCTACATGACAAGAAAAGTTAAAGGAAGCCCTTCTACTAAAAGAAAAATTATACTAAAGAGAAATATGGATCTTCACAAAGAAATGATGATCACTAAAAGTGGTACATACATAAAATATATAAGATGCTTTGTTTTTTCATATTTCTAGTAGAAATATTTAATTTTGAAAGTAAAAATAATAAAATGTAATGTAAAGTCTATAAATCTAGTAGAACTAAATGTATGACAACAAAAGCATGAAATCCTGGAGATGACAAAAATACATCATTTTAAGGTTCCTATACTATATGTGAAATGGTATATCACTGTAAAATATTAAAGATGTAAACAACAAATCCCAAAGCATGCACTAAAATTAGAGAATAAGAGACCAAAAAGGAGACAAAATGATGTCCTAAATAATACATAATCTAAAAGATACAAAAGAAGCAAAGGAAAAGAACAGATGGAACACAAAGAAAAGAAACAGTGAAGGGATAGATTCAAACCTACCCATATCACTAATCACATTAATCCTTTGAGTAGTACGAACGTTCATGTACGTCCTTGTGCCTCCTGACTATCCAGAGTACAGTTGTTCATGTACGTCTTTAAACTCTAAGCTGGAGGAGTTTGTGAAAGAGAGGAAATCACCCAGAGGAGGCCGACCATTGTCAGTAGGAGACAGCCTTCATCTTTCAGGGCATCACTTCCCAAAGCCAGTCCCTGCAACAGCCTCAAAGGATAAGCCACAAAGAAAATGCTCCGTATGTCAGCACACTACAAGAAGGGAGCATGAACGGGGACACAAGGGTGGTGTACATTGAACGTAACAAACCACTTTGCCTGCATCCATGTTTTGAGGAATACCAGTTTGAAAAAATTTTAAATGTAAGGAATAAAAATACCTATAAATTGTCCTAAGAATATCATCATATGAGAGTACATATTTGAGATTCTGCTAATAACAATACTTCTTTATTTACAGATGAGAGATACGTGAGAATTGTATGAGATAACAAAAATTTTTATTTTAAAAATGTATAAGGCAACATTAAAAAAAGGGAAACATAGGCCCTGGCCGGTTGGCTCAGTGGTGGAGCGTCGGCCTGGCTTGCAGAAGTCCTGGGTTCGATTCCCGGCCAGGGCACACAGGAGAGGCGCCCATCTGCTTCTCCACCCCTCCCCCTCTCCTTCCTCTCTGTCTCTCTCTTCCCCTCCCACAGCTGAGGCTCCATTGGAGCAAAGATGGCCCGGGCGCTGGGGATGGCTCCTTGGCCTCTGCCCCAGGCGCTTAAGTGGCTCTGGTCGCAACGGAGCGACGCCCCCTGGTGGGCAGAGCGTCGTCCCCTGGTGGGCGTGCCGGGTGGATCCCGGTCGGGCGCATGCGGGAGTTTGTCTGACTGTCTCTCCCCGTTTCTAGCTTCAGGGAAAAAAAAAAAAAAAAGGGAAACATATGTTCTTCTTGTTTCCATAAACTGGCTACCAAACAAACATGGTTTTAAGTTAATAAAATTGTAACTGGAACTAATTTCATTTTTTGAAAAAAAAACTCTCAGCGGTCAGCGAGCATGAAAAAACCTCACTTCTCAAGGGGTTAATAAAACTAAGAATGTGGAGGAACAATACCTCTTATATGATCCACCATTCCATTCCAACATATATTTAGTGACAGTACATGTTCAAGGACTTCACACAAAAACTCATAGATGATTTATTTATAATAGCTCCAAACTGTAATCAACTAATCCAAATGTCCATCAACTGGCAACTAGATAATCGAACTGTGGTTTATCTACTCAATGGACTACTGATAATATGTAACAAGGACTCTCAAAATAATTATGCTGAATGAAAGGATCCTAATTTTTAAGAATATATACATTCTTAAAAAAAAAAAAATATATATATATATATATATATGTGTGTGTGTGTATAAAACACTCTACAAAATGCAAACTAACATACACATAGGAAGTAGGTCCGTGTTTGCTTGGGGACAGGGGAGAAAAAAGGGGGGCAGAGCATGAAGAAGGATTATGGTTTATATCTGGGCACAAGAAAGCTTTTGGGGATGACAAATAGATTCACTCTCTTGATTGTGGTAACTGTAATGCTGGTGGCCGAGGCCAGGCAGGTCATGTTGGATTCAGGCAGACGGTAGAGGAACTGCGGAGCAGGAAAGCGATGGGCCATTTCTGTGTATTGGAGGCTTGCAGAGATAGGTGAGTGAATAAACAAAGGAAAACCGCTTTTCATAGTGGAAGGCAAGAAATCAGGAGCAACGTCCCTCACGGCGGCGGCTGAGGGACCAGGGAACCTCACCTCGCAGGGGCAGGGGAGCGATCTGGGAGAATTGCCACTGAGGGAAAGCGCCCGTGGCTTTTCATAGAGACACGCAGGTGGCTTTCTGCCACGTGCTCACATACTAACCTACAAAGTGCTTACAGACAGGAAACCAGGGAGCAAGGCTAACAAAGCTGTTACCCACCCACAGTAACTCTTTTACAAGTGTATACATATGTCAGAATCTATCAAACTGTTTACCTTAAATATGAAGCTTATCAGCTCTTCAATGAAGATGTTAAATTAAAAAAAAAAAAAAAACAACGAATTGAACCGATGTGACAAAGCTAGCAAAAGGTAAGAATCAGGTTCAAACTCAGGCAGATCAATGAACATCCACTGGTCTAAATTACGGAGGAGACTCCCGCATGCCTGCTGTAGTTAGTTTATTGTCCAAGGCCCAGTCCTCCTCCTCCAGTGTTCCTTCTCCTCCAGAGACATTACACATTTGTTTACACTTCCGTGGGGTATTCAGAGGTCCTTTGGCACCATGGAAATGCCTCTCCAAGGTCCCCAAAGCTTTTTGGCAGAAGTCTGCCCTCCAAGCGCTGGCAAGACTGTAAGGCCCGAAGCTGGGTGATGCTGGCCACTACTGTCTCTGGTTCTTCTTTGTAAGGGAGGCAGCTACACTCATTTGCAAAAGAAGAATTCTGATATAACGTTAACAAAGCAGCTACATTTCTCCTGCTCCTTTTGTTTTTGTGGTACATACACATAATTAAAACAAATTCACAATATTCCCATGTCTTAGGAAAAATATATAAAATGCTATCTTTATGTACTCAACACAGTTAATAATGAAAATGTGACTAGGAGAATTTTGTTTTAAATATAAAAACAATGCAACCTGTGAAAAACTTGAGTATCAAATTTGAAAGCAGGGTTAAGGATCCTTCTGTGTGTAGATAAGTCAATTTTTTTTTTCTGAAGTTGGAAACGGGGAGGCAGTCAGATAGACTCCTGCATGCGCCCGACCGGGATCTACCCGGCATGCCCACCAGGGGGTGATGCTCTGCCGCAATCAGAGCCATTCTAGCGCCTGAGGCAGAGGCCACAGAGCCATCCTCAGCGCCCGGGCCAACTTTGCTCCAATGGAGCATTGGCTGCGGGAGGGGAAGAGAGAGACAGAGAGGAAGGAGAGGGAGAGGGGTGGAGAAGCAGATGGGCGCTTCTCCTGTGTGCCTTGGCCAGGAATTGAACCCGGGACTCCCGCACGCCAGGCAGACGCTCTACCACTGAGCCAACTGGCCAGGGCCAGTCAAATATTTCTTTAAGCACACCATCACTCCTCACCTTTGTTGGGAGTCTGCTGAGTTAAACAGGTCATACAGCACTTCAAATGGCATAGTTGAAGGAGATAAGTAATGACATTCAACCTCCTGCAGGTTAAGGCTTCTTAGGGCAGCTGATCGGGTTCCCCAGGACTGAGTGAGCCCCGAGGGATACCCTACCCCCTTTCACATCTAGCTCTGGTTGAGAGATCAGGCACTAAACAATTGTTCTGATTTGTCAACAAAACATATTTTGAGGGTTGGGAGAAAGAACTACCTCCTCTCCTCACTCCCCTTTTTCTGTTTACTGCTAAGCAATTACTCTAGTTCAAAGCCTGCCAATTCCCTTTTGCAGACTCTTCCACACTGCTGTGATGGAGGACAAAAGCTACACCTGCATCCTGAGATGCTCAGCAGCCGAGACCAAGGCTCTGCACACAGAGGTACCAATTAGAGGAGGGAGGCCCGGTTGACTCAAAATCAAAACCCCAAACAGGCTATCGGGTTGGGTCCAAGTCAAACACTCTCCTACGGCTCTGTTATTTTTTTTTTTTTCATATTACCCTCTAAAATTCCACACGTAGAGTTTCTTTCAAATCCTAGCTAAAAGAAGCTACTAGATTTAACGGGAAATAGCTGGCTGGCTAAGGCTAAGCCTTGGAAACATCACAGAAATGTTCATGGTGATGGAAGCAGCACTAATAATATCACGAAGTCTTAGCAACTGAAGACACGAGAAGAAAAGGGAAACACTAAAATCATGTAACGAATGCATGATGGAAAATGTTTTTTAAAAAATTTCCTCTAGCGGAAATGAACTCTGGGCTACAATGTACGGTTGAAAGAACAACTATCACTCATCGGGTATTTTGGGAGCCCACTAGTACCAGGCAATGTCTGAGGCCCTAGTCCCTGGTTGGCAAACTGCGGCTCACTAGCCACATGTGGCTCTTTGGCCCCCTGAGTGTGGCTCTTCCACAAAATACCACGTGCAGGCACTACCTCGATAAGGAATGTACCTACCTATACAGTTTAAGTTTAAAAATTTGGCTCTCAGAAGAAATTTCAATCGTTGTATTGTTGATATTTGGCTCTGCTGACTAGTGAGTTTGCCAACCATTGCTTTAGGAGAACCGCTATCCTGGAAAGGCAGAGGAGTACAGATGAACAATAAAGTTGGGGGGGGATGGGTGGTGACAGAGTGATACGGAAATGTTTTGTGAAGATGACACCTGGGCAAGAAACTTGAATAAGATGAAAGAACCAACCAACCAACCAACCAAAAAAAAAAATCGTTAGAGTAAAACTATTGGTGTTAAAAGACAAACTCTAGTGCCCAAGAAAATAAAGAGACAATACACAAAACTTCCAAAGGTTGCATTGGTATGTTTTCCTGCTTCACTGTTACTGTTTCTGAACCTAATAGGATTCTGTAGATACCAGCTGATCTACACCATTATATTACCAGTATGTGCAGCTTGGCAAAGGGGAAACTGGATTAATAAATTGCAGTAATAGAGAAAGGGCCAAACTTAACAAAGATATAAAGAAACAGGAAGCATCAACATGCATGCATGCTCCTTCGGATACAGGCAATTTTTCTGTTTTGTCCCTGAAGGGGTGGGCAAACTGCTTGTCATTCTACTCAACCCTTGATGCTCATTTGGGAGACATGCTCTTCTAGACCTCAGACTTTGGATTCTAATGCTATTTGTTTAAAAGAAGCAAGGCTCCTTGGAGAAGAGTCAGTTTTTTGTCGTTGCTGTTGTTTTAGTGGGGAGATAGAGAGACAGACTCCCGCATGTACCCCGACTCGGATATACCTGGCAACCCGTCTAAGGCCAATGCTTGGAACAACAGAGCTATCCTCAGCACCCGCGGCTGATCCTCAAACAAATCGAGCCACTGGCTGAGGGAGGGGGAAAGGGCGAAAGGAGAAAGGGGGAAAAGGGACAGTGGGAAGGGGAGAGAAGCAGGTGGTTGCTTCTCCTGTGTGTCCTGACCAGGGATCAAATCCAGGATGTCCAGACGCCAGGCCGATACTCTATCCACTGAGAAAACTGGCCAGGGCCAAGAGTCAGTTCTTTGTTGGAGCAAATGATTATAATCTCAGTTTCGAGTTAGTAAGAAAATAAAAACACAAAGGAGAGACCACGGAGAAAGTCTGATGCTGGTACTGCTCAGAGATGAGCTGAGAAAGACTAGGAGTCCACATGATGCCCAAAGAGATAAATACTATAGAGTAGAAAAAGGTCACACCCTTGAATATCATTAAATGCTTGAACTCCAACTACAAAACAATATAAACATATAGCCCTCTGTGGATAAATACACAGCTATTGAACCAGAGTGTCTATGTAGCGGGCAGAAAATGGATCCATATCGGCTGGACCACAACCACCCACACAAGAGGCTATTAAATTGAAATTAAGGTAGATGCAGGAAGACAGCCTTGCAGGGACTGAAAAGCTAGCAGCGGGAATATTGTTTTGGGACTCCCAAATGCCACCTGTGCCTTCAACTCTAGGAAGAGGATGTGCCTTGCAGGAGGCTGAGTTCCAGTGAAGTATAAGACAAGTGCAATGATCACATACAGGTACTCTTAAGTTCCATACACCGACTTCTCGTTAAGGACATTATCATTATCTCAGCATTTCCTTAATTTCCTCCTAATTACTGCCTAACAGCAACAAGGAAAATTAGAGGCAGGACAGATGGACTCTGATTTCTGGCTCCATCACTAGGCTAACCCACTGGTTATTTCACTTGCTATGCGGCTCTCGTTTCTCAACTGAAAGCTGGGTGAACACTTACACTTCATGGAGTCCTGAGGCCTCTGGAGACAAAGCCTGTAAGGAACCTATCAGGGCCGGAGCCATAGCAGAAAGTCAGTGCCTGCCAATTCTCTCTCCTTAGCGTGACAGAGGAAACCCGTCACACACAAATGTACCTGGATGTTAGGACAGGAACAGAAGGAAACTAAGGGAGGGAAGGCATGGGCGGGGCCAACTTTATCACATCTGTTCTGAAAGTTTCTAATAAAAGCTACTCCAGACTCTCAGTAACAGCTCCAGCAGTCACCCAGTGGTCTGCAAGAGCATTTTCCCTATTTACCATTATTTCTTTTCTTAGCCATGATTCAGTATAAAATTATTAGAGGTTATTTTTACTCCATCAGCTTGATGATCAGTATTTTTCTTATTGTTCTACCTTGTTAATTAGACTTATAATAGTAAAGCAGAAGACATTTTCAAAAAACTTTTAAAAATCTAGTTTCAAGATTATTTCACAACAAACAAAGAGAAATTTATATTCCTTAGGAATTATCTAGAATATGGTACCAAAATAAATTTGCTAGTTAGAAGACACATTCTATTAAAAGATCACCACTCATGGAGTATCTATGAGAATGCACAAAAAAATAGATTAAAACTGCTCATAATCTCACAGAAACAGTCTGAAACATACACAACATCTTAACTTACAGCCAAAATAAGTAACTAAATAAACAAGAGAAAAGAATTAAAACAACAACAAAAAATCAATGTCTCATAAATGGAAACCTGAAGCCCAATCTCATCCTCCTAATAATTCTTCCAAGCTTCCTTCTTCCTTATTTCAAACGGTCACGACCTTCCAAATACAGAAAAGCTTACCTCACAATCACTTGAAATCCTAGGTGAAAAAAACACCCCTTTATTATAAAGAAACTCAATGAAGAAATATGTTTTGTTGTTTTTTTGTTTATTTTTCCTTGTTCTCTTTTGTTAGGTCTTTGTGAATGACTACCTTTTCCTATTTCATGTTGGATTCTGAAGGAAAAACAATCACTACAGATTTACCTAAGGATACAGGAAAGCCTGAGAGGTATTATAAACAATGTAAGATTTCATAATGCTTAAGCCAAGAATAGGAAAGATCCATGCGTTCAGTGAGAAACCGTCTCATAAGCTCATTCAGACAATTCTTTTCCAAAACTCAGGACACATTTTAAGAGGCATCATCACCTGAAAGGTGTTTGGTGTGCCTGGTTAAAGGAAGACTGGTAAGTATGGATTCCACTGGGCAAACGAATGGGAAGGGGAAAAAACAGAAGAAAAACCAATTTTATTGCTAAATTATTTGTGGTTTCCTCCCTCTTAATTTCATGGGTCCTACTGGTTACTAGTTGGTTTTTCATTTTAAATAATCTCTTAGAGCCCCAACCCCCGGGCCTCGGACCAGTACCGGTCCGTGGGCCATTTGGTACCGGTCCGCAGAGAAAGAATGAATAACTTACATTAGTTCTGTTTTACTTATATTTAAGTCTGAACGATGTTTTATTTTTAAAAAATGACCAGATTCCCTCTGTTACATCCGTCTAAGACTCACTCTTGACGCTTGTCTCGGTCACGTGATACATTTATCCGTCCCAACCTAAAGGTCGGTCCATGAACATATTTTCTGACATTAAAGCGGTCTGTGGCACAAAAAAGGTTGGGGACCACTGTCTTAGAGAACACACATAGAAAATAGAACAGTAAAGAGATCCAAAGGATAAAAGACAATGTACCCTCACCTCCATGCCTCTAGCCATCCAATTTCCTTCCCTAGACATAACTAACAGTACTAGCTTATGATGTCTCCGTCAGAATATTACAAACATTACAAACAATCACACATGCCACACACCTCATGAAACAGTGCCTTGGTGGACAAGGAGAGGCACACAAAATGGCCACAGAGTGGGCAGATTCATAGAAAAAACGTCTTGCTTTCAAACATGATTCACTTACTTACAAAGTTTAGGAACTGTTTCACTTCCAATATAAGAGCAGCATGGTAAACAGAGATGTGTATAAACCATAAAAGACTATTGTGAAAACACAATCTTCACTTAACCCTTTGAGTAGTGAGTTTATTTCATGCTTGCTGACTGCCAGGAGTGAGTTTGTTTTTTTTTTTCAAAAAATGAAATTAGTTCCAGTTCCAGTTTTATTAACTTAAAAGCACGCTTGTTTGAGAACCAATTTATGGAAACAAGAACATACATTTGCATTTTTTTAATGTTGCCTTACACATTTAAAAAAAAAATTTGTACAATCATACTCTGGATGGTCAGGAGGCACAAGGACATACATGAACGTTCGCACTACTCAAAGGGTTAATATGATATACTGAGACCACCTTTTACTGTTTCAAGTATTGCTTATTATGTAACAGCAAAAAACAGAGTTACTATACTGTGGTCCCTTCTCAATGTCAGAATGTTTTCCTTTCAGAAATCAGGGTAACCTGTCAGAGCCTCCACTGCATAAATGACAGGTCACTTATATAAGGTAGGAGGGCATGCCCCACACAAAGCCCAGTCACAACAGAACCATGAGTCTTACTTTCAAAAAGATTCTAGTCCCTTAAGGAAAAGAAAACAGGTATATAAACACCGATCCATATATAAGTAGTACTCACAGAAATAAATGTGAGTTTCAAACTGATGAATAGCACATGTGAGTTTATCACAATGTCTGTCACATGGTAAATACTAAATAACCAACAAACATTATTATTATTAAAATTGCTACTAAGGAAAAGTAAAGGCTCTGAAGAAAACTGATAAAAGGGAGCTAGAGTGGATGGGCAGTAAGGAAACGCTCAGGAGGAAGGTCTCTGAGGATGCAACATTTAACTTGATACCTGAAGAATAACTGGACATTCAATAGGTAGGTAAGTATGCGAGGGAGGAACATACCAGACAGAAAATGTAACACTTATGGAGAACTTAGGTGCAAAATAGGTTGTATTTTTGACGGGAAGTAACCCAGCCTTCTCTGGCCGGGTCCACTCCCAGTGGGTTTGTATACAGGCACACAGAGCAGCCCAGCTCCCGCTTGGCCCACTGCCATTATTCTTCTGTCCTGGAAGACAGTGAGATTCCAGTCCTATCAGGACAGGACTAGCATCATGGAAAACCTCCCTCCAAGGAACTTATCTTACACAATGAAGATCTAGGTCTTTTATTATGCCTTCAGAAAAGCTGTCAAAACTGCGTCAGGAAGACGGTAGACATAAGCCTGTGCCTCCCATTTGTCAGAAGATACACATGGAATGCATCCACAAGAAAGGCAATTTGCATACTGCTATTTCCCAAAGCCGTATCAAGGAGTTTAACTTTAGCAATCTTGTCCCAAAGGAAAGGACTGAATTCGATAATTCTTAACTTTGGATGACAACTATAATAAAATGCTGAAGAAAATTTAGATACTGTTTTAAAATAAACGCAATGAGCTTAACATTAGAACACGATGTTTCCTCCCATCTGTATATTTAGCATTCTCAGCCTTACAGTGAGACCAACGCAATATTCTCCTGGAGAAGACTTTACACAAGAAGCTAACTATCACCCTGCTGACTCTGCATGAAATTATGAGTAAGTTCTCTGCTACTGGTTGTAAATATAACACACAACGGACAAAAAGCACAGTCCTAAACGATCCTTTACATGCCACTTTCTCTACCCTATTAAGATTCTCGTTGTTTCTTTGATTTATCTGGTAATAAATTTTTGATGACTGGTAAGTCTCATAAAATTGCTCTGGTGCTGACTACACTGATTAATAAGTCTGAAGAATCGAAAGTGTCAGGAATTCATGTGTACGAATAAGTTACTGCCAAATATATATTAGGTATTCCATAAAATATAGAATAAAAAGGTTGATCTGATAATTTTATCTTGTATCCATTTTCCTGTAACAATTTATATTCAGGGTCATCATCATCTTCCATTCCCTAGTAAACCCAAATGGGGACAAATTCAACAATTAAACTAAATTTTAAAAATAATGAATTGATATATACCATAAAGATATTTCCCCAGAAAAATAAAGAACTCAGAATTAGAAACCATTGCTGGACGACTCTCAGAGATGATCTAGTTCATATCCCTTACTTTCAGAACAAAGAAGCCGACATGGGCGTGCTGCGGTCCCTTGCCGCGGACGGGCCAAGACTGGAGCTGTCACTAAGACAACCCGAAGAGAGACCTCCCTGTCCGTTCTTTCCCTCGCAGCTGCAGAGCCGAGTCCACCCTGCATATTTACGCTGCGATGCAGCGTATGAAACGATGCATCCATCTCTTACATCCCTATGTCCTCTGGAGAAGCAAACTCACTTTAATTACATGAGCAGAGAATTCTGTGCCCTGGTTTTAGCAGTCTTGATCTTGCCCATTAAGACTCCAGAGCTCTCCTGAGACAAGGCAGGAAAATGAAACAAAGATAGAAGGGCTCCAGGTGTGGCCACTGGAACTCCAAGGTGAGACAGAAAATCCCGACTCCACATCTCACAGGGCAAGACGCCAGCAGCTACCACTTGGACAGCTAGGTCAGAGGGACAGTCCATGCCTACCAGTGGGGATCCCGTCACAAGGAGCAGCCACAAAGGCCCTCCACACTGCTTCTTCCCTCCACAACATTCTTGTGAAGGAAACCACACAGGGTCCATGGTCGGTGCTCCACATGGCCCTCCCTTCCAGAATTCTCTAGCCCAGGGGTCCCCAATCTACGGCCCGCGGGCCGCATGCGGCCCCCTGAGGCCATTTATCCGCCCCCGCCGCACACCCGGAAGGGGCACCTCTTTCATTGGTGGTCAGTGAGAGGAGCATAGTTCCCATTGAAATACTGGTCAGTTTGTTGATTTAAATTTATTTGTTCTCTATTTTAAATATTGTATTCGTTCCCATTTTGTTTTTTTACTTTAAAATAAGATATGTGTAGTGTGCACAGGGATTTGTTCATAGTTTTTTTATAGTCCGGCCCTCCAACGGTCTGAGGGACAGTGAACTGGCCCCCTGTGTAAAAAGTTTGGGGTCCCCTGCTCTAGCCAAATAGGACAGTGTCGGGGATTTTGTTAGCTGCTTCCATTCCCAAGGGATCTTCAAATTCTAACCAGCTTCTGTTTTAACATTGCCCATGCTAAATAGAAGACCTGAAATAACATTACTGACCCCTCTCCCAAGATCAAGAGCCTATCAGAAAAAGTGTGTTCCCGAAACGAAACAGTGGTGAGCTGCATGTGTTGGAGGAATATACAACTCCGAAAGCCAAGCACTGGGGGCGGGGGGTGGGTCAAGCCTGAAAACAGTTAAAACACATTCACTAACACACAGAATTGGCCTGCTCAGGAGTTGCGGGGACTATGGAAGGGAGTACGGAGAAGTGGTGGGACCACCTGATACAGAACCCAAGGCTACTCCTCGGAATGTGAGTGACAGTAGTGCTGTAGGTTAGCATTTTATCCACCCCGTCCCCAACAGTCATCTTTAAGTCCTAACCACCAGTACCTCAGAATGTGACGATACTTGGAGAAAGGGTCTTTACAGGGGTAATTACCAAGTTAAAAAGAAGTCATTAGGGTGGGCCCTAATCCAGTATGACTAGAGTCCTTATAAAAAGGGAGATTTGGATACAGAGATGGACACATGTAGAGGGAAGACTGTGTGAAGACACAGGGAGAAGATGTCATCTGCAGGCCAAGGAGAGAGGCCTGGAACAGACACTTCCTTCATAGCCCTCAGAAATTCACAACGCTGTGGACCTCTGGACTCAGACCTCCAGCCCCCTAGAACCGTGAGACAGTACATTTCTGCTGAGTGGCTAACCCAAAGTTAGGTATCAGAAGGGGAAAACAAGGCCCAGTGCTTCTTCAGTACACTTGCCATGTCAAATAAGCAAAACTCAACAATAATGTATTTACTTACTAAGCAAACATTATCTACTTGGATACAGAATAAAAAGTCCACATATTTTGAAAGTAATACATATGTTTCAAGTGAGACTTTAAATATTAACTATGTTTTATAGTGGAAAACAATGTTTTCACCACCACAAACTTTTTATACCAACAGTCTTAAAACCACATATAAAATAATAAACAGCATAATAAAATAAAACATGTGAAGTAATTACTTTAATGTTTGATGTATAAACTGGGGCATCAGTAAATGCTTCTGAACTCACTTTTCAGGTTTTTATCTCATAAAGCTGATTAAAACGTCTTTCAAAATAGTATGTATTCTAAACCAAAATATCTGACAACAGATAAGAATCCTAACTGCCAATATAAAATCCAAAACAAAACAAAAACAGAAAACAAAAAAACTACCCTCCAACAATGCCCCACCAGAATAAGAGAGCAGAGCTCAATAAAAAGTCAGTATGTAATAAAACAAGATATTACTGTGTAGAGAATAGCAATCACAGACAGTTTTGTTTGATTATAAAAGCGCCAGTTGTTAATTTATCTCTCAAATAAAAACAGCAAATGCTGGCAATAACTCATCTTAGCTGGCTAGAAAGCAACAAGCATTGAATTTTTTAAGATTACTGGGAGTTAATAAAGGTTATCAATATGCAGAGCTGGCCAAATTTATCTCATTGAGTAGGTCAATATTCAATAGTTCTATATGATTATATCAAATGACTAGCATCAAAAAATGGAACTAAAATAGCTTCTCTGTAATAGGAAGTAACCTGACACTTTTCCTTTCTGAAGTGTGAACTGAGTCTAACCTTTATCTACCTTGTGTTAAGTGGGAGAAATTATATTCTACTCACCCTAAATCAATACTGTAATGTTTTATCTGCACCTTAGAGGCTGTACAAAATATACTGAACGCAAGCTTGACAGTCAACACACAAGTGAGGAGGGGATCAAGACAGAGGGAGAGTCCCAAGTAAAAGCCTTTTGTAGCACAAGGTTCAGAATAAACATCTCTTCCACCTCTGCTGTAGCAGCCTGTTTGTTTTCCTTCGGCCCTTCCTAATCTATCCGGAACTCTTTCAGATACGTGTACTGGTCAGTGAAGTAAAATGCAGAACAACTGACACAGATCTTGCCCATTGGTCCAGCCTGATCCTGCCAGGCCTCTGCAGAGCTCACAGCCAGCAGTGTGTCGCAGGCGTGACCCCACTGGAGAGCCAGAGGACGCACACGGACACGGATACATGAGGGGAACTTTTCCAAGTCTGGATTTGTATGTTTCACTGCACATCACAGTGAAAAACATTCCAGAATATATACAGGGTGCGGTTTCTTAGATTCTTCAGGAATAAAAGCTAGCCAGAAGACACTGGTCTTTAAACGCCTAACAGGGTTCACCCCTGATCTTCACAGGTTAGGTGTGAGGTTAGGTGGGAAGGGTGGGTGCAGGTTCCCTACTGTAACTCTCCCAGAATCCGAGGGCATTGGAAATTTCAAAAGGGAAGCACCTCCCATTTTAAAAACTAAAGCATTTTGCATGATCTTTACAATTATAGAAAAATAAAGCTTCAAAGACTTGAAAAAAATTATGTATCAAAAAATTGTGAAAACGCATACACAATACTAATTACCTGAAGTTTATCTGAATAATAGTGCTTACCAATTTAAAAAGCAAAAATGCTTTTAAATGTAAAATAACTTGAAAAAGGTAGAAAGTTGTTATAAAAAATGCTTTTAAATGTAAAATAACTTGAAAAAGGTAGAAAGCTGTTATGTACTCTTCCTCGAATAGTCTGTTTTCTTTCTGTTACCTTAACAAGGAAGGTATTAATTTACCTGAGCAATTAACAGCTCATGCCATACTGAGGAACAGTTGAGTGACCATGTCAAAGATCAACAGTTGCTTTCCTGACTTACATTTATTCGACAGAGAAATAAACATTCTTCTACTCTATGCCCAGCAATATACTAGCTGAGGAAAAAGGGATGATATGTAATTTTACCATCTGAAGTGAAATGAAATAAGATATATGACACAATACTACTCAAAAGATAACATTTTATGGTTTTACCTTTTCTCTTACATATTTTTTAGCAATGTTAGTTATATGGAACATATTTGCATAAAAATAGGTCCAGATATGTCAAAAGTTTGAATCATATCTTGTATTATGGAGGAAATATGATAAAACATTTATAACCTTAAAAAAAGGAACCAAAATATACATGTGTAGTATCTATAAAGGAAATACAAACTATATAAACTACTGGGAACATAATACATAGTCAACTTTTAAAAATAAAAAAATCTCTGTCAAAAGTTTTGTGTTTTTTTTTAAGCAAGAGACAGACAGGAAGAGAGAGTAATGAGAAGCATCAACTCAGAATTGTGGCACCTTAGTTGTTCATTGATTGCTTTCTCAAATGTGTCTTCCGGGTTTCCAGCCAAGAAAGTGACCCCTTGTTCAAGCCAGCGACCTTGGGCTTCAAGCCAGTGACCATGGAGTCATGTCGATGATCCCACACTCAAGCTGGCGACTAGTGCACCAGCTGGTGAGCCCACGCTCAAGTCAGATGAGCCTGCACTTAAGCCAGATGAGCCTGAGCTCAGCCCAGTGGCCTTGGGGTTTCAAATCTGGGTCCTCAGCGTCCCAGGCCAACACTCTAGCCCAGGCATGGTCAACATATGGCCCATAAGCCGAATCCAGCCTGCGTAATGAGTTTATGTGGCCCGTGATTAAATTTTTAATATTCTCCGCTACTTTAAAATCTCTGCTACTCGGAAGCGGAAGCATAGGAAATCGAGATATTTAAGAAGATGGTGAGTAATACGCAGAAAATTCCACATGTGACAAATCTAGGGTTAACTTCCAATAATTGGTCGAATGGATTCGTGATACTTATTTTTTTTTAAACTGCATTATAAAGATTTACAACTTTTTTATTCGTCTGTACTCAATATGAATGGTTTGACGTTTAGTGGCGATGTGAAACCCATTCTTTTAGACGGAGTTTGCCAGTGTGTACCCAAGGTCAAACAGTTCGTTATTTTTGTGGTCAAGTGTGCTGAATCAAGTGGGCTTGTAGCATAGACAATAGCTGTAGCTGATAACTGAAAACGTGTTCAGGCTGTTTGTAAAATGAAATAATTGTTTTATTTGCAATATAACCCCTTCAAGCTCATTCTATTAATTAAATATTGTTTCAATTGATTGTGATATAGTTTGGATATTTATACAGTATGTAATTATATTTTTATTAAAATATATTTTTATTAAAATAATATTGTATATTAAAATTTTTTCCACTCACATTTATTCATAAACAAATTACGTAATAAAATTTTGTTTACTTAAATGAATCATTTTTGTTGGATTCAGAGTCCAGAGTGCTAACCATTACACTATGGAACCTGACTGCCAAATCATTTTTGTATTTAACATCTTTAAATTTTAATATTTCATCCGGCCCGTGAAAAAAGTTTTCTTTCTAATCTGGCCCAGGGGCAAAAATTGTTGGCCACGCCTGCTCTAGCCACTGTACCACCACCTGGTCAGGCTATGTCAAAAGCTTTATTAAAAAATAAGTGGCCTGCCCTGGCCAGTTGGCTCAGCGGTAGAGTGTCGGCCTAGCGTGCGGAGGACCCGGGTTTGATTCCCGGCCAGGGCACACAGGAGAAGTGCCCATTTGCTTCTCTACCCCTCCGCTGCGCCTTCCTCTCTGTCTCTCTCTTCCCCTCCCGCAGCCAAGGCTCCATTGGAGCAAAGATGGCCCGGGCGCTGGGGATGGCTCTGTGGCCTCTGCCTCAGGCGCTAGAGTGGCTCTGGTCGCAACATGGTGACGTCCAGGATGGGCAGAGCATCGCACCCTGGTGGGCAGAGCATCGCCCCCTGGTGGGCATGCCGGGTGGATCCCGGTCAGGCGCATGCAGGATTCTGTCTGACTGTCTCTCCCTGTTTTCAGCTTCAGAAAAATGCAAAATAAATAAATAAATAAATAAATAAGTGGCCTGACCAGGTGGTGGCGTAGTGAGTGGATAGAGCGTCAGACTGGGATGTGGAAGGACCCAGGTTGGAGACCCCGAGGTTACCAGCTTGAGCGCGGGCTCATCTGGTTTGAGCAGAAGCTCACCACTGGATCCAAGGTCGCTGGCTTGAGCAAGGGGTTACTCGGTCTGCTGAAGGCCCATGGTCAAGACACATATGAGAAATCAATCAATGAACAACTAAGGTGTCGCAACAAAAAACTGATGATTGATGCTTCTCATCTCTCTCCGTTCCTGTCTGTCTGTCCCTATCTATCCCTCTCTCTCTGTAAAAAACAAAACAAAAAAGTAGCTTTTCATTTTCATGTCTACTAATAAATCTGGATTAATCTGAGCTATTTTCAAATATAGTAAAGACAAAGAAAAGTCTACACTGTTCAGCATACAGATTGTCACTATGTAAAATTCACTCACTGACAGAAAGGTCCTGGCAATTTAACCCTCTCCTCTATCCTTCTGTGATATTTCTAAAGCCATCTGCTAGTTCTGTGTAACCACTTATATTTCACCAGAAAATAATACAGTTTATACAGATTTGTTAGACAAAATTCCTTTTGCAAAAGGCTGTCAAAAAATGAATGGATCACCAATAAGGTTGAAATGCTCTAGCCTTTTGGTAGACCATATAAATCTGTTATTTTAAGGATCTTTTAGACCAGTGGTCCCCAACCTTTTTTGGGCCACAGACCGGTTTAAGGTCAGAAAATATTTTCACGGACCGGCTTTTAGGGTGGGACGGATAAATGCACACACACAAAAATTATGCGACCGGCGTAAAAACTGTGGTATTTTGATATATAATTGTCGAACTTACGAGACAAGCATCAAGAGTGAGTCTTGGATGTAACAGAGGGAATCTGGTCATTTTTAAAAAATAAAACATCGTTCAAACTTAAATATAAATAAAATGAAAATAATGTAAGTTATTTATTCTTTCTCTGTGGACCGGTATCAAATGGCCCATGGACCGGTACCGGTCTGCAGCCCGGAGGGTGGGGATCCCTGTTTTAGACCACTGACTCAGAAGCCATTAGAGGACAGAGCAGTTGTTTAATAAAGCTCATTTATGCCCATAATAACCTCTAATATGCTTGCATACAATATGGAAAAAACAAACAAACATTACTTAGTTTTAGTTCTACAAGTAAAACAACTTGAAAAACAATAACCAGTAGATACAAGTAGCCTTCCTTACAAATCAAACAGGATGATTTATTCTGCTAGATTTCTAGTGAAGAGAAACTGCCAGCATTTTCTTCATCATTGCTCACTATGCACCAAGCATTGCTTTGTTAAATGTTTCCATTAACTAACATGAGTAATACAATAGTATGGCCAGTCTTCATTTAAGACTAAAAATCAAAATAAAACAAAACAAAAAACAAGGGAGTGTGGCACCTCTCTAGAGAGAAAAGAACGTCACAAGACAGGAGAATGACAGAGAGGCATCCACTGAGCTATGTATGCCACCCTGGAAATAGGACTGCCATGCTTCACAAATTGTAGCCTTCATGAGGATGCCTGTTTTCCAAATGCCTCTTTCAACCGACACGTTTTCAGCCTAGCATTTGTCAAACCTCGCCTTTTGTTAAGAGTTAACTTGTCAGCTTTTAAAATAGCTTACAGTTTCTATCCACCTTTCTTGATGGAAATGTGAAAAGTACAAGTTACTCCCTTTCACAAAGAATCTTGTCAAGGATCCTGACTCCAATCTGACTTCTCCTCCTGGGGGGAAAAAAATCTACCTTCTGAAAGCTTAACAAGTGGTGACTATTGTATCATAATTTTGCTTCACAGCAATAAAAGAGGTCATACAAAGAAACGGGGACCATCAAATAATTAGTTAAAAGATGACTGTATAATTCAACAACATCCGGAAAACAGTAATGTGCTTGTAGAGTTGATCCTCCAAGCTAATTATTTTACTTTAAGCACTGGAATAACTCATAGTGAAAGGGCAATGAATGCTATGATCCAGCCAGGATGTTCCCTTTGCTGATAGGACGATAAATGAACAAAGAGTAATCTCCATTTGAGAAGTGTTGACGAAGACATGATGAATGCCCAATGTGTACTCAAAAGAATCATCTACTAAAGAACACACTTCCTCTGTCTTAACTGCACAAGCTCATCTCTTCATCAAGTTCAACAATCATACAGTACTTTAATTTTTACTAAACACTAACTCTACTGTTTTGTTTCAAATGTCCATGACTCCTCTTGGACTCCATCACAGCCTGGAAATCATATGATCTATCATGGCTGTTTGCCACTGCTCTAGACTCAGAAGACTTCTGAGGATGTGCTTAGAACATGAAGGTCACTGTGAACGTTTACCACAGACATGAATGAAATGAAACATACTGGTAAGCTTTTTACTACTTTCATTTAGCTAATGGGTCAACTGGTTAGAAAATATTTTTTTTAAAAGGAAGGAGATTCACTGATTTTTTCAGTGCCAAAACAAAATTTAAAATATACTATCATGACAGTTTAAAGATCTACATATAAAGAATTTTTTTATTGGATGGGGGTGTTTGTGGTTTATATAAAAAGACAAAGAAGATTGGAAACTACAGGCTTTAGACTAGAGAATTATGACTAAGGTACTGAATGTCAAATTTGCTTTTAAAAAAATATTAGCTTAATGATATACTGCCTTCTTGAAGATCACTACAGGTACAATTTTAAAAAGTAGCCAAGTATCTGCTAATTAAATATTTTTTAGATAGTTGTAAAGGAGACTGAAAGTTCTCTAATTATGAAGTAGCTGCTTAAGAACATAAAAACATTCAGTTGGATTCAGTTACATTAAGATATATTTTATTTATGTAAAAAAGAAACTTGAATTTTAAAAATCAACATAATTAATTGCATTAATAAGTGTACATATACTATATTCATATAAAAGAGGACCTTAAATTTTAAAAATCAGTAAAACATAATAGTGGTATTTTTTACACAAATATTTTTTTAAAAGACTAAGATTGATTTAGTCTCTATTCAGTCAACAGTTCATGTTTTCGGCTGGTATGTCTGATAAAGGAGGGAAGGTAACTACGGAAGAATGATGACGGACAGAAAGGCTAAAATTAGGATGTGGTCAACACTCTCCTTCTCAAGGAGGAGACCTCTCGTTGACTTCCAAAAGGTCCCCACCCTTGAGCAGTTCACATCAAGTGTTCTCTCTCAGCAGCAGCTCAGAGAAGCCTCTGAAAGCAGTGTGTCCCCCTAGAAAGGGGACAATGACTCTCCTGTACTCACTTAAGCATTTTAACATTGATTTAACTGTATAAAAAATAATATATATAATTCTCCAGGAGGAAATCAAATACAAAAAGGTATGCCAGTAAGCAAATTGCTTAGATTACTTCAATCCCCAAATATAGGATGCCAATAATAGAGATAGGAATATCTACATCAAATAGGTTACTGATTAAACTGTTATGTTATATATATTTCCTTTCAAATAACGTATCAGTTTGATTTTGGCTTTCGAAGCAACACAGCCTTTATTCATTCAGAATCCTGACCACCATCAAATCAACTGAAATCCTGTTGTGGGTAGAACGGTGACTAACTGCCTGATGACTACTGAGGTAATGCAAAATTAACACATTCACAACCTAATCTTTTAAAATGAAGTTAAAAGTAGAAGCACTTTCATATGTAATATATTTCAATTTTCTGTAAATTATAAATTAATGTATAGTAAAACAAAATAATGGTTAACCAGAATAATAAACTACTAGTATCTACCCCAATTATGGGTTAACAGTAGCTCATTTGTATACTTCACTCCATGTTAAAGCAGACACGATTTTCTAAAACGATTTCTCACAGACCAACCTCTAAATAGCCTCCCATGTAGTGACAAAAAATTAAACCTATATCTCAAACTGATGATAGCAATGATTAACAACTTAAGAGGAACAAAATGAACAATAATTTGCAATTACATTTTCACACATTTTCGTAATTAACTAAGCCAATTTCCAATGCTGAGCTATATTCATATCTATGTGTTGCATATGACTTGTGGCTTGTGAAACAATACACACATATCCTATACTTCCCTCCTTCTACTCTTAAGGTAAGACTTACAATATATTGTCATCCACGGTATTATATTAAAATAAAATCTAAACCACAATTTAAGCTGCTTTTATATATGAAGATATACTAACATTTTGGCATTACCATTTAGTCTATTTACTTTTAATGTCATCTTTCTTCAGAGCTCATCTGCCTGTGATTGTGTCAGACAGGACATATGTGCATCCCAAGCGCTAGCGTGTGTGACCAGGAACGGTGCATCTGGAGAAGAGGCTACAGGACCACAGCTGGCCACTAATAAGTAGTGATCCTGCCCTGTCAGTCTGTGCTGCCCCATTGCCCAGCACAAGTTTGGCAAGGGCCACACTAAGTGTGGGGCATTTTTCTGATTAACAAAAAAAAAAAAAAAGGAGAGAGGGAGTCCTACCTGAACGTGACCTTCAATAATCCTCTAATTTTTCTCTAATAGTTGGGATGTTAAATTCTCAAATGTTGGTAACAGATACAAAAAAGACACTAAATTTAATTGTGGATTTTTACAAGTTGTTTGCATTTGCTTAAAACTAGAGGTGACTAGATTTCAGCATTAGGGGGTCACTGAAGCATAAGATAAATGATCACCTCAATATGGAGGTGGGATGGTAAGAGGGGAAGATAATGACAGAGGCTATCATGGAGTAGATGGGGCCAGCTCGGTGTTAGGGCGGGGGTGGGGGGTGGGGGGGTCCCACAGTGCCCTCTGGCCTGAGGCGGAGGACAGAGGGACTCTGACGCTGCGACCTAAGCTAGCTGGTTCCTCTTCCCTACCTGCCGTTCCTTACTCTCTTAGAGATATTATCCTCTCACTAGAGTAAGAGCTTCTACAGAATAGAATGATGTGTTCCTAGTATTCCCTACTCACTTAATAAACAAACTGCTTAACAATTTTGTTCATAACAGCTGCTATTCTTGGAAAAAAGGTATGTTCTGATCTTAACGTGTCTGGCGAATTTTCTTAGTGTCATGAATATTCAACTAATATAATACCTTAAAATTTTTCTATAAACTCTGTATAAATTCCCTTTGATAGTGTCAATTAAAATAATCAATATGAAACAATTACTACATGTGATTATTAATAAAACATGTAAAAATGCTATGAGCTGTCTGCCACCATGACAATAATATCACACAATAGATGTTAAAATGGCATAATTACAAATGCAATAAAACAGGGGTTGGGAACCTTTTTGGCTGAGAGAGCCATGAACGCCACATATTTTAAAATGTAATTCCATGAGAGCCATACAACGACCTGTGTACGTTACGCATTACCCAGTAAAAATTTGGTGTTGTCCCAGAGGACAGCTGTGATTGGCTCCAGCCACCCGCGACCATGAACATGAGTGGTAGGAAATGAATGGATTGTAATACATGAGAATGTTTTATATTTTTAACGATATTATTTTTTTTATTAAAGATTTGTCTGTGAGCCAGATGCAGCCATCAAAAGAGCCACATCTGGCTCGTGAGCCGTAGGTTCCCGACCCCTGCAATAAAACCACAGTGTACTACTTTGGAAAACTAGTCTACTTACTACTTATATGTCTCAGAACGAATATATTCAAAAACGTGGGAAACGCCAAGCTGGAACTGGTCAGCGATCGGGGTAACCCAAGGATTGTTTTCTGCTTTGAATACCTGCTTCTGACCAGTCAGATCCAAGTTTCCTGAAAATATGAAGAATAAAAAAAGATGAAGGTCCTTTCATCTAACACAGATCAGGACTAAGAAGTCCTACCCAATAACCACAGCACAATCATAAGCACATATTGGTTCATTTGATCCAAATCTTTAAACATTTCTTACCCCAAGTCATTACTGGTGCACAAGCAGTTAGTACTCTAGTGCAAGAAATAAAAGTCAAAGAAAGAGGGAAAGAGGTCGTGGAGAGAAGGAGGTAGATAGAAAGCAAACTTGGAAGGTATTCTTACAAAGGTAGTATGTGCTTTATTTTTCCTAGGTATTTGCTACAGAACCTAAAATGATGCTGTCCAAAACTGCATGAAGTGTTATTAGAACCTCTTAAAATTCTGCCTTGACAAAGTGAATCTCTGCTTGTCTAATCTGGTCTAGACTCTAATGGATCAACACCACCTTTTTAAATTAGCCAAAGAACAATATGAATGAAGAGATAAAAATATTTCCTAAGTAAAATTACCATTGAGTTACTCAGGTACCATAAGAAAGAACATCCCAGCAGCACCACCAAATCAATCTCATTAACATGGTTATATGTGATAGAAATTCACATTTGTATTGTCCTCATCAGTTTACAAATTATCTATTCAAAGCATTTCCTATTTGATTCTCCAGCAATTCCCAAGGTCAGTTATAACATCACTTTATAGGTAAATAAATAGAAATGTGGGGAAATTAAGTAACAAGACTAGAAAATTGTCACAGCGGGGTTGAGAACCAAAAGCTTCTGACTCCAAATCTCATATTTTTTCTATAATGTCTGTCTATATACCTGTTAGTCTAGATCAACCAAGGATGACTTAATAAAGGTAGCATAAAAGAACCAGAAAGTGCCACCCTGTTGATCAGTCGGCTTTTTGTTTGTTTGTTTGTTTGGTATATTCAAACATGAAAAAGCAGTGTGTAAAAAGCTTTCTGTAACTTGCTTATAAAAGGGACAAGGACAGAGAAGCTAAGCAGCAGAGATATATGTGACTTCACTTGACACCAGACTCGCCGAAGGCCTCTCCCTAAAAGTCCAACAGAGGAATTCCTTTTCAGACTCCTGGTTCACGGCTTTTAAACACAGACAAAAGCAATTATTCTTCCCGGCCACAATCAAAGTAACATATTTGTCCTATTCTGGGGCTCTATTGCCAATTTTGTTATAACTAATAGCTGTGATAATGAAAACTCAATCTGGGATGCAAGTATAACATAAAGCACAAAATTTCCTAGCTGATCTGACCTTCAAAAAATGAAAAGTTAATATTTTTTACTATGATTATATATATTTCTTCTTAAAACAAAAATATTAATATTTTGAATCCAAATTTTTTTTGTTAAACTTGAAACAATCTAAAAGAATGGAGAAAAGACCAATATAAAAGTGATTATAATTGCCTAAAATGCTTTTGGAAAAAAACAGATGTCACCAAATATCAAAAGGGAATAACATGTCATGATCTTTCCAAAGCTACTTAGATTCTGTTGATGTTAAGGACAAAAATAAGCAGATATATTTCTAAGAGTATCAACAATATCAATTTTCTCATCTTAATGGTTAAACATCAAAAGTCAGATATTAAATCATTTGGGAAATTAATGGGCTTGATTCAGAAAACTGCCTAGGGCAAATAAAAATCCAAGAGTTGCACTTAATATCTTAGCTGGGTACTTACCTGGGCATGACCTTGCCAGCAATGGCTACCTTTTATCTTTTTTTGTTTTTATCTTTACTTGGGGAGGGGGGTTATAGCTTCCCAAGAAGGAAACTGATCTGTTCAAATTTCTCTGTAATTCTTATCTTTCCTTAGGACCTCTTTGCTATATACTCTACTATGTCCTCTCTTCCATATCACTCATTTTTTTATTACTTCTTTTTATTTATATTTTCACTTTTCCTAAAAATGAATACTACTAGAAATTTCTGGAAGAGTCTTCCATTCAAAACAAGTCTATTTCTAAAGTGTCCTGTTTTAGATGCACAGTGTATATGTTCCCCATTCTTCTCCGCAAGCTTGGTCCTCGAGAGAAGGGTGTCTGTATCAGGAGACAGGAACCATGCTGCAGCAATTCACTAATAAGTCAGGGGTGGAGGCGCTGGAGGTGAGCACATCTCTCTCAAAACATTCACCTACTTAACAGCTTATGCTTACATGTTATTATTCTGTCTGTAAATATGCCCACAGACATCACCACAGAATCAACTATGGAAAAGATTACTAAGACCTTTGGGAAAGTATACACAATTTAAAGGGAATAAGAAAAAGAAAAAAGAAGTCATGAAAAGCATAAATTGCGCAAGAAATGAACCAATTTCTAAGCAAAGAGGATCTCCCTGCTAGCAGCCGCTTGTGCCCTAAATACCTTTCCTCCTCATCCCCCAAAGTCAGCCATCCTAATGAGAAATACGGTCTAAATTTCTAATGGGTAGAATTTGATCTGTTGAACATGCATCCAGGACTCCCCATCATTCATTCGCACATTACCATGAATTAACTCAAATGAATTGCTTTCCTCTCCACATCTGATTCAGATGCGGATCAAGGGAATATGATTTTTTTCACTCTGAGGAAGAAGAGAGGCAGGAAGAGGAAGCCTATATTTGGAGCATTTCTCAGCATGCTGTGGATTCAGAGCCATAGATCCATGTGGGAGCAATGTAGACCAGGGAAAGGCTCTAGGAAGGACCCCACAGACAAGCCTCAGCTACTCCAAATTAGTCCAGGGATGACTTCCATGGTGCAGTAAGAGAAAGGAGAGGCTTCTTGCCCAGGCTGTATCACAAGCTCCTTTCCAGTTAGGTCCAACAATCCACAAAGACAGCTATGTTATGAGCAATCAGGTTTTAATTATCTCTGAAATTAAGGTATAGGTGCATATTTATAGGGACAAGAAGAATGTGCATTCTATTGCCATCTACCTACATACCCACTTTGGAATGTACACAGCCTCTTGTTAACTTATTAACAACCTCTTACTAAGCCTGCATGCAGCCTTTTGAGTAATAATCCTCTAAAAATGATGCGCTAAATTCTACACTCCCTGATTGTAACACATGGAAAACAGACCTAAGGGAATAATGCCAAGAAAGGTCAGCCATGTTCTCTGGGCCCTTTTGTCTGAAGCGTCTAACCCCCAGAGACCTGTCAATCCCACACAATGTCTCTATTAGAGTGCTGTCAATGGAGACAGAGGAGGTGTCGGGGATTGCTAACGACGTCTGCTAACTGGAACAGGCAGAAGATGCGGGATGCGAGGTGGACACACTCCCTTCAGGGAAAAGGAGTCTTACACGGATGTCTACAAAGTCTGGATACACAGAAGGGCCCAGGGCTCTTCATGAGCATTTTCACTGACATCACTTCAAACTCATCCGTACATTCCAGCTATTCATTTTAGTCTCAAACATGCTACACAATCACATCCACAGGGGTTTCATACAGCTACCAGAAATAGGGAGCCTAATAGAAAAGAATGATTCAGGTTCACTGGGGGAAGAAAAAAACCCCTAAACAATAGCCTTGCCGGTGACGCTGTGTTTTCTTTTTAACAAAGAACCATGAAAACCGTTTTTAATGTCCACAGCAACCCTTAAAGCAGGCGACTATTACAGATGACAGAGATGGAGACCATGCGGGCCAGCCGAGCACTGCCTCTTCAGAGTTATCACCGCGCTTGGCGGAATAGGGTGTGCTTATTTTGTTTTTCAACTTAATGTTACTAGCGGAGAACACAATACCGGCTTCTGTGTAGCCGCAACTCTCCCAGCCAGCTATTTGTCTCTGGCTCTCTTACCTCACTCGGCACCAACCTGGAATGTGGCCGTTTCAGAAGAGGGTTAATATAATTAGAGTAAAGCTAGGCCATTATACTGTGTGAAAAGATGACACCCGTCTCGTACTGGCCTAGCAACAAGTTACCCTTGCCTCAGCACAGCTCATCTGTCAGCTGTCGGAGGTGGCTTCCCTTTCAAGTAATAACATGCAGGAAGCATCTCGCCCGCTGTCAGTCAGGTGGCAATCGCCCTAACTGCTGCACGCTTCAGTGCGTCTAGTTAGGAGCCCTCACCCATCTCCTTTATTAGAAGCCTGAGCACTGCTCTGGTGCTGTTCTAACAAGGATCAGGCAGCAGGATTAAGCACTGTGACAAAGAGGATCTAATAAGCTAGAAAGTGGTGCGTCTACAGACACGCTGGCTGGCTCCCACACAGAGAGATTCCCCATGCTCACTCTTCAGTGGGATGGGCCAGGCCACAGGGGAAGCCAGCCTGTGCGTGATTAGCAATGACCCTCTGACTGATGCTGCTATTAAAATCATATATTACTCAGAAGCTTATTCTGCAATTGCAAATTGGATTTTCCATTTTATTACCTGCAGAAGTACCACATATGCTTCATATATATATAGTAAGCTTTGCTGTGTGATTGCAATTTTGTAAACACTGAATTGTGCAAAACAATCATTCTTCTTACGAGTTATAAATGTGCCTGAATTAGGCAATTGCACCTCCATTAATAAGTATGCTCATTTTCACTTATGGAAATTGGTTGTTTTCATAATCACAGTTAAAAATTCTTCCTTAGTATTCAAAATCCTGAAACATATGGCCAATAATATTACTGATCACATATTAAGCAACTGAGGGGGTCTGGGCAAATTTGTCACCTCATGGAAGCAGGATTTCCTCCTTTCCTGATTTCAAAACACCATAGAGCACTTTTTAAATTAATGCACTGTAAAAGGTAGGCTCTCTCTCTCATACGTATCTAAGGCGATGGTCAAAGAAGATAAAACTAGCAAAACCTGGCTGACTGGGTAGTCTATCATTAGATTACTAGATTTGCCCACACCCAGGTTACTCTTCACCCTTGAAGTGGTCCTGATGAGACGTTGACAGCTAAAAGATCACCTCTGCTCCGCAGTGAGGCCACACACAGAAGCTAACCACAATAAAATAAAATAAATATTTTTTGCTCCAGCACAAAATAAAAGCTATGTTTGCATCCACTCCAGGTATAAAGAGATATTCTACACATAAATCTCTATAATTCTTATTACTAGGTTACAGGCAATTAATTATAGAAGTGCATGATTATAGTAACAGCTGAAGATGCAAGGTTCCTTCTTGACCATTTCTTTAGCAACACACTTTATTGAGTGTAAAATGACCATAAGGCTTATGAAATGATTCTTATAATAGTAAATGTTTGCAATAATAAAACAGTGGAAACAACCAGAATGTTCAACAACAGGTGAGAAGCTGAATAATATATGCTACCGCCTTACAATAAAATGTTAATCAGTAATTAAAATGAAATATATTTGTCTGTACAGGCTTAGAAAGAGGTCTACACTTAAAAAAAAAACACACACACACAAGGATTATACTGTTTGTTATGATTTCATTTTTGAAAAAAAGTAAAGAAATCCCATATATGTGTATGGAGGAAAGACAAACAAGAGACAGATACATATCTAATTGGAAATGTTGTTTCCTCAAAGAGGGGAAATTAAGATGGGATAGGAATTTGAACCAGCAGAATGAGGGGTAAACTATTAATTTTCTCTTTTGAAAATTCCATGTGACTACAAATATGAGTTATTTTCATAATTAAAAAGGAATAAAGTGTACTGAAAGGAAATCATCAAAAACAAATTCAAAGTACACGCAATCATCAATTCAATTTGTACAAAAGAGTGCATGCTATTTAAAACAGCATCATCCTACTGCAGTGAAAACCATGCTTTGCAGATGAAGATCCATGAAGCCCTGCCTGGCCTGGAAATCTAGGTCTGAGGCTGCTTCTGCGTGTGCAGTGATGATGCATCACAGTGGGCTGTATGTCTCATGACAGCTCTCAAATTTATTCCGTGCAGAACTTGAGGCCACACTGTCACATTCTGGCAATTGTGTGCTTCGCCTTCCTGGCATCACATTTTTAAAAGAAGCGTTTTGTTCATTTAACAATTATATGCATTGCTACTTTAAGAAACGTACTTAAATGTTACTCTTCTGATTAGGGCAGGGAGAGTACAAGTTAAGTAGAAAAGACTGAAAACCAAAACAAAAAACCCCAAGCCACTCTGCCAAATGGCTCCAACAAAAATGGCTTTTGATTTAATGTGTATGTTAGAGTGAATGGGTCCAGAAGCCCACCTACCAATGAAGAAAAACAGCATTTTACATAGTTTCCCTGTGATGCTCTTCTTGGTCATTTGTTGTCTGTGTTCCAGGGTGAGGTGGACTAGAAGGGGCTCTCAATCAATTACAATAAATATGATTACCCAGCAACGGGTCAGTGGGCACCCCAACACATACTTCCAGTTACTTTACCTTGCAAGTCCCGTTCTGTGGATAGTAAATAATCTGTTTTGAACCTGGTATTCATGTAGAATTTCCCAACCATTTTTCTAAATGTGGGAGGTCATCTTATTTTGCTTGCAGGATTTCCTGTGTTCACATAATGCTATCAAGTGGAGACAAATCCCCAGTGGCTCTGGCCAGGGACCTGGTCCCTGATCCCAAGTACATTCATGGACTCTGTGACCAAGAGACTGAGTAAACGCCTATGCTTTTCTGAGCTTCAGTTTCTTCATCTGCCAAAGTCAAGATTATAGTACGAACTGACAGGATTGTGGACAGGAGCCAAAAAGCATATATGCTAGTTCTGTAACCTGGAAATCACTGACTACACACACACACACACACACACACACACTCATATACATATGTATATATATGTGTATATATACATATATATGCATACACACACATATACACCTACAAAGATGTGTCTATATACTCTTTATGTTATTCAATATTATTTGAAGGTAAATCTGCAAAGGAGAGAAAAATATATATTTGAAAATAAGTGCCTAAAATGGTTTATTCAAGAAATTCACAACCTCCTGAAACTGAGTGCACAATAATTTGCATGGTGACACTCTTCTGGGGCAAGTGCCCTGTTCATAAGCTTCTCAAAGGTGCATGGTCAAAATCAAGATAAAATTTATGTATACTAATTTCATTTCCTAGAAGACTGAAAGATTGATGGACAGCAGTAGTCTAGAGCATCCCCTAAGGCTGGTCCCCAGCAAGTATTTCTTCACTCTGACCCCCACTCCACTCAAGTCCCCCAGTTCACAGGAACTGAACTCAGGACGACAGCCTCTGGCCACCTGGGATGCTGGAAACATCAGCACCAAGGGAGCCCCGTTATCCTGGAGACCTCAAGGAGAAGTCACTGATGAATGCAACACAAACTAAAATAAATATATGTTCAAAGAATAAGTCTTAGTGATCACAACTTTTTATAGGATCAATAAAGGTATCACAAAGCAGCCTTCACCATAGATGTTTAAGTTCATTCAGGCACACCTCATTTTATTGCACTTCATAGACGCTGCATTTTTTACAAACTGAAGGCAAGACATTCCATCATTGAAAAGATTATGACTTGCTTTATGTCAATACTCACTTTATTGTGGTGGTCTGGAACTGAACCCACAATATCTCTGAGGTACGCCTGTATATGAAGGCCACCTTACAATGTTTTCTGCTAGTTTAGCATTTACTTAACATTCTATCTCAGATCCCTTCAACAATGCTCGCCCTAAGTAATACTGATATTTAGTATTACTATGTAATACTTAATTGACTTGAAATACCACAGACAAAACTCGTGTTTTTCTCTCCCTAGAAGGCCCTCTAGTCCTTAGTCCCTACAGCCTGAGGCACCTACGCTCACCATCACATCATGCTGTGTAGTTACTACTGTTCCAGAGCACACCTTTATAGGAGCTACAACAGCCTTTCAACAGAACGTGTAGTCTTTGTGAGATGAAAAGGGCAAGCAGTAGTAGTATTGGGCAAGTAGAGTCAACTTTAGAAACTAACAACCTTTAGTTTTATAATTAAGAGACAAGAGTCAAGACAGCATCTATCATTTATGCTTGTGAGTACAAGAGTGTAGGCCAATGCAAAAACTAAGAAGTTATATTATATTCACTTACAGTTCAGAACAGGTTCCTATCAAACTGACGTGTATTCAAAAGAACTCAAAGTCCTGGGTTGGCCAGGGCTCCAGGAATGGACACTTCGTCTACACTGCTGGTTAGAGTACAAATTGCCACCTCTTTTCTTATAGGTAACTTGACAATTCATATCAAGAGCTATAAAAATTTTGATACCATTTAAGTCAGTAATTCTATCCGAGTAATAAATTTATGCTAAGAAAATAATCATAGATGTTTATAACAATTTATGAATACAAATTTTCAGCTCAGTGTTGCCATGTTCCTCTTAAACATCTGGAAGTTACTCAGATGTCTAAGGAATTGCTGAATAAATTATGAGATACAGGATGGCACATTATATAGCCGTATGATTAAAAATGGTTTTAAATAAAATTTAATAATGGGTAATAATCATAATATTGAGTTGAACAGTAGGCTCTAAGACTCATCTAATAAGATCATAATTTAAAAATATGAGTTATACACATATGAATAGAGAAAAAAAGAAAATATAATCACAATTTGAACTGGTTATTTCTGGGTGGCAGGATTATGAAAATTACCCTTTAATGTAATTCTCAGATTTCCTAATCAGTGTTCCTGAGTGTGCATCATAATTTCCTGGGTTCTTTGTTAAAACCTCTAGAGTTTTCAGTTTTGTAGTAATTGAGATTCAAGAGTTTACATTTCTAACAAGTTCTGTTGATGTTTCTGTTCCAGGGATCACACTTAGCAAGTAACTATATATTTGTAATAATAAACTTAGTAATCATTCTGCCATGAATATATCAAATTGTCCCACTGTACACTTTAAATACATAAAATTATATTTGTTAATTACTCCTCAATAAAATTAAAAATATTTGAAAAATCAAAAATTTTTAGAATTTGAAAATAATATAGCAAAAAACATTAAATCCATTTAGAGTATTGAAAGAGAAATCTGAATTTTTAGAAGTTATTATAAGTTTCTATTAAAGGTATCAAAAATAAACCCACAAACCAATGAATGCTTACCAACATCATCATCATCATTGCTATCATTTATTGAACATGTATTTTGTACAGATGTTGCTTTAGGAACTTTGCATACATTATTCCAAAAAACCACATCATGCATGGGAAGTATTATCAGCTCAATTAAAAATAAAACAAATATGCCCTGGCAGGTTGGCTCGGTGGTAGAGCATTGACCCAATGTGTCAATGTCCCAGGTTCAATTCCTGGTCAGGGCACTCAGGAATAAGTGACCATCTGCTTCTATACCCCTCGCCCCCCCCCCAACTCCCTCTTCCCCTCCTGCAGCCATGGCTCGGCTGGTTCAAGCAAAGTTGGCCTGGTGGGAGGGATGGCAATAGGATAGCTCCATGGCCTCTCCTCAGGCGCTAAAATATAGCTCAATTGCCAAACAATGGAGCAGTAGCTCCAGATGGCCAGAGCATCCCCTGGTAGGGGGCTGGCTGGGTGAATCCCTGTCGGGGTGCATGCGGGAGTCTGTATCTCTGCCTCCCTGCCTCCTACTTAATAAAAAAATAAAAATAAAAATAAAACAAATAATAGGGGCATCAGACCCACACGCAAGGTCATATAAGTAGTACATGGCAAAGCTGAGATTCAAAAGACAATTTATCTGGCTCATCCAAAGCCCTGCATCTTTCTAGTATATGACACACAAGTTCTTGCTCATGCAAAAAGGTACTGAGATATTGTTGAAATAGTAAAAAATGTGACATCATTTAAGGAGTACTATCGGAGCACTCCCCACCTCCGGCCCCACTCAAGAGATGCCAGAAATTCTATCATCAGAACCATTTTCTTAGGGCTGAAAGCCTTGTTGCCTCCAGGAATTTTCTTTTTAAATACCCTCGCAGAAAAGCAAATTAGAATGATAACACTTTCATTAATGTGACAGGGCGACTTTTAAAAGGCATTAATATAGACATGCACTTCTTTACTCGAGTCAAAACACTAAGTCAAGGACTTTTTTGTTTAAAATTAAATTAAAAACAATATATATTATTTTTTATAGTTTCTTAGAAGAAGAGAATCTCATGTAATTGTACAATGAACAAATCATTATTTTTAAAATAAAACTTTTTTAGGGCCTGACCAGGTGGTGGCACAGTGGATAGAGCATCGGGCTGGGATGCAGAGGACTCAGGTTCAAAACCCCGAGGTTGCCAGCTTGAGTGTGGGCTCATCTGGTTTGAGCAAGGCTCACCAGCTTGAGCCCAAGGTCGCTGGCTCGAGCAAGGGGTCACTCGGTCTGCAGCAATCCCTAATCAAGGGACATATGAGAAAGCAATCAATGAACAACTAAGGTGCTGCAACAAAGAACTGATGCTTCTCATCTCCCTTCCTGTCTGTCTGTCCTATCTGTCACTCTCTCTGTCTATCTCTGTCACACACACACACAAAACTGTATTAGGTCAGAATTTTTTAGGACAACTACAAGACTATGAGAGCTGAAATTACCCAGGGGAAATTTTGAGCATAAGAAAAGGCAGAATAGGATTGAGTCTGGGTAGGACATCACAGATAAGCTGGCAGGACCAGGTTAAAAATGGTGTGAGCCAGGCTATGGAATATTGGGGGTAGTAGTGGCATATTTTAATCTATGTTTTTTTAAAATAAAAAATTTCTATACTGTTGCAGAGAAACAACCATAATTCATGTTTCAAGCTCTGTAGCTGATCATAAACACTTCTGAGAGGTCTCACCTGTCCCTGACAGTTTCAAATGCTGCTTTTTGGGGAAGCTAGAAGTGGAAAGCAATGGGATTGTTCCCCCTTCACTCCCATCTCCTGTCACTTCCCAATGGTTAGATGTGTCTAACCAAGCAGATTTCAGACTCCTTTTCACCTGAGTCTACACTTTGAAATTCCACATGCACAAATTCAGGTATCTCTTGCTTCTGAATGTTCACTTTATATCACTTTGCTTTTAGGAAAGACCTATATTAACAACTGATTTTGATAAATGAATGAAACCCAAAGAGAATTTTTGCTTTTACAAAAAAGAAAGAGTGAAAATCGCATTCTGCACGTGATTTGTATGGAGGCAATATGTAAACCGAGCAGCAAAAGTGGCCCGGCCAAGCGCCTTCCCTGGAAACTCCACTCAGCGTCTCCACATCAGACACCAGGGCTTTGAACAATGCCTGTGAGCATGCGCTTCACTTCTATTGCTTCCATGCGTCCTTTAGCAGGGTGGGTCCTAATGTATCCAGAAAGTCCAAGGCAGCTCATAAGGATGCTGAGCTTAGTGTAAAACTAGACAGTTAAGTGGATTTGGTAGGTTGCTTTTGGGATCTGGGAACACTCAATAATTTTTCCATATAAATTAATGGTAACTGTTTCTTTACTTTAGGCCATTTAGGTTTATAAAAGTTTGCACAGACATATTCTACTTTCAGCTAATGGGGAAAACTGCTATACTAACTGGAACATTTATTTCCTAAAGAAGGAATTGAACCATAATCCAGATGCATGTACAACTTGAGAGCACATTCAGCGAAATCTTGGGTGTGAGAGCTTAGGGGAGACTAAGATTTCTATCAAATTTTAATTTACAAATTATGTAAAAAAAAAAAGAAAATGACTTCTTAAATAACTTCATAGCAGATAAAATACCAGACAAATACAGACTGATTCAATCAGTATAAGTACATAAACTTAATGATCATCTTAATAACCTTCCCAAATGATAACAAATTACCTTGTTAATGCCTATCTTCCTAAAAAAGTATGCCCATTTTTCAACCAATAGGAATAATACTAAAGTTTAAATGTCATTGTAATGCATTACTAGGCACTTGCTCATATAGAAGTATGAAACAAAATTAACTTTATTTTTTATTTATATAGATGGTAAATACCCTTGAATCCAATTTTATTAAAGGTTAAGTAAGGGATCAAGTTACTACACAGAACCTACACTTCAGTTCTATGTAAAAATAGCTTGTTTCAGCTTTGTGCCTCACTCTCAAGCTTACACTTTTATTACTTTGGTGCCATGTGTTACGCTCTCTGAAGAGGCTGTAGATGGAGGGCGGATATTATGTCACGTAAAAAATGTACTAAGATAATTAAAAATTCTGAATGACACAAATGGTGTCTCCATGAAAAACTGCAATAATTGTAACTTAATTTCCAGTGAATTAAAATTTTTACATTAAAATAATGTTGACTGGCCTGACCAGGCGGTGGCACAGTGGATAGAGCGTCGGACTGGGATGCTGAGGACCCGGGTTCGAGACCCCAAGGTTGCCAGTTTGAGCATGGGCTCATCTGGCTTGAGCAAAAAGCCCATCAGCTTGGATCCAAGGTCACTGGCTCAAGCAAGGGGTTACTCGGTCTGCTGAAGGCCCATGGTCAAGGCACATAGGAGAGAGCAATCAGTGAACAACTAAGGTGTCACAACAAAAAACTGATGATTGATGCTTCTCATCTCTCTCTGTTCCTGTCTGTCCCTATCTGTCCCTCTTCTCTGCCTCTCTCTCTGTCCCTGTAAAAAAATAAAAAAATAAAAAAAAATAATGCTGTTTTTAGACTATAAATTAACAATCTATTTTAATATGTTTTGATAAAACTTATTTTCACTTATTTTTTTTTTTTAATTTTTCTGAAGTAAGAAGCAGGGAGGCAGAAAGACAGACTCCCGCATGTGCCCGACCGGGATCCACCTGGCAAGCCCACTAGGGGGCGATGCTCTGCCCATCTGGACCATTGTTCTGTTCCAACTGGAGCCGTTCTAGCGCCTGAGATGGAGGCCATGGTGCCATCCTCAGCGCCCGGGCCAACTTTGCTCTAGTGGATCCTTGGCTGCAGGGGGTGAAGAGAGAGAGAGATAGAAAGAAAGGAGAGGGGGAAGGGGGAAGAAGCAAATGAGCGCATCTCCTGTGTGCCTTGGCCGGGAATCGAACTCAGGACTTCTACACGCTGGGCTGACGCTCTACCACTGAGCCAGGGCCTTCACTTATTCTCAAGATTAACTGTATATGTTCAGAAGTAAGAGATAATGGAAAGAATACTATCTGATCGCAGTATTTCCATGTGTGTAAATGTATCCATACACACCTGTATACACACACCCTACTTCGGAAATACAACAAAAGCAAAAAACTACGTATTATACCAGAAAGAATGTAGTAGGGGGAAAAGCAGAAAAAAAGTTGATAGTTCTACTTTCATAGAAACCCATGTACTTTTTCCATATAAGTGATAAAAGGTAAATGACTACTCCAAACTAATAGAAACAAAAGAGTATCTTATTATCTAGTGCTAATCCAGAGTTAAGAAACAGGCCAAAGACATAAACTAATATGTTTTAAAACTTTAACAATAAGGCTGGAGAAAAATCAAAACAAAATTACTCAAGGGAAAAAAACAATGACTCAAGGTAAATAAAGTCTACCCCACTTCCCAATTTAGATAACGAGCCAGTCCTAACATATGACAAAGCATTACCTATAAATAACAGAGTATAAAATGAAGATTTACCACAATTTGGGATTCAGGCGAGGTTGATTACATCATGGATTTATTTACAGTATTTTTGGAAAGCCAACTATCTTGGGTTAAAAATACAAAATATTGTCACAGTTAACAATAAAAAAGGAGAGTACTATGATACTCTACTGAAGGAAAAAACAATCCATAAATACAAAATTGTTTTCAATGTGTGAAGGTATTTTAAAGCTCAATTTATTTACCCAAAAAAATAGAGCTCAAATTAGCCAAGCCCTGGCTTGACTCCAGGCACCGACTGGTATTGCTAAACAACTCTTCTCACTGCTGCTGGTTTACACAGTGTTGTCAGTCCCAAAACTCCAAGTTGCTACTGTCAGTCCCCAAATCTCAGACTATCCTGATATGCCACAATATCATCATAAACATTGTTATTAAAAATAATGTATTTTTAATGGCAAATGTTTTAAACACAAAATAACAACCTTTAGTAAATAAATTATTTACATGTCATTTTATACGTTAGTCACATTTGTCATTTTATTTAATTTTCATAATCTAGGGCCTTGGTCAGCAAACTGTGGCTCGTGAGCCACATGCAGCTCTTTGGCCCCTTGAGTGTGGCTCTTCCACAAAATACCATGTACGGGCGCTACCTTGATAAGGAATGTACCTACCTATATACTGTAAGTTTAAAAAATGTGGCTCTCAAAAGAAATTTTAATCATTGTACTGTTGATATTTGGCTCTGTTAACTAATGAGTTTGCTGACCACTGATCTAGGGAACTACAGAGATGTTCACAAGGGAAAACTTTGGGAGAGCAATCTGATATCAAGCTGCATTGGTTACAATAGCCAAGATCTGGAAACAGCCTAAGTGTCCATCAGTGAAAGAGTTGATAAAAAAGCTGTGGTATACTTATACAATGGAATACTATGCATCCATGAAAAAGGAAAGCTTACTTTTTGTGACAGCACGGATGGACATGAAGAATATTATGCTCAGTGAAATAAGCCAGACAGAGAAAGACAAATACCACACGATCTCACTTATATGTAGAATCTAATGAACATAATAAACTGAGGAACAAAATGGAAACAGAAGTAGGGTAACAGGAAAATGGACTGCTGTCAGAGGGAAGGGAGAAGATGGGACAGGAACAAAGAAAGTGAAGGGATTAGCCCAATCACATACCATATTTCCCCATGTATAAGATACACCCTTTTCCAAAAAATTTGGGGTCTAAAAACTGGGTGCGTCTATATAGTGGTTGTAGATTTTTTACTTGCATTTCCTGCTTTTTTGACAGTGATGAGAAGTATGAATTTTATAATGAATAAAACTTGAGTTCAATAATTTTATGTAGTACATTTTTTTTTAATTTTGGGCCCCAAAATTAAGGTGTGTCTTATACACAGGAGCATCTTTTATATGGGGAAATAGGGTATATATAACACACAGATATAGATAACAGGGTATCTATATCTTTCCCCAGAGGGAAAGGGGGAGTGAGCAAAGGGGATGAAACGGAAATGGAAAGAGATTTTGCACGGGGCATAGGGGGGCACAGTGCCGGGGTTGAGGGTGTTATATTGTGTAGGACACTTGAAACCATGTTAACACAGTAAATTAAAATTTAAAATTATAAAAAACAAATATAAACAAATGATGTCCTATGATTTCTCAAAAACCAGGTCCCCTTAGTCAATGATGCAAATTTAAAATAATGTATGAAGTGTAGGATTAAAAAATAAAACAAAAAACCTAGGCTCTTCACAGTGGTCAGAATCATGGCTTCAATTTTTAAACAATTATACTTCAAAAACTGTACCATGCAACATCATGCACAGAACATCCAGACTCAACTTCCATCAGACAATGTGTGGCTTACTTGTGATTACCCAAACTCACTATGAATTTATCCAAATGACCTCTCCCCTGTGAGTCTGGATGAAAGGTAACCTCATTCTGTGTAACCTCTTCAGAGAAAACTTCCCTACAATTTGCCCACTACAGCACTTGTTTGTAGTATTTAATACATTTTATAATTATTTTGTTGGTTTTCTTTGGTTTGTTTCTCTAACTTCATTGTAAGCTCCAAGGACACAGAAGCCATGATAGTCACACCCTGTGTGGTGCTGAGCAGCACTCCACAGGGCCCTTCTCCGCTGTTCTCCCAGCGCCTCCTGCAGCACTCCCTGTGAGTATCCGCCCACTACACCACCAAGCTGGAATTACAACCCAGCTGTTTCCACTTCAGCTCATTAAACCGGAGGGGCACTCTGTCTTACTCTTTTTTCCCTGGTGTCTTGCACATGATAGGGATGTACTTCTCAACCGGGATGAAATTCGATCCCTTAAAGGTGTCTTTCCATGATCTAAAGGGAAAGGGTTTTAAAAACAACTCAAGGCTAGTTTATCTACGCTCGTGGAGCCCCTACCACAAATTCTGATGTGCCCCTTTTGCTGCCTCAACTGAGTGATGACAGAAGACATGCGAGTGAGGTAGGCATAGAAGGACACGGAAGAGAAGCTGAGGGCACTGTCGCAGGACGCTAAAGTATGTCAGACCGGAAGTCTGCTAGTGTTGATTTACAGGCAACTCAACTTCACCAAAACATAAAAAGGAAACAAACTTTTTTTTGGCTTAAGTGATAATGTAATCATTTGAAAATGGTGAAAATTCTTTTTTTGAATTTATGTCCCAAAGACCAGCCTAGAATACTTTATGTATATAATTTCAGGCCTTTCCAAAGGACCCCGCAAACTGAAGGGAGCTTTACAGTTAAGGAAAAATGAGGTTCTGAGAGAATTCATTATTTCCTTTCTATTCTTGCTAAACACTGTCTCATGTACTGGAGTTCCTCATATTAATAAGTCTACGAGATAGAAAATAAGTTATTCCAAGGACTGCAACTCTCTTTCACATTGTCCCTGTGCACACACACCTCCAAATATCGCACTGGTTTTTAGAAGTTGTCTTCTATGCCGCCATGTTAGTCTGCTAGGACTGCTATAATAAATGTCACAGACTAGGTGGCTTAAACAACAGAAATGTTTCACCTCACAGTTCTGGAGGCTAGAAGTCTAAAATCAAGGCACCAGATCCGGTTTCTCCTGAGGACGCGCTCCCTGGTTTGCAGATGGCGTTCTCATTGTGTCCCACATGCTTTCCCCGTGAGAGCACAGCCCTGGTGTCTCCCGATACATCAGACCTGCTCTTCTTATAAGGACACCAGTCAAACTGAAGCAAGATCCACCCTAAGGGCCTCAGTTTAGCTCAATCACCTCTTTAAATACAGCCCTATTCTAAGGAGCTGGGAGTTAAGCTTTAACACATGAATTTGTAGAAGGACCCTATTCAGCCCAGAGCAGTCACTCTTTTTTATTGTCTTAACAGCTGAGTAACTAGAGTGGCAAGAAGTCTGACCTACATATCTGATTCTAATTAATTGAGGTACTTATCCATTCACAAACATTTGTTTAGTACAGTTTGTGTCAGAAAGATAAAGAAGAAACTGTCCCTAAGGTGCTCATGGTCTAGTGGTTCAGACGGTACACAGGACAAATAATCAGAATGCAAGAGGCACTTGATCCAAAATGGAGATGGCAGCAGAGGTTAGAAATCACTCCCAAGGGGAGGTGATACTTAACCAGTTCCTAACTGGAGTCTCCAGAAAGAGAGGAAAATCTCTGCAGGCAAAGAGCAAACACTACACTGAGAACAGGGAAGAGTGGGAGGTGAGCCAGATTGTTCTACAGGGGCTAGACTGTCAGCCACGCCAAGAAGCCTGGGCTTTACCTGCACCAGCTGTGAACCAAGGGAAAGGTTAAAGCCTGGAAGTCAGAGTCATTCCGTACAGAAGGGCAGTCTTGGCTACACAGGCACACTGGTATGTATGTGGCCTCGAGCTGCTTCCCAAGCAATCTGTTCTTAATGATAGCTGAATGATTTATAAAACGTTCTTTATAAATCAGGCTAGATCCAAGACTAACTCTTTAATGTCAACGTGCTCATACTCTGGAGTGAGAAATGGGTGGAAAACAGCTAGTGTGCCAATAACTGCAACGTGGAAAGAATGTTCTGGTGTTCCTTATCCATTTCTATTCATCGCCATTCAAATCTCAGATGCAACATTCACTAACTCTAAGACTTTTTACAAGTCATGTATCCTCCCCGTGTGTCAGATGCTTCATCTGCAAGACGGTGACTGTGTTTACCTCACAGTGCTGCTGAGGGATTAACATGCTTAATAAATGCAGGACTTTTAGAACAATGCTCGGCACACAGCAAGAACAACAAAAACATTTTTATCACTACCACGGTGACTGCTACACTCCTCTACTCTTACAACAAACAAGATAAAGAGGAGAAACTTCTGATCTAGAAAACTTATTTGAAAAAATACAAGAACTGATACCAGGGCTTTTATTTGGCAAATGTACAAACGGTTGTGTCACCAACTGAAACACAGAATTCAGGGAGAACAGCAGAAGAGCCCAATCTCAGGCATGTTCACTGTGATGTACCTGTGGGAATAGCCGCCAGGCAGTGAGGTACACAGTCCAGAATGTCAATCAAGAAAAGTAGCTGGGTTGAGGATATGGAGTTAAAACTCATGAGTAAAACAATTCAAAATTGTTTTAAAGTTAAGCATCTTCAAGAAATGGGCCCATATAATATTTACAGGTGGGCCAAACAGACAACATCCTAGACAATAGATATTAGAGAAAATCAATAATTCCAAAGAGCCCACAATTTGTATGTAACTCAAACTACAACATATTTATATAAAAATGTACAATTTATTATATTAATTGCCACAACTGGAACAGAGGAGTAAGGGGCATGGCAATCTGACTCCATTGTTTTTATTGGCATTTTCAATTTTGGCTACTATTTTGGTGGATCAGAAAGAGAAGGATACAATCAGATATACAGGTTAAATTTCTCTTTAATTATGCAATAGCCAGTATTCTTTCATCCTTAAGAAAAAATATTTCCTCAAAAATGTTGCTGTCACTTTAAATCTTTAAACTGTGCATATTCTAGATAGAAGTATTTCTCCTTTGTAAAAGTTACAGCTCCATCTTCAGGGGCTGCCACACTGGCACCAAATTGCACACAACAGAACAAAAAACACCTCCATACAATCCAAGGAAGCAAGGGCACTGGAGTTCTGATGGCAGCTTTCAGATGCTTGCAGATGATGAATGATAATATTAAGCTCCTACTCGAAGGCAGCATACAATAATTCTCCATTCCCTGATATTAAAAACCTATAAAGGAACATAAAGCTAGATTCAAACTATTATTTACCCCCTTTGGTTAAAGCACGCCTCCGAGATCAGCAGCCTCAAAGAAGAATGGGAAGCTTCCGATAGGGTGTCAGGTGTCAGGGCTAACGCAGGACAGGAGAGAGACGGGCCTGTATAGAGATGGATACAAAGGCTGCAGGTACAATGCTGAGTAAGGGGGGAGGAATGCAGATCGAGACTGCTCCAAGAGGAACCGAACGATATTACACCATTCTTCCATATTGGTCAATTTGTACTATCAATGTTAGATTTTAAAAATAATTATTCCTAAGGTAACCTATGAGACACACAGAAAAATAGAATGGAATAATAACATTTGTCTATATCCCCCTTCCTTAAAATCCACTAGGAGAAGGAAGAGAATAATTTCTTAAATGAAACAAATAAAAAGTCACCACTTCATATCACAACTATGATGAACAGTAGCTGAATTCAGAGATATTTAGACCAAAAAAAGGGAAAACATTTGTAGATGACATAAATATAGCTCCTCAGAATTCAGACACACCGTAGATTTTTATAACAGTCCTAACATCATCATCATCAGGCAAATGCAACTCAAAAACACAATGAGGTATCAACTCACACCTGTTAGAAAGGCTATATTCAAGCCTAACCAGGTGGTGGTGCAGTGGATAGAGCATTGGCCTGGGACGCTGAGGACCCTGGTTTGAAACCCCAAGCCCTCCAGCTTGAGCATGGGATCACAGACATGACCCTATGGTCACTGGTTTGCAGCCCAAGGTCGCTGCCTTGAGCAAGGGGTCACTAAATCAGCTGTAGCCCTCCGCTCAAGGCCCATATGAGAAAGCAGTCAATGAATAACTAAAGTGCTGCAGCAAAAAACTAATGCTCTCATCTCCCTTCCTGTCTGTCCCCTTCTTTCTTTCTCTCTGAAAAAAATAAAATAAAATAAGAAAAGAGAAAGAAAAAGAGGTTATATTCCAAAGACAAAGACAGTAAGTCCTGGGAATGTAATGTACAGCATGGAGACTACTTAATAATACTGTATTGCATATTTGAAAGTTGCTAAGAATAAATCTTAAATTTCCACATCACAAGAAAAAATTTTTTAACTAAGTGTAGTAATGACTGTTAACTACACTTATTTCACAATCTATTCATATATCAAATCATTATGCCATGCATCTGAAACTAATGTTATGTGTCAATTAAACTTCAATTAAAAAAAAGAAGAAAAACCCCATCAAATGAGTAGTCTTTGATTAAAGCACAAACAGCTAAGGGCACAGGCTAGCTAGAAGGAAAAAGGAGCAGTGACTATCCCCAGACAAACCCTGTTCCACTGCAAACAATACAAGAGGAGCTGCAGGGTGGGCCACCACCAACAGCAGCTGTACTGTCTTGAGAAGGGAACTGACAGGAGGCCGCACCAACACCGAGAGCCGAAATTCCACTGCTAGCCCCAGATGAGGAAGGGCTAAACAGTGAGAGGGATGATGCTTACGCAAGTACATGGCTCAAATGAGAAATGGGGCTGATGTCAAATAAGTCACATCATGGAAGCAATGACAATACATAAGAGTCAAGTGGTCATGGGGGGGAGAGGGAGGAGGAATGAGAGAGAGAAGAGGGAGAGAGAGGGAAGAGGGGTGAGACAGGGAGTAGGAGGGGAGAGAGGGACAAATATATGGTGACAGGGATAGAAAATGATTTGACTTTGGGTGAAGGGCACACAACATAATCAACAGTTCAAATACTATGATGTTTACTTGAAACTTATGTACTCTGATCAATATCACCCCATTAAATTTAATTTTCTAAATAAAATTTAAAAAAAAATTAATTTCTAAATAAAAAATAGAGCTATATGAAACACTATAGATAAATCACAAAACATAATGTCAAGAGAAAGAAGCCAGAATAATAGTAAATGGTTCCATTTATATAAAATTCAAAAACAGCAAAACTAAGTGATCATACCCGACGTTAAGAGAAGTAACTTTGGGGCAGAAAGAAAGACCTAACAATTGACTGGCAGTAGCCCTAGGACTAGTGGTATTCTATTTCTTGACCTGTGTAGTTGTTGCTAGTGTTTGAGGGCTGATAACTCACTGAGCTATAAGCTTATGCTGCATGACATTTTATGTATGTGTGTTATGCTTTAATAAATAGAATGGGATAAGAAAGGGAAAGGAGAGGTAGAAAATAAATTAAGTTATCCTATAGGCATCCTAGTAGGAAAAGCAAGTCTCCCAGCAAGTACAAAACTTGGCTGACCTCTGAAGTCCCCCTAACAACACTCAATGTCAAAAGGCAACATTTACAAATTTCTAGGAAAAGAAATGTTGGTTCATGATTTTTATACTCAGACAAGTTATCCATCAAATTAGGGCACAGATTCTCAAGTATGCAAGAACTCAGAACATAAAATAACCAGTTTGAAAAACAACTACTTGACAATGAAATCCAGTCAAATAAACAAATCAAAAAGCTACCAAACTATTTTTTAAAATGTAGTTTTTCAAATACATTGTCGTTTCAAGCTGGTGAGATTTTGAAGTTTCTGAGCTTTATGAATGCATTAGTTCTTTAAACTAATGAACATAAATTATTGTATAACAGCAATACAATATTATTCCCAAACTGAATTAGCTGATACCAAAATGTGGTGTCCCCTCTCCTTTACCCAACATCCTCCATCCCTCCCTACCCCACAAAAAAAACCCACGAAATTTAATGCACCTAAAACAGACCTTGTTCTCTACAATCTGTACCCACTAGATGATGTGAGCACCAAGATTCAAGAAAGATCTGTACCCTAATGATAAAACTGATGCCCACAAGGAAAGAAACTATATATGAGTTGACTGTTTTACAAACAAGATGACATACTCTGATGACTAAACTTGTTTTCTTTTTATCAAGTCCAACACTCTCACCTCAAAAACATCTTCTCTAATAATTTACCTGGAATTAATGAGGGAAGACTTTCAAGCAACTACTGAATGCATATCCCTTCCAACACAGTCTGCCATTTGCGGGTTTCCCCACGAAGGAGCAGGCTGCTACCCTCTCACCTGAGTGACAGGAGCCGCAGACTCCAAGTTGACTCACTTGGGTGGGAAGAGTACAGGCGTTCCAGCTGGCTGCATCTTTTAAATAATTATGTGGAGTAGATAACTCGAATTGAGACAAGTCATCCCAAAATACTAAATTCAATTTTTATATTAAACAAAAACAAGTGTTACCTTTTCTGACAGAGATGTGTTTCTGGCAAATTCATAATCACAATGAAGGCCAATTAAAGTTCAAACAGAAGTTAGCAAGAATTTTAGAATTCATTTTTAATCAGCAGAGGCTGTTCAATTGTGGATTACGGTGACAAACATCTAAGTATTACTGATCGTGCAGGGTATAAATGGAGCTGAAATTTCAAAATTCAACTCTCAAAATACACAAAACATCTAACATGGGCCACTGCTTCAGCAAAAATTTTGGGATGCTCTTAAGGAGAACCTTTTTCACTGCCGATCTACACTGTGGACTGGGCCTTGACATTTCCAGTGGAGAGATGAGTAAACAGTAAGAGTAAAGTGATAAAATATGAAAAAACTGAAAACAGCATCCAAGACACCACTAGCCAAACGATACCGTGCTAATGACTTCTACTTTTAGCTGACAAGTTGTGCTATTTCAACAAGCAAATTTCACTGCAGACATCCTTCAGGAGCCGGTACCAAGGCAACCACGCTGACGCTAGGCTGCAGGAGCCGTGGGGGACTGGAGGAGGAAGAGCGCACTCGATATATTGATAATGATCCAAAACACCACAACACACTTCGAAAAGTCTGAAGAAAAACTAAAAACTGGACTTAATTCAACATCCATCTGGCATCTCTGAAATAGAAAGACATAACTTAGGGCTCTCTGTCTTTAACACATTTGATATTTTATAACTGCAAGTAAAGAAGATTCAAGTCCTTTGAATGAGAGATTATTTAGAGGTTTTGTGCTTGACATTTTAGTGATATTTCTGGCCATCCATTTTTGGTTGATTACTCAGGTATGGACTATTAAGCTAGGAGTCCCCATAACTCACTCTTGTTAGATCCGCTAAAAGCATGACACTGCTGCTGTCAAAATACGTCATAAAAGACTCCTATTTCAAAACAGTTTTATGTCAAAAACTATTAATCATAATATCAATATATAGAACGAAGGAAGCAGGCAATATAAACTGCATATCTCCCAATATGAATAATGAAAATCAGTCATACATACACCTACACTGTTCATCAAACCCAGACCCAAGTCCCAGTGGAATTAGGTTCCGAAGTCAAGAAGCACCACAAAATCAGCCAGCTTACATGGTTCTGCAGTATAAGAAGCAGGTGTACCAAGAAGTGGGGAAAAGAAATTATTTTCACAAATGTGACCGCATCATATAGCTCATGGGTGCATTACTATGAGTGATAGGCTAAATAATGCCCCCATCCCAATCTCTGGAACCTGTGAATGTCAGCTGATATGACAAAAGAAACTTTGTAAATGTGATTAAGGATCCTAAGATGGGAGGCTATCCAGGTGGACTTGATCTCACTGCAGCAGACCTAGAGGAATGGGGGCGGAGCCAGTGTGGGAGGGCAAGGGGATGACAGGATGCGGGAAACAGAGGCTGGAGAACCGAGGCCAAGGTATGCAGACAGTCACTAGGGCTGAAAAAAATGCAAGGGAGCAGATTCTTCCCTGGAGTCTCCTGGAGGAGCCAACCCTGCCAATACCTTGATTTTAATTCAGTGACTTCTGACCTCCAGAACATTTGGTAAGAGAACAAACTGGTGCTGTTTTAAGCTACTAAGCTGTAGTAAGCTGTTACAGCGGCAATGAGAAACTACTACACTAAGCAAAAGCATTCTGGGTGCTTAACTACATTTGCTCTGTCAGCTATTCACAAGGTCACCTTCTTCAACATAGGAAACTCTTCAAGTGCTCAATGAGCTATTCATAAATGTCTACGAAAGTTGTTGCCTCCTGTTACATAAAGTGAGACTAACATGATACATTTTTATCTCAACACAAAAAAATTTGCAAATACATTTTTTCTCCTCAGAGAAGTTTATAAAACATTATTAGCAATGTTACAAAAACAAAAATATACTTCTATGTCAGACCCATAAAATGGGCATTCTTCTGTTAAATTTCCATTAACTTCCATGTCATTCTTTCTATTGGGCATGGTAGAAAGTTTCAGTTCAAGAGAAATAAAGATGAATGGATAAGCCCAAGCTCCTGGCTCCCCAGGCTGGGGAATGGAGTGGTAGGAAGATGAAGGCAAGAAAGCCAGAGGAAAATTAACTGTATGTCAGTTCCTTGCTCACTACTCTGTTCTCTACTCATCACAACCACAAGAGAGAAATGATGAGGAGACAGTCAATGCCTACATATCATAAAGGTGCTCAAAGGTTGGAAAGTCAAGACTTCAAGTTAGTTTGAGGTTTCTTTTTAATCTTTTGACAAAATTTATTTCAATATTTATGCCAAAGATTGCTTGCAAAGAAGCTGCCATACTCCCTTCTCCCCGTAACCACAGACTGAGCCCCCTGCACATGGACTCTGGGCTCAGTCAAGTGACTTGTGTTAGCCAATGGGACCTTAGCAAATATGACCCAGGCAGAGCCTTAAAAAATGCTTGTGTACCTGAGCTCATACCATGTGAATGAACCCAAACTAGCCTTAAAGGTGATGGAAGCCACATGGAAGGGTACTGCTGAGCCTTGGTCGATAGCCTGATAGCCACCAGACATGTGAGTGATATGAACAAAACCATCCTAGATCATCCAGTACCAGCAAACACCAGCCGACTCCAGACCCATAAGAAAGTCAGTAAGTTTCAGCTGAGGCAATTCTGACCAACAGAATTGTGAGCAAATAAAATAATGTCTTTTGTTTTAATCTACTAGGTGTTAGCTTGATATACTTTATAACAAAAAACACATCATTGAAATTTTGGGAAGAAAAAAAAATTAGAGCCTGATTTATGGTGGTGCAGTGGATAAAGTATCAACCTGGAATGCTGAGTTCCCCAGTTCAAAACCCTGGCTTGCCCAGTCAAGCAAGGCACAGATGAGAAGCAACTACGATGAGCTGATGCTTCCCACGCCCCCCTCCTTTCTCTCTTTCTCTCTCTCTCTTTGCTCTATAGTCAATAAATAAAATCTTTAAAAATTAAAAAAAAAAATAACAAGTAGGAAAAAAAATGACTTGTAATCCCAACACACAAAAAACATGAACCAATAACTTTTTAATTAATTTATTTTATGTAGTTAGGTAAACATTCTTATAATTAGAATCACACCATAAATTTAACCTTATAACATGCTAAGAATTTCCATGTCATTTTATATTCCATAATTTACCATAGTTTATTTAACCATTCTTATATCATTGGACTTTAAGGTGGCTTTAAATTTTCACTATTATAAATACTGCTGCAAAAACACAGTGTACAAACTTTTGTCTAAATTCTTGATTCTTGACAACAGATTCCCAGAAAGAAACATACTGCCACAAAAGGTGAAAAACTTCAACAGTGCCAGGTATTTATGGTTCAAATACAGTCTAAGACAACCTTAATAATTTCCAATCCAACAGCACTGTATAAAAATGTCCATTTCAGCCTGACCAGGTGGTGGCACAGTGGATAGAGCGTCAGACTGGGAGGCAGAGGACCCAGGTTCGAAACCCCGAGGTTGCCAGCTTGAGTGCAGGCTCATCTGGTTTGAGCAAAGCTCACCAGCTTGAATTTGAACCCAAGGTGGCTGGCTTGAGCAAGGGGTCACTCGGTCTGCTGTAGCCCCCTGGTCAGGGCACATATGAGAAAGCAATCAATGAACAACTAAGGTGCCACAACGAAGAATTGATGTTTCTCATCTCTCTCCCTTCCTGTCTGTCTGTTCCTATATCTGTCCCTCTCACACACACACAAAAAATGTTCATTTCACCAAACTCTCACACCACTTTGTATAATTTTCTTAAATCTTTGTTAACTGATACACTAAAAATTGGCAACTTGTTTTCATTTGCACTTGTCTCATTACTAATAAGGTTGACCAGCCTGACCTGTGGTGGCTCAGTGGATAAAGCGTCAACCTGGAACACTGAGGTCACCAGTTCAAAACCCTGGGCTTGTCTGGTCAAAGTACATATGGGAGTTGATGCTTCCTTCCTCCTTCCTCCTTCCTCCTCCTCCTCCTCCTCTTCCTTCTTTTCTCTCTCTCTCTCTCTCTCCTGTCTCACTAAAATGAAAAAATAAGTTTAAAAAAATTAAAAAACATGGTTGACCAGTTTTTCATATGCTTGGCCATCAATTTTCTCTTGGAGAACACCTGTTTTTGCTACTTTTTTCATACTGAAGTATGTCAAGTAGCTCTGCCAACAACCTTGAAGGGCAGTTAAGATAATCTAATATTGGGGACCCAAGGAAGAAATTTTTAACCTCAGGTCCAAAGATCATGTATATACATATTTTTTTCAAGACAGAATCCATAGCTTTTATCAGTTTCCTTAAGTAGTCCATAATCTCACAAACATTGAGAACCAACTGGGCTAAAAAAGGAAGAAGAGTATTAGCAGGTTTCTCCATGGGGACACTCAAAACTGTACAGTCAGTCACAGAACACTGAACTGATTGAAAGACAGTTTTTGATAAGTGTTGAAAGAAGGTATATGAGAAAATGGGGATGATGGCATAGTAAATAAATTGTATTAAATTCATGAAATTTAATATATCCCACTGCTTTCCCTTTTCTTTTTCTGGCTATTGATTCTGCTAAAGGCCAAAGTCTCATGTCTACTTGCTATGAATTAACTGTTTGTCCTATTAAAATTGAAGCCCTAACCACCAATGTTCTGATATAGAAAGAGGGGCCTTGTCAATGGCCATACAACCTAAAACGTGCCCAATCCTGTCTGGTCTCAAAAAAAGGTGGGGATTTTAGAAGGTGATTAAGTTTGGGGTGGAGCCCTCATGAGTGGCTTATAAGAATAGACTGGAGAGAAATGACCTCTATCTCTTCCACATAAAGACATAGCAAAAAGGCATCTGCTGGCCGGGGCCAGTTGGTTCAGCTGTAGAGCATCAGCCCGGTGTGTGGATGTCCTGGGTTCAATTCCCAGTCAGGTCAGACAGAAAAAGCGACCATCTGCTTCTCCATCCCTCCCCTTCTCCCTTCTCCTTCTCTCTCTATCTCTCTCTCTTTCTCTCTCTCTCTCTCCCTCTCTTCCCTTCCCACAGCTATGGCTCAGTTGGAGCAGGTTGGCCCTGGGCTCTGAAGATGATTCCATGGTCTCGCCTTAGGCACTAAAATAGCTCAGTGGCTGAGCAACAAAGCAACAGCCCCAAATGGGCAGAGCATCGCCCCATAGTGGGCTTGCCAGATGGATCCCAGTCGGGATGCATGCGGGAGTCTATCTTTCTGCCTCCCTGCTTTTCAGTTAAGGAAAAAAAAAAAAAAAAAAGGAAGGCATCTGCTTACAAACTAGGATAGGAAGAGGGTCCTCACCAGGAACCTAATCAACAGGCATCTTGATCCTGGATTTCACAGCCTTCAGAATTGTGGGAAATAAATGTCTGTTATGTAAGCCACCCAGTCTGTGGCATTTCTCTTAACACAGCCCAAACTGAAGTCTTTCCAGACTATCTAAAGCCGTGATAATTTTTGCTCAGCCTGCAGTCCCTACTGCAATTACATCTGGTGTCCCAACTTAACAGTTCCCTGTTCTTTAGGTTTCATTTGGTTAATAGCTCTGTTATAAGAGAACTTTGTGTCTTTCAGAGGCTTGGAAAGATATTAGCTAATATTCACTTTATAAATATTTAATAGGCTCCTAACCACTGTCACAAACATAAGTAATAGTTAAAAGCTTGAAGTCTGACAGATAAAGACTACCTGTGTCACTTTTGCAAGTTACTTCCTCTAAGCTTCACTTCCCTCGTCCCTAAGACGGGTAAACAGTAACACCCCTTCGCAGGTGTACCTCATTTATGAATAAATATCTTATTTAGAAGAGATAGATACTCATAAGTAGTAGTTAGTTATCATTATTATTGACGTTTTCAAATGTACACCTTTATAAAGCTGATCAAGACAATGAAATGCAAAGTTATAATAAATCTTATTAACACAGAAAATTCAATGTTATTCAAAGTGGTGTGTGCTACAGTTCATTAGTCATCCTGAGGTTCTGATCTGACAGTGCCAACTCTGCCGGCCTGAAGAGAAAAAAAGCTGTGTGAAATTGAGGCGCAGGAACTGTTATGAAGGATGCAAACACAGACCACAAGGTTTTTGTTAGAAATTATATGAACAGTTAAAGTTAAAACAAATGTACACTGAGTAGGCAGTTATAGAATATCAATTAAAAGCATGAATGAAAAGCGCAAGGCTGATCTTTTGGTCACTGTCCTAGCAACACAGTAGGCTGAGAAATAACTTTCTCCAAGATGTTGTAAAGTTGAGCAACTCACTTTCCTCCATCGTTTTACAGCAAATTTTAGGTAGAGAAGTCCTTTGGACAGCAATTGCTTTCACTTGGGTCACCCAAATGACCAAACAATGAACCTTTAACACCAACCATTGATCTTGCTAATTGCATCTGCCACTATATTTGCTTCTTTTGTTTCCAGTCAGCCCTCCTTTCCAACCCTATTCCAATTGTTAAATGGTTAGAACACACACAAGTGACAGATTTAGTGTTTCACTGGCAATTTATATAGCTGAATGCAACACTGTTGTTGTACTGAATCATGATTTATTTGTCTCACACTGTAGCATATAACCTTTTAAATGCAAGGGGAAAAAAAGCCAACACCTCTTTAAAGTTTATATATGACCATCTACCACTATATACTATGAACTAGATTCAAAAGAGAACCAATCACATGAGTGATGGATTTCTCTTTAGGTAGCTATAACTTAATACACAATCCCTTCCTGTACCCAGGGCTCACTATTTATCTGCAAGAGTGAGGTAGTTACCAGAGGGAGGGGGATGGGAAAAAGGAGAGGATGGGAGGGGAGTAAAGAGGGATAAATATACAATGATGAAAAATGATTTGACTGTGGGTGATGGGTACAGAACATAATCATCAGTTCAAATGCTGTGGAAATGTTCACCTGAAACCTATGTACTCTTATTAATCAATGTCACCCCATTAAATTTAATTTTCTAAATAAAATAATTTTGAAAAATCAGAAAAGAATTTGAAAGGAAACCAAGTTTACTGAAACAGTACCAAGGCACTTAAAATATTTGTGACTTAGTAACATATATGCTTCTTTATTAACACATCAAGTAACAAAGTAGGAGGAGTCCTCACCAGGAATCTATTAGCCTTAGCAATAGGTAGAATAACTTTAATAACCAATGCTCTACGGTATCTATAGTAATGTAATTGCTATTGTTTAAAAAGTTATAGATGTTTTGTTGTCCCTATTCATAGATGAAGAAAATGCTAGATTTTAATTAGAGATTAACTGAATGGAAATAAAGATAATTTCCCCTCATCCAAGTTTCACAGGCCTCCTAGATTCTACCCACAGAGCTTCTTTTGAGAACTCTCGCTCCAGATGTTAGCCTTCAAGGGAAGCTCCCCTCTCCTGAGCAGCTGTGACCACCTGAGTGACAGGAGGGGGAAAGGCCAGGGTCGTGGCTGCCTCCCCATGCCAAAGGACTTTCCCAAGGAAGCTTTCTCAAGTTGGACCTTCTTGGTGGACTTGAGCTGCCAAGTGTGGATCCTGGCACAGTAAGAGAGCACCTTGGCAAGGATAAAGTCCAATCTCCAACATCGCTGCCTGACTCCCCCTAGACACATGAGCACTCCAAGTGACAATCCCCGTGGAGACGGCTTGCACGTAATGAAGGCATGTGTCCTGTCTCAGGGCTCGAAGCTCTGAGGTGGGGCTGCTTTCAAGGTTCAAGGGTTCGGCATTCAGTCATGAATCTTGTTCCTTTTAAGTCAGGGATCTTGTTCCTTTTACTCTCTCCCCTTTGCCATCATGGCTTTAACTTCATCCTAAGATTGTCCCCTCATTATCATGAGTCATATGCTTCCTATTCAGCACAGAGGAAACAGAAAAGGTCTCTCCTTCAAATGTAATTTCAGCTCTGCAGATCCATGTGGCTCATTTCAGATCGTCTGCCTACCTTGAGCTGGGGCTCAACTAGGTATCACTTACAGCCTATGCCTGTGTAGATGTGCTCTGCAGATGCCAGAATTAAATAAGGGCATCTATTTTAAAAATAAATCAATTATTAATAATACTAATAATTACAATAATAATTTGAGAGGTACACGTAAATGATGTCCATGATAGCTAATAAAAACCTACGACAGCCTGACCAGGTGGTGGCGCAGTAGACAGAGCGTCGGACTGGAATGCCGAGGACCCAGGTTTGAGACCCCGAGATCGCCAGCTTGAGCGCGGGTTCATCTGGTTTGAGCAAAAGCTCACCAGCTTGGACCCAAGTTTGCTGGCTCGAGCAAGGGGTTACTCCGTCTGCTGAAGGCCCGTGGTCAAGGCACATATGAGAAAGCAATCAATGAACAGCTATGGTGTCACATTACGCAACGAAAAACTAATGATTGATGCTTCTCATCTTTCTGTTTCTGTCTGTCCCTGTCTATCCCTCTCTCTGACTCTCTCTCTGTCTCTATAAAAAGAAAAAAAAAGAGTCACAAAAACCTACAACAAAAGATTAAAACTAAGAATACTTGCAGTGCGAATTCTGTTTTGAAGAATCCATGGATGGACTTGGGGGTATTTTTAAATTCTCCAAATTTAAGAGAGCCAGTTGGCTCACTGATAGAGAGTCGGACCAGTATGTGATGTCACAGGTTCGAATCCCAGTAGGGCACACAAGAGAAGTGACCATCTGCTTTTCCACCCTTCCTCATCCCCCTTCTCTCTCTCTCTCTCTCTCTCTCTCTCTCTTCTCCTCCCATAGCCATAGCTCAAGTGGTTCGAGTGCACTGGCCCCGGGTGCTAAGGATGGCTCTGTGGAGCCTCTGCCTCAGGTGCTAAAAATAGCTCGGTTGAGCATGGCCCTGATGGGCAAAGCATTGGCCCCAGACAGGGGTTGCCAGGTGGATTCTAGTCAGGGTGCATGCAAAAGTCTCTTTATCTCTCCTCCTCTCACTTGGGAAAAAAGGGAAAAAAATTCCCGAAATTATATATAAAACTTTATATGTGAAAATAAACATTTTGGGGGAGTAGCTCTAGAAGTTTCACTGGTTTCTCAAAGGGATCAGTAATTCTTGAAAAGATAAAAACTAATGGCTCAAAGGAACTTGACCTATTGTTGCAAAATAAAAGGGATTATAGGCACAAATTGCATCTAAACCAGTGGTCCCCAACCTTTTTTGGGCCACGGACTGGTTTAATGTCAGAAAATATTTTCACAGACCAGCCTTTAGGGTGGGACAGATAAATGTATCACATGACCGAGACAAGCGTCAAGAGTGAATCTTAGACGGATGTAACAGAGGGAATCTGGTCATTTTTTTAAAAAATAAAACATCGTTCAGACTTAAATATAAAAACGGAAATAATGTAAGTTATTTATTCTTTCTCTGCGGACCGGTACCAAATGGCCCACGGACTGGTAGCAGTCAGTGGCCCGGGGGTTGGGGACCACTCATCTAAACAATGAAATATCAAGAAACATCAAGCTTTTCAAGCTTTTTATAAACAAAAAATGAGAGGTGAGAGAAATGGTTGGTGTTATGGGCTGAACTATGTCCTTTCACAAAATATTCACATTGAAGTTCTACCCTCATGTGACTATATTTGGAGATAGGTTCTTTATAAAGGGGATTTAGTCAAAATTAGGTTATTAGGGTAGGCACTATTCCAATATAACTAGTGTCCTTATAAGAAGGAAAATTTGGACACAGACAGCCACAGAAGGAAGATAATGTGAAGATAAAGAGAGAAGATGGCCATCAACAAGCCAAGAAGAAGAGACCCTTTCCTCAGAGTTCTGAGAAAGAGCCAGTTCCACTGATTTGATACCAGGATCGGGGACTTGCTGCCTCCACAACTATAAGAAAAGCTTCGGTTGTTAAAACCACCCAGTCTGAGGTACTCTGTTATAGCGGCCTAGAAAACTAATATAGTTGGTCTTAGGCTACAGCAACGGATTGAGAGATAATTCAAAAAGTAATAATAAAGACCAAGAGATTATTCTAAGGGTTAAAAAAATGAAAATACCAAGAATGAAAGTGGAAATGGTCTTAATGACCATTTGTAAGATGACACAGAGGATGACACACATGATAATACTTCCATGCCTGCAATAGTACCCACCACTGGGTTTGAATTTGAGGGATAAGCTGAGTGAAAACAACTTCGTGAGGCTGCATAAATGGGCAAGAAAGAGGCAGAAAAATAACTGTATTATCCCTGCCCACACTGAAAGTTACCAAAAATTAATCCAGACTCCTGCTTCTAGCAATAATGAAGTAACTTGACAAAATAAATGATAGAACTGCTTCTAGACACTGGGCAACAGGCAGCCTAGGATGATGACCCCTGAGAGAAGGGAAATAAATAAGTGAAACCCCACAATCACCCTCCTTTTCTTCTGGAAGACCTTCCACACAGCCCAGCAGGGAGTGGGCGCTCCAACAGTACAGTGGCGTCGCTGAGCTGTTAGAAGAGAGATCAGCTTGAGGCTGCTGGGAGGGTGGGTATTTGTGGATCAGGGGCATAGGAAAAAAGATGCGAGAAAGCAAGACACTCAGAAAAGTGCACAGGAGTTCTCCTGAGTCTTTGGCTGAATAATAACTTCAATGTCCAGGGCAAGATTCCTCAAGGCTGTCAATTAGTCAAATCCAATCAAAATCCCAGCAGGCTAATGCTAAAATTTCTATGCATGTCCAAAGGACACAGAATAGCCAAAATAATTTTGAAAAAGTTAGGAGACTTACACTATGTGATTTCAAGACTGCTCATGAAGCTACAGTTATCAAGACAATGTGGTCCTGTCATAAAGGTTTAACAATGGAACACAGTCTAGAAATATACTCACACATAGAGAAACTGGTTTTTATACCCACACTTATATAGTAAATTGGTTTCTGGCTAAGCACTAAAGGAACTCCACAGAAAAAAGAAATTATTTTCTCTAAATAGCACTGGAGCAATAATTATTATATGGAAACAAGTGATCTCATATCTTACACAAAATTTAATTTGATCTGATCCTAGACCTAAACCTCCATGAGGGCAGAAATTTTTTCTTCCCTTCCCACCATACACACTGATATCTCCCAAGAGACTTACCGCAGTGGGTGACACAGATTGTTTTCATATTTAGTACTGGACAGATATTTGTTGAATGAAAGAGCTATGCATAAAAATAAAAAGATGCCATAATAGAAGATAACAAGAAGAGACTGTTGAAAATGGTAAGGAAAGGGCTCACTAGGGAAAAAAATCATGTGAGTTAGTTCCTGGCCAGCTCTGTAAATATTCAGGAGATGAGGATGCTAAGCAGAGAACAAAGATCACAAAGAACTGAGGCCACTGAGAGTTGCCCGTGAGTGAGTGAGCAAATGAGTGAGTGAGCAAGCGAGTGAGCGAGCGAGCGAGGAGGAAGAAGAGTAGCATAAAAACCATGAAGGCCTGGTCATAAGTGACCTTACAGCTCAAGAGTACATTAAAAAATTCTAATCACAGAAGTGACATCATCGAATTTGATTTGCTATAATCACGTTGCTGGATGTGTGAAGAATGGACTGGAAGAAGCTGGGTCCATAGCAGGGACATCAGTTACGGGCTCTTACAGCCACCCGGCTGAGAGAAGAGGGTGGCACACTCTTCTCTGTTTAGGATGGATACTAAAGGGTTACACCGGAGCTGACTCTCTAGTAGATCTGGGTCTTAGTAGCGATTTTCATTTTGTCATTTTCAACTCTTTGTTTAGTTGTTTCTTTCAAAGATTCTCTTTATGATGGCAAGGATTAGGTATAGTTCATTTACCTCTCTGCCTCAAACCCAGCAGATTACAGGAATATTCTGTACATGGGACCAAAGGTCAGAATCACACATGCTAAGTCAGACAGGGGATGTCTAAGGAGAAGGGTCATTCTTTTTAAGAGCAAATATAAAAGGTAACAGTACTGAGGCCCATTAAAATCATTAAAATATGCTGAGAATAATCATGGGCATGTGGCTATTGCCTAAAACTTGACAAAAGTACAAATGGCGGCCCTGGCCAGTTGGCTCAATGGTGGAGCGTAGGCCTGGCGTGTGGAAGTCCCAAGTTCGAATCCTGGTCAGGGCAGACAGGAGAAGCAACTATTTGCTTCTCCATCCCTCCTCCTCCCCCTTCTCTCTCTCTCTCTTTCTCTCTCTTCCCCTTGCACAGCCATGACTCAATTGGTTCAAGCACATTAGCTCCAAGGCTGAGGATGGCTCTGTAAAGCCTCCACCTCAGGCACTAAAAATAACTCAGTTGCGAGCATAGCCCCAGATGGGCAGAATATCGGCCCCAGTTGGGGGGGTGTCAGATGGATCCTGGTTAGGTGCATGTGGGAGTATGTCTCTCTGTCTCCCTTCCTCTTCCTCTCAATTAGAAAAAGAAGAAGAAAAATAAAAAAGAAGTACTAATAGCACCATTAGATGCTTAGTACTCAGTTGAAAACATAAATGATTCTGGAAAGATAGATCTAAATAAACATGAATAAGAACTCATCCACAATGAGTTATGATAAGGCATAACTATCATGAGTCTCTCACCAAGTTCTAATGTTCACAACATGAAATATATCATCCTCCATTCCATCCCTTCCCCGGTCCCCCAAAAGAAACCCACACTCACACAAGCAATACCATTCGAGTCCAGCTCAATACAATATTGCTTATTTTTTATATATGCATAATATAATATGTAGGAGATGCTTTGTGGGAGATGCTACATAAACGTTAAGACATTATATATGTATGCAGATGTAGAAACTGTATTTACAGATACACCTCCGGAATAAAAATAATTAAATCTGGAATCTCATACTGCCGGCATTTCTCCCAGGGCAAGAATACATTTAGTGTCCTATTAAATCAAAGGATGGTCCAGTGCAAACGGTGCCATGCTTTACCAGCCAGTGTTAACACAGATTAATGCACACATTCAATCACACTTTAACCTGACACTGGGCTTCCTGAAATCTATCATACAGAATGGAAACGTTTTATATGCTGCATCTTCCCACCCCTTTTAAGGCAGTAACTCACTAGGTAGAAATATAATTCACTTAGCATTTTAAAAATCCACACTTAAAGCATTTTCTGGGGCTAAAAATTCATCGAAATGGAATATATAGAAAATGAAACTTGTTAAAAAAAGATCATGCAGGAGACCTGATGGGAGTCATTTTTTTTTGTTTTTGTTTTTGTTTTGTTTTTTAATTTTTCTGAAGTTGCAAATAGGGAGGCAGTCAGACTCCCACATGCGCCCGAACGGGATCCACCCAGCACGCCCACCAGGGGGCGATGCTCTGCCCATCTGGGGCATCGGTCTGCTGCAATCAGAGCCATTCTAGCACCTGAGGCAGAGGCCACAGAGCCATCCTCAGCGCCTGGGCCAACTTTGCTCCAATGGAGCCTTGGCTGCAGGAGGGGAAGAGAGAGACAGAGAGGAAGGAGAGGGGCAGTGGTGGAGAAGCAGATGGGCGCTTCTCCTGTGTGCCCTGGCCAGGAATCGAACTCGGGACTCCTGCACGCCAGGCCGACGCTCTACCACTGAGCCAACCAGCCAGGGCTGGGAGTAATTTTTTGATTATCAACTTAAGAACATGGAAATCAAAGAACATGATACATAATCTTTTGTGTAGTGTGGCAAATGGAATATTAACACAGAAATAATATGTAACAGCATGTCATATAATTTAAGTCAAAATTTAAAGATGGTTAAAGACTTTCTATTCCTCACATTTTTTTTGTTTCTCAGAGAAAAAAATCAAGCCCTATGTTTGAAATTACTGCAGCCTGTCATCAAAGATAAATGGTGACTTTCCATTGGCTCAGTATTGATACATCTGTGGATACCCTATTGGGAGGAATAATTATTTTTGAAATCAAAAGACCTGAAATAAAAATTTGATTCTGTCAATAACAAGCCATGTCAATATTGTAGTTTGGGGCAAGTCACAATCTCCCCTAAACACTTCAGCTTCACCATCTTTAAAGAGTGGCCAAAGAACTCTCCTTCCCTACATTAACAGAATTGAGATAAAGACTATAACATTATTTTGTAAATTAACATTTTTTGGCCCTGGCTTGTTAGTTCATTGGTAGAGCCATCGACCCCAGCATGTGGAAGTCCCAGGTTCAATTCCTGCTCAGGGAACACTGGAGAAGCGACCATCTGCTTCTCCTCCCTCCTTCTCCCTCTTCTTGCTCTCTTTCTCTCCCAACCAGTGGCTCGGTTAGATTAGTTAAGTGTTGGCTGTGGTGGCTGAGGATGGCTCCATGGAGCCTCAGGCTCAGGTGCTAAAAATAGCTCAGTTGCGAGCATGGCCCCAGATGGACAGAGTATCAGCCCCAGACGGGGGGGTGGGGGGTGCCAGGTAGATCCTGGAAGGAGGGTATGCAGGAGCCTGTCTCTCTCCCCTCCTCTCACTCAAATTAAAAAAATAAATAAATCATTTGTGTACAAACCAAGGCATTCATAATTAAATCTAGCTTAAAAGTAACTTCAAAAATATTTGTGATCAATTGACAAAATTCTATACAAGTGGTAGAGTTTATAATACCATAAAGAAAGTTTTTTACCACTCACTGCTCTCTTAACCTAACATATCATGGCATTTGACAACCATTTCATAGACTCACAATTATGTTTTTGGAATATTGTTGGTCAAATAAGTTTGTAAATATGATATGTTTGCTCGCTTAAAGTTTGCATTCAGTGTAGGGGACAGGCTGTAAGCAGGCCGGGTCGTTATAGCCTAAGGCTTAGTTTTAAGACTAAGCCTTTCCTACCCTTGACTGTTGCATGATATGGGGTGGTGCACTCTCATGAGGACTCCCATTATTTCTCAGATAAGTGACTTTGTATCAGAGACTTCCTTGTTTGTATATTGGATTAAAGGTTTTGATTTCTACACTATACAATGGGGCAGAGGAGCCCATGCTAGAGGAGAGCAGAGAAAGGCCACATGGAGGAGAGGAGAAGCAGCCATGATGGCGGAGTGCTGAAGGAGAAGCCAGTTTGTGCAGAGAGAAGGAGATGGGAACAGAGGTGAATAAGGCTGGTGAGGTAGAAATCTTTGATTCTAGGAAACTTGGATAAGTCAGTGGTTTGGGGAGCCCTGAATGGAAAGGGAAGTGTTTTCCCACTGTGTGTATTTCTTGCCCGCCAGGTGCAAGCTAGGATTAAAAAGGTAATGGCCCACCAGCTCTTGGCTCCGTTGTTTCATTACCATCTGTTGAATCAAATGCGAACCTGCATGGGCCAGGCGGCTGTGATGGTGGCCATTGTTACTGGCTTTACAAATATGTATCTTCATTAATAACTAATCCAGGGCCTTTTTCCCCCTATAAAATGCTATTTCTTTATATAGACTAATTTATATTTTACTTTGTCCTAGCATAAAGCAAAAGCAGCAAATGGCCCTATGTTGGTCAAATAAGTTTGTAAATATGATATATATGTTTGCTCGCTTATAGTTTGCACTGGGTGTGGGAGACAGGCTGTAAGCAGGCAGAGTTGTTATAGCCTAATGCTTAGTTTTAAGACTAAGCCTTTCCCACCCTTGACTGTTGCATGATGTGGGGTGGTGCACTCTCATAAGGAATTCCATTATGCCTCAGATAAGTGACTTTGTATCAGAGACTTTCTTGTTCGTATTTTGGATTACAGGTTTTGATTTCTACACTATAAGGAGAGCAGAGAAAGGCCACATCGAGGAAAGGAGAGGCAGCCAAGATGGCAGAGTGCTGAAGGAGAAGCCAGTTTGTGCAGAGTTTGTGTAGAGAGAAGGAGATGGGGAACAGAGGTGAATAAGGCTGGTGAAGCAGGAACTTTTGATTCTAGGAAACTCGGATGAGTCAGTGGCTTTGGGAGCTCTGAATGGAAAGGGAAGTGTTTTCCCACTGTGTGTATTTCTCGCCCGCCAGGTGTGAGCTAGGATTAAAGCTAATGGCCCATCAGTTCTTGGCTCTGTTGTTTCATTACCGTCTGTCCGAATCTAATGTGAACCTGCATTGGCCAGGTGGCTGTGATGGTGGCTGTGGCTACTGGCCATACACCCTACTCTTGGTTCACCTGGTACAGTTATCACAGTTCGTGCTGCAAGTCTTACATTCCAGGTTCTAGTCTAACTAGCTGTAGGTCCTCAACAGCTTACTGAACCTCTTAGAGCCTCACATTCCACCCCCCCCCCATAAAAAGGGGGAGAGAATCCCCAACCTCCCATAGCTGTTGAGATTTAAATGAGAAGATACAAATAAAATGCCTAATGGGACAATTTACATACTCAGTAAGTACTTTCCCCTTACATCCTTTAGGCTTCTTCAAATCAACACATAAAAACTAAAATAATAAAAACAAAATCATAAAAAAATGTAAACATACAAATAGGTGCTCTGCCACTTCCTGGCTCCCACTGCAGAAACCTCCTGCCTCATCTCTCCTCCCTGGTCTCCTCAGGCGACCGACACCCACTTCTCCCTGCTGATCACAAGCGCTCTGCCACATGCCTCAACCACACCCAGGCCCGAAGGCAGCTTTCCCAGGACGCTCCAGTAGGCAGGATGCAGCCACAATCAGTCCCTACTTCTAAAGGGCAGAGACAGAGACTAGAAGAGTAATGCCAGAGCAGCTGTTGCAGAGTGAGCGCGCACCAATGCTCCCTACCAGCCTGTTACTGGACTCCTCCCGGCCGGCGGTTCGCGCATTGGAAGACCAGGTCTGGAAAGAAAATCAGGGTTTGTGAACTCAAGTGTAGACAGGGGCCAGTGAAATTAATGCAATAAGCAGAGCAAAAGAAACAGCAATGTGAGGGAGGGGACTGGACCAACAGCACTTTCAAAAAAGCCTCAAGAGGACATTCTTGACATTTGCTAGAAGAGAGTTTGAAACGAGACTCAGATAATTTTAAACTTGTGCACCACCATTTAAACTTCACCAGCAGCACCCCAAAATGGATTTTATAAATCCTTTAATTGTCCAGTAAGAGGATATCATGCCATATTTTTATATATCAAAAATTTATTTTTAAGTAAAAACAAAATATACATAATATAGTATAACCCTGTTCTGTAATTTCTTCATTTATATTTTACCAGGAATCAAACAATCAAAGCAGCTCAGGTGAGCTTCTGGTGACCTAGAAATTGTAGTCCAGTTGGGAAAAGGCCAGCTGCTATTAGCTATAGCCAAGGATTAACCTGTGGGTAAGTGACTTGCTCATCCATCTTGCAAATACATGGAGAAAGGATTGTCACCTAGGCTAGCTAATGACCCATTCTGTATTCAACTATGCTGCCCACATCTTGCTTCATTCACAAATCGAAAATGGACACATCAACAAAACCAAGAAGAGAAGCAGAAGAGATGCAGAGTCAGTAGTGCTACTTCTCAGCCTCACTGGACAGACCATGAGCCAGCTCCACCTTCAGATTCAGGCAGAGAAAACCCATTCTGATAACAGTATAAAGATGCCCTGCTGCTGCATACCTGAGACTAATGCAAAAATAATACTGAATATAAACTGTAATTGAAAAGTAAAATGTTTTTAAAAATTAAAAAAAATAAATAAAATAAAGATACTATGGGTTAGGGCAGGTAAGTGTCCAAAATGGAGAATCTAGACTAAAAAAACCTTTTTAACTTCTTACGCCCTTGGTGCCTGATATTCTGGAGATGGTTTATAACAGCCATTGCATCTTTTTCTTAAGACAAGAGATTTCAGATGGTAGCTAAACTAGTTTGCCTAACTCCAGAACAGTCAGACTTCACACTCTGAATCTTTAATGATTTTAATTTATAACAAAATAAGAAGGGTTTAGAAAATACATTCATTATAGTGTGCTTTCTACGTGGAACAATTACCGATATGTAGACAAGTGACAATGGACTACAGTGTGTGCACACATCATTAATATTAAAAAATGAAAACAATTAGTACAGAATAGTGATTATCATGAGAAATCATTCTTGGAGAAAAAAACAATCATCAATGAAATTAGCACTGTCAGAAAAGATAATATAAGACAGTGACAAATGAAACAACTGGAAAACAAAGCTGGCATCTGCAGAGATCTCAACATGAGATTAACAAGTGAGTCTAATTTGTTAGTGCAAGGTATTCAATACTTAGGAACAAGTTCAGAGGCACACAAAGGATGTCAAAAAGTAAAGTGAATCACTAAATGAACTAATGAACAAATCAATGAAGCAAGCAACCAAGCAACCAATGGTCCAATCAAAAAGTAGCCACAGAATTTTCTAGGCAGAAGAACCAGTGACTTGCTCCCAGGCTCAATATAAAACTCACAAAAAAAGCATAGACACGGAAAGTCATTTGTGAAACAAAGAAATTATTAAAATGATGATGACGGGATTGAAAGGTTGGCAGTGACACCCTTCTCACATGACCTGGCCTGCCCTATGCATTCACCATGTGGAGCCTCTCCCCACCTGACTCACTCCCTCTGGACCCCTCTCTTCCCCTGTGTGTCCCTTCGGGCACCTCCAGGGCTTCTCAGCTTTCACACAGGAAGCTAATTCACAGCTTCTCTTTTATCAATGTGATAAACCGATCAATCACAGTGTGTGTGACAGAGACTTTGGCCTCTGGACCTTCTAGGTCATTCTTTCTTACCAGGTGCTCAACCACTAAGTGCATTTCTTACTGTCAAAAAGCTTACTGTTTTTAGAAAAGCCCAGGAGTTTCAGAAAATCAGCCTCTAAATCCAGTCTAATAGTATAAAAATCCTGTGTGTGTACACACACACACACATCTGTGTGCACGCTCATTTACCTCATATATACTGAGCATTTTTACTTAATTCTGGCATGAGGCAAAGCTCTTTATATAGATTATTCTATTAATCCTACCAAAATACTACGAGAAGTGGATATAACCCTCATTCTACATGAGGCATAGAGGTAAAATAATTTATCCAGAGTTACAGAGCAGAAGTAGTAACATCTAAACCCAAGCCTAGTGATGAGGAGTCAAACTTCTACAGTTTACTGTATATATTAAAATGTGTTTAAACATCTGGATAAGATAACTGGGATCAAATGACCAAGTGGTAATAACACAAAATGGTAAGACATTTAAAATCAGAATCTTGATGACCAAAACAAGAATACTGCATTTCCTCCTTGCTTGCCTACAAAGAGAAATGTTTTTCTTTAGCTGCTCAACAATCAGAAAGAAAAGAATTAAGTTGTAAAATAGGAAGGAGTATAGACTGGTATAAGTAACTACTTTCTTAATTCTGTTCATTCTGAAGAATTGGAGGGAAATTCTTAATTCATGACATCACTTACTCTCTGAATGTGATTAATAGTTGTTTTTACTCCTCAAAGCACACTAGAAAGAATACACATGTGTCTCACATTACTGAAATAAAAGTTGCCCTAGACTACTGGCACAAGGAGCAGGACACTAAGCCCAAAGCCCCCTGGCCCCAGGTGTACGTAGCATTGCATACATCCCTCCCATAGATTGTTTCAACTGGTGTCGAGGTTCTGACATTTAAAACACTTTGTTCATTGCATGCCTAGCCAACCTAGCCAATTGCCTTCTCCAAAGGTAAATATCTGCAAAAGAGGAGGTCTGATAACTGTGTAGAAGCCAGTAATGATTCTAAACAGAACAAGTAACTGAATTCTGGAAGAGACTAGACAAAAACGTAAGGAAGAGACTAGACAAAAACATACATTTCCCATCTTCAGCTCGACAACTATGTCATGTGTAAGAAAATGTGTAAGTGGAACAGAGGGCTGCTCAGAGCTACCAGCTCTGAAATCAACTTTAGGCTCTTTATTCTGGGGCTTAATCTATTCTGAGGCTAGGTCGAGTATCTGCCTTTCTTTCCTCCCTTACCAATGTGGGCCTTTTCTCCATTCCATCCACTAACTAAAAGTGGGTGAAACTTCAGTTAAAAGCATGTTGCTGCTTTTTATAGAGGAAGAGATTGGCTGTGAGCTGAAAATGCTGGCCCAAAAGAGACGTTGTATTCAGGCAGGCTCAGGAGATGTCAGTTGTGTCTAGTTCACTCCTTCGCTGGCACAGTTAACTATGCATTAGGAAACACAGTTTTCCTATGAAGCACAAGCATCCCACTGTGCTAGCACTGAAGCCATCATGGGGCCACCAGGGAAAGCCAGTCCCTGAATTGGTCACAGATGCTTGCCTATGAGCCAGCCTGACCCATAAAGGTGCCCAATCCTTCTGGCTGCACTGTTAAGGAAGCAGAGAGCTTTACGAATAAATCTTCCACCCGCTACAGTCACATCAAAAAAATTTCATGCAATCTGTGGCATTATATTTATGCTGATAATGCCCTATCTCTATAGCCCAGACTGCTCCTCTGACCTCCAGACTCTAATTTCCAATCGCCTTCTAGATTAAAAACCCAAAAGGCACCTCAAATTTAAGACACCCATCCTCTGCTCATGACTAGCTCCTCTCCCACCCATCTCCTAACCCAGTGGTTTTCAAACTTTTTGAAGTCAGGGCGCATTTAAAATCCTACAAATAATTGTAGGTGCACTATATACAAATCTCTGAGATATATGTTATAATAATTAAGTCAAATATTAAAGAAAAAATATAAAGTCCTAATGTGCTTTTATGGTAATTAAACAAAATAAATATGACAAAATTAAATTTATTCTGACATTATAAAACATTTTTATGTTACATTTTTTTGAGTTATGCTTTTTAGAATTCGTAAAAAAGAGGGGTTAAAAATGACAAAAAAGTTATCTTTTTATATATATAGATACATTCTTAGTAAGATTTAGTAAATTCAGCAGGTCCTGGCACGAATGTGATGTTTTTTTATTCTTGTGTTTATAAGAAACATGAGCCTGATGTGTCCTGGCTATTTCTTCAATGTTTGGGCATATATTTGAAAGGCAAACTCTTATTTCCTCATCAATATATTGAAGAATTTCTCTCTTTTTACTCTTAATTGTGCTGAGTGCAGAAAACCCCCACCATACATATCATAACTTTACACCAAACAAAAGATAGAAGAAACTTGCCTCCAGTCTTTCCGGGGAACATGGGGGGTAGTGTAAACAATCCAGCACCACAGCTTAACAGCCTTTTGCAACCTAATCAGGCAAGTGAGGTGGGGGTTGGGCAGACTGTCAGCTTACAGCCAATTCCCCATACCTCTGTCCCACAAAAATATAAACTCCGAGAACCCTGTGGGTTTTTTGGTCCCCAACAGGCACATATTTCTCTGGAATACCATAGGGTGCACCTGGAAATCTTCTAGGGCCCACCAGTGCACCCTGGCGCACACTTTGAGAACCACTGTCCTACCTAACCTCCTGTTATCTTCCCCAGCCCTTTAGTTCGCCAGGTCCAACGCCTCAGTCAGTCCTCATCTTATACCCCTCATCTAAACTGTCACAATTCCTGTTAGTTCTGCCTTTGAGACAGACCCAGAATGAGATCATGACCACCAGCTGGGATGAATGCAAAGGGGCAGTATTCCTCTGGTAGCTCAGGGAAAAATCCATTCTCTTGACTTTTTCAGCTTCTGGAGGCCACCAGCATTCCTTGGCACATGATCCCTTCCATGCATGACGCCAAACTCGAGATTCTGTCATCACATATACTACTTTCTCTGACCCTCCTGCTTCCCACTTCTAAGGATCTGTATGAGTATACTGAGCTTCCCTGGGTAATGCAGAATAATCTCCCCATCTCAAAATTCTAAATCACAGCTACAAGGTCCTTTTACCATGCAAGGTAACATATTCCTGGATTCTGGTGATTAGGATGGGGCATTTTTGGGGGGCCATTATTTATGCTCCTACACCATGTCACTCCAAGTGAAAGCCAAAGTCCTCACAGTGCCCATGAGTTCCCATGCAATGCAGTCCCCACTTCTTCTAAGCTCACTGCCTCCAACTCTCACCTTACTCGCTCTGTTCCAGCTACGCTAGTCTTGCTGTTACTCCTCAACACACAGCCCATCTCAGTCCTTGGCCCTTGCTGTTCCCTCTGCCAGAGAAGCTCCCTCCCTCCTTTAGGGCTCTGCTTAAAAGACACCACCTTATTAGTGAGGCTATCTCTGCTGACTGTATAATAGAGCAATGCCCCCGCCCCCAATTTGCACATCCCCTTCCATGCTCATTTTCCTTCATAGAGCACTTACCACCAACTAATATGCTATCAATCCATCCATCCGTCCATCCTCCCCCAATAGGATGTCATAAGGAGTGTGTTATCTCTTATAGCTCCAGGAGATAAAACATGAAGCTGGGGCTCGATAAAGTTCCTTGGAGATAAGACCTGGTCTAAAGTAGGAACTCGGTAAATGTTTGAATGAATGAACAAATGAATGAATGAATAGATTGGTAAATAATAGACCCAATTTATATTTAATTTCTATGGCTGAATTGGACTAACATCAAATAAAGTTAAGTTATTGTGTAGGAATCAGAAGTAATGGTTAAAATAACTTAGGGATTCTATTAAAACCCCTGACTTTATTTTGCAGTATCCCTGCATGTTCTCACATCTGACAGGTCAGAACTCAACTGGATTTTCTTTCTTTTTTTTTTTTTTTAAAAGAGAAAGTCTTTTTTTTTTTAATTTTTTTACAGAGACAGAGAGAGAGTCAGAGAGAGGGACAGATAGGGACAGACTGACAGGAACGGAAAGAGATGAGAAGCATCAATCATCAATTTTTCGTTGTGACACCTTAGTTGTTCATTGATTGCTTTCTCATATGTGCCTTGACTGTGGGCCTTCAGCAGACCGAGTAACCCCTTGCTCAAGCCAGTGGCATTGGGTCCAAGCTGGTGAGCTTTGATCAAACCAGATGAGCCCACGCTCAAGCTGGCAACCTCGGGGTCTTGAACCTGGGTCTTCCGCATTCCAGTTCGACACTCTATCCACTGTGCCACCGCCTGGTCAGGCTCAACTGGATTCTCTTGCTTGGCACAAATACTCTCACCAACAAGGTATCTAGTTAATAAACTCCAAACTTATTTTTAAAGGAAATTTTATAGAAATCTCAAAAGCTTATTCACAGATGTAAAAAATATACAGGGGAGAGATTATTATCCACAGTTTAAAACGCACCCAGAGCAAAGCTGCAGCCAGGGGGTGCTGGCGGGACAGATGTAATCAGCTTCAAGTGCATTGGCCCCTCATACTGGTGCCTCCCCAGCTCCACAGGAGCTCCCTGAATGTCCAGTACGCAGACAAAAGCTATTTCTCCTGCGGCTGGGTATGTACTGGGGGGGAAGAAGCATGGGGCAACACAATTGGCTTGGAATGGACCGGAGAACAGCAATTTGTTTTCCAGAGGCAATCTCATCTACATTTTGCCAAGTGTTATCCTGGCCCTGCTGTTCACACACCAGCCCAGTCAGCCATGCAGCTGGCCGTTCTGTGTCATCTGTCCTCCTGCCACCATTTGGGGAAATGGGCCAGTACTGCATCTTGCTCACACTTGGAAATTGCTTTCTATGAATCCTTCTGCAGGCACAAATGGGAAGGAGTACACCACAATGGTTAGGAATGTGGACTCGAAGGACAGGGTTCATATGACACTTCCATGACTCACTAACATGTCACTTACTCTCTCCAAGCCTCTTTCCTCATGGCTAAAGAGTAAGCTTACTATGTTTATGACAATTACAGGAGAGAATACAGGGGAAGCACATATAGTTGTGCCTTGGCACACACTGCTTTAACACATGCTGGCTATTAATATATCACTATTACACTTGACTTAAAAAAAATCCCTGTTTAAAAATAAATAGTACATCTGTCTTCACCTTGAGTTTAGATCTATAACAGAAACTCCTGGGGGTTTATCATTATTTCTGGTAAGTGTTTACCTGCAATTAAGGAAGGCTGCCATTAGGCAGATGTTCAGATTAAACTTTTCTAGATGTGGCTCACAAAAATAAAGTTATTTAAAGACTTTCTCCTTAATTCTATTGCTGAATAAAAAACATGTAAGTTGTTATCTGAGAACTCAACAGAAATGTGAGACAAATATAATAACATGCTGTAGGTAAACAGGACAAGCAATAAGTGTGACTTTAAGATGTGTGTTATTTACATAGGCTCAAGTAGACTTTTTCTAACAAATTATTATCTGATAGAAATCACTGGTTAATATAATGCTCTGCATTGCCTCACTACTTGAAAATGAAATAAAACAAAATATACTTTATTTTCCCCTTTCTCCTAATCACACTAACCAAGGATGCACGCCAGACTCACCGAGAGGGCAGTACCAATTAGACAAGAATTAGTCTCCTGCATAAAAACTTGGATTCAGCAGGTTGGGAGGGAGCAGGTGTTTGTATCCTACAAAAATTCACCTGGTTTTACTAATATTAACACCTACGGTGAACAATCAGCATACAAAATCTTTTTGTGACAAGTTGTTTTCTTGATCCTGTGGCCTGCTCCTAAAGTGAGACTTGATGCTTGTAACTCATTGAAAGGGAAGGTGCTGAGTTATTCCCCTGCCCTTAACGTCAGTACGACTTCTCTAGACCTTTTACAGTAACAAAGGATCAAAGGAGATGAGAAAAGCAGGGGTAAAAGTTTTCGTTTGTTCCATGAAATCATGGGAGGGCTTTTCCTTTAGACCAATGCTGAGCAGCAGAATTTCCTGTGCTGACGGCACGTTCTTTCCCTGTGTCTTCCACACCTGACTACTGAGCTCTTGAAATGTGGCTCGAGGCTTCCACTGTGAACAGAACAGCTCTGAATGGAGGTCAGACCCCACCTGCTCATAATCCTCCTAGAACCTTGGTATGCTATCTGACGGTCTCACTGTACTAATTCATTCAGGACATATTCCTTGAACACATACCCCATGTACATAGCTGTCATGGAGGAACAAATATAGAACTACCCTGGCTCTCAGTGAGCTTACATTCTAACTTATAATAACTAGCCTCTTTAAAATCACCAGACTCATTGAGGTTATCTCCTCAAAGAACTTTGGGTTAAAAGCGTTTGGCCCTGGCCAGTTGGCTCATTGGATAGAATGTCGGCCCAGAGTACGTATATTTCCAGTTTGATTCCCCGCCAGGGCACACAAAAGAAGCGACCATCTGCTTCTCTCTCCCCCTTCTTTTCCTCTTCCCCTCCAACAGCCATTCGCTTGACCGGTTCAAGCGGTGGGCCCAGGCGCTGAGGATGGCTCAGCAGGTCCAAGCATCAGTCTCAGGCACTAAAAATAGCTCTGTTAATTTCAGCGTCAGCCTCAGACAGGGGTTGCTGGGTGGATCCCGGTTGGGGCACATGCAGAAGTCTGTTTCACTATCTCCTCTTCTCACTTAAAAAAAAAGTGTCCTGACCAGGTGGTAGCCCAGTGGATAGAGCATCAGAGTGGGACACAGAGGACACAAGTTCGAAACCCCAAGGTTGCTGGCGTGGGCTCATCCGGCTTGAGCACAGGCTCACTAGCTTGAATGCAGGGTCGCTGGCTTGAGCATGGAATCACAGACATGCCCACATGGTCGCCGGCTTGAACCCAAAGGTCACTGGCTTGAGCAAGGGGTCACTTGTCATGCTGTTGCCCCCCCCCCCCCGTCAAGGTATATATGAGAAAGCAATCAATGAACAACTACTATGCCGCAACAAAGAATTGATGCTTCTCATCTCTCTCCCTTCCTGTCTGTCCCACTCTCTCTCTGTCTCTGTCAAAGAAAAAAAAGTGTCTTTTAAAATGATGGTATTTTGGAGCAGAAAAGCAAATTGTTATATAGTCTCAGTTTGGGAAGCAATGCAGTTCAATGTATAAGAAAAATCAGGGATACCAAGAGTGTGCATGAGCAAAGTGAACCCATGAGCCTTCTCCAGAGGGCAGCACAACCTCAGTAACAGAACAACAGGTCTGGACGTGATTTCCGAGGGAAGTTATAAGCCCACCTTGGGCCACCGGAGTGGCCAGGCAGAGGAGTAAGATTCAGCTGCCAATGGGATAGGACCAAGGAATTCCCAGCTAGAACATATTTAAATATTTGCACTGGAGGTAGAATCAGGAGCGAACCAAATTCATGACTGGACAAGCTACTTTCAAGAAGCTATAATAAACACTAACTATTTGGTTTTCAAGAGACTAAAACAAAAAAGTGTGGGAATAAAAAAAAAAGTGATGGTTTGATTTTAAAAAAAGACACATCCCCAGCTAGCAAAGGAAGAGCCATAGGTAGACAACCGGCACCAGTCTCAGGTGCATGTCACTCCAGCATGCAGGCAGCTGAGCTGGGTCATCTCCCAGCAGCAGTGTCCGGGACCCTGGGCACTGCAGCTACTGACCACAGCGTCAGGGCAGGTGAAACGGCCGAACTCTGGTCGATGACAAATGCTAGTAGAAATAACCAGAACTGGGTGCCTCGCTGGAGTGTACTTGCCAAGAAGAGGAGAGAAGATTGTTCAGAATTGTTGCATTTGGATCATCAGTATTAATTAACTCCAGAACTAAGCTCATTCATCAGCGGCCTTACCTAGCTCTGGGGGCAGAACGGTCAGGCGGTTCCCTTGAATGTGGAGCTCCTTAAGCTGAGTAAGCTCCCCGATTTCCTTAGGCAGCGAGATCAGGTCGTTATCCCTAAGACTGAGCTAAGTATAAGAAAACAAGGAGTTACCAAAAATAATTTCATAGAAATCCCCATAAAGAGGCACTCAACATAAACTCTTGTCCTCTTCCAAGCCCTCTCTTTAAGCCTCACTCCTTTCAATTTATATACAAGTGTCTGAAGATAAACAAGAAACAGTACTGAGGCTAGTGGTTTATTCCAGCAAAACAAACCCTACTTCTGTTCAAATTGACTTGATTCTACTCCTACAGGGGCTGCAGAAGTGAATTGATTTTCTCAGAATTTAGATAAATTACTTACTATCTGCAACTTTGTGAGCTTCCCAATATCTGGCGGCAGGATTTCAAAATCGTTGTCACTGAGATAGAGTGCACGCAGGGTGGCTGCAAATTAAACAGCAATATATAAACAGGGTGGCACAGGACTCAACCGTTTGAGGTCTGATCAATACAAGGGAGTCAGCTTTGATTAATAACCCTGGCGCGGTGAAAGCCTGTGACACACTTAGGGCTCACAATAATAACAAGCAGGTCACACTTAGATTTACTGGCTTATTGTGGGGTTGGTGTGTTCAGGAAAATATCTATATCTGAGAGGACTGACACAATTAACAAGTGTGGGCACCTGCAGTTTCGGGCATAAAGTTTTAGTACGCTTTCAGAAAAGAGAGCTATTTTTCTTCTATTACTTCCGATTCACTTTTCTTACTCCATTTGCATCCAAAGTGAAACAGAGAAAACCAGTGTCATTGATATCAATACTTGGGGCAAAAGGGCTCTTTCATATAGAGACCTAAAAAGTAAGCAACTATAAGGTTTTCCAGTGGTTGGAGACCAAAATTACATAATTTCCATAATTCGACTAATTACAGTTGACCCCTGAACAATAAGGTTAGAGGCAATGACCCCCTGCACAGTCAAAAATCCACCCATAACTTTTGATTCCCCCAAAACTTAACTACAAATAACCTACCGTTGACGAGTAGCCTTTCCGAAAACAAATAGTCGATTCACACATACTTGCTATGTATATGATATATTGTATTCTTACAATAAAGTAAGCTAAAAAAAAAAAAGTCTTATTAAGAAAACCATAAGGGAAAATATATTTCCTGTATTTATTGAAAAAATCCATGTATAAGTGGATTTATGCAGTTCAAATTCATGTTGTTCAAAAGTCAACTATATTATTACTTGTTTCTGTAGCCTTAATAACAAAAGTAAATAAAGACAAAGGGGCTAAAATAATAAGATGAAGTTCAAGTGGAGAAAACCTCAACTTAGGCAGAATGTCTGTAATCAGAAATCTCTTCACAGAATTACACAATGATAACATGATCCAAACCACTAAGGGCAAAAACCCTAAAGTCTTTTTAACCTCAACAAAAAGGAGTAAAATCAGATGTACTTTATTTTTGTTTACATGTATTCAATTACACTTTAATGTTTTCAAATTCGACAGAATTGTATGTTAATTTACATAACAAAAAAAATTTCTTCCACAGCCCAAGAAAATATTTTAGAGTTGTTCTCACATGTTTAAGTTTGAGAGAAGGTAGATAAAGGTTAAAAAAACCGTAATTTTAAAGCCTAGCTCAGAAAACTGAGTATTCCTGGATGCCATATATGCCACTATTGGGAACAACAGAACACTCATTGAAGGAAAGCAGCTCTTCCTAAATAATTCTTAAGTTCTTAAAAAAAAAAATCAGTTTTTTCTCATTTTTACAAGTATCTGCAATAAGACTTTACTTGCATATGAAAAGATAAAATGTGTTCAATTGTATGCTATCAAACTAGACCACATCAATCACAGCACTTTTGAGAGGCTGAGAACAAGAATTATAGCTAGAGATTTTAAAAATTCTGTCAGTTGTTTATTGATAGATATTTTTACATCTAATTGATTGGAGTATCTTTGGGCAAATATTCTACAAAAAATTAACTGTAACATGGAAGGGCATATACATTACATTTTTTACATGCTCTTTAAAAAAGAAACTCAACCTCCTTAGCTAAATGTGAGACAATCTTATTTAGACTCATAATCTCCATCAGAAAGTTAATATGACATTACTAAATCCACTTCAGCACAATGGTGTCAGATAACCATATATCAAATATACATATTACCTAGCTATGAAGGAATATTCAAAAGGTATCTGTAATATATATATATATATATATATGTATATATATATACATACACATGTGTATATATATATTTATATATATATATATATATTTCCAATAATTTCTCTTAGAGTTTGGGTCCTGGCCAATAAATTTCACTATTAGAATGCAAAGTACCATTTTAAGGAAATTTCTAGAATTAAAAGTTTCTTACTCAGGTAGAAGAAGTTTCCAGGAAGGGAATTTTCACTCAAGTTGTTGTAAGTCAAATCAAGGACTTCAAGAGCTGGGAGAGAGCCAAATCCTCGAGGCAAAGTGTTCAGTCGATTCATGCTGTCGGTAGAAAAAAGCCCAAGACGTCACACACAAAACCTACGTTAGACAGAATACTCGGCCTCTGTCACACAGACCCCGGAGCACGTGTGAGAGGATGAAGCTTAAAAGAGGCCGTAATTCCATAATCACTTTATGTTATTTTCTTTTTCTTTTTTTTTTTTTGTATTTTTCTGAAGCTGGAAACGGGGAGGCAGTCAGACAGACTCCCGCATGTGCCCGACCGGGATCCACCCGGCACGCCCACCAGGAGGCGATGCTCTGCCCATCCGGGGCGTCACTCTGTCGTGACCAGAGCCACTCTAGCACCTGGGGCAGAGGCCAAGGAGCCATCCCCATTGCCATGGCCATCTTTTGCTCCAATGGAGCCTCGGCTGCGGGAGGGGAAGAGAGAGACAGAGAGGAAGGAGAGGAGGAGGGGTGGAGAAGCAGATGGGCGCCTCTCCTGTGTGCCCTGGCCAGGAATCGAACCCGGGACTTCTGCACGCCAGGCCGACGCTCTACCACTGAGCCAACCGCCCAGGGCCACTTTATGTTATTTTACCCATCCTAGAAATTTTAGTCCATGAACCTATCCAGCCATGAAACAGTTGCAAATGTCTTAGTTGCCATCTTCTCCAATGGTGATGCTCATTGTTTTACACAGAACATTAAATCATCACAACAAAAATCTGTCCTTTTAGGGAAAAATTTCCTTATGATTATAGCAAAAATAACACCTCAAAAGAGACATAGTAAGCTTTGTAGTTTTCAGAGTTGACTTTATTTTACTTATTTCTTTCTGCCAAAGGGAGGGGGGGAAATCACTTTTTTGTTCTGCAACTTCTAACATTCAAAATGATCTTCCATTAGAATGGTGGTTACAAGAGGCAGAGGCAGAGGCAGAGGCAATGGGGAGTGGTTGTTTCAAAGGTGAAGGGCTTCCGTTTTACACAACGAGAAACTTAAGACCGCTGCACAACAATGTGAATACATTTAATACAACTAAATCATACACTTTAAATGGTTAAAATGGTCAATTTTATGTTACATAGCTTTTTTTTTACCACAACTGAAAATAATACACATCTCCAAGGAAATGTAAGAAAAATTATTTTTCTATTATTTTTCTACTATTTTCCTTTATCATTTTCCTCAAGACCCTAACATTCCTAACATGGTTCCCTTTAAGTATATTTAAAAGTTGATTTTTAAATAATTTTTTTAAAAATCTAATACAAGCTGACAGGTGTTGAAAGGTGGGAGGGGCTGGGACTACAAATAGTTCTAGACATCAGTTCTCATAGGAGCCACAGTCCCATCCACACCCCCCCACCAGGCCTCTCAGAAAGAGTGCTCGCCACTTCTGGATGGATAGAAAGTCCTTGGTTAACTTTACACTTAACCAAATAACCTCTATGATAATTTGTTGTAATGATAACTGTTATTTTCTATGAATTCACAACTGGTGAAGAACATTTACATCAAGGATTTCACCTGAATCACCAAAACTATCATGTAATATAGGCAAGATGGTACTTATAATCATCACTGTGACGTTGACACAAAGAAACAGGTTGAGAGCGGTTAGGTAGCAAGAACTGCTAACTGATGAGGGTGACAGGTGTCTATGAACACCCGTGCCTCGTGGAGGCCAAGACTCTCCTACCCCTTAGACTCCAGTGCAAGGAGTGAAGTGAACTGAAGGAAAAATCAGAGATAATGGGAAATGCACAGAAGTATACCTTAGCTGCTTCTTTCTTTAAACATTGCTCTTACCCATTTTTAAATATCACCACTAAAGTCTTTCTCCCCAAACACAGCAGTACACTTTGAAACATAAAGAGCAGGGAATCCATGATCAGACTTCCTTAAAGCGGTGATTTTCAACCTTTTTCATCTCATGGCACACAGAAACTACTAAAGTTCCATGGCACACAAAAGAAATACATTATATCTTTTGTTGATCTGACAAAAATAAAAAATTAGGTATAATTTTGATTCAATTACACCGGACACTATTGTTGTGTTGACTGTTGTCATTTATTTTTCTTTTTTTTTTTTTTTGACAATCTAAAGGGAAAGAGGTCAGTGGCCCTGACCTGACCAATTAGTCAGATGTTGCATGTTCTAGCGGCACACGGTTGAAAATCATTGTCTTAGAGCAGGGTCCCCAAACTACGGCCCGCGGGCCACATGCGGCCCCCTGAGGCCATTTATCCGGCCCCCGCCGCACTTCCGGAAGGGGCACCTCTTTCATTGGTGGTCAGTGAGAGGAGCACATTGACCATCTCATTAGCCAAAAGCAGGTCCATAGTTCCCATTGAAATACTGGTCAGTTTGTTGATTTAAATTTACTTGTTCTTTATTTTAAATATTGTATTTGTTCCTGTTTTGTTTTGTTTTGTTTTTTTTTACTTTACAATAAGATATGTGCAGTGTGCATAGAGATTTGTTCATAGTTTTTTTTTATAGTCCAGCCCTCCAACAGTCTGAGGGACAGTGAACTGGCCCTCTGTGTAAAAAGTTTGGGGACCCCTGTCTTAGAGGCAGGAGGCATCTCACTGACAAGAGTTCCTTCCCATCCTGGCTCCAGCACAGAGCAAGCCTGAATCTAATGAGGTGCAGGTGTTCTCTCTCTTTGAGCGATAAACCAGTACCCCTCACGTGTTAGGAACACAGCAGTCAGTGGCAGTAGTAGGGCCACTAACCTTGGCAGAAACGAAGCCCTAACTGAAATGCTTCAGAAGGTTCAGAAGCAGTGCTGACAACAGGTCCAGCTACAAACAATGCAAGAAGCAGTGAGGGCCCCTGGCTGTTTCTCTTGACACCAGCACTCGTGTAACAACCAAAAGTCTCCCTCTCTGCAGAATGATGGGTGGTATGTGCTGGCTTCCACCACAGTGAGTGCTAATACCCACCACCATCTACATGCGTGAGATGTATTTCATCCTCAGGGCCCCGTCCAAGAGTGCTGGCACTTCAAGGTGTCCTGGGAGGTTATATAGTGGAAACAGTGGAAGAACAGATCTAGGTTGAAGTCTAGCTCTAGCATCTGCTAGCTGGGTGACCCTGGGGAAGTTACTCAGCTGCTCTGAGACCCAATTCCTCTTCATCCAGGAGGATGAGAGAAAACACGTGAAGCACCTAATATAATTTGTGGCTCACAAATGGGTTCTAAAGAAATGAAAGCTAAAAATCACAATTAGTTTTCACGAGGTTTGAGAGGAATTTTTACTCAGCCCCAAAGAGGCAAGCTCACCTTAAAAGATCATGGTGGAAGCCGCAACTCTCAAGGGTGGTTTTTCCATTTGCACCAAACCAGCTTACCTCCAAGTCACTCCAGGCTGTGGCTCTCCCATGCCAAGGGGCATACAGTCCTGGTTTGCATGTGGACATTTTCCAAATGCATACTGGGCATGGGAAATGCTGCATATAATGGAGAAACTTACAAAACCAGATAGTCAAAGGCTGCTCAGCATCTTTTTCCTTTCTACTCCTCAAAGGCCACAGGAAGGCCCGTATCAATGCTTTCCTTTAGGAACATTGGGATCTCCGGAGGTACTGTTGGGCTCCTCTTTTTCAGTAAAACGTTCCTACTAAAGGCAAGGATTTTTCTCAACTCCACTGTGACCTGCTCACACACTTAGCAGAAAATTAAAACAGACAAACCCATGACAACTCAGCACTGTGCTTAGTGAGAACATCTAACTACACACTAGACTAGCCCCAGCATTTTACTCGCGGAAAGCTAGTGAGAACATCTAACTACACACTAGACTAGCCCCAGCATTTTACTCGTGGAAAGCTAGTGAGAACGTCTAACTACACACTAGACTAGCCCAGGCATTTTACTAGCAGAAAGCTAGTGAGAACGTCTAACTACACACTAGACTAGCCCCAGCATTTTACTCGCGGAAAGCTAGTGAGAACGTCTAACTACACGCTAGACTAGCCCCAGCATTTTACTAGCAGAAAGCTAGTGAGAACGTCTAACTACACACTAGACTAGCCCCAGCATTTTACTCGCGGAAAGCTAGTGAGAACGTCTAACTACACACTAGACTAGCCCCAGCATTTTACTCGCGGAAAGCTAGTGAGAACCTCTAACTACACGCTAGACTAGCCCCAGCATTTTACTCGCGGAAAGCTAGTGAGAACCTCTAACTACACGCTAGACTAGCCCCAGCATTTTACTCGCGGAAAGCTAGTGAGAACGTCTAACTACACGCTAGACTAGCCCCAGCATTTTACTCGCGGAAAGCTAGTGAGAACGTCTAACTACACGCTAGACTAGCCCCAGCATTTTACTCGCGGAAAGCTAGTGAGAACGTCTAACTACATGCTAGACTAGCCCCAGCATTTTACTCGCGGAAAGTTACTCCAGGACAGTTGGCCACGGTTCTCTTGAATAATCGTGACATTATCCCCGATGTAATTACCAACATGTAACCTATGTGGCTTTTCATTTTTTGGAAAATAACTCTATAAAACAAGCCACATTTGAAGAATTAAGAACAAAATTCAACGTTTTTTTATTTATTCAGATGGTCTAAAAATCCCTTCCGGTCTTGCAATCACCAGAATAAACAGCAAATACTATGAAAACTTGAAAAGCAACTTTTGGTTGAGTGAGCTATTTGGATTATGCATACACATGGCCTAATGGCTCCTCTGTAGGGCCCACAGTGTGTGAGTTTTTATTGTGGCTGCTTATTCTAAGGAGTGTGCTCTATATATCTGGCCTTAAACAGAACTGTGCAGGTATAATTCTTTATGCCACTGAGAACAGAAGTATCCTTTCTTGCAACCCATCTTTATTCCTTTCCAGAGAACTAAGACTTTTGTTCAAACTCTGACAACCACATCTGTGTAGCTAAATAATTAAATACAAAAAACTTCACATAATCAATAAAGCACCAAGAGCCAAAAATATGCAGCAGCTCCGAGGATAACAAGGAAGTGACTATTACGATGCATTCAATAAAAAAGCAAGTTTACAACTCTGTCCTAAAGCATCTGGAACCTAGCCAAACAAATCCTGAGCTCATGATCTTCTGAAACCTGCCTCCACCTGAGTTTCTATCTTAGCTGCCCACAGCAAATACCTAGGCATCACCCCATCCCATTCATTCCCATCTTGCCAGTTTTCCCTCCTCTGTATGTTTCACATACAACCCCTCCCCTGCCTCCACTGTCACTGCCCAAGTTCACCAGGAACGTTAATCTAGCCTTCTAGATTAACGGGGCTCCTGACCTCCGGTCATGCTTCCCTGCAGCCTCTCCTCCCACAATCCTCCATATGAAAACATGACTTTATCTCATACTCGCTACTGCACTGTGTGCAAACTCCTCCACGCTCAGCAGCATAAAACTGGAGCTCCTTTATCTGACACACAAGGCTCTTCGTTAGCACACTGACTCCTGGCCAATGACTTATTTACATATTTACAGTCCATTTCTCCAACTGGGATGTATGCGCCATAAGGGCTGGACATACCACCTATGACAGAGCCTGGTGCAAGTCGGAAGCTCAAGAGATGCTCATTGAATGAAGAGCAGACATTGATTGATGCTTCTCTTCTCACCTCTTACCTCACCACTCCCTACCTCACACTTCACACTCAGCAACACCAGACAACATGCAATTCCAGACCATGCAGTGCTCTGAGCTCTTAAACACGTCATTCTCACAGTCTGAGATGTCTTCCCTCTGCTTAGCAGTATGAGAAATTCCTTCTGGTGTATCAAGTCTCAGCTCAAATACTAACCCTGTAGGAACTCTTCCCCTGAGAATCTCACCTGCAGACCACGAGCTCCTGGCCCCTCTTCCACGGCATGTCTAGAACCTGCCATCAGGCAATGACCCCTGGATACTGTCACTGTTCATGGACAGCCAGCTCTGCCCCCATACTTAAGGCCAGGGTCTGTGATTTTCACCATTAGCCCCCAACACTGGCAAGAATCCTGACGCAAAATAGGCACTTATACTCACAAAATAAATGAATTAATAAACAAAACAAAGACGATGGTTATTTAATAAAGGGAAAAATTACCCGTAAGAACAGATCTAGGGTTATATATCTAGTATATATATGTAGTTTCAGCTTCTTTTTACATGCAAATTAAGTAGTATGACAATAATTTTTAATACAAAGATATAAATGGAAAATCCCTTCTTTTCTTAGGGGTATTCAGTCTCCATATTTATGGGGGAAAAGCTGTCTGATTAAAGGTGATATTTCCCCTCCTTTAAGTGCTACTTCCCCTCCAACATTAGGAAAAAGAATGCTCATAAATCTCAAAATATCATCTCTCAACTAAAATGAACATCAAAACAAGAGTGGCTATAACCCAACTCCCCATAGAAGCAACAAACTAAACTAAAACTCATTCCATGAATGAGATTTTTCCCCCATGACTGTCCCTTATTAAATTGATAAATACCTGGCCAGCTTCTATTACCACTCCACGTAAATCACTAACTTACTAGAGCATTTAATGGCTATAATTTCATGAATATATTACTTTGCACAATGAATAAAGCGTGAGTGGGCAGTTTCCGCTCACAGCTATAGCAGTGAAGCATGAGTTCAGAAGCCCACGATCTGGGCGGCACCAATGATGTCTGGTGGGAAGGGGTTCCCTGCCTAGCTCAACCACAGACCTCAGGGGCAAGCAGGGGCAACACTTCACCTCTCGGGAATGGCTTGGCTTACTCTCCTGGAAAAGAAAGCAGTAATGCCTGCCTGCCCTGCCTTGTAATGTTTGAGGGTCAAATGCTGGCTGAGGACTTTAAAAACTATATACAGATACAAGGTATTATTATTATCCACTGCTACCTGCTTCTGCAACCTGAACTGAATCAGAATTCCTCTCTTCATCTTTGTATAAAGACGGACATAGGATCAGAACCTCTTGACTGTAAAACAGGATTGCAAGAATCAATTAATCCATGTTAAGAAATGTATCCTCCCTTCCACATAAGGAAGGTGCTTTGTAGACTATCTCTACTTAATATAGAGAGAAAACCAACCACATTACTGGTCTGAAAGGGTAAAGCTATGCAAATAAGTCCCTTCTCTGTTAACATCATGGAAATAAAATTTTATTGAAAACAAAACACAGCAAAAAACCCAAAAATCCCTTATTGCACCAACAATTAGCTTCTCAATTAGCTCTCAAATATGCACTAACACAGACCACTGCAAGGATATATTAAAACAATAAAGGTTTTTTTAAAAATCTAAACATAAAAAGAAATTAAAACCAGCTTCTCCTGTGCGGAATGTCACTGGCCCGCCGCCCACAGCGGCACTCCCTCTAGCTCCTCGCTTCCCTCACGGATACTCACCCCAGGTTCAGGTGCTTCAGTTTCTGGAGGCTGCTGATCTGTGTGGGCAGCTCCTCAATCTGGTTATTAAAAAAGTTAAGCACTTCCAAGTTCTTCAGTTCTGCTATGTTTGGTGGCACAGCTACGGAAACAAAAATGCCAACTGTGAACACAGAAACTTCACTCCCTATGAGGAAGGCCCGCAACGCAATTTATTTTTCTTCACAGGAAATAGAGAGGGCCATCCAACATGACTATCTAATTCACATATACTTATTTTTTGTTGGTTTTTCTTAGATTGTAACTCACCACTGAGTAGAAAGGGAAATGTTTCTTCAAAGGGCAAAAAAAGAGTTTATGTGTGATAAACAGCCTTTAGGTGAGTATTACGAAGCATATATTCTTGTATAATTGTGATATAATGTCTAATAAATGCAACTGTTTCCTTCCTTTTGGTTTCCTTGCAGCAAATTCCAAACCTCTTCTTCAGTGACCATTTCAATAATCTGATATCTGAACAGCTGTTCTCTTCATATTGCACTAAATCACAACAATTTAAGTTTGACCTTAAATGATGAAATAGCCAACTCACCCAGTCTCTGATTTTGGACTCCAATCTTTGCACCGTGATCAGTACACACACAAGTTACATCTGGTTAGCAACAGATCAATGCACTGTTACTATACAGAAATATGAAAAGCCAGCTCAGTACCATGACACGGAATACTAGTGTGTAGCGCAAAGGTTAACATAAAACAGTAGGGACCTAAGAGACTCTTCCTAGAGTATATACCTGCAAATACTAATTTAAAGCAAAGGCATAAGACATGGAAACAACCAAAGTGTCTCTAAATAGAGGATTGGATCAAGAGGATGTGGCACATATAGACAATGGAATACTACTCAGCCACATGAAAAATGACATAATGACATTTATGACAACAGGGATAGACCTTGAGAACATTATAGTGAGTGAAATAAGTAAATCAGAAAAAGCTAAGAGCTATATGATTTCACCCCTAGGTGAGATATAAAACTGAGACTCATGGACATAGATAAAAGTGAAATGGTTACCAAGGGAAGGAGGTGTAGGGGAGGGGCAAGTGGGGGAGGGGATAGTGGGAAGGGTGTAAAGAGGGACAAATATAAGGTCATGGAAAATGATTTGACTTTGCATGATGGGTATACAACATAATCAACAGTTCAAATGCTATAGAAATGGTTGCCTGAAACCTATGTATCGGTACTCTTATTCATCTCCGTCACCATGTTAAATTTAATTTTCTAAATAAAATTTTAAAATAATAAAAAAAAATAAAAGCAAAGGCATTTTTACCTCAAAAGTACTAACTCTCAAGTGTTCACAGAAATACTTCCCATAGATTATACTCCATGTATCCATTTGCTGATTCAAGCCTTCTATAAACATTTTATTGGCCATGAGCTTGTTGGCCATAGTTCACACCAATACCAAGACTATGGCCTGGGCCTTGGGTACAACACAAGAAAGTGTTTTGTCTCGTGTGTTGGTCAAATAAGCTTGTAAAATATGACTTTTATGTTCGCTCACCTAAAGTTTGCATTGGGGGCTGGGCAGCGCCAGGTATATGTGGTCTGTGAGATTACAAATTACCTTCCTGCTTGGGAAGGGCCACTTTTTGCTAATGTTTGCTGGAGGAGAGGTTTTCTCACCAGAAAGGTTTGAAAAGAAAGAGGAGAAGAAGAAAGAAAACATGTTTGCAGAGAGGGGCAGGAGAGGAGAGAATGCAAAGTGCTGAGAAAGAAGCCACGTTGGCAGGGAAAGAGTTGCGCAGATGGGAACCAGGGCTGAGGGGCTTTGTGAGTTTCGCTGAGACTGGCGAGGGCTTTGATTCTAGGAGGAACTAAAGATTCTCCTGGATGTGGAACTGGAGAATGTGTCAGTGGCTTTGGGAGCCCTGTGTGTTTGCTTGTTGGCCGGTGCAAGACTTGAATAAAGAAATGGCCCACCGTTTTTGGCTCCACTGTTTCTTTACCATCTGCCCAAACCCAACGAGAACGTGCATGTGCATGGCCCCGACGGCCGCGACCACTAGCCATACACTCGTGTCAGTACACTTACTTCCATCCCGCCAGTTCTCTCCAGGGAACGCTCCAGTGAGCGGAGAGAAACTGGGAGCACTTCTCCGAGCAACCACTGCAAAGTGTGTGTAAAATCCCATCAGACATCTAAAATATTCAGAGCCATCCAAGGGCTCCAGTGTGTAACTCCCAGGGAAGTAAGTAAAGAGTGTAGACACACTGTTCAATCAGCTTTGGGTCATCATTTTCAACTTTATAAAATGTCTAAGGTATCGGTGACCTGATTTCTTTTTCTTTTTATTGAATTTACAGTGATGATACTGGCTAACAAAACTATACAGGTTTCAAGTGCACAATTCTACAACATATCATCTGTATACTGTTTTGTGAGTTCACCACACCAAGTCAAGTCTCCTTCCAACACCATTTCCCCTCTATACCCTACTCCACCTCCCCTCCTCTACCTCCCCTCCTCCACCCCGGCAATCACCACTGCTGGCTGTGCCCATTAGAAGTCTCTAGACTTCTCTTGTTTGCTCAATCCCTCTGTCCCATCCACACACACCCTGTCCTCAGCAGCTGTCAGCCTGCTCTTTATACGCGTCTGTCTCTCTTGTGCTTGCTCATTAGATTCCACATGTGATTGAAATCATACCACACTTGTCTTTCTCTGCCTGGCTTATTTCACTTAGCATAATGTTCTTCAGGTCCATCCATGCTGTTGCAAAGGGTGAGATTTCATTCATTTTATGGCTGAGTAGTATTCCATTGTGTAAATGAACTACAGCTTTTTTTATTCATTTATCTACTGATGGGCACTTGGGCTGCCTTCAAACCTTAGCTATTGTAAATAACACTGCAATAAACAGAGTGGTGCACATATTCTTTCAAATCAGTGTTTCAAGTTTCTTTGGATAAATTCCCAGAAGTGGAACTGCTGGGTTGTACAGCAGTCCACTTTTATTTTCTTGAGGTAACTCCACATAGCTTTCCACAGTGGCTGCACCAGTCTGCATTCCCACCAACAGTGCACGAGGGTTCTCCTTTCTTCATATCCTTTGTGGATTTACTGATGACAGCATTTCTGACAGGTGTAAGATGATATCTCATTGTGGTTTTAATTTGCATTTCTCTGATGATTAGTGACATTGAGCATCCTTACATACATTTATTGGCCATCTCTATGTCTTTTTTGGAGAAGTGATCATTAAGGTTCTTTGTCATTTTTTAAATTGGATACCTGATTTCTTTTAGAGAGAAGAAGGCTTGGTAAAAGGTAAGGGAAATGCTTTCATTGGAGGGATTGTAAAGAATACAAATCACTCTACTCTAAAGCACTTGGGAAGAGGCAGTGATCCAGATGGAAAACGAGCAAGACCTGGATTTGTTACTGAAGTGGCTGGTGGTAGGGATGGAGACCAGAGGGCAGATTTAATGGGCTGATCCAGGTAGCTGGGAATTGCCCCCTAGTAACCATGCTCTTGGACACCGATACGAATGCACATAAGCCCTGACTGCAAAGCACATTTTTAGATGTGTAGTCAGTAACACACTCTTGTGCAAATGACCGGTACTCACTTTGCATAAATGATCGTGAAGAAAATCAGGTTGTGCTACTGAGCCTCCAGCTGTCAGTTTACCTGTTCTGATCCTGAACCATGAAGTGTGTGAGCTCCACATATGACAACAACATTGCTCAGAGACCCCCACCTACTCTCCCTGTTCCCCCTCCAGCTACCACCGTTTCTCTCCCGGCATTTATCTAATTAGTTTGAAGAGCAATAAAGAAACTTAGTGCAACCAGGAGAAAATGATGACCTCAATTTAGCCACAAACCAAGAATAATGCAGCCAGAATTACTGAGGCCTTCCCAAAGTTACTTTGCCAATGCAATTAAACGCTAGTCTGAAGGTATCGCCTTTTTGACAGAATGAGAGATTATTTCACTCTCTTTGCTAAATCAGTCCAATTTAAAACCACAAATTATGCGAAATGTGATTTAGGGCTTTGTTTTGTGGACACAAACAATAACACTACACTCAATTTACTGAACCTCTCCCAGCCTTTTGGTGTGCATGTGAAATTTGTGTTTAAGACTCCATTCAAGCCAAATGAGGGGGGAAAATTGCAGTTAATATTCTCCCTGAACTATAGAATTTTTCCCACAGCCATATTGTAAAAAGCAAAAGAAATTAGTGTTCAGACCTGTCTGGATGGGGTAACCTTCACTCTTTCAGACAAAATTTAGTGAATGCTTATTATGTACACAACACCTTACTTTTAGCACCTAGCATTTCAACACTTTGGGGATAAAGTAAGAGAGGCATGCTATTTAAAGAAAGTAATCTACAAAAGAAGGGGTAGCAGGGTCAATAAATAGAAACAGACTCAGTGCTTAGAAAACAAACTAACTCCAACAAAACTGTCCATAAAAAATAACCAGCTAACATAATAAGTCGTCAATGACTAAAGCATACCCATGCATGGCAGGAACAATTTATAAAATGTTATTATGGAAAGGTGGCAGCAGTAAGTCACGGTTAGGATATTCTGGCAGCATTTTCAAGATATCTATCCGACACATTAGCAAGAAGTATTTTAAAATATAACAGTAAGTATCAAGATATTTCGTACCATGTGTTTAAAATGTTCCTTTTTCATCAATCTGTCCAGAGTCTGACTGACCCCCACAGTACACACAGCCTCCAGACAAGGGCTGAGCCCATCAAGAAGAGAGCAGTGTAAGGCAGGGACACAGGAGTCCTAGCCGGGTCACCCTAGGCTGGCTTTAGCCTCACCTGATCAGCCCTTATACTTCCTGTCCTTACTCAGCTCAGCCTCGCTGGACCTCCGCTTCCTCCAGTCTAAAACGAGCGGGCTGGATGACGACCCGTTCTAAATCCTCTACCGCCTGGCTTTGACATTCTACAATTCTAAGAAGAGCTGGATTATGAAAATCAATTATATAAATTTAAATAATGCAAAAAACGGAGCCCTCAATTAGGAAGCTCAGTCGTGTAGAACTTTGCTAATGACAAAGAAATTCTTTTAGTATCATTTTCTGTCTAGCAACAATGGCTGCTTTAATTCTGAGACTTCAGTTGCTTGATATAGGAGAAAAGTCCCTAAGTACTCTCAGGTGTTCCCTGGTTCCTAAATGCCACATTGTGCTCTGGTCACAGGATGAGGTGAATACTGGAGACATTTTTAGCCCAGAGCTTTTAACGTTTTAAAAAGGTGACAAAGATGTGATGTCACCCCCAAAACTATACCGAGACTGGTCTCGGAGTACTTCTGAAATCTAAGAATCTGAATCTGAACGCTGTTCAAGCTAGAGTTTCGTGTATCTGAAAACCTTGTGCAGGCCCAGACTCTGTAATCAGCCCCCAAAAGATTTCTGGATGGTTCCACAAGAAACCCAAAGTGCCTAGCAGGGCTCAGAAACGGTGGTGGTGGTGGTGGTGGGGGGGGGGTGATGGGGGAACAAGGGGACTGACCTAAACTACTACATTAAAGTCTCTTTAAAAAGCTTCTTCCTGCGACAGGAAGCCCCAGAAAGCACTCGCGGGACAGTGGATAGACGAGAGCTCCAACTGTAAGAAGCCGCTGACCCAGCTCGACTGCTGAGCAACTCCTGACCTCGAGAAGGACACTGATCCGTCCTCATCAGAGCACTTACAAGAGGCACAGCCGCCGGGCGCAGCACAGCCGAGGCACAGGCACAGCATCGGTGTGCACTCAAGCACCCACTGCCCCCTGCCAGACAGCTCATCTCCCCCAACCGGAGAACCTAAATAAACCATGGTTATAGCAATTGGAGAGCCTCTTTAGGGGAATGTTCTCTGAAAGAGAAAATTAATAATTCCACAACTGGCAATTTATTTGTAAGCCTTTTAAGAGTTTAGCTACACAATAATAAATACCAAGGAATGCTCTGGGGTTGGGCTGTTCACGCAGCCACTACTTAAATTTAAAATTAAATCTAGACTGGGAATGTAAATTGGCAATAGTCACCATAAAAAGTAGTATGGAAGTTCCTCAAGAAGTTAAAAACAGAACTATCATACGATCCAGCAAATTCACTTCTGAGGATTTAGCTAAGCAACCTAAGTGTCCATTGAGAGATGGATTAAAAAAATGATATACATGATAGAATATTATTGTTTAGCCATAAAAGAGAAGGAGAAGAAGGAAGAAGGAGGAAGGAGGAAAAGGGAGAAGGGAGAAGGGAGAAAGGAGAAGGGAGAGGGAGAGGGAGAGGGAGAGGGAGAAGGGAGAAGGGAGAAGGGAGAAGGGAGAAGGGAGAAGAGGGAGAGGGAGGGGGAGAAGGGAGAAGAGGGAGAGGGAGGGGGAGGGAGAGGGGAAGGAGGAGAGAAGGAGAAGAAGGGGAGAGGGGGAGAAAGAGGGAGGGGGAGAGGGAGGGAAGGGGAAAGGGAGAGGGAGAGGGAAAGGGAGAGGGAGAAGGAAGGGGAGGGAGAGGAGGAAGAGAAGAAAAGAAGAAGGAGGAGGAGGAGGAGGAAGAAGAGGAGAAGGAAGAGGAGGAGGAGATGATGAAAAAAAAGAAAATTCCACCATTTCTGATATGGATAAACTTTGAGGGCATTATGCCAAGTAAAATAAGCCAGACAGTAAGACAGATACCATATGAACTCATTTATATGTGCAATAAAAAAACAGAAAAAGAAAGAGAGCCTGACCAGAAAGTGGCACAGAGAATAGAGCATCGGGCTGGGATGAGGACCCAGGTTCAAAATCCAAGATCACTGGCTTGAGTTTAAGTTCATCCGACTTGAGTGCAGGCTCACCAGCTTGAGCACAGGGTCACCAGCTTGAGCGTGGCATTACAGACATGACCCCATGGTCACTGGCTTGAGCCCAAAGTCACTGGCTTGGCTAGATCCCCCTGGTCAAGGAACATATGAGAAAGCAATTAATAAACTAAAATGATACAATTATGGATTGATGCTTCTCATCTCTCTCCCTTCCTCTCTGTCTGTTCCTATCTGTCCCACTCTCACTATCTATCTTTTTCTCCTTCTCTCTCTGGCACTGAAAATAAAAGAAGAAAAAAATATCAAATTTAAAAAAAAGAGAGATTAGATCTGTGGACATGACCAGAGGTAGGGCTTGGGTGGAAGGGGGAGAAGGGATTATATGAAGGTATTTAAAAAAAAGAAACGAAAAAATAATATATTTAAATCTATGGCCCTGGCTGGTTGGCTTAGTGGTAGAGCATTGGCCCAGCATGTATCAACAGAAGTCATGGGTTCAATTCCTGGCCAGAGCATAAAGGAGAAGCACCCATCTGCTTCTTCATCCTTCCCCCTCTCCTTTCTATCTCTCTCTTCCCCTCCCGCAGCCAAGGCTCCACTGGAGCAAAGTTTGCCCGGGCGCTGAGGATGGCTCCATGGCCTCCGCCTCAGGTGCTAGAATGGCTCTGGTTGCAATGAAGCAACGCCCCAGACAGGCAGAGCATCGCCCCCTAGTGGGCATGCCAGGTGGATCCTGGTCGGGCACATGCTGGAGTCTGTCTCTCTGCCTCCCTGCTTCTCACTTCAGAAAAATATAAATAAACAAACATAAATAAACATACATAAATAAATTTAAATCTAAATTAGCTAAAATTAAATAAAACTAATAATTCAATTGCTTGGCCACACTAGTCACATTTCAAAAGCTTGGCAGCCACACGTGGCTAATGACGACTGTTTCAGGCAGCATGGCTCCAAAGCACGGCCGTCACTACAGAGCTTCCTACTAGGTGGCACTGTTCTAAGCAGTGCACAGACCATCAGGCATGTCACAATTACAGAGGGCTTCTTAGAACACACACGAAAATAGGGGGTACCACACAGTTTCTGAATTACTAGGTTTGGGGCCAGGTGAGAGAATCTGCATTTCCAAGTCCCCAAAGGATGCTGATACTGCTGGTCTGGGGACAATATTTTGGTTCAGAAAACTTTGAACTCATTAGGGACACCAAAATCATTACCCTAATACGCATTTCCCAAATCCCCTACAATAACGCTAAATAAGATTATAATAATCTCATCCGAATGAGGACTCCTCTGTCACTTCAATGAGCTGCTGAACCTGCAGATGGATGGAAATCACACAGACTAACACAAAAGATACTGCAGGTGACCAATGCAGCCAACCCAGAGGCTGCCGTTAAACTGTTTCTGGTGGACTCCGCCTCCCCACCCACAGCTTTACGGTGAAGCAATGTGAAGAAGAATGGACAACATTCAAAGAGAAAATAAAAGCACTAAATTCCCAATCTACTGAATTAAGTCACTCTGCAGCAACTCCACCGGGCCCAAGTGTGGTCACATGCCCAGATGCCACTTGCTATACTTCTAGCCTTTGAAACACGCCAGCATCGCGATAGAAAGGTGGGTAGCAGCAACAGCCCAGGGAGAGCAGCTGGGGTGCAGCCAATCTGGGGACTTTATGAGTAAAAGCATCTTGTGGCCCCTGAGGCAAAGAAACAAAACTGTGAAGAGTGACAGGCTCTCTGGGAGCAGCCGGCATCACGCAAAACCTAAGGACAGAAGCTCGCCTGCATGCAGCCCACAGAGGGGCTGCTGGGGCATGCACGGGTCTTCAGAGCCATATGCTCAGCACTGGCAGCCAGGTCCTCTGCAGCTACAAATGGATGGTAATAGACTGGGTACCACGTTACCACCCACGCTTCTGGGAAGCCGGAAGCTGCTCAGAACACATGCAAGCTTCCATCATGAGCTCAGGCATGAAATCTGGAAATGAACTCTGTCTACTGCCTCCAGCAAACTTCTGAGTTGTTAGAAGTAAGCTCTGCCTTTGCCTAACTACTTCTGCAGAAGCACCCAGACTATCTTTAGCTCCAGTGATTCCTACAAAGGAGAGGTGCTAGGCTGGGGCATGAAAACCAGGGAACCCTGCCCATGTGGCTCTTTAAAAACCTGAATTCATGGTTCAGCCACTGCCTTCTTCACCTTCACGGGAAACCAAGGAGACTGCAAAGCGCCCTGCGTCGGAAGAGGAACGCTTACTGGGAACCAAAGGCTGAGAGGAGGACACAACCCCACGGTGGACTCGTTCCCTGTGCTGTGGGTGGAACATGGCCATCTGGTGCCTAGTTCCAGTGACAACTAAGTGCCACAGACCCACAGGCCAAACAAGGCTCAAAGATATCATAGATGGGATAAGGTTAAGCAAAATGTAGGGAACAGCACAGCTGCCCCAAATCTGACATATTTACATTAAAAATAGATTTTTATCTGTTATAACAAATAAATAAGTCCCGTCAGATGTTTATGTTTGTTGCTTTAAAAATTAATTTTTTTTAATTTAAAATGCTTTAATATGTTTCCTTTAAAAAAATGTCTTTAACAGAGAACAGTAAAGTTACAGGGAGGGATGGTAGAGGAAATTAAGATGAGGTTGGGTGTTTAGATTCCTAAGTTACACTGCTAACAACAAAGTGATTAGAAAAATTACAAAATAACAAGAATACAGGAAAATGAGTGAGACTATTCATTATACATACAATGGAGGGAGAAAGACCATATGAGAAAATGATGCGAGCAAACATTGCTTTGCGCCAATATTTGATGAAAAGGACAATGGATAACAACCATCCCCGAGTGCCTGGAATGAGGCAAGGTAGGAAGAAGCCAAATGAATGAAATTATATAAAATATAACTTGAGACATTATTGTCCAGAGTGAAAGGACAGTCCTTTTAATCCCTAGCTACAGTAGCTAGAAGACATTAGTTTATTCACATCACAGAGGTGCTGTCTAGACTAATTATACGAATGCCAATTCTTTCATCCAATTAGGAATCATAGTCTTGAATTCCATTTTAATGATTACATGTAAAAGAAAAACCTCTTTATTCTCTCATAAAAATAATTATACTTTTCAGAATCTTATATGCAAAAAAAAGTTTATTTGAACTAACAGAGATTAATGATTTTTGGTTTCTGGTCAAAAATCACAAGGTAAATAGTGAAGCAATTTTATCTTAGCATAAGAATTTGAAGTTCAAAAGTATACTAATGATAAGTAACTGCAGATTTTTTGGGACTTGCTCCAAAGCAAGTATTAAAACAGAGAATTGCAGTAGTTATGGGTTCTTTAAAAACAAAGTTTATGAAACAGTAAAGCAAAATCTCATTTAAAATGATCTGCTTGGTCCTCAAGGTAAAATTAAATTACCAAAATATCTAAACATCTACGCTATAAGGGCCAGCACCTCACAATTATTTATTAGCTTTATAAATGACAACAGTAATGCTACTTTCAGTTACTCAGCAGTATTTAGTGACCAGCTACACCTACAAGTACATACTTAACTGTATCCCATCAAGAGTCTCCTAAGATTCTGCACCTTACGTAATTTTAACTGCATTAGGCAGTTAGACGGCCGAGCAGAGCTAGGACTGCAGGCTAGGCACAGAAGGCCATCAGGGCCGAAAGCCTCAGGTGCCTCACAACGGGCAGAACTGGGAAACAAGGACCTCGCTCCCCCAGCGTGACCCTTCCTCCTTTAGCTGGTCATGCAGTTTAGAATCCTGAATTTTCTGTCTCTGGTCATGGAATTCAGACCCTCCCCTGATACCACCCCCCCATATCACAAGACATGTGGTTCCTCCTTCCCCTTTAGAGGAGGAACAAGCAAGAAAGCCACAGACCGCACTTAAGCATTAACCCCTAGAGATAACATCTAGGCCTTAGTTGTGCTTCAGCTTCAGGCCCAGAAAAGCAGCAAAACAGACAAGGAAAAGCCACTGCTGACCTTCTCCGGACCATCTGCATTGACTAATGACCACCTACCTTGGCACCGTCCAATCAGTGGAACACACCCTGAAAGAACACAGCTGGAGAACTACTGAGTATTTTATTAAAATCCTCCCTTGGGACCTCCCCTAAAGTCCCCACCCTTAAAATCCCTTAGGACAGAGGTCCCCGTATGCCCCTTCAGCAGTATACCAGCCTGTGCCTTTCTCTTCCTGCTCCTCCTTCGCTTCTCCCCCCAGGCATGTTCCTTGTCCCCCTTTTTTCTAAGCTCTGAAGGATCCCACAGGACTTGCAACCAGGGGAGCTGTGGGCAGCGGCAGCTCATCCTGAGCTAACCCCCTGAACCCATCTCCAATGTCCCCTTTCCTCTTTCTTCCTGCCTGGTCAATAAACTCTTCCTTTAGCCGCTGCATTCTGCCTCTTGATTGAATTCTTTCTCACAAAATGGTAAGTAAGAACTGAGGTCTCCTTGCTTTCCCTACAACATAACCAAAAATATTCCTGACTTAATTCACATACAAAAAAAAGGCCCTACACTTTCAGCAACAATAAGAATAATCAATTATACAAAAATTAGGGGAAAATGTTACAAGCAAGGAGTAGGAAGATCTTATAGCATAAAGTCAAACACGTAAAAATAAATGTCCCTGGGCTAAAAAAAATAAAGTGTGCAGACAGAGTCAAACAAATCTAAAAAGCTGACAAGCGTGGATTTTGACTCCTCTGAGCAGCAAATATTAGTTACTGTCTGAATCTCAATTTAACTTCCAAGAAAAAATCAAAAACTGGTCCACACCACCTTCAGGAGGACTTCCAAACCCCAGCTTGTTCAGGAACACACACTAAAGCTGCTGCCCAGGCGAAGGCACCACCCTGCAGGAAGGCAGTGCATCAACAGACAGCTCTCACAGGGGCAGGCTCGGAGCAGCGGCGGTGCAAGGAGAGGCTCCGCACTCGGGGGCCTGGAAGGAAGCATCCCGTGACAGCCCCAAAATGGACAGAGCCTCCTCTAGGAAAAAGGCCTAAGAAGTTCTGAAACATTGGAAAGAGTGAGAAGAAAAATGAGAAAAGTAAAAAACATCACTTCATCAATGGGGGGGGGGGGGGCAGCTCAGTGTTATAAAAAGAGTGCTCTAGGCTCTTATACAAACATAATTATATTTTTTTGGACCTATACACTCTCAATTCTTGATTATTAACATTAAGAGGGAGACAGTAAAAAAGTCCAATTCTCACACACACCCACACCTTCTGCCAATAATCCCTGCTTTCTTCTACAGCTAAGAATTATTTCAGCAAAAGGCCATACTGGGTTGCTTCACTTCCTTCTTGCCTTATGTTCTGATGCTGAGAAAGGAAGTAATTACAAGAGAGAGGGAAGGAGGAAGGAAGGATAGCAGTGGAGGAAGATGCTCAGTGCTAGAAAAATCGACATAGTAGCTCTGTTAACTGTCTCCAATGATAATTATAACTTTGAACCTTAGGGATTCCCCCTGCTTTTGTACTTGAACAAGTAAAGACCCAGGGCCAGGGCTTCACCCACAGAGCTCCTCGGTTTGCCTCCGTGCCCACTGAGACTGCACACAGCACCACTGGCAGGGGCAGCAGGGGACGGCAGACAGAGCCTGGAAGCCATGACCGCCCCACCCCCACCGCACACGCACACACCCTCCAGCTCTCCTTCCTTCATCACTTTAAGCTTTTTGCTACACCAGATACGGAGGGGGGTGTCTACAGACACTAGTTCTCTTCTCCCCATCCTTTCTGTGGAGCCATGGTATATGTAGAGTGTGGTCCTCAGAGTCCATAAGCTGTGGGGTACCTTAACTTGACTCTCCTCAGCGCTGGTGCTGGAGGCTTCATGGAGAAAGGTGAGGATGCACCTCAGTTTTTTGAAGGAAGCGGAACATATGGAGAAAGGGCAGGCACTTCTAATCAGAGAAGAATCTGGTAATTAGAACAGATAATATGTAGGCAGGCAGGAAAAAAGGGCTAAAAAAGTAAAAAACTAGACAAAGAGGATTCATTGAAAATAGCTTTAAAAAAATAAAAAAAGCCTATGCGTTTCACTAGTGGTCAACCGTATCAATATCAATATGGGTGTATTGCCCTATTAAGTTAAGTGACAAAGAGAAAGAAAAACTGAAATGGGAAAGAGATTCTCAAGATTTCACTGGAGATATGCATTCTACTCAAGGTTATAAATTCTTATTTAAATTAAAAAAGTTTAATTTGATCAGATAAATTAAGTGAACTTTATGAACAATTTTTAAAAATTATCATGAGTGAACTTCACAGTGCATTAAATATTATCTTTTTAAAGTTTTGTACAAATTTCCAGGAAACAACTCCTTTAAGAACTAGCATCAGTGTATCCACACTGCAGACATAGAATGGGGCAAAAGTAGGTTTACAGTTGTTCATATAGAAAATAATACAATAATTAATAACACTACAAGAATAAATGTGTTTTGTGTATTCATAACTGCAAATCTACTTTTGCCCACCCTGTATACTAATGTTATCTTTCCTCTATTCTAGGGTTTCTGAATCTGACCTACGTGCACCCCGCTAGAGAATTCATGGATTTGAACAGGATCCACAAACTTGTTGAAACTGTAACCATATGTGCACATTCCTAGGGCTCATGGACACAACTCTCAGCCTATTCTTAAAAAGGTCGGTGAGTTATGAAACGTTAAGAGCAGCTCTAATAGAAGGCTGTATACAGGCAAGGAAAGCACCTCTCAGAATATCCTCTGCCACCCTCTTCCACCCTGCATACTTGTGTACATGTACACACGTTATCTAGGACAGACTATCAACAGATGATTTAGATATAAATTTTTGCTATTAAATCAATTTTGTTTGAGAGTTCTGTTGTAAATAATAAGAGAAACCCTTCTCCACATCAGCCCCCCCAAATGACCTAGTTATGATTTGGAAAGAGACAGGTTCAAACAGCACCCACATTGTTTTCTCCAAAGCCTACCAGCATTCTGCAATTCTCATAACTGAAATTTTCCACTTAGAAATATACTGTGGAAGGAGTAATATACCACACTTAGCTAGCTTTCTCTCAGCGCAAAGCTGGACTCCAGGAAAAGGGATTCTAGAAGAGGTCCATTGTGGCTGGTGGGGCTGGCAAGAAGAGGATCAAAAGACCACAGTCTCTGAGCAGAGGACACAATACCATGGAGAACCAGTGTCTCCAACTTCGCCCCTTGGCCTTGGACAATGCTGGTTCTGGACTGGAGGACCAACAGATTTTTTCCTGGGAAGATCTTGCATGCTTACTTACTAAAACCAAAAATAATACCAAAATGTCAACTGCAGGTAATATTTTATGATAACCGAACCGCTGGTGCCATCCAACAGCTATTGTGTAATTCACAGCCACTAGACTAAAAAATGCTAGGGATATATTTGTTCAAATCCAATCTTTCAAATGATGAACCAGTAACAAACTGATAAATGTACACTAATTAAAAAAATAAGCTATTGATCAAAGCCTCTGTATTATAAATACATTTACACTTTGTTAAAATGCAAACAGCAGGCTGTTTTGACATTGTCACAAGATAAATTCATGACACAGAGATGATTTATTTTGCATATTCCCCCTCATAGTTTAATTTCACACAAGCCATGCACAAGAACTTCTGCATAAGGCATGACAAATAATCTATGAAAAAGGAAATAACTAGAGACTTCGGAACAGGAAGCTATTAGAAGCTGGTGAAGGTCATTCTCAGGAATTGGGAGAGTTAAGTTTTCTCATTCATCAACAATCTGTTATGTCTGTATGAAAGTGTTTCCATTTATTATGCTTTAAAAAAACTGCTTAATTTTCTTCATTATAATTAGATCTGCATATTAGGAGAATGAATTTTTTATGTAGATTATGGTACTTAATTCATTTATAGTAACACTTCTGGTAGACACCCCATCAATATATACATCTCCATAAAATTTAAAACATGTTAACATCTATGTATTTAGCACAGTATCTTTAATAAAAAAATTATTGAAATCACACACATACACAAAAACATCTAGCATTTCTTGGTCACTATAATTTCAAATTTATACACCAGCTGAGTAACAGGAAATAATCTGCTTTAAAAAAAAAAAACAAGACATGTTTTGCCATAAAAGTAAAGTTTACTGCCTGCCTAGTCATTTCCGATATATAAAATGACAAGGTATGATCACATTAAAGCCTGATACTGCAGGCAAAACTGCTAATACCTCAAGGTTTTACATGACAGTTAAAAGTTCAAAGTATAAAACTAAAAAATTATATTCAGAGACTCACACTTATAAAAGGTTCACATAGAGGCTGCTCAATGTTTGCACGGAACAAAAAATACCTCTATATTTTTTGATAATGATAAGTGCTCAAGCCACAATGTGCACGAGTCCACAAAATGAAAAATATTGTTATTATATTTAAGGTTCTAGCAATACCTATATATGGGTTTTGCTTTTAAGAATAAAATTATTTTTAATATTAAAAGCTTCACATTAAAAAATTAATTCCCAGAAGATGTATTACTGATGCAGAATGTAATTAATTTCATAATGTACAATGTTCTTTCCTACACAATAGTATTTGGTAGAAAAATCAGTATAAATATGCACAAAATGCACATTTTCCTGAGTTTTACATGGTTATTTTTTAATTACAATCTGGTTATATACACACATATTTTAAATTTTCTGCCACAAGGAAAATATATCTCACATATACTCAATACAAAATACTACAAAAAGCAATACTATCCTCCCAATTTAAAGATATCATAAGAAAAGTTTCTAACTTGAGAAAGCAGCCATAATTAACACTAAAAATATATGTGAAAATAAATGTACAATTTTAGGAGCAAAACAAAAACAACAGCTCCTTATAGAACGGTCTACTTTAATTATGGTAAAATGCATTGTGTAAATAGAAAGAGCAACAGGCCCTGCTGAAGGGCGCAGAAGAGCTTGCAAAATATTCATTTGATACAATTTTAATTTTTAATCTTCAGTTACACACAAGACCTGAGGGGGAGAAAATACCCATCTCAACAGTGACCTCTGGTGGACACATGCTAAAATGACTGAATCCAAACAATATTTGTCTTTAAGATTGAAAAGGAGTGGGAAAACATTTACAAAACTAACACTTGCAAACACTGGAAGGAGCAGGGATCAGATTAAAGAGTTGAGACTGAAAAGACCTGGCTAACACTGGCATACAGAGAGGATAATGACAAAGATGGGGTGGAGGAGCAGGGCAGAGACAGAGACAGACAGACTTGGGAATAACTGCAATGTTCCCTTCTTTGGAAACACAACGCCAGCCCTTGGGTATTGTATCATCTTGGCCTGCTGGATTTGGCACAACTCATCACCTACCAATCCATTAAGTCACCGGTTATCCAAGTACCTATTTCACATTCACCATGCTTTGAGCATTGTTGTGGGGGTAGGATACAAAACAGCATCAAACAGGGCCCCTCACCTCAAGAAGCACATAAAATATAGTTACTTATATGAAGAAATTAGTAATAATGTGGGACCTTAAGTACATATATAAAACTAACTTCAAGAGAAAGACTAACAAGCCTAAAAGCTATGAACCCTGGAGTGTGTAAAAGGCGGCCCAGGAGGTCGCTGGGCAGAAGCAGCATCTGCGACTCGTCGCGGCACCAGGCGCCGACCACAGGTCCTCAGGCGTGCGTGGCGAGCGACGTCCCAGCACACTGTTCCTCAAGTCTGACAGGGGCCCAGCAACTATTCAATACAAAGATGATGTCATACCGATTTCCAGAACATACGGTAATGTTTCTTTAGCGTTTTTCACAGTCCAGCACGTCTGAAATGAGCCTTGAGTTAAAACAGAAGTTTCTGGTGGCCACATCTACTCAAGTCCCTAAATTGGGTACACCTGAAGAAATCGTCCAGTTCCTATGCCAGCCATCTCACCTCAGGCCAGCCTTCCACCGCCATCGACTGCTGCCTTCCATCAGCTGCTCTATGTAGAGAACTACTAGGAAACTCAGCAAGAATAGGACAAGGTCCCACTGTCAATAAGACTGGAGAGGGAGAAGAAACGGCAACAGCAGGACAAGGACGTAAACACTGCTATGAAGAGTCCATGAACAATAGGGGTTTGAGGAAGAAAGACTTCCAGTTGGCCAGGACAGGTGGGGAGGCTGGAGGGAGATGGGGCAAGGCCACTGCAGAGTAGAAGGAAGGAGCAAGGTGGCCTGGAGCAGAGCGGGCCAGGCATGGGGAGGAAAGGCTGCCTGCAGGATGTGGGGCAGAGCAGAAATGGTTTATTTTTATTTTTTTGTGACAGAGATGGGGGGGCAGACAGGAAGGGAGAAAGATGAGAAGCATTAATTCTTCGTTGCAGCACCTTAGTTGTTCATTGATTGCTTTCTCATATGTGCCTTGACCAGGGAGCTACAGCAGATCGAGTGACCCCTTGCTCGAGCCAGGGACCTTGGGTTCAATCTGGTGACCTCGGGGTTTCGAAACTGGGTCCTCCACATCCCAGACCAATGCTCTATCCACTGCGCCACCGCCTGGTCCAAAAATGGCTTAAAAAGGTAGGCAAACAGCACCTTCTACTGGGTATGTGCAGTATTGCAGGGAACGTGGTGTTTCCAAAGGGACAGCCTGCCCAAGGCACCTCATCTTTACTCTGAAACCATTTGCACTGCGCCAGAAAGAACCCCTACTGGGCTCCCAGATTATACATGCCTAGTCACAGCAGAAGGAAAAGGTTCATTACTAACTCAGCCTCCCACTCCTAAACACGTTCTGGATACACACATCTCTAGGAAAGTGGTTGCAGACAAGGCAATTTCCCACTGACTTCCCAGTTTCAAAAACTCACCAATACTGCCCCAATCCCTCAGGTCTACATTTCAGTAGTTTCACTGTAATAATGACAAACCTCTAACGGGAATCACCTTGACAATTTTGAAATATTTTTTATGAACTGTCATTTAGAACTTATACTCACAAAATTTTAGGGGATTTAAGAATCATCAGATGCCCACTCTCACCTTCCTTGTGGCCTCACTTTGTGCTGCACTAAGTGGACCTATCAATGTCAAAACCACCAGCAGGGAAAGAAAGTTACTAAGTGTCACAGTGATCAAGTGGCCCACAGATACTGACTAACATGGAGTCAATTGGTGTCCCCAAATCAAAACCCCAGTTTGAGTAAGCCTGTCCATAAGCCCACAGTGGAAATGTCAGAGAAGAGTGTAATCGGCATACTAAGAGAAAAACACAAATACTTTTTCAAATAAAAGCAGTGCTAAGGGGGCTTAGCTTTTGAGTCGCAGTGGTTTTAAAGTAGTGTTGACAGCCAGTCCCTTTTAAAAACCACAGAAAGTGAAAGACACTGATTACAAAAATAAGTGGCAGGAGGGTGTACTCAGCCACTTACACATAATGCATATTTATACTGCCTTCAAACAGACATATTTACTATAAACACTTGAAAAACCATTGCAAAGTCATTCATTTAAATGCCAGAAAAATAGTAAAAGATGCTAATTTGACCTTAGTGGAACAGACCAGGAGTCACTGACACTGCTCACAGTGGCATGAAACAGAACTTACCCAGACGATTAATTAGAGTTTACTGGGTTAGAGTCTCAAGTTGGGAAGAGAGAAAAATAAAATGGGGAAGGAAAAAATACGAAGTTTGATCCATTCAGTCAGTCTCTTTAGAGACACAATTCAATTCCATATTTACACATCTCCAAGGTAATCTGTAATCGTATGACTGAAGGTAGAAGCTGACCCTTTGATACCTGAGATTTCTATCTTTGTGAACATGTAAAAAGAAATAAACTACAACTATCTGAAAGATAGTTTAAAGAACAGGTCAATTAATGATATAATAGGAATAAAGCAGGTTTTGCCTTCTAGATTAAATGCAAAGTTTCTCCCTCTAATGATGATACAGATCTAACATGTAAGTTTGGGAACTAAGAACCCTTTTTATAACTATGGGGTATAGAGCTTCAGGAATCTGTGGTCACAAAATCTTGGGGAATTTAGAAATCATGATGCCCAACCTTCAAAACAAATAGCAAATCCCCTCAGACTGGGATAGGTTCTCAGTGGAGAGCAGGACCATTTGCAACAAAAACAATAAAAACAGCAGCATGTTACCTGTTACAAAAATGATCACATGGGACTTGCAGCCCTCACTTTCAGCTTCTGTGGTCCCCACTACTCAAAAGTGACAATTGTGCCACTCTGCTTTTGCCTTATAAACATGAGTTTTTTGCTTAAAATGAACGATTCTGCCTATCTCCTGCACACGAGGGGCCCTGCCACTCTTAATTCTTAATAATCAACAGCTCTGTGACATTGCTTCAAGCTGTACATAATGCACATAAATTCGCCATACAAATCCCTCAAGATGACATTCTGCTCAATTTCACCGGACTCGGAAAGCTCCCAAACAAATTTCTGCCACACGATTGGAAAATCATTCAAGTCTGCAGGAAATATGGCAAGCGCAAAGAAGTGACAGTCAATTAGGAATGAGAAAGAAGAATGCATCCCAGTCATTAAAATCTTTAAAGCCACAACTGTAATAATAAAATGGCCAAAATGGCCCATATCATTCACGATGATATTCTTATAAACACAGGTATTAAATCTACTACATGTTAACTATATCAAGACACTAGCAATGCCCAATAGAAACCAGAATAAAAAATTTTTTAAATACACACTCAAATTTATATAATGTATGCAACTTTGAGGGGCTTTTTTTCCCTGCTACACAGGAAAGGGAAGTATATCAACAGGTAAATTTTTCCCTTTGACGAGGAAGTGTAGATGAAAAGCCAAGAACTCTTTTTGTAACTATTTTTTTTTTTTTTCATAAAATACTGATGACTGGCCCTACGGTTCAAGTTACTGCAGCATTTATCATCCCTGAACAGGACTGTTTCCAAAGAATGCCATTTTCCTTCTTCAGTTTACACACACAGCAGGAAAGGATCCTCAAAACTGAGCCAAGTACAGAATACAGGACGACAAGATGCTCATGTTAGCTTGGTGTCACACACTACATTTTAGGTTTCCCCAAATAAACAGTTGTCATTGTGTCCTTAAAGGAAACAAGAGTCAGCAGTATCACCGCATTGCCCACAAGTCAAAAACTGAGAAGCAAATGATAAAATCAACTCACTTGTTAGCTTGTTGTGGCTAAGGACAAGTTGTGTGATGTGGGATAAGGAAACTGTAAAAGAAAAAAAAAAAATCAGTTAGATAATGTACCCAAATTATAGCTACAAGGTAAAGTGCTAATTTATTTTCACAGGTTGAAAATGTTACCACTCCCAAAAATAGATTCAAGGATCCATATAACACTGTCTGTTAAATATTAAACCAAATTAAGAAAAGTAATGCAATTAGCAGTGCAATCAGCACAGCAAGTTAGAGCTAATGAGATTAATGTCGCAGGATCAGACATTACAAGGGCCGTTTAGCTTTGCTGGGAGACCTGGTTTCTGCTGGCCCAGCCCCAGTGATCCATCTCGATAAACTGTCCTTTCAGAGCCCCGGCCAAGAGTGTGGAGAGGCACAAAGCCCTCACTTGAGCTAACACACCGTCACATCAAGACAAAAGATCATGTAACAGAAGACTGCCAGCACCTTATTTCAATGGCCACTGTTAACCCAGAAATTCTTCTATGTATTATCAGATGATCAGAATTTTAAAAAATTTCCTCTAAAAATAAGTTGGGCTGATGTTTTAATGCACCTACAGACTGCACCAGTTTTCAACCATTATCATGGAGGTTTAATCTGCTGAACAAGGTTAGATTTGTTTAACCAAATGGTTTTTCCAAATATAAACATATACAAACCCGCCAAAATAAAAAGGACCGACAAAGAAGGTACATACCTTCCTATGTTTTCTTTTGGGTTCTAAAACTTCACTGAATGGTCAGCATGACACACACACACACACACACACTAACTACATCAACGCAGCCAAAAAAATGCAGTCATTTTTTCCTTTAGGAAATAAGAAGGCAAAAATTCTTCTCAAAAAGGATCACAGATGGCCCTAGCCAGTTTTCCCAGTTGACAGTGTCAGCCCAGCACGGGACAGATGTCCCAGGTCCAATCCCCAGTCAGGGCACACGTGAGAAGCAACCAACTGCTTCTCTTCTCCGCTCTCTCCCCCTTCTCTCTCTCTTCCCCTCTTGCAGCCTGTGGCTCAGGTGGTTCAAGCGTCGGCCCCAGGCGAGGGTTGCTGGGTGGATCCCAGTCTGGGCGCATAAAAGAGTCTATCTCCCCTACTCTCACTTAAAAAAAGAAATCACAGTGTTGGACCCCAGGCTAGAAGAAACTGAGTCACTCTGACCACAACTATTGTTTTGTGGGGGTTTTTGACCACCAGAAAGCAATATAAAACTTGAAAATACAGTAGTACACAGACCTATTTTTCTGCCATGAACGACTCAGTTAAAGCTGCTGGCCATATACCCCACAGACATTGGGACATTCTTACAGAGACACTCTCCTACAATACCATGACACAGCCATTTTAATACCTTGGCAATTGTGAAGCTGCCAGGCATTATTTGTATTACACCATTCATGTGGATTTGTCATTTGTTTCTTGCTTAGGTTTATGTAAAGCACCTTTTATAGGAATGTGGAAGAAATGCTGTATTCTCATTACATCACATCAGGTGGCACACAATTTCCGCTTGTCCTTATCACTGATGACCTTACCTTGATCACTTATGTCTGCCAGGCCTCTTCTTCACTGTCACCTTATTCTTTTTCACTTTGTAATTAGCACTGGGGGGAGGCTTTAAATCTATATAAATATTCTGTCCCACATGTATTTCCTGGTCCCCACCTGGGGCAATTTTGACTCTCATGGGACATTTGGCAATGTCTAGAAACATTTTTGATTCTGACCACTCTGGCTGCTAGGAAATACAAACTTTCCTGTGTACCTTGTATGACATTTCTATTGGATAGGATCCTACAGTGCAACCCCACAACAGATGCATCCAGTCTAAGATGTCCAAAGAGTTGCTGTTGAGAATTGCGATTATTTACCTTCGTATGGCTTTGTAGTTTCCTACCTTAGTCAGTGGGTTATAATCCATCATAAATATGTATGTTGATGTTCAAACTGTCCTAGATGACCAGCAGGAGGCAGTCTAACCTGGCTGCTAAGCCCCTGTGTCATGTTCTCTCATTCTGAGCCCTTCGTTGTTTTCTGACATAAAATATTTAGCCCATCTTGTCCTTTTTCTGCCACAACCCCGAAATATGCCTCTTCTGCAATGAACTCTGGTCCCTTTTTGTGGAAAATGTATTATAAGCCCAAACCTGGATACTAGATGTGCTTATTGTCATCTAGAGGCTCAGTATTCTCAGCCCCTCTCAGCAGACTAAACTGAAAACACATGAACATACATACACATACACACACACACACACACACCTAACTCCAATACAGCATGACACAGTTCATTCAAGTTTTCTTCCTTTCCACATTTGTAATTCTCTTCTCATAGCAAGAACTCTGGTTTCCATTACTTTTAACCTACTTATTTCATCAATACTTCTCTATATAACTGCATTGAGTTATCTTACAGCTCTATGCTTGCCTGCAGAAAAACCCAGAAGTCTGGTACTGATTCTTGGTCAAGATCAGGATGAGTGGGTCAGCTAGAGATACGCAATGTTTTGTATAAAGTTGCAAGTTCCCCAGGGCTAGACTGTTTACCTGTTCAGGAGCATGTATCTGTTTAGGGGCTTACATCTGGCTACAAGGACATGGGCAGTCGGGCATAAAAGACACTGCTGGACATTTTTGGGTGGGCCTTCCTGAAACTCCGATTCTTCCACATTGCTTGATAGTTCATATCTGAGGACAAAATACATTCTAAGAAGCAAGAAACCACCCTAGGGAATCACCAGTCAGCCTCTTGAGCCCACGAGGCTCACCTGTGTTTTCTTACTTCTGCTAAACAATATGTGAGTAGGTTCTGCAGACCCTTCCAAGTGCTTTCCACTCTCCAGTGTAGCAATGCAGAATAACCGATCTCCCCTCCACTCCTCGCCCACCCCCTCACCCTGCCTGACCTAGTGCCTCCCAAGCACACTGACCACCCCGCCCACCTCCTCACCCAACTCAGGTTCCCCACACTGCTCTAGAGGCTAGCAGCCCCCCTCCCTGAACACCTCTCTTTTCCTGCCCCACTTACTGGCTTTGGGACTAAACAACTACAGAAGGGGAAGAGCAAGGCAAAGCAGAAGAACAAGAGCATCTTGGTGGTTTTTAAGGGTCACAGTGGTGGCATCTCATGTAGCATTTAAGATTTTAGAGACTGCAGAACATCTCATACATTTTCACTTACAAAAGTTAAGATTTTCTTGTCCACCAAATAAAGCATTTCTTTATCTGTGTTATATATGTAAGGTGGTCAGCAATGGGGGAAGGTCACATGAAGAACCCAGACCTGGGAACTTGGCTGGAGCCGCCCACATTCATGTGTGCCAAAAGAAACTTCCCAGGAGTCCTTGGGAAAAAGAGCGACCGTCCGTCAGCCAGTGAGATTTCACCACGTCCTACCAACTCGACCACCCTAGACAAGACCCTTTAAATATTCCCCACCCGGGTCACACCCTACGACTTCTCTGGCCTCTGTCCCCGGGACCAGGAAACCTCGTCGGGCGGGATGCGCTGTACTCAATAAAGCTTTTATTATTCCACACTTCATGACTATGCCCTTCCTTCTTCCTCGGCGGGGAAAAATACCTGACATTTGGTGCTGAAACCCAGGAGGAGTCAGAAGTCTGCAAGGACCGCTCCTCTCTCCTTCCCCTCCGAGAAAGAACCAGAACCTCCGACCTTCTACCCACTTCGGCGCTCAGTGAGGTAAGTCCCCTGCCTCTAGCCTCCTCCCAGTTCTTTCCGCCGCCTCCTCCCAGTTCTTTCCGCCGAGACTCCCTGTCCGAAACTGCAGCTGCGTCAGGGACCTCTTTCCGTTCCGAGTGCGTGTGTGCCCGTGGAGACATCCTGAGCACATCCATTTTACTTATCCGTCCGGGGGCCAGAACTTGAGTTGTGGAATGCCAATTCTCACCTCTGACCACTCCGAGGACTGAGGGTGGCTGTGGGGGCACAGGAATCTAAGCCTAATCCAAAAACACTCCTGGAGTGCCTTATCCAAAATCTCTCCCTCCCTAAAGAAGAAGAAACTGTTCTTCTCCACTGTGGCCAGGCCACAGAACCCACTGGATAATCGAACCAGGTAGCCTCCTGAAGGGACTTTCAGTTTTAACACCCTCACCAATTTAACTATTGCCAAAAGGACTGGGAAATGGTTGGAGATCTCTTACATTCAGGGCTTCTAGTTATTCACGCTCCCGTCCTAATCTCTGTGCCGCCTGCTAACAGCACAGGCCCTTTGGGCCAGAGAAACCTCACCTAAACCCTCCGCTCCTAATCTTTCCTCCTTCACACTACCCTCAACTCTCTCCCCCTCCAGCCTGACCCCCAGGGGTGCCCCTCTCTCGGGACCCCTCTCTGGTCCCTCTATGTACCTCTTTCACTCGGGTCTCTTCCCTCCAAGAACCTCCTCCCCTCCCTTCGCAGAAACCTGTTTCTCATTCACCTGCAAATACCAGTCTCTCTTGCTCCTCCCCTGCTGGCCAGGGGCCCCTCCTTTCTCCAGTGTTCTTAAGCCCCTTCTCCGTCAGGCCATTCTCAGCCTGCCATTGGCTCTTACACCGGTTTGCAGGACACACAACTCTAATCTTCTTACAGGAAGGCCTGGCCCTGTCCTGCCTCTGGCTCCAGCGTTTCTGGCAGGATCTGGGTGCCAGATTCCCCAGGAGCCCCCCTCCTTTTATTCTCAACCCCAAGCCCCTATCCAGGACCTGTGAACACAGAATTTAAAGTTTTTAATGGTCTCAACTGGTAGAAAAAGGCCGAGGCTGCTCACCAGGCCCTCATGCAGCAGAAGGTAACACTCCAAACCCAGACTCTTGTGGCAGCCCTGAGGCCAGCAGAGCAACAGGAGCAAGGCACAGGAAGTGCCCGATCCAAGTCTGGGCAGCAAAGAAAACCCCACCAGCAGTTCGCTTTAAGTGTGGCAATTAAGGTCCCTGGTCCCGGCAGGGCCCTTGCCTGCGGCTGTGCCCTGAGCCCTGCCCTGACTGCAAGCAGCCCAGTCACTGGTGGAACAATTACCCCTTTGGGCAACAGGCTTTTCCTCAGTGCCTCTACGTGAAGAACAAGCCAGCCAGGCGGGCCCACCACTCGAAGTCCTAGACATCATGGATGGCTGACACAGCCTGGACTCAAAGACCCCCATCATCCTCACGAAACCCCAAGGTAATGCTGCAGGAATGGGTAACTCCATCTCATTTCTTGTAGACATGGGGGCTGCCTTCTCTGTTTTGCCATCACACTCTGGACCTCTAGTTCTCTCACAGGTCTCGGTTATGGGAGTGGATGGGACCCCTTCCTTTCCGCTTCGTACGCCACTCCTGGCATATAGTTTTGCCTCAAGTTTGCTGCCCCTACCCATCTCCGGCTCACCAAAAGGCTGGAACCTGCAGATACCCCTATAACTCCTCTTTTTAAAAAAAAAAAAAAAAATCCTTCCAGTACCACATCCACAAAGTTTCTCAACTCACGGCCAAACAAATGTTCCTCCTGACACCCCTCAGAGCCACCACCTGCTGATCTCCCCCTCCCCGCGACACCCCTAATCAGCAGGAAGTAGCCAGGCGAATAAGCAGCGCCCCTAATTAACACAGAAGATCAGAATGTAAGGTGGTGGGCAATGGGGGAAGGTCACGTGAGGAACCCAGACCCGGGAACTTGGCTGGAACCGCCCACATTCATGTGTGCCAAAAGAAACTTCCCAGGAGTCTTTGGGAAAAGAGCGACCGTCCGTCAGCCAGTGAGATTTCACCATGTCATATCAACTCGACCACCCTAGACGAGACCCTTTAAATACCCTCCACACGGGTCACCTTATGCGTCTTCCCTGGCCTCTGTCCCTGGGACCAGGGAACCTCGTGGGGCAGAATGCGCTGTACTCAATAAAGCCTTTTTTTATTCCACACTTTGTGGCTATGCCCTTCCTTCTTCCTCGGCGGGGAAAAATACCTTACAATATAGTCTGATTTTTTTTAAAACTCTCAAAAGTTTCCCTCCTACTAAACAAGATGAAATGGACTCATAAATCTACCAATAGAGACTATGATCAGCTTTATGAGAGAACAAACCAGAAATAGCAAAGGTTATACAACACAGGAGTTTCCCTCTCATTTACACACAGGCAACCCAGAGGTTCCTGGTTCCTTGTTGCTCAACCATCCCCAATGCATGGATCCTATCTCGCGGGCCACGGCGGCTGCCTGGGCTTAGCCATCATGTCTGTATTCCTTTCAGGGAAACAGAAAGGGGGGAGGGGCTTTCTCCTTTAGGAAACTTCCAAGAAGTTGCACTGGCACTTCCAATCATGAGCAATTAGTCAAAATTTTGTAATACATGGGAAGCAGGGAAATGCAGGCTGTATTTCAGGTGACCATGTGACAGCTAATATTAGGGGTTTTATTACCAAAAAAGGGCAAACTGAAACTAGCAGACAGCTAGCAACCTCTCACACTAACAGACTTTGTAGTCCATTTAAGTGTCACAGAAATCAGTTGAGATTACTCAAAAAGAAAACTGATAACCCTACCTCCTCCTGCTTTTATTTTCCCTAAAATATCATGGCTAACCAAAAAGAAGGATATTCTGCTCTTCTCCCAGCTAACATTCGCCATGAAAGATTTAATCAGGGAAAGCTGTTTTTTTCCAACCATTTCATTGTGTTATTTCAACAAGCATTTACCAAGAAAATGGTAGAATGTGTAAGTTTCTTTTTTAATAGAGAACAGAAATCTAGTTTTTGCTACAGCGATCACATCACTAGAAAGTATTTTTTTCTTACAGGGCTACATGTTAAAGTAGGTAAAGAGGAGAAAAATTAGAGCAAAAGAGAAAAGGTTCATAGAAGATCTTAGAGGAAATATTTAGGACAGCTAAGAACTCTGGGCTGGGTCCGAGCAGTAAGGTTGGACAGAGTCAAAATAACAGACTCAATGGCAAAGCCTGGTACAGGAAAGACCAAGTAGCCAAAGGTGTATTCATATAAGCAGCCACTCCCTCCCACTTGGCAACGGTGACTTCACTGTGAGTCTCTTATGGAAAATGCACTGTTAAAAAAAGAAGAAAGCATCATTTTCTCAATCCACTGAGATTTTGCTTCCTGACAACGTCATCAGTTTGGTTCAAATAAACTTATAAAAGTTCTTAAAAAAAAAAAGTGTGAGGGGGGCAGTAAAGGTCTACAAAGATAGTATAGATTATTTAAAAGTACAAAAGCGGCTCTGGTCAAACATGTTTGGGAAATGGAAACAGGCTGTACCCACTGACCTGCCTTCCTAAGCTGATCCACACACTGGGAGACCTTCCACTGTGTGAACACAATCTAATGGTCCCTCTAGGTGTACACTAGCAAGAATGAGCTCCGCCAGAACAGTGAGAACTGTTATGAAAATTCCTAGAGCAAAATTAGACTATGCTTTACCCAGTCATGTTTCAAGTATATTTCAAAGCTCAACTAAATAACTAAGAAATGTGGTTGAAAGCAGAATATATTTCAAAAGTCAACTGACTAACTAAAAAGTATGGTGACAGACAGTTAAGTGTAACAGTACCTTGCCATCATTCTGTCTCTAGCCTTTAGAAATGGGATTAGGGTGAGCACTGAATCAGCCCAAAATGACAGTGGGAAACAAAATCATTGGGAAGGATGCATCTGTAAGGAAAGGAGTGGAGGGATGAGGCTGCTGGCACCGTATACGTGATTTATGATCATTTGTTGTCTAGCCAAAAAGAGCATCAGCAGGAAGATGTTCAGAGAGGACCTGGCTGGCTAAAAATTTCACAGGACAATCAAGGACTCTCTGACTGGGTAATTACTGAGCACAATGAGAGTGTCAAGTCTCCACCTTTGAGATCCTTGTGGGAGTAATGTCAGCCATACATCGTGGCTGGCCCGGGACAGTCTTGGATTATGCCTGCTATTCCCTTCAAACCTATCATGGTTAGTGTTGGGCAGATAAAATGTATTATGCTCACTTTGTTAAAGATTATGCTGCCCACGAGGAGGCCGTCGCCCAGGTGATATTAATGTGTGTTGGGGTGGGCTAAAGGCAGGCAGAATCCTTGTAGCCCGGGGCTTGGTTTTGGGATTAAGACTTTCCTACCCTTTTTGATGTGGGGCGGTACAATCCAATCATGCCTCAGAGAAGTGACTTTGTATTAGAGACTTCCCTATTTTTTATATTGGATTAAAGGTTGTGAAGCTACACTATAAAATGGGGGCAGAACGGGAGCTGGTGCTCTTGGTTCCTGAGATTATCATTAGAAGAAAAAGCAGAGGAGAGCAGAGAAAGGCCACGTGGAGGAGGCCAGGAGAAGCAGCCAAGATGGTGGAGTGCTGAGTGAGATGCCAGTTTGTGTAGAGTTTGTATTTGGGATAAGGAAGGAGATGGGGAACAGAGGTGAATAAGTCTGGTGAGCTAGAAACCTTTGATTCTAGGAAACTCGGATAAGTCAGTGGCTTTGTGAGCACTGAATGTGACTGGGTTTTGGAGCCCAGTGTGTATTTTTACTTGCCCGCCGGGTGCAAGCTAGAATTAAAGACTATGGCCCATCAGTTTTTGGCTCTGCTGTTTCTTTACCGACTGTCCGAATCCAATGCGAACCTGCATGGGCCGGGTGGCTGCTCTGATGGTAGCCCTGGCCCTGGCTTCTGGCTTTACAGTTAGGACAACAAATTACACAGGCACTCGATCTGGGGAACATAAAACATTCAACAAAATCCTAAAATGCCAGATATAATAGGACCATTGACAAAAGAGACATAGAAATATATCTGCAAAGATAATGGCAGTTCAGAAGGAAACAGTACTTATTGCGAGAGAACACATCCAAAAATGCTATAGGGCAGAGATACACCAGGCACTGAAGCTGGACTTGGAAGACACATGGAAACTGAAGGTTATGGAAGCAATCCCAGCTTCCTTAGTGGAGGCAACACATGGAAACAGGGATGGTCCAGGATTGGAGATGCAAACAATATTTTAATGAAATAAATTCAGAAAAATCAAAAGACTAAAAACACTTCTAGGAAAAGAATCATCTTTTCTAGATAACACATGGAAGTAGACATTATTTAAATAGGTTTTTTTCTTCTTCAGCATAAGGGAGCATAAGAAGAGAAAAATAAGCATGATGAAGTCCACAGCCCACTAAAATGAAATTATAGACTTGCTTTCAAAACAACCCAACATATCACAAAGATGTGGCACAGTGGAAACTGTCTCTACAGTTTCATTTTGGCAAAGTATTCCTTTGGTAGCACTTTAGAAAGGGTAGAAAGTTCTGGCTTTACAGCATGACATTTACATCCAGAGGAAAAACATGGCCAGGAAGGCACTAGGGGAATGAGACTAGAAACACACAAAGCAAAGGAGGCTTGAAAGTTTCTGCAATCTTGTCACAGGTCGGAATTGGCCTTCCTTTTGTTGCAAATGAAAGGTTCTGTAACACTGGTCACAATGTTGTAAAGTGCCAAAAGCTACAGAATTAATATTAATATTTTAGGAAATTTAAAGAACATTTTATTAATTTGGGCTAGGCATGCAGAAAGATTTTATGATTAGCATAAGACCAAGATGGCATTGTGTTGTAAATGCAGAAAGAGGAAGGAGACTTGGATTCCCTGACCTTCCCCCATACCTATGGGGGAGGGGTCAACGGCTAGCCAGGTGTAGGGAGAAAGGAATTAAATCTTTTCTTGGGCTAATGGACCATTTGCAGGCATTTGTTCCCATGGAAACAACCCCTCCCCTCCTGAAAGCATGTGGTTAATGTATGTATCTCTAAACAAAAGGTATAAACTTATGCTGTGATGTCAGGTTTTCTCCCCTCCCATATATAATTTGGAGTATATAAACAGCCCCTGAACTGTTTTTGGGGGCTGCACAAGTTTGGTCTGTTGCCCTGTGTCAGCCATATGCTGCTGGCATATTTAATAAATTTCCTCCTTTAATAAAACTTTTCAAAAACTTATTTGGACTATGTGACTCTACAAACACCCATGGATTTAGCTACTTTACAACAACAAATGCTGGTCTGCGATCACCAGTTTACTGCACAGACTGTTCTGAAATGAAGCTGTGGGCAAAAAAGGGGCCACATGCTGAACCTGACAAGCCCAGGGAAAGCCTGCACGGTGGCCCTGCAGCCTCAGAGACCTCGAGTAGCCACACAGGATGGTCTCAAATTAAAACTGTCTTAACTACAAGCAGTTCATAATGGGTAGTCATGTTCTAAGGGAGGTATTTATTTTTCTCTAACAAAGGTCAATGCTTACCTTAATCTAGCCTGGTGGTCTTGATTCTACAATAATTTATCTGATAACATGTCTTTAAAATGTAAGGATCATCTTCTCCTGCCCCTCAGGGCAGGCATCCCACCAGAACAGAAACCAACAGACCCCCTCATTGTTATTGTGATCAGGTGAATAGTTAACTGTTAACTGACTTGTTCCTGCCTCGGTAAAAGAAGTTCAGCACATACATTTTTACCTTTGATCCAATCCCACTGACTTTCCCCGCTTTGCTTTCTCTCATCTCCCTAATCTACCACCAATCAATTTCATGTAAACCCCCTCCCCCTTACGCCGTCCCCTTTGATTCTGGTGTATAAAATAAGTGGTGAAACCACCATTTTCCGGAGCACTTTCTCAATCTGTTGAGACTTTGCTTCCTGGCAATGGTCCAGTTTGGCTCAAATAAACTCATAAAAAAGTCTTACAGGTTTGGAAGATTTTTACATTGACAAAGCAATCAGAAAAACACTGCTATCACCAGAAGGCAAATGGTTTATCCCTTTTTATAGCTTTCATGGTATCAAATATTGCCATACTAGAAGAACCACCAGATCTCCTGGGATATCTAAAGAGGGTCACCTTGTTTGAAAACTCTAGGGGGCACCATTCAAGTACTGTGCTACCTCTTGAATGACAATGCAAATAATATCCTATGTTAATTCATTTCCTCCCAAAGTTATAGAACAAAAACAATTAACTTGAACTAAAAAGAAGGATGGTCCATTTTGGCTCTCCAGTAGGCTACACATAGCAACAGCTCTAAATAACCCTGATTCAGACTCCACAGGGATGTGGGAGCCGGCCAGATGTCAGCAGCAGGAAGTGATGCTGACCAATTTGGGTTCTGCGTCTCCACAATGCATGATTAAAATGCCTGCCCATGTCACATGGCTGAAGTTATTTCACCCTTGGTACTAGAATATAGATTCAGGTCTTCTTAAATATGCAGCTTCTAACAATATATTAAAGTGAAGGCAGACAATAAAGTGTTTGGTACCAAGATATAATACAAATATTATATTCATCAACATGCTCAGAATCCTAAAAACATTTCTTTTGAATTTCCTTCATAATTTAAAACTTAAAAAAAAATAAATCACCACGGTATGAAAGCATTCCTTTATTTCAGAACTAATTATTTTGTAAAGTTGGAAACTCTTTAGTAGCAAGTTTTCCAAACTGATTATTTGACTGAATTCTATTTACGGATAAAGGGTCTATCAACCATAATTAATTGCTCTTTCACTCAACAGAAAGCAATTTATCATAGGAGACCATTGAAAATAAAGTGATTCTCCTTCTATACATAAATAAGAGCAGAGAATTGACAAGCGCAACCCTCCCATGAGCTGGTCATTGACGGGGGAAGGGAGGTTGGTGCATCAATTAGGACATTAAGTCAAAAGACAGTAGACTCGAGGTACTGTCTTATTAGCAATGTAGAACCTATGTCATTCCCAACCAACAGATCACTTTATAGCCTCTTCTTCAGTAAACAAAGACGAATTATATTTATGAAGTTGCCTGGGATAATTAAAGCGAAAAACACAGTAAACTACCCAAGATGCACACTTTGAACTGCTCATGAGGTTTATGTAGGGCAGTGTTAACAACACTCAGTAAACTACTTGGTACGAGAGGGACAGAATATCAGTGCTCACCCTGGAATACAGCAGGTTAATGTAGGGCAGTGTTAACAACACTCAGTAAACTACTTGGTATGAGAGGGACAGAATACCAGTGCTCACCCTGGAATACAGCAGGTTAATGTAGAGCAGTGTTAACAACACTCAGTAAACTACTTGGCATGAGAGGGACAGAATACCAGTGCTCACCCTGGAATACAGCAGGTTAATGTAGAGCAGTGTTAACAACACTCAGTAAACTACTTGGTATGAGAGGGACAGAATACCAGTGCTCACCCTGGAATACAGCAGGGCCCCCCATCCGCGGCTTCACTCTCCAGTTTCAGTTACCCACGGTCAACCATGGCCTGGACTATTAACTGGAAAGTTCCAGAAATAAACAGTAAGTTTTAAATTGCTCACCATTCTTTCTGAGCTTCATGAAATCTTGGTAGTCCTGTTCCATCCCTCCTGGGAGCTGAATCATCCCTTTGTCCAGCGTTTCCATGCTGTGGACACTCCTGTCCTTTAGTCACTTAGTAACCATCTCTGTTATCTGATAACTGTCGCAGTATCACAGTGCTTGTGTTCAAGTCACCCTCTTTGAGTTAATGAGGGCCATAAAGCACCAGAGTAATGATACTGCAGTTCAGACATACCAAAAAGAAGCTATAAAGTGCTTCCTTTAAGTGAAAAGGTGAGTACAGTACAATAAGGTATTTACTGAGACAGATCACAGCCACAAAACTTTTATTGCAGTTATTGTTATGATTGCTGTTATTACTAGTTATTGTTAACCCCTTACTGTGCCAAGTTATTAAACTTTATCACAGGTACATATATTTAATAAAAAACATGGTATACATAAGGTCAGTACTATCCGTGGCTTCAGGCAAGCACTGGGGGGTCTTAGACCGTATCCTTTGCAGATAAGGGGGGACAAGTGTGTATGACAAGCAAAGAATGATTAAGAAATCATTCTTAATACATGATTTTTCCAATGGAAAAATATGCTGGTCCTGAAATAAAGGATGATGTTAGTAGTATCTGGTATAGAGTATGTACTCAAAAAACGATGGTTATGATCAGTAATTAGGAAATTCTGCATTTGTTCAGCTGACGTTCAGGCTGTTGTGATGATCTCATTGTGGGAGCTCCAGTGGGGCAGGAGACTGGGGTGAAGAGTCTAATGGTCCTCGGAGTGAGGCGTGCAGATAGGGTTTGTGGGTGCCATCTGGGACACACCCATCTGCCAGATCCGTGTATGTAAGGAGGAAAGGGACGGGCAAATGAGGCTGGGCAGGCCTGTGGGGGGAGGCATCACCAGGAGATAGAGGGAGACCTGCAGCTGGTCAGAAAAAACATCCCAGCAGTGAGCTGGGACAGCTGATGAGTGTCAGTCCAGGAGGCTAGTTATCTGAGACTGGAGAAGGAAGCACCGGCGGTCAGGGTAAGGAATAACATGGAGAGAGAAGCTGAAGGCCAAGGGTAACATCCATGAGCTGCCCGTGAGACCAAATGATGGGTGTGGATGAGACCAGTGGCACCGAGGTTCTCGAGCACTCAGTGGCTGCTGGATTTCCAGCTCTCTGACTCAGAACCGCCTCTTCCGAGGCAGCAGGTCTACGATTCCACTCTTTCCGCTTCTGCAGGGGATGTGCCTTTTCAGGGTCTTGGGTTGAGGTAAGAGTATGGACAGAGGCGGAAGTGGAGGCTGCTCACAGAGAGACATCAGAAACCAGAGACACACATCTACCATCAGACCCCGGGAAGCAAAAGTGCCCCTGCCCTGCCAGCTGCATCATCTCCACAGACGTGGAAGTTGAGGATGCCCAGTACTGTCTGAAAAGGAAAGCAAGCACACTGAATACTGCCCGTGTCCTCATTTGGCAAAAAATGAACTTAAGGACAAAGATTCCTTTTTATCTTCTGGATCCCTTAAAATGCCATACAATTGGGCCAGTTGTGGATTTGTTTGCTGTATTTGTTTGGACCACTAAAAACAGGGTCGGAGTTCTTTGTTTGAAACAGCTTTTAAAGGATTCTCTGCTCACTTGGTTACTCAACCTCTCTGTGCCTCATTTTTCTCATTTAAAATTGTAAGAAAAATGGTTAATAATAGTACTATATCATGTAAGGTAATATGAGGAATAAAAAAGGAAACTAAAGTGTTACAACTGTGCCAAGTATGTTCTAAGAATTTAGTAAACATCAGCTATAATGTTACTTTATTTTTACATTTTTTATTTTAGTGAGTGGCTCTACAGTGCCCAGCATGGCACACTGATGTAGCAGGCACCACATGAAAGTTCGTTCTTATCTCTTTTATAATTCATTTCACAGAAACAAATAAACTCAGACTTTCATTTTCAAAATGAGGAACCTGTGCTCTAGAGAAACCCAGTGATTTTCATCAGGGTGTCTCATGGAATTACAATCTGGGTCTCAGGTTCTTGGAACAGCATCTTCTTGCTTTGCTTTGCTTTGCTTTGAGGCACTTTTATGTAATTGTCATATTTCATTTAAAATAGAAAGGCATCTTCTCATTCTGGTTTATACTCGCTCTGGTATGGCAGGAATTGCCACCACCTTGAAAAGAGCACTCCGTCCAGGTGTGAATATTATTTTCCCATTTTGGAAAGAAGCGGAAGCACTGGAATCCCGAACCATTGGCTGCAGTCTCAGTTCTGACTCTGGTACCTGTGGAACCTGAGAAAAATCATTGTACCTCTTGGGGCCACAGTCCCCTTACCTGTAAATAAAGAGCTTAACGTTTTGAATTCTAGGGTTCTATTAACTGATTCTAAAAGTACACCTATTTTATGTTACACAAATACAACTGTTTATGCATGAAAATTAGTCACTACAGACAACCTGAAGAAGGACAGGGAAAGGGAGGGGTGAGGTAGAAAGGTAGGTGTGGAATAAAACTGACTCTGGATCTTGAAGATCTTACTAACCCTGAAAAAAGCTTTAAGCATTTCCCTTTTAATGGGAGTTTAAAATCAGCTTACCTCCTTTGTGGCACTCATATTCTATAACGTGCCACAGTGTTTTATTGCCTCCCTTATTACAGTCGTCCCCTTATTCACGAGGATGTATTCAAAGACCCCCTAGTGGATGTCTAAAACCATGGACAGTAGAGAAGAACCCTATATATACTATTTTTCCCTATACATACATACTTATGATAAAGCTTAATTTATAAATTAGGCAAAGTAAGAGATTAACAACAATAATAAAACAGACTATAACATTACACTGTAATAAAAGCTACATAAACGTGTGTGTGTCTCCCTCGAAATAACTTATCGACTGTACTCACCTTTTCACTTAAAGGAAGCCCTTTAGGGCTTCTCTCTTCATATCCGAATTGCCTGCATCTTCACATGTGCTCAGGGGCCGCCATTACTGAGTAAACTAACAGTGATACCCCAACAGCAGCTATGATAACCACGGCTACTCAGTGACTAACAGGCAGGGATTGCCTACAGCACGGAGCCCAAAGACAGAGATAATGTAGGTCCAGGCTGGATTAAGTGAGATAGCAGGAGATTTCATCACAAAACTCAGAAAAGGGTACAATTCAAAACAAAAATTGTTTATTTCTAGAATTTTTCATTTAATATTTTTGAACCAAGGATGACCACAGGTAATTGAAACCATGGCACATAAAATCAAAGATAGACAGAGACCTGTGGTGGCGCAGTGGATAAAACGTCAACCTGGAAACACTGAGGTTGCCGGTTCAAAACCCTGGCTTGCCTGGTCAAGGCACATATGGGAGTTGATGCTTCCTGCTCCTCCCCCTTCTCTCTCTCTCCCCCCCTAAAATGAATAAATAAATAAACAAAGATAGACAGAGACAACTGTTAAGTTTCAAGCACTTCCCCAGTTTTGGTGACTCTTCCGTTTAAAAAGTATGTAAAACTGTACTCCACGACAAACAATTCCAATCCTAGGTCTACAACCAACAGCAATGAATATGTATTCACTAAAAAGACATCTGCACTTATGTTCATAGCAGCACTATTGGTAACAGCCCTGGCCTAGAAATCACCCACAGATCCATCAACAGCAGACAGATGAATAAACTGATGGAGCCACTCATTGGATCTACAACCAACCTCATAGCATGAATGAAGCTCGTGAACATGATGCTGAGCAAGAGAATCACATACTCAAGAGTGCACTGCGGCCCTGGCCGGTTGGCTCAGTGGTAGAGCGTCAGCCTGGCGTGCAGGAGTCCCGGGTTCGATTCCCGACTAGGGCACACAGGAGAAGTGCCCATCTGCTTCTCCACCCCTCCCCCTCTCCTTCCTCTCTGTCTCTCTCTTCCCCTCCTACAGCCAGGGCTCCATTGGAGCAAAGTTGGCCCAGGCGCTGGGGATGGCTCTATGGCCTCGCCTCAGGCGCTAGAATGGCTCTGGTTGCAACAGAGCAATGCCCCAGATGGGCAGAGCATCACCCCCTGGTGGGCATGCCAGGTGGATCCCGGTCAGGCGCATGCAGGAGTCTGTCTGACTGCATCCCCGTTTCCAACTTCAGAAAAATACAAAAAAAAAAAAAAAAAAAAAAGAGTGCACACTGCATAATTCTTTCTTTAAAAAATGATGCATAAAAACAGGCAAAACAAATCTATACTTTCAGAATTGGGACTGTCACTAAGGAGACAGTGACTGGGAAGGGCAGGGGCTCTGGAGTGCTGATCATGTTCCACTTCTTGGTCTGAAAATACATCAAGCTATACTGTTATAAATGCACTTATCTCTATGAAGACCTCAACAAAGTTGTTTATTTTTAAGTGAGTATGTATATTTTTAAGAGTATACATAAGTGTTTTGGAAAAAAGGGGCTCCTGTGTCCTCAGCCAATCCTATCCAATACAAAACCATTAGCTCACACAAACAGGTGCCATGTCTTCTAGGCCGGCTTGCCCCTGGGCACTCAGTATACACTTGCTGAATTAGCTGTTTTATCTTTATATGTGCATGTGCTTGTCAAATGCGTTAGTGACATAAATAAGGCAAGACAGTGTACGCTAAGAACATAGCTTCTGATGTCTGACTACCTGGGTTCCAACCCTGGCTACACTGCTTACAGACTGTGACTTGGAGTAAGTTACTTAAATTCTAGAATTCTGTTTCCTCAGATAGAACCTAGAAGATAAGGAGGAGAATAACAATCATAATAAAATTGTGAGGTTTAAAATAAATAATCCATAAGGAGGGTTTAGGACTATGTCTGGCTAATGGCAAGCATGTGTGTTTGAGTGCGTGTATCAATATACTCATTATATATGGCATTTTAATTATATTATCTGTTTTTTACCCTTCTAATAAAGAATGCACAACTTAAATAACACAAACATATAACAGGTTAAATAGTTATTTTTCACACAGCCTGAGGACTGAAATATTTACAGGTCTATAAAACAATCCTACATACGAACATTTGCAAAACAACTTTTTGTATACTGAGGTTACAAACCATGTTACCAATCCCTGGTCTACAATATGCCTTAAAAAAACCAAGAGGCCAAGAGCCCTTCCAATTAACTATGTGGTGTGATGTGTGTCTTCATTTGGGCCAGTTTACCCTTAAAATCATGACCTACTCTTCAGTCCAGAGAAATAATGAACAGATGTGCAGAAAAACATATTAAATGAAAAGGTTTTTTATGAAGTGCAGGTAAATTACAACTAACAGTGCCATTTCATGTAATTCAGGTTTAGTCTGTTGAACCGATACTCCCCAAACACAATCTTCTCCAGCACACTTCATAGCGTTTCTGAGCTAAGGTTCTAAGTTTGAAGATAGAAAAACATGAATTAATATACTATGTAAAGACATCTCGCATCTGATCACTAAACGCATTTCAGATTAATAGTTTTTAGAAGATCACAAGGGAAAGGGTGGAGTTCACAGTTAATACTGACCAGACAGAGCACAAGTTGCTTCTAGTGTTTTCCTCCAGTAAAAGCTCTACAACAACACGATAAACCTGTTCTCCAGGCTGTGAACTAGCCAAATGATGCATTTTATTTGTCCAGTGTTTTCAAGAATTAGAAAAGAGAAAAGGCCTGGAGGTAAGGCCTGCTGCCCCCGGCAGTCCCGGAAACCCCACTCCTTCACCTGAGCCAGGCTCCCGGGATACTTCAGGGGTGGGAAACAACGTTGCAGTTATTACAGAACAAGGGAGTCAGATACACTTTAGTGTGAACTCTGATTCTTCCACTGTGTGATGCTGGGACTTACAGACTCTAGATAGCCTACTTGCTTATCCTTAAAATGCTGCACCAAAGCGTGATGTTACTAAGTGTGAGAAGCACTTAACCCCAGTGTAAGCAATCAAGCATGAACCAGTCAGAATCTCAAATGCAGATATGATGGGCTGAACTGTGGCTCCTTAAGATTCCTATGTTGAAGCACTAACCCCCAGTATCTCAGAATGTCAGTGTATTTGGAGACAGGACCTTTAAACAAGTGATCAAGTTAAAATGAGGCAGTAAGGTGAGCCATGATCCAAACTGACTGGTATTCTTATGAGTCAAGGAAAGAGGACACACAGAGAGACACCAGAGACACGCACACAGAGGGAAGACCACGTGAGGAAACAGCGAGAAGGCAACCATCTACAAGCCAAGGAGAGAGGCCGCAGGGGAAACCAGCCCTGCCTACACCTTGATCTTGGACTTCTAGCCTTTCAAACCGTGAGGAGCAAATGTCTGTTGTTTAAGCCCTCTAGCCTGTGGTATTGTGTTTGGCAGCCCTAGCAAACCAATATTATATTATCAATTATCTCTCTGTCTTTACCAACATCTCAAATCCAAAATACTCTTTCACAGTGGTAAACCTCACACACTGATGAAACATGCCCAAAGAGAGCTGGAAAATTCACTGACTGGTCAGCCCCTCTCTATTCAGAAGCTCCTGTGCCTCAAGCAGAGGCTTCAGGCCTGCACTGCAGTTATGAAATACCCTAATACTAAAGGTTGCTATGAGCTTCTTAGATAAAGTAACATAAAAGAGGATATCTCTTTACCGGAAGAAAGAGGCATGACTAGGCGAGAGGAAACTGCCCAGGCAGGAGTGAATGATGAGGCCTGTGGGCTGAGGAAGCCTGAGAAACCAGAGGCTCAACACTGACCCCTGCTGGTCAGGTACTTAATCTACATGGACTGTTCCCTGACATTTTTAATAATGTCATTTTAATTTGGTCCTGTCTCCAAATACACTTCTCTTTTGCCTTAATAAAAAAAATAAATCAACCTGCACAAACCTGCTATTCAATGAAGCAACAGACCTTTATATAATGTAAAGAAATCGATTCTAGTTTCTGCTTTGTAATGGTGATCTCATGTATCTAGACTGAATTTCTTTAAATCAGGATCATGTAAATTTATGAAAAGAAGATCCAGGATCGGGTTTTCAATTATTATCTGTATCAACTCTAGCACTGATGACCACAATTAAAAGCTGGCTCTAATGGCAAAGCAATGGATGCTACGGTTTCTTATGATTATAAGATAACTACTCCTGACCCATTAAATAGCTTACAGTTTTCTTAACATAGCAAATACTGATTTATCACTGGGTAATTTAAAGATTCAACAGAAATAAACTCCCAAAGACTCAGTTTAGATCATGCCCATCACAGGAAAAAAAAAAAAAATCAATAAATAGCTATTAGATGACATACAGTATCTTAATTATTAGTTTAAAAGTTGCAGGGTTTTATGTTGTCCGTCATCCTGAACAGACACGAGCACACCACAAGCACTATCCTGTGAAACACCCTGCTGTCCTCCGCCACCTCCCACTGGCCACGGCTCTGAACAGCGGCCATGGGGAGCCACTGCTCTTCCTCCCGACCCATCAGGCTGACACGCCCACCTGCCTTCTCCCAGGAAATCTCAACCAGGTGAGACAAGAGGCTCCAGGTGCCCAGACACGATGGAACAGTGAAACCAGCAGGTGAAGACCAAGGGAGGAGTGTCACGACCAAGTGCCAAAAACTGAAGAAACATTGTTTTGCATATTTTATACAATCATGTAAGAGTTTAAAATATTAACAATAGTGAATATAAAGACTAATATTTACCATGATATAGACCAAATGTTTGTGTTTTGCCCTAAAATCATATACTGAAACCTAACCCCCACGGTGTAATGGTATTAGGAGAGGGACCTTTAGGTAGTGATGAGGTCATGAGGGTGAATTAGAGATTAGTTACCTTATGAAGAGACACCAAAGAGATCTCTTGTCCTTATTATCATGTGGACACAATGAGACAGCTATCTATGAAACAAGAAGTGGACCCACACCAGACACCGAATTTGCCCATTCCTTAACCTTAGACTTTCAGCTTCCAGAATCATGAGGAATAAATTTCTGTCACTTATAAGCCACCCACACTATGGTACTCTGTCACAGCAGCCCGAACAAATGAACTGAAACATGCAAGACAGTATACGAGGCACATTACAGGTCATGACTCACAGCATTCTGAGGTAACTACTCTTACTATTTCCATTTCACAGAGGAGAAACCTGAGGCAGAGAAGTTAAGTGACTTGCCCAAGGTTAGACTGCTAATAACAAAAAAAGCTGCTTACAAAAAAAAAGATGCCATTGAACCAGTATGTCAAATCATTGAAAAACTGTAAAAGGTCGTATATTATTAGTTTAGTTACATGAAAGGGGTCACAATTTTTCTTTATTTTAATTTCCTACCTGGATGAAACAGTATCAGTTTTTACAAGGCCCCAAAATCAAAGGTTGAACACTGAACAGTTCTATCGTGTTCTTGAAGGTTGTGAACTCTTCTTCCTCTGGAAGTTGAGAAGTCTGTGGCAGGGAGATGGGCTACGTGTCCCCTCACCTGTGATATCTTTCCCCCCTAACTCCCCTGAACTCTTAACTAAAGCGACACCATCCTTCCTCAGTCAACTTGCCCCAAGCACAATGCCAAGCACCGAGATAACAGAACCGGGCCCAGAAGAACCACTTACACCAGGCAGGATGGAATGGTGAGAGGCCCTCAGAGGAGGTGACACAAGAATGGAGTCACGTGGATAGATGAGCCGTTCTTTCCTTTACAAGCAGTAAGAGATGAGGGAGGGAGGGAGGGAGGAATTAACTGGAGAGAGAAAAGGGCTTCCCAGGCCAAGACGCTGCAGGTTTCAGATCACAAAGGTGGACACATACAGGCAACAGGAGTAAAAATAAAAACGGTCTTAATGAAGATCACAGCTAACGGACATGGTCTTCCCAGCTCTTCCATCTTTCCCCCAAAGACAACCCACAGGCACATCTCAGAGATACCGTGCCTCTGGTCCCAGAAAACCACTGTGGAGCCTGTATCACAATAAAGCAAGTCATCATTTTTTTGCTGCTAGAGGGTCCTTGCTTTCAATCTGTAAAAATATACAGCTATGAAGCACAATAAAATGAGGTGTGTCAAGTATGAGACAAAATCATTCTCTGTCCGTGCAAATGAACTATTCCCCATGTTTAATCTCAACTCTACTCCATAAAAACTTTATAAAGACAGTTAACTGTATGTCTGTAACTAGTAATTCCCAACACAGGTGATTACTTCCAGGTTTAACTCGGCTTGTGAAACTGCCATTCCAGATAACCTATGAATACTTCTGTGGATTATTTTAGGGTCCTTTAGAAAGGCCACTTCCTCCAAGGCAGGTTATTTTTCTTCTTTAAGATTGATCTGAAAGATATTTTAGTCTAACCTGAAGAAAATTAGTAAAGGCATGACCACACAGAAAGCAATCAACTTGAAGAGATTAAACCATCAAAAAAGACTTGGAAATAAGAAAAGTCTTCCAGGCTACTGACAGGATTCTGGGCTCCCGGAAGCTGATTACAAGACCCTTCAAAAGTGACTTTATCACCCAGGTGAAGACAGCTGCTGCGTGGGAGTTTCTGCAGTGAAATGCCTTTAATAAAAAGAACTGATGTCATCACTCTTGGAAGCCTTAAGAACAGCTGTGCAGATTACATGTCATATAGGGGGAAAAAAAGAAAAAATGAGAGATAATTAAAAAAAATAGCAATCTAAATCTCTAAAAACCCTAGGCAAAATGCCAAACCCTAAAGGTCCTAATAAACCTCAGAAAAGCATCAACATAGGACACAAATATCTCGCTCAGTCTGATTAACCAGACTACTCTTGGTTCAGGCCACTATGGTGGAAGTGGTAACATCCGCGGCTTACAGGCTCCACCTGGAAGTTTCCATTAATAGTTAGCATCTCATGTGCACACACCCAGTAGCAGGCATAGTACTCAGCAGCTGACATATATCAGTGCGTTTAGCACTAAACCAATACTACCAAAAGGGTATTCATGTCTCCATTAGACAATGAGGAAACTGAGGCTCAGAAAGTTTAAGTAGCTTCTCTAAAGTTTCACAGCAGTAAGTAGAAGACAGAGAATTTGAAACCACCCTATTCAACTCCCAGGCCCCACTTATAAGAACTGTATGTACTCTTCTGCATTTCAAGACAGGATCTGACCATATACAGAACCTAGCAGAAAACTCTAAAACCTGTCTGCTGGCTCTGGGAAGTTTTCTCCGTCAGAGATCTTTTGGTGTCTGGGCTCCTGAAAACATTTTTTAAAAGGAATTTACTGTCTCAGAGGAAGCGCTGTGCTTATAAGACAATCTCTCAAGCAGAAAGATGACATTTCATACAATGATACTAAGTACAAAACCTTCATTCTTATCTTCAGAACTTAATTCTCACTTATCTTTTGAGAAACTGAAAACGTAAGGACAATGAAGAGAAAGTACAAGACAATTACCATTCTCTGTCCATGCAAATGAACCATTCCCTGTTTTCAATATCAACACTAATCCATAAAGACCTTATAATGATAGTTAAACTGTTTTAAGTAAAGGAATATGGGACTTCTTATACTAAATTAATATAACCACATCCAGTATTTTAATATATAAAATATCAAAATACATGGAGTAAGCATTATGTGCACTACTGATAAATTCCAGCTGATGAATGGGCTCCTGAACGCATTCTGGAAACCTCCAGGCTCTAGAGTCCAGAAGTAAGGGAGGCAGAGCAGAAAGCAGCCACTCCTTGGATCCACACACACTGCAGAGGCCAAATTCACTTCCACTGAACTCCCCAGGAAATAGATTCTTCCTTTAGTTACTTCTCTAGGAAATTTTAAGAATGATCTTACTTTATGCCACTTCATATTACACAGGAAACATCTTTTTCAGGAAGCCAGTGGATATCTTTTCGTCTTCAATAGAAGGCAATGCCTCAAAGAGATACTGCAACTGAACCAAAATAGCTACACCACTCTCTCTTCTTATAAATATTACAGAAAAAAATCCTCTTCAGAGCTGACAAGTATAACATTTTTTTTTGCTGAAAGCAATCTCCTTCTTCAAGCCCATGAATAAGAGGGTGCCCAGGGGCAGAAAGCCATGGGGCCAAGAATACAGCAGAGCGAGGCCTCCTTCTGGCCACTCACCATGGCCTCCCTCTATTGCAATGATCATGAGGACCACAGCAGAGCCAGGCAGGGGCAGCTCGGGACACATCTAGATCCACAGGTGCCAATTCAGAACCAGAGACATCTGTTCTGCTGCTGCCACCAAGAAGCCATCACCACTGAGAGATACCAATACGTACCAGGAGGCTGAGATGCTAATTAGTACAAAAGCTAAGCTTAATGGCAGGTACCTTCCTAACAGTCACCAAATGCAAAACACCTACAACTTTTCATCTTATTTTTGGAGACGTACTAATGGCACCAACCCCAATCTCTGTCCCAGGCACAGCCATGGAGTCACAGTAAATATGACTCTGCTCTGTCCATACCTAACTACCAATCCATCACCTTTGAGGGCCTCTTGAACCTCTTCCACTCTTCTCCAGTGTCACATCCTGGCCTGGCTCTCATAAACTCACAGGCCTCATCCATCCTTCTTTCCTTCAATCATCAAACATTCTTGAGCACCTACTGTGTTCCAGGTAATATTACAAAGAAGGCAAATATGAACATTGCACAGCTTTAGCCCCTCCAGTCTCCCTGTGGGGCAGAGAGACATCTAGATTAAAAACACATTATAGTCCTGTGTAACAAGTCATGAAGCAAGGGATGTCTAACTTTATAGAAGTGAGGGTAACCTATGTCAGCTGATACAGACAGGCTTTACCTAGGCTGTAAGGTCTAAGCTGACTCTTAATAGTAAAAATATTTTGGGTGAAGAAGAGTAGAGAGGGAGCAAACGAAACTTGTAAAAGGCATACAAACCTGAAGGCGTGTGCCCTGGTTCAGGAGGGCGATGAGGTACAATGGCTGGGATGCCAAATGTAAGGAAGGGATGGGAGCTAAGGTAGGCTGTGGTCAGACTCAGGAAGGCCTTGCATATCACGCCAAGGAAACTGGAGCATTACTGTTGGTAACGAACGACCCGGAAGTGTTTATGGGAGAAGGTCCGGACTGAAGACACATTTAGCCTGAAGAGTGTTTTGTTTCACCTTTATAAAGTATTTTTCAAATACTGAAACTAGTTGCCAACTTCTAAAAATTAGTACATTTCACCTGGATACTTCGTTTCTTAAAAATAAAATCCAACAACACTGAGCCAATGTCCCCAGTTGGTAACAACTGTTTGGATCTGGGTAGCAGATGGGATACTGTACTTAAGAGGTTCATGACCATCCTCACCTGGCCCTCACAGGCCTTTGAGCTTGTACATCCCAGTTTAAAGGACGGAATAACACAGAGGCTTTTGTTACAGAAAACACAGAAAGCTGTGACTAAACCACAGGGGCAGTAAACCTGGAGGCAAGAGGAGAATTAGGAAAACATCTATAACAGCACAAGCTGGGAATAACAAAAGCCTGAACTAAAGAGAACATAGACCCAGAAAACAGTAATGAGTGCAAAGGTGTTGAATGGACTCGAGCACAAGGACACTTAACACATAACATTTGTATGGAATTTGTTCACCGGCCAAAGACTATATATTAGGAGAAAAGAAAAACGATTCAGAAGTTATTTTCAATAAACAAATTAAGTGGCTATTAAGTAAACTATGTGAACAAGCCACCTGAATGCCATAAATCAGCATAGACAACTGCTGAAGTACAGCAGGTACCGTCTGAGAGATTCTTGTCCTAAACAGAGCAAATCCTGACTGCACCCTTTCTGAGCTAAGATCTTAACAAGTGGTGTTTACAAGCAGAAGGCGGAATATAAACCATTACAACCTCCAACATCATGACCAGCAGTTACTTGGAAAACTTATAAGTCCTTCTAGTTCCTCCAGGGGGAAGGCCCTGACCGAGAGAAAACTCACACAGGCCGTTGACATCCAGCATGTTGGAGATGCCGCGGTCACTCATGTCCACTTCCGGCTGGTTCTTCTCCCGACTCTCCTCCACCAACTTTTTCAGAGACTTGGACATGATCTGTACCAAACGACAACAACAGAGCACGTGGGTGAATGCAGGAGGGTGCAGGGACAGAATGGAGAGAGCACCGTCTGGCACTCTCGGTTTTCCCCTGGACCTGGAAAGTGGACATCAGCAGGCAGGGTCCGGGTGCACGGAGGATGGGGCGCGGCAGGGGAGTTAGAAGGGTCCAGAAACCCTCCGGCCGCGCAGAGACAAGCAAAGTCACGTGCAATGCCACAGACACTCACCGCGGAGAACTGCACCTAGCAGGTTGGGCGTGGAAACAACTGGCTGCGGCAGGGCGGACTCCGCAGTGAGATACACTCCGCCCGAGCTAAACGGGAACTCGAACAGGGAACACGCCCTGTCCCGTCGCTCGGCGCAGGCGCACTCGATGCCACGCGCAGCACCCCGTCCCGCCTGAGCCGCACCCTTCCCAAATTAGGAGAACACTTTACTAGGCATTGCCCGGGGCCGAGGCTCCGCCTATATAAGAACGTGTATCCCTCATCCGGCCAATCACGTCCGTTTTCAGGCTTCGAGACCCCGCCCCACCCGGAGATTAGTCCATTCACCTGAAATTCGGTTTTCGGGATATCGATTGGACTGGAGTTTGCGCGAGCGCACTAGGGTTAGCGCAGGCTCAGTTCTTAGGTAGAAGCTCAGAGAGCTGTGGGCGGAAGTGGAGAAGCCTAGGAAGTGTCTGTGAAATTAGGGGTTTTAGGAGGGGCTAGGTTTTAGCCGGGGAGGCAAAAATAAATTTTTCTGTGTCCCGTTTCTATAGCTGTGAGTCTATTTATAAGAAGTTGCTGCCATGAGTCTCTTATTCATTATTGTGCCTTCCGCTGTATCATGAACTCCTCGAAGGGAAGAACTGCATGACACTGGCGGGGTTGTTCAATTGATTAGAGCAGGGGTCCCCAAACTTTTTACACAGGGGGCCAGTTCACTGTCCCTCAGACCATTGGAGGGCTGGACTATAAAAAAAACTATGAACAAATCCCTATGCACACTGCACATATCTTATTTTAAAGTAAAAAAAACAAAACAGGAACAAATACAATATTTAAAATAAAGAACAAGTAAATTTAAATCAACAAACGGACCAGTATTTCAATGGGAACTATGCTCCTCTCACTGACCACCAATGAAAGAGGTGCCCCTTCTGGAAGTGCGGCGGGGGCCGGATAAATGGCCTCAGGGGGCCGTAGTTTGGGGACCCCTGGATTAGAGCGTCCTCACGATATGCAGATGTTCCTGTTGAATCCTGGTTAGGACATACACAAGAATCAACCAGTGATGGCATGAATAGGTGGAACAACATGAATAGGTGGAATAACAATAATGATGTCTCTCCTTTCTTTCTCTCTCTCTCTCTCTCTCTCTCTCTCTCTGTTTCTGTCTCTGTTTCCCTCTCTTTCTAAAGACCAATTAAAAAAAAAAAAAAAAGACAAGAACTACATGGTGGTTTGTATGTCCCGGCCATGGACCTTTGTCTCACATGAAGAGAAAAACACCAAAATACATATATGACTTCTCTTTTCTAATACTACACTTAAAATTGTTTCATGTTTTATTTTGCCTTCTATTGAATGAAGATTTTCATTATACAATTTTCATATTTTTACTAGCGGTTTTAAGTGCATTTCTTTTTCTTGTAACTTTACCTGGCAGCTTCACATTCCTCTCCATTGCCTGAAATCCAATGAATCATCTTGAAGACTAGAAACCCACTAATTTACCGCAGCAGTAACTGATTCGTTCTGTCCTTCCAGCTAAGTGGTTATCTGATTTCACTGGGTTCCTAGCTTTCGACCAACATCTCTGTACACATTTTCCTGGATTACCTCTTTTTACTAAATTATGTTCCCTCAAGCAGTGGTCCCCAACCCCCGGGCCACAGACCCGTACCGGTCCGTGGGCCATTTGGTACCGGTCCGCAGAGACAGAATAAATAACTTACATTATTTCTGTTTTATTTATATTTAAGTCTGAACGATGTTTTATTTTTAAAAAATGACCAGATTCCCTCTGTTACATCTGTCTAAGACTCACTCTTGACGCTTGTCTTGGTCACGTAATACATTTATCCGTCCCACCCTAAAGGCCGGTCCGTGAAAATATTTTCTGACATTAAACCAGTCCGTGGCCCAAAAAAAGGTTGAGGACCACTGCCCTCAAGTATTCCTTTTTATGTGTGTTTATCTAGTTCTTTCCCATTCTTGCCGCCATAATTCTTTCTCTACCTGATGGTTCTTGGTTGTGCTTTAATATTCCACTGTATTCAAGCATGAAGGTCTAAGCAGATTTTTCTAGATAGCTCATATCATCGATTTTCTGTTGTTGATGTGTATTTGTCTCACTCCTAGGACAGCATTAATTTTCCCTGGGCTATTTGTTAAATTCTTTAGAGGTGACAACCGGCTGTTATTTCTGCTTGTAATCACAAGACTGCCTTTGCTGTTGGAGGGAAATGGTGAATTGTGAGCACCAGCTAATATTGTTGTATTACTTCTGATCTCACTTTCTTACACTGTACCTACCAACCACACATCCAGAAAACACCTGGAAAATTGATTACCAATTCTGCATTTCTCTCTTGAAATTATTTTGGGCTGTAATTTCTTTCTTTCATTTGTCAGCAAGCTTCCATTCACACCCTATTCTCTAGAAATTGTTTTCACTCACTCCCTTGTAATTCTCTCATTCTCTTCACTTTACCAGTGCAGTTCTTTATGAAATGTGTCCCTAAGTTCCAGATTTTTATAATATGGAGACTGGGCCAACTTCATGAGTATGCCACCTGTGCAGTAACCCAAAGCTCCATTCCTAGATGGACCCCACATTTGGTTTAATGCTCTGCTGTCATCATCTTGAAATGTTTAATAATTTTTAAAACATTTCCTTTTGCACTGAGCCTTGCATATTATATAGCCAGTCCTGCATGGAAATGTCAGTATTTACCAGAGTTTAAAACACTTCTGCAACATCATTGCCAAGAGTTCTGCTTACATATAGTCTATGCTTCAGTATGTCTCCTTAGGAGAGATGTACTACCCCCACCCCTGGGCCAATCACAGATAGAGTATGGAGATGATTGGTCTACATAAGGCAAACTAGATTATGGCAACTGCTAAATTCACGTAAATTGCTATGTAAATCTTTAATTTTCAAAATGCCTTTTTATACTCTAAACTGTATTATAATAAACTACTTAAGTGATATATGTAAAGTTGCCAACTTAAAACTTTAAAGGCAATTTTTTTTAGCCTGTGGCTCAGTGAATAGAGCATCAGACTGGGACGAGGAGGACCCAGGCTTGAAACCCTGAGGTCACCGGCTTGAGCACGGGTTCATCTGGTTTGAGAAAAGCTCACTAGCTTGAGTCCAAGGTTGCTGGCTTGAGCCCAAAGGCTGCTGGCTGGCTTGCAGCCCAAGCTCACTGGTTTGAGCAAGGGTTCACTCGCTCTGCTGTAGCCCCCCAGTCAAGGAACATATGAGAAAGTAATCAATGAACAACTAAAGTGCTGCAACAAAGAACTGATGCTTCTCACCTCCCTCCCTTCCTATCTGCCCCTATCTGTCCCTCTCTCTGTCTCTCTCTGTCTCTGTCACCAAAAAAAAAAAAAGCAAATTTTTTTACCAAATATACAACAATTATTTTTCTTTCAATAATTTACCCTATTAAATGATAGCCATGGGATGACTTGTGGTGTCAGTAAGTTAAAAAATAATGTGTTTTCTTCCATTAACACTATTTTAAAGCTATATAATCTCTTAGTTTTACAAAACTAAACTGTTAATTACATTAAAATTTTTCTAGGTCATATAACTGTGTCACCTTTTTAAATAATTTCAATAGATCTATGAACACATTTTGTCTTTGACTGTCAACATTTCATTAGTTGACCTAATCCTTCAGGTCTGATGGGAGGCTCTCAGGAAGTTGCTGAGATAAGAATTATAGCTCTGTCACTCAAGTTTTATATAACTTTTCCATTCCTCATTTTTCTCATCCGTAAAATGTGGGTGATGGTTCTTAGTATTCTATTTCAGTGAGTGTATATGAGAATGATGCCAGGCATAGAGAAAATACCTAGATATTAGTTCCCATTTTTCTTAATAAAATTAATCGTGTTAGTATTCCTTTGGTAATTGGTTGGCTGATGTTTATCAAAGTCCTTCCATTAAGTGGAGTTGAAATTTAATAGGAAATTATGACAAGTAGAACCCATATCTTAGGCATCTCTTAGCCCCAAACTATCATCAGCCCCACCCATCCCCTGGGCCTTTCTTCACAAGAGTACCTGAAGTGCCAGGAGATGCCATTGGGCCAAAGAAAAACTCTGTTGGTCTCTTGCTGAGCTATCCCAGCCAGTTCCCTGAAGGCCAGATAAGGGCTACTTGGATCAGACATGGATAGACTTAACCTTGAAAACCAAAGGCATGAGCTCTGCTTTTTGTGCTTAGGTACAGTTGTATCAGAAGAGAGAAAATCAAAGTAGGGGAGAGATCAAATGGTAGGTGGAAGCCTGGCTTACCCCCACCACACATACACTCCCAACTCTGGGTTCTAAGAGCGTGGGGAGGTGGGTATTGCCAGGAGAATTGTATCAGAATGGCCACCAGGTAATGCTGAAACAGGGTCCTAAAGCCCCCTCTATATTGGCATTAGTCCTTTGGTGGCTGGATCATGAGGAGGCTGGTGGAGGAGGTGTTGTCAGGGTTTGGCTATTGTCACCTGCCCTGCACCTTCTCAAACAGGGTATCTAAACTTCCATTCTCACCTGCAGAGGGATGGGGTTAGAAGCTGACCATGAGAGTTTCTTAGTTCATTGCATGATCAATTGCAGACAGTAGACATTTCTTTTTCTTTAAATTTGTGGTTGTTTTGATTCCTTTAGTCCCGCATGGAATATTAGTTTCCATTTACTTCAGACTAAGACCTTCCTTTCCCACCCCCTCAAACCTATGTATTTTGCTCTGAACATATGTGCCCTGATTTATCAATGTGACCCCATTAAAATTAATTAAAAAATGAAAAGAAAGCCCATGTGTTTTGCATTATGGCTTTGAGGATTCCAGCATAGCTTGAAAGCAGCATTTTGGTATATCTCAACATTTTAACAACCAGACTGCCTATACCACTGTGAACTAATTGATTGTTAGTTCTGTCCAGGAGTCTGAATGCTAATAGTGGAGCTTCATAGTGGTGCAATTTAGGAACAAGAAAGTTATTACTTAGCCACTACATCTAGGAAGCTGGCTTACTGTAAAATTTCACCAGATAAAGAAATTGAGGATTTTTCCTCAGGACTGGCTCATGAAATCAGGCATGATGGAGCTAGGAAGTAGGCTTTTTGAAACAGAAATACAATTTATGAAGTTGTATGGTTGTTTTGTTCACTAATTTATCCTCAGTATGCCTAGTACTTGTCACACAGTAAATGTTCAACAAACACTTGTAAATGCATGAGTTAACTAAGTCAGAACCAGAAGAAATGAGATGAGACTTACTAACGAGAGATGACATAAGCTTTTATATATAAAAACACTTTAAAGACTCCACTAAAAAGACTGTTAGAACTAATAAATCAATTCAGTAAAGTAGTAAGATACAAAATCAACAGATGGAAATCAGTTATATTTCTATACACTAACAATAAACTATCTGAAAGAAAAATCAAGAAAGTAATTCTATTTATAACTGCATCAAAAACAATAAAATACTTGGCAATAAATTTAACCAAGGAGGTAAAAGACTTGTTCACTGGAAACTATAAGACAGTGATTTTCAACCTTTTTTGAGCCGCAGCACATTTTTTACATTTACAAAATCCTGGGGCACACCACCTACCAAAATGACACAAAATGACACTCTAACACAGTACATATTATACATATAGTTAATAATATAGTTTCTAAATGTATTTAGTGTGAAACCTGGGCCTGTTTCGATGAACACAAAAGGGATATCCTGGCAGGAATGATAGAAAGACACACACGAAGCTCTTCCTCAACAGTTCTCAGTCTCTCTCTGTTTTTAGTTTTTATTGCAGTCAAGCTTGAGAAGCTCAGCTCACATAGATATGTGGTTGAAAACGGGAGCAATGTCAAAATAGCTTTGTTGGCCAGAATGGGGAACTCCTTGGCAACAGATAACCAAAAACTGTCCAAAGGAAGATCAGCAAACTTTAGCTTTAAAGTTAGATAACATTGTGATGCATTGTGATGCATTGCATATCACCCTCTGCGGGGGCCTCTTTTAAAAAGAAAAAGGTCAAATATCTATATACACCATCAGGATAGACATAACCAGCTGAGGCTGAGGCTTCATCTAGTGGTGGCAACATTTACCTCCAGTACTGACCAGGATTAGAAATTGGGACCATGGGGAGGAGTAGCAGCTTCAACTACTTGGTGCGGCCACACAATGACAAGTGTGCGGCAGCCCAAGCAGGTACCTTCCTGGGTGTGGATGAGAGGCAGCCTACTATTGGTTCATCGCTAGTGGTCGGGATGAATCCTAGAAGGTGATTGGTCAGTGAGTGTTCCCTGTGCCTCCACTATTCCTGTCGCTGATAGCTGATAGCTGGAGGGATTGTGAGGGGAATGTTTATGTTTGGATGGAGGCAGCTGGCAGCAGGCCGGATAAATAGCCTCCGCAGGTGATATCCAGCACACAGGCTGTAGTTTGGGGACCCATGTTTAATTTCCCCACGGCACACCTGACCATGTCTTACGGCACACTGGTGTGCCGCAGTGTACTGGTTGAAGAACACTGCTATAAGATACTGATGTCAGAGATTCAAGAAGACACAAATAAATAGAAAGATATCCTCTGTTATTGAGTTGAAAGAATTAATATTGTGAAAAATGTCCATACAAACCAAAGCACTCTACAGAGTCAATGATGCAATCCAAATAAAAATTCCAGTAACATTTTTTCACAGAAATAGCATAAACAATCACAAAATGTGTATGAAACCACAAAAGATCCAACATGGCCAAAGAAATCCTGAGATACAATAAAGCTCGATTCTTCTGAAGGTAACAACAGAGTAGGTAGAAGTTATACTCACCTCCTCCCATGACGAAACTGGAATTACAACTAAATTATAGAATAATCAGCCTGAATAACCAACTGAAGACTGGATTAACAGAAGTTTTATAACCAAGGATTTACAAAAGAAACCACATAGAGACTGGTAGGAAGAGCAGAGACATGGAAAGGGCTTGCCATGCACCTATTTAGGGAGGTAGAGAATATGGAAGGATATCTCAGCTGCAAAGGGCCCCCTGAGGAGCATGGGATCTCAACCTCATTCCAGGTTACCCAGCCTAGAGCATCATAGCCACGGGGGAAAGCCCATATAACATTGGTTGTGAAAATAGGTGCAATTCTGTTCACCAGGATAAGATGGGCGTCTGCTACAAACCCAAGTGTCCTCTTAAAGGGCAAATGCACAAGTCTTACTTTTGGCCACTCAACCTGGGCTCAGGTGGAGAGAAGGCAGTTCAGAGCATACTGGAATCACATAGAGAAGGACTACATGTGTGTTCCCAAGGAGAGGGTTGAAGGGACAGCCAATAAGGTCCCCGTGCTGAGTCCCTCACCCACACTGTACACAGACGCCATCTTCCTGGGTTGAGCACTCCCTTCCGTAGAGCACCAGCATGGGGAATGCCCTACCCCCATCTTCCTGACTCCCTGTGATTGCATCCTGCTGAGCGCTCATCCTGTGGAGGAGTCTGCTGGCTGTGGCCTGTTTGGGCCTGCAGTACAGACATCCTGGGAAAGTCCTTGAGGAGGTTCGGGTGGACTCAAGATGTTGAAAACGGGTATGGGGAAAGACTGAGCTCTGTGGTTCTTGAGCAAAGGCCGATTTTCCTTCCACCCTCTGGCTAGAGTTGCCCTAACGCAGAAGATCACTAGCCAAACCCAAATCTCAGTTGCTTATTTCTACAAACCAACACCCTTCAGAGGAGATTACTGGCCACAGACAGCCTGGGTCCACTCTACAGGTTTTCCTGGAAGACTTCCAAGGGGGCTCATGCAGACTCAGGGGATGGCAGAGTGGTCAGCAGGTAAAGAAAATCTTGGAGTGCCTTGGACCTTTTACTGAACTGCCTCTAGGCTCAGTGCCGGTGGAAGGATAATTGGTCCAGAGCTTGGCCCTTTCTACATGCACCCAGGCCCAACAGAGGAAGCCACAAACTATGGATCTTTTTGTAACTCCAGATAAGTAACTTAGGTCTGGTCACAGGCAGTGCCTAACATTGACCGATGCTGGAGTCCCTCCCATGACTTCCCAGAATTAACATGCCCAGTGGCAGGCTTCAGACCACAACAGAGCATGACCTCATTAGCTTCAGGAGCAGCACTTTCAATGGGAGATCTTGGCAAGTAACAGACATTGCTGGGTGAATTTTGCTTTGTAGCATCAGCTCCTGCTCAGCAGCTCATACAGTATGGTTGGGGTCAATCCTCATAGTCAGCCAGTCTGAGGGTTGACCCCACCCACAAGGGACCAACAGAAATCCAGACACAACTACAACAGAGGGCCCACATAACCCACACAAGGGACATTTCTGAAGCATCCAGCTCAGGTGATCAGAAAGACTGTGCCACTGAGCCCCACCAGACACCTACTATATAAGGCCACCATACTAAGGCTGAGAGACATAGTGGATCTAATACACAGAAACACATACACAGAAGTAGCCAAAATGAGGAGACAAAGAAGTATGATTATATGGTCAGAAACATCAGGCACCATCACAGCCACCTGGCCAATGCAGGTTCAGTTTTGATTTGGGCAGACAGTAAGAAATCAACAGAGCTGAAAACTGGTGATCCATTTTTCTTTAATCCTAGCTCATACCTGGTGACGAGAATATACACACAGTGGGAAACACTTCCCTTTCCATTCAGGGCTCCCAAAGCCACTGACTCACCTGAGTTTTCCTAGAATCAAAGGCTAACTCCTTGCCCGTCTTATTCACTTCTGTTCTCCATCTCCTTCTCCTGCACAAACTGGCTTCTCTTTTCCCTAATCCACCATTTTGGCTGCCTCTTCCACGTGGCTTCCCTGCCCTGCCTCCATGGACTCTTCCTAAAAGGTAATCACTCTCCCCAAGAATAACGTGGTCTCTCCCCCAAATGGCCTCCTAGCTCCTCCTTTTAAAACCTTTTGGCACTAAAGCCCTCCCTCAACACCCATTAACACAACCACGCCCATCCCAAGCAAGAAGAGCAATAATATTATCACCTAGGCCAGGGGTCCCCAAACTACGGCCCGCGGGCCACATGCGGCCCCCTGAGACCATTTATCCGGCCGCCACACTTCCGGAAGGGGCACCTCTTTCATTGGTGGTCAGTGAGAGAAGTAAAGTATGGTGTCGCTCACGTACAGTACTACTTCCGGTGACGTGGGACGTATGCGTCACGGCTCTGGAAGCGCGTCCTATCACTTGTTAGGGCTAGCAATGACAAATATGGATCTGGACATTGACCATCTCATTAGCCAAAAGCAGGACCATAGTTCCCATTGAAATACTGGTCAGTTTGTTGATTTAAACTTACTTGTTATTTATTTTAAATATTGTATTTGTTCCCGTTTTGTTTTTTTACTTTAAAATAAGATATGTGCAGTGTGCATGGGGATTTGTTCATAGTTTTTTTTTTATAGTCCGGCCCTCCAACGGTCTGAGGGACAGTGAACTGGCCCCCTGTGTAAAAAGTTTGGGGACCCCTGCCATACAAGGTTTTCATTTCGGTCACCTTACACCACACTTTTCAGTTTTTCTTAAGATAGAAAAAAATAATCAGAAAAACAACCATGAAAATAAGCCATTGTTTGGTTTTCCTCATGTCAATTTCTTGGTGTGTCTTCTATTTAAAACCTATTTAAAAATAAATTTTTTTAAAAAAAAAAAAATATCTTATCCTCTACTAGCAGTGTATAATAAAGGTACCTAAGTTCTAACCTTCTGCCCAGATTTTTCGGGATGCCACATGTCAGAGAACAAGACAGTCTGTAGGATGGGGGTTTCCACGTCAAAAACCCCAGCCAGCTGTGTCACTGTTGTCTTACCCTTTAGTCTGTCTGGTTCTGTCCTGTGTTATGTCATTTCAACATGGAAAAGTGTCCTGAAAACAGTAAACTGACAGAGAAGGGTAAATTATTCATTACTATTTCTGTACATTTTTCATCAGTTAAATCTGTAATTGTACCTTCTAAGACTCATTTTGCTTTAAACATACATCAGATTAGTCAGTTTATTTACCAGCCTGTATTGTAAGGCAAAGATGAACTCCAATTCCTCTTCCCTGGGGTCCACAGGCTTCTCCCTTCCTTCTCCCCCTGACTCTTTGGTTCAAATAGAACAGGGGTCTCCAAACTACGGCCTGTGGGCTGCATGCAGCCCCCTGAGGCCATTTATCCAGCCCCCGCTGCACTTCCAGAAGGGGCATCTCTTTCATTGGCAGTCAATGAGAGGAGCACATTGACCATCTCATTAGCCAAAAGCAGGCCCATAGTTCCCATTGAAATACGGTCAGTTTGTTGATTTAAATTTACTTGTTCTTTATTTTAAATATTGTATTTGTTCCAGTTTTGTTTTTTTTACTTTAAAATAAGATATGTGCAGTGTGCATAGGGATTTGTTCATAGTTTTTTTTATAGTCCGGCCCTCCAACAGTCTGAGGGACAGTGAACTGGCCTCCTGTGTAAAAAGTTTGGGGACCCCTGACCTAAGCAATGACCATCCACGTGGGCAGCGCCATCTTTAACAAAATGAGCATAATATATCTTATCTGCCCAACAATGACCCAAAGAAAGGAAGAGGAGAAATCTCCAGGAAAAAACAACAACAACTAAATAAAATGGAAGCAAGCAAACTACCAGATCTAGAATTCAAAACAATGATTGTAAGGCTGTTCAATGATTTAGGGAAATAATGGATGAATTCAGTGACAAGTTAAACAAAGAGATAGTAAGCATAAGAAAATACAAAGAAACAGCCAGTCAGAAATGAAGAATATGCAATTGAAATGAAGAATACAGAAGAAGGAATGAACTGCAGGTTAGGTGAAGCAGAGTATCAAATCAGTGATATGCAAGACAAAATAGCAGAAAACACCCAATCAAAGCACCAAAAAGAGAAAGAATTTTAAGAAATGAGAACAGCTTATGCTTGACCAGTGGTGGCACAGTGACTGGAACATCAACCTGGGACACTGAGGACCCAAGTTTGAACCCCTGAGGTTGCCAGCTTGATCATAGGCTTATCCAGCTTGAGAACAGACTCGCCAGCTTGAGTGTGGGATCACAGACATGATCCTATGGTCATTGGCTTCAGCCCAAAGGTCACTGGCTTAAAGTCCAAGGTCACTTCTTTGAGGAAGGAGTCACTGGCTCAGCTGGAGCCGCCTGTCAAGGCACATATGAGAAACAATCAATGAGCAACTAAAGTGATACAACTATGAGTTGATTCTTTTCATCTCTCTCCCTTCTTGTCTGTCTCTCTGTCTTTTTCTCTCTCTTTTACTAAATAAACAAACAAGCAAACAAACAAAAAAATACCAGTGAGGACAGCTTAAGGGACCTCTAGGACAACATCAAGCATAACAACATCCACATTACAGGGGTACCAGAAACAGAAGAGAGAGAGCAACAAATTGAAAATTATCTGAAGATACAATGACCAAAATTTTCTCTAACCTGGTTCAGGAAATAGACATACAAGTCTAAGAAATTCAGAGAGTTCCAAACAAAGTGAACCCAAAGAGTCCCACACCAAGACACATCATAATTAAAATGACAAAAATTAAAGACAAAGAACCTTAAAAGTAGTAAAAGAAAGCAATTAGTTATATACACAGGAGCTCCCATAAAATTCCACAAAAGAAACATTTCGGATCAGAGTGATTGACATGAAATATTAAAGTGATGAGAAACAAGAACATTGCCCTAGCCAGGTGGCTTAGTGGATAAAGTGTCAGCCTGGTGCACCAGAAGTCATGGGTTTGATCCCCAGTCAGGGCACGTACAAGAAGCAATCAATGAATACACAACTAAATGGAACAATCAAGTGAAATGAGTTGATGCTTGTGTCTTTCTACCTTCACCCCCCCTTCCTCTCTTTCAAATCAATGGAGAAATTTAAAAATAAAAAAAGCAAAAACATAAATCAAGACTACTCTATCTAGCAAGGGTATCATTAAAAATTGGACCAGGCTGTGGTGCAGTGGATAGAGCATCAGATTGGGATGTGGAGGACCCAGGTTTGAGACCCCGAGGTCGCTAGCTTGAGTGCGGGCTCATCTGGCTTGAGCAAAAAGCTCACCAGCTTGGACCCAAGGTCGCTGGCTCGAGCAAGGGGTTACTCGGTCTGCTGAAGGCCTGCGGTCAAGGCACATATGAGAAAGCAATCAATGAACAACTAAGGTGTCAAAACAAAAACTGATGATTGATGCTTCTCATCTCTCTCCATTCCTGTCTGTCTGTTCCTATCTATTCCTCTCTCTGACTCTATCTCTGTCCCTGTATAAAAAAAAAAAATGAGGAGAAATAAAGAGCTTCCTGGATAAAAAAAAAAAAAAGGTAGAGGAGTCCATTACCATCAAACCAGTATTACAAGGAATGGTAAAGAGACTTCTTTTAGAAGAAGAAAGGAAAAGAAAAAAAGAGGAATATAATTATAAATAATAAAATAGCAATAGCACGTACCTATCAATAATCATTTTAAATATAAGTGGACTAAATGTTCCAATCAAAAGACATGAGGTAGCTAAAAAAAACAAAGAGATTAATCCAAAAAGAGGCTATAATCCTGATTAACATTTATGGGTGCAACATAGGAGCACCTAAATATATAAAGCAAAGATAGACATAAAGGAAGAGATCAAAAGTAATACAATCATAGTAGAAGATTTTTAAAAAGAATAAACTCAAAGTGAATTAAAGAATTAAATGTGGCCCTGGCCAGTTGGCTTATTAGTAGAGCGTCAGCCTGGTGTGTGGATGTCCCAGGTTCAATTCCCAGCCAGGGCACACAGGAGAAGCAACCATCTGCTTTTCCACCCTTACCCCTCCCTTTCTCTCTCTACCCCTCCAGCAGCCGGGGCTTGATTGGTTTGAGCTGGCCTTGGGTGCTGAGGATGATGCCTTGGCCTCCACCTCAGGCGCTAATAAAAAAGAAATGGCTCGGTTGCTAAGCAACAGAGCAACAGCCCCAGATGGGCAAAGCATCAGCCCTTAGTGGTTTTGTCAGGTGGATCATGGTCAGGGCGCATTCAGGAGTCTGTCTCTCTGCCTCTCCTCCTCTCACAAAATAATAATAATAAATAAATAAATAAATAAAGACTTACATGTAAGACTCAAAACCATTAAAAACCTAGAAGAAAATATAGGCAGTAAAAATCTTGGACATTCTCATAGCAATATTTTTTCTGATATATCTCCTTGGGCAAGGGAAACAAAAGAAAAAATTAATGGAATTACATCAAACTAAAAATTTTTTTGTACAGCAAAGGAAACCATCAGCAAAATGAAAAGACTACGCACTGAATGGGAGAACATGTGCCAATGATGCAAAATTTGTACTGCTCAACACCAAAAAACTCCAAACAATCCCATCAAAAAATGTGCAGAGAACCTGAATAAATATTTCTCTAAATGGCCAATAGACACATGAGAAGATGCTCAACATCATTAATCATCAGAGAAATGTGAATTAAAACCACACTGAGATATAACTTCACATGTGTCAGAAAGGCTATCATTGATATACCAACACACAAGTGTTGGAGAGGATGTGAAAGAAAGGGAACTTTTGTGCACTGTTGTTGAGAATGCAGATTGGTGCCGCCACTGTGGAAAAAACTCTGAAGGGTTCTCAAAAAATTAAAATGCTGTATGACCCAGTGATTCTACTTCTGGGTATAATCTGAAAGAATATATGCACCTGTTCACTGCAGAATTAGTTACAATAGCCAAGATTTGGAAAGAGCCCAACTGTGCATCAATAGACAAATGGATAAAAAAACAATGGTCCTTATACATAATGAAATATTTATCCAAAAAAAAAAAAAAAGAAAGAAAGAAACCTTAGCACTGTGATAGCATGTATGGATGTAGAGAGTATTATGCAAAATGAAATAAATCAGAGAAAGGCAAATACCATATGATTTCACTTACATGTGGAATCTAAAGAATGGAAGAAACAGACAAAACTGAAACAGACTCATTGATCAGACTGATGTTGCCAGAGGAGAGGTGGGTTAGTGGGCTGGGTGAAAAAGGTGAAGGGATTGAGAAGTACAAATTGATAGTTACAAAATAGTCATGAGGTGTAAAGCACAGCATAGGGAATGTAGTCAATGATATTGCAATAACTATGTATGGTGCCAATGGGTACTGGAAATATCAGGGGGTGCACTTTGTAAAGTATATGATTGTCTATCCAGTAAGCTAATACAAAATAACATTAAATGTAAATTGTGATTAAAAATAAAAGAAGAACAACAAAGCTAGAGGCATCATACTTTAATTTCAAGCTATCTTGCAACACTAGAGTAATCAAACAGTATGATATTAGCATTAAAAACAGGCACATAGATCAGTGATACCGAATAGGTGGCCCAGACACAGGCCCCCACATACATGGTCAAGTAAGTTTTGACAAGGGTGGCAAGAACATATAATGGAGAAAGAACAATTTCTGCAATAAATGGTGGTAGGAAAACTGGACAACCACATGCAGAAGACACTGGACCCCTATCTTATTCTACTTACAAAAATTAGCTCACTATGGATCAAAGATTTAAATGTAAGACCTGAACCATGAAACTCCTAGAATAAAACATAGGAAAAAGACCCTTGATATCAGTCTTGATAATGAATTCTTGAATAAGTCACCAAAAGCTCAGGCAACAAAAACTAAAATAAACAAGTAGTACAACATTAAACCAAAGAGCTCAGCACTGCAAAAGAAACCACCAATAAAGTGAAAAGACAACTTACACAATGGGAGAAATATTCCTTTTTTTCAGTTATCAATTTTGAAATTGTGTAATAATATTGACAATACGGTACATTCTTCAACTTGGTATATACACCTCCCAAATATTCTAATATGCCTCCTGGGCAAGCACGTCTGACTGAAAACGATTCTTGTTAGGTACCGTTACTCTAATGATGCCATCTGAGATTAAATCATCCTTTATTGTTTGACAGCTGCATATATTAATTTTGCTTTCAGATAAAACTCCTACATCATTTCATAGGTTATTATTGTTAAACTTTCTTCATCTTCTGTAGCTTTGTGACTCATTTTTAGATAGAAGAGCTAGATAGTATATCAACCCTTATCAAATTTCATCCCGATAGTTTTAGTGCACTGTTCCTCTGGCTTTGATGCTGCTCTTCATTGCAGTCAGTGTTTTATTTTTTTCCAATAGCATGTCATCTATAAAGTTGATATATCTATCCATAATGCAGAGTCAAAGGAAGCAGGAATTTTTAAGGTAAAAATACCTTATTTATGGGGATCCCTACTCTGTGCAGAAATAATTTCCGTGGCATTTGAGTGTAAGAGTACAAGAAAGGAAGGCATTCCCATGGCTTCTTTCATTCCCTTGGTCCCATGTTCTTAACAGGCCCTAACTTTGCATATTTAACAAAGTCTCTTGCTTTGTGAAAGGCAGCAGGAAAGTTTATAGAAGTGCTATTCAACTATTTTTAACTTTACATATTGTATCGTTAAACTAGCAATAGACAATGGTGGTACTTATAGAAACGAAAGCAGAGAGAAGTTCTTAATTAGCAGAACTAAATCCAAATGCAGCAGCTTGGCTCTGAGGTTCTGTCCCTGAAGGATTTATATACTTCATCGAAATGTAAAAATTCAACTTGAAAACATGTATCTTATAAGTGAAAGACTAAATTTTAATAAGTTAAAAATTAATACAGCATCTTGTTTATTATATCTCCTTTGACATTCACAGTGAAAATCATACCTTTATTTTATCATTCACTTTTGAAAATATACAGCACATATGCCATCATTTCCAATTCTTTAGGGAATTTTAGAAATTTTCAGCACAAATATTAGAATTAAGGATGACGAATACAGCCAAAACTAAAGAATCTACAATCCACATTTAAAAAATGTACAAATATTGATTCCACACATACTCTGGTGAAAACCATAGATGTTACAGTTATTTCAGTGGCACAGGCTTGGATCACGGATCAGGATGGCAGAACTCTGTCTTGGCTGATGTCCAATGGCCCCTGCAGAGGAGCCAAAGAGCATTGTGTATTTAGCTGTCCCAAGTTAATTGGATTGCTGACGGGCGCACTGCATACTCTGCATGAAATTCTATGAAGACTTGATTTGAGGAGGCCACAAAGGGAGCTATGTTAGTGTCCTAAAATTGAAAAAGAAAAAGAATTAACAAATTATATTTTTCACAAAAGTTGTACAGTTTTTGAAAGATGTTAGCATAGTAAAAAAGTACTACATTGCCTGACAGGGCAGTGGCGCAGTGGATAGAGTGTCGGACTGGGATGTAGAAAACCCAGGTTCAAGACCCCGAGGTCGCCAGCTTGAGCGAGGGCTCATCTGGTTTGAGCAAAAAGCCCACCAGCTTGAGCCCAAGGTCGCTGGCTCGAGCAAGGGGTTACTCAGTCTGCTGAAGGCCCGCAGTCAAGGCACATATGAGGGGCTAATCAATGAACAATTAAGGTGTTGCAATGCGCAAGGAAAAACTAATGGTTAATGCTTCTCATCTCTCCATTCCTGTCTGTCTGTCCCTGTCTATCCCTCTCTCTGAGTCTCTGTAGAAAAAAAAAAAGTACTACATAAAGCAGTAAAGAATTTACAGTAAACTGTCACGTATGTCTAGAAGTAATCTTGCTCAAAATCAATGTACATGCATTATAAAAGAATATTGTTGTAGTTAGGGGTTGAAGGGAAATGTGGTCCTTTGGATATTGAGTTTCCATTACTGGGGATGGGGAGTAAGGTTTTAAAATTGAATGATAACTACAAAACTTTCAATCTACTAAAATCTATTGAATTCTACATTTCAAGTAGATGAATTGTATAATACATGACTTATATTTCAGTAGAATTGTTATTAAAAATTCGATTTCTAATTCAAGTTCCTAGGTGGCACTTTAGTCGTTAAGTGACTGCTTCTCATACATGCCTTCAAGGGGGCAGGGGCTTCAGCTGAGTGAGTGACCCCTTGCTCAAGCCAGTGACCTTGGGCTCAAGTCAGCAACCTCTGGGCTCAAGCCAGCAACCACGGGGTAAAGTCTGTGATCTCATGCTCAAGTCAGCAACCCCGTGCTCAGGCTGGTGAGCCTGCACTCAAGCGGGCGACGTCGGAGTTTTGAACCTAAGACATCAGTGTCCCGGGTTGAGGCTCTATCCACTGTGCCACCTCTGGTCAGGCTCTTTGGGGATTTATTTTCATATCTTTTCTGTGGAACAATGTGTGTTCAGGGGTGGGGGGAGTAGTAAATGGATCTCAGCTTTCTCTCATTTTCTAATCATTCATTTAACAAATATTTATCAAGAGACTTCTATGCTGCAGGCATTATTCTTAGGACTGGGAATGTCAAAAATGAGCCAAACACACAAAAGGCCTTGCTCTCAAGAAGCAACATTCTAATGGGAGGAGGCAAATTATGCACCAAATAAGTCAGTAATCTCTACAGTAGGTTGAGATTGTCCTGGAGTTTGCAGTTTGGGGCCTGCTCCTTCGCACTGCTGTGCCCCGTGTCAGTCCCGAGAGTCAGCAGAAGAGAGTTCAAGACAGTAGATTATTCAAGGTAAGTGCAGCACAGAGAATTTTTCCAAAGAAATTAATCAAGGCATATACAATAATGTATAGTTCCACATGCATAATTTTTTTCTTTCCATTTTAATCTGCTACCAAATTTCCAATTATTATTTCACATTGACAAACTAGTATAAATAGTTAAAATAGTTTAAAACCAAAGTTTTAAACTCTTCTTTGATTGCCTTCATTTCTCCTGTTATTCTTTAATGTTTAGACTTTGTAACTGAAAGTGCTGGAGGATTTTTCCTTGAACAATTACATCTATTTTATCATAAAAGAAAACATCTTCAAATCATCATATGATTAATAGTCCAAGGGTGACTTTTCCCATCACTCTGGAAGCGAACAGATTTTGTTGGACGTGAAATGCTAAAGGGAGCTGACGTCACAGGGGCCGCAGCCCATCTGTTCACAGATGCGTAAATAAACTTCGTATAAAATTCAAATAACAAAAGAAGAAATGCTAAAGGAATCAGTAATATCTTTACTTCTAAAAAGTCATATCTTTACTTTTAAAAAAGAAAACAATTACACTTCAAGTGATGTCCACATTTATCAAAGAAAATGTAAAACTGGCAACAAGTTGTAAGCACTTAGTTTTAAAAACTGACTTCTAGTTACAGACTTTGACTTAATATGACATTGATTTATAACAGTCAAGTTCTCTCAGTGTCTCAGTTTTCTTTATCTGCAACGTGCATGTTATTCTTGTTCTTAAAATTCTTAAAATATTCTTGTGTTGTAAAAATTTCCATTTTCCCTCCCTTTTGAAATGTTTACAAATTTCAACTAAGTGCATGAGACCTAGTCAGCCTCTGAATCTGAAATGTGACACATAGACTGGCTTCTCTTTTCTGTGAATAACGGGGATTCAGTATCTACTGGCCAGGTGACTGAAATGGCTTCCCAGACAATTAGCTCTGTCTGTAAGAACAGAGCTACCACAGAGTTTTTCAAAGTGTTGTCTATAAACCACAGAGGTTTCATTAAATAACTTAGGCTATACCCATGCAACAGAATGCCGTCTGACAATTAAATAGGACACAACAGTGTTTTTTATCGGTATGGTAAAATGATTATGATATTTTGGTAAGTGAAAAAACCATACCATCAAACAGTGCAAAATATGTGTGCTTATGTAAATATATTCAAGAAGGGTGTTTCTGAAGATTCATGGGAGAATTCTCAGGGCTTTGGTAAGCTTTATTTTCTAGTAATTCTGAAATCAATTTTACAAATTGTGTGTATATATATATATATAGTGTATATATATATATATATATATTATATATATATATATATATATATATATATATATATATATATATATACACTATCTAGATTTCCAGATGATGTAATTCTTTGTCAGGTTTGATTAGAAAGCCTGAACGTTAAAGAGTAGAGTAGTGAGAAGTAGATACCACCAGTCACATTTCATCTCCCTTACTTGAAACTCTGTAACTTTCTACCTTTGGTGAAACAAGAGGGCAAAGAGGGCACATGCAAGCAGAGCTGAGTGAACGTCAGGAATCTAACTCCACCTAGAGGGAAGATCTAGTTCATCAGAACTTGACAAACACAATCAATCTACTAGTCACTGGAACAATATTTAATATCTGTGTATTCCTTTTAAAAATTCACACAATTTTCAACAAGAAGTAGATGAAATGGGAGCAGGCATTCAAATTTCCTAAGATTCTAATCATGCAGAAACACATGGGTCTTCAACCTTGAGTGAGTGGTGCACTGAAATGGAGCTTTTAAAAAACAACGTGCCATGGCTCCTCTCCCAGAAACTATGATTTGCTGGGTGTGAGTGCTGAAAGTCTGCAATATAATAACTGTAACTGCATTGATGATTCCTATGCAAAAGCTGTAAATAACTGCTTAGGTAATTCCCACACACAGTTTGTAACCGTATTATTATTACTTTAATATAATGCCCACTAGGTGGCACTCATGCTCCCCAAAATAGAAAAGTCAGAACATTGCACCACTAAACCTCTAATGAATACAGTAAACTGAACAAAATAGAAATAGAGGCATGGGTACGTGGAACAGATGGACAGCTGTCAGAGGGGACAGGGATGAGGAGACTGGATGAAATAAGGCGAAGGGATTGGCCAAAATACATATACTAACACACAGACAACATGGGCAATAGCCAGAGAGAAAGGGGGGTAGGAGGAGGTGGAGGTGAGAAATAGGGATGAAGAAAGATGACTCGGCGCAGAGGGTGCACATGTGGTATATAGATGGTGTTATATTGAGTTATACACTTGAAACCTGTGTGGTTTTGTGAACCAATGTCATCCTAATAAATCAATTAATAAAAAAACTGTACCAAATTAATGAAAGTACATTATGCTTTGTACTTCACATGTGCTTGAATTTAAAAGTGATTCTAAGTTTGTCTCATTATTTAAACATAATAATAAATGGGAATTTGAAAGTCTTGCTTTACTCACTGAGCCGCAATACGGTCCAGAATATGGAGAATTAACATCTGGTCCATCATAGAGTTTAAGATAGTTCTGGACACAGTCTCCAGGATCATCAATGTTGACAAAGTAAAAGCTGATGGTGACAAGTCTTCCAGCAGGAACAAGGATGGCCCATTCACAGTGAGTGTTGTTTGGGTAAGTTCCCGGATACCCAGGGCTGGTGAAGGAGCCACTGTCTCCATAAAGAGTTCCACCACAGCCTGTAAAGAATAAATGCAGAAACTTAGATTTAACAAAGCAGAAACTATCTGGAGTCTTCTAGTGAACTTGTAAGGCAATTAAGATGGGGCTGTCGTTTCCTTCAGGTGCTGAGACCTTCTGCAAGTATAGTGGAGGCTGAAACCCTCTTCCTGTTTCTCCTTTGGGCCAAATCCTTCCCTGCCCCTCACAATCGGGCCTCCTCCCACCACCCCCTACCTTTCTCCACCATATATACCTTTTCTTCTATATTATCTTAGGGACAACTTCCTCCAGGTCTGTTTTTTGAAAATAGTAGATTGAAAACACAATGGAAAAACCAAGAACTAGAACAAAGAACTGTAGGGGAGAGTAATTAAAGTTGTATACTTTTGATGGTGTAGAGCTCTCCACAGTGGTGGGTTCTTAATAACGATGTAGGTGGAGTAAATTAAAAGTGAAATTCTAGGACTGAACAAAAAAGAATATGTTATTGGATCCTTGGGTAGAAATTATCATAAAAGTGACTTTACCAGGCTTATGACTGTTCCAAGATTGACATACTTAGAGCCAAAACCTTGTATGTATTGGTGTCAATTTGTTTAATTATTAATTTGTACCTGAAAACTATCATTATTTAGACCAGACAGCCCTGGGAACCAGAGATGGTACTGCACAGGAAGGAAGGACATGGCATGACAACCTAAACTGGGCTGGGTTCTGACCACTGGACTCTAGTCCTGCCTCGGCCACAGTCCAGCTGTGCATTTGGGACAGCTCACTAGTTTGGAGCTGTATTCCCTCATCTGTACAATGAGGGCACTGAAGACCATCTTTAAGTACCTTCAGGTGCCAACATTTCATTATGGATGATCATCTTGATAGAACCCTTTTCTTGTTCCTCACTCAGTATATTTTAAATGAGTCATTTTTACATTTTTATTTTGAAGGTTTTTAGGTATTTTGAGGACATTTCACAAAGTATTCTTCCTCTCTTGAGTTAAAGGTGTTGACATGACTCACAGTAAATTTCCTTCAAATATTTGATAAACAACTGGTCAAAAATGCAGAAAAGTCCTTATTGCCCTGAAAAAGCAATTAACTTCCAGCACTGCCAGGAAATGAAAGGAACTGTAAGGGGCATGGCTGCTTATAGATGCACAAAGTTAATAATGTGCCTTTTTGGCAAATGTTGTTTTTTCTTAAATTCTCAGAGAACTACCTTGATGATCAAACCAAAAGTTAAAAATATGACACAATCAAATTTATAAAGGAATGTAAAAAATCTTTATACTTCATCTGTTTTATATGTGAATATATTCTTTTATATATAGTAACGTACAGAAATGAGTAAAAGTAAAATTAAAAAGACTCTTTATACTTTCATGGTTAAAAATCTCTATTTTCATCAGAAAATAATCAAGTATATAGATAGCTAAAAAGATAAGGTCATTTTTAATGGCTTTTTTCTATTAAACACATAATGTTTTTCTTGCCTTCATTACTTTACTGTACAAAGTGTAAACGTCTTACCAGAGGGTGATGAGGTCCAGATAATTTCATAGCCATGACTGGTAATTGCACTGTTACTCTTAAATCGCAGGTACAGTTCATTATTTTCAGAGAAGATAGGATTTGGCAACAGAGTTCCACAATACATGCCAAGCAACGGTGAACTGCTGTCACTTCCATTTTTTACCTTTTAAAAATGAGTCATGAAATATTATCTTTAAGCATGTTATACTTTCTTCTTCAGTTTAAAAAAATTGATTTATTTTAGAGAGAGAGGAGAAGAGAGAGAGTGAGAGAAATATTGACTTATTGCTCCAAAAATTATGCATTCATTTGCTGGTTCTTGTATGTGCTCTGACCAGGGATATAACCTGTAACCTTGGCGTAGGGGGATGATGCTCCAATCCACTGAGCTACCTGGCCAGTCTTTGATTTATCATGCTATACATGAATATATAATAAATTTTTTAGATTTTTAAAATTCATTTTAGAGAGGAGAGAGAGAGAGAGAGAGAGAGAGAGAGAGAGAGAACGCGAAGGGGGGAATAGCAGGAAGCATCAACTCCCATATATATGCCTTGATCAGGCAAGCCCAGGGTTTCACACTGGCGACCTCAGCATTCCGGGTCAACGCTTTTATCCACTGCACCACCACAGGTCAGGCTACATATAATAAAAATTAATAACGTTCAAACAAAAGGAATTTTTTATGGAAAATGGAGACAACAATACATTTACAAAAATTTTAACTATTAAGATATATTTTAAAAAGATATTCTGCAACTGAATAGATTTTTTTTTTTTAATTTACTGCATGGAGCAGACACATATAAAAACAGAAAATGAGCCAGTGTGCGTATAACCACGTACATACTACGAACTCAGCCACGTTCTGTCCTCAAGCCTGCCTACGGCACACTCACAGCCAGCCCGGCTCCCAGGAGGACTCCAGGCAGTGCAGAGGTGGGACCACCTCAACATGTTTGAACGATGGTTTATTTGTGTATTATTTTTAAATTTTTTCCATTGATTTGAGAGAGAAAGAGAAAAGCCTCAACATGTTGTTCTACTTAGTTGTTCCATTTAGTTGTGTACTCATTGATTGCTTCTCATAGGTTCCCTGACTTGGGGTTGAACTGGTGACCTCTGGCATACCAGGCTGACACTTTATCCACTGAGCCATCCAGCCGGGGCCAAATCATGATTTTATTGATATCTGTACTCAAAACCTTGGAAGTTTCTCCAGTCCTTTATAATTTCATAATTTAACATTTGGCCACCATCTGACTATCTTAAGTCATAGAGTTTCTTCAGAGGCACGTGGCTAATCTCTCTGGGTTGTGTTGATCTTCAGAGGATCCTCTTAGGCTTGTGTAGTAGTCAGTGGGAGAGAACACGCCTTTCTAGTGTTTCTTGGAGTATTCTGCTAAGTGTTTAAACGAAGTGCCTTGCCATGGAGAAAGTAACCAGTTACCTACCAAGAGACAAAAACAGGTGCCATATCCAGGAATGCCACAGGATTGACCTGCCACCACTATGCTCCTGGATTTGGGACTTTTCCTGTTGATTACCATTTAAAAAGCTGATGCTCTGAGAGGAAGAGTGAGATTTTAATTCCTACTGAACATGTTAATAACTTGTGCTATTCATTTTCTCTCCACAGAAACTGTGAGAGCAGTAGACATATCTAACATATTAGAGAACCCTGGAAGGGGAGGTGAAAGTTCTGATGACAAATACAAATTTCAAATGTGATTTAGGGCTTGGCTTTCACATGGTAATAATACAATTAGACTTCTCCGTCAGAAGTTTCTGTTCCCATCATTGTCTATGCGAACAGAATGGGGAGGCTTGCTGGGAAGACTGCCAGGTGACCTATGCCACTGTCTTTGCACCAAGAACCAAAGGCAGCTGCACTTGACAGGCCCAATGGCAGCTTCCTGTCTTTGCTTATTAAACAGGAAGTTACAGACCCATTTCTATGGCATAAAGAAGGACAGCTGGGAGAAGTTCACACCCTTCAATGCTCGAGAGCTGACCATTCCTTCCTAGTGGATAGAGGCAAAGGGCAAACATTATCTCCAGACAATGATGGTCAACTCAGTCTTGAGGTGTGTGGGAAGGAGCTGCAGCAGGATTCCAAAATGACAGAGTAATTCTGTCCTTTCTCCATACCACACTCCTCCCCTCGTTTCTGTTTAGACTCCATGGTGGGTGAGGTACATAGTTCTGAGTTTAACACACTGATAGACACAAACAATACTGTATTTCTCTCTTCATCTCCTCCAGTTTTCTGTCATGACAAGTATTCCTCAGGAAAAAGGCATGAGCTTCCTCCCAGGACTTGTCACACTATAAAGGACTCAGATGCATCCCATAGGGGAGAGCTTTCCAGAAAACTAAAACTCTGTAACAGGTGTATAGGAGCGAACAAACTTTTAGGAAACTTCACCAAAGACTCTCGCATACATGGAACAAAGAGAGCTTCAGTGAGGTTCAAATTCAAACTCAATTCACAAAGAATCCAGCATCCTCGTGTATACAGGTTTCTTTCCTCAGAACAAATAACTGACAGTCTGTGTCAGTTATGGGCTCATTCAGAACGTCTTTCCACTAACAGCACGTAACAGAGTCCTTCTCGCATACATGATGCAGGTGAGTGGCACAGAAAGGACGCGCAGGGCGCTCCCTGGGGGTGCAGGAATCACAAAGGTGCAGGAGCTCCAGCAGTATGGCTCTGCTTGCTCCACGCCCTGTGTGTGTTTGGGGAGGAGGATGGCGAACTGCAAAGTTGCTTCTTTGTCCAATTAGAGATCTCCAGTGGTGGTTGAGGAGAGAGGAGCAGCACATGCCACCTGCCTCTGCCAAAGAATAATTCACCTTGTGGAATACTGAAGACGCTGGGCTCACTGTCTGTCAGGGAAATTAGGCTAACTATTTAGTATCATTTGGTTTTATTCTTATCTACACACAAAGAGCCCCTCTTAAAGGCAGTGCCACGGTCCATCTCCAAAATTAGCCCTTTGCATCTGCATATCCCTTTGGGTCCTTGCAGTCTGAACTCACACATCACCTTCTTCAAGAAGTCTTCTCTGTCCCTGTTAGTCCTTTCCACATTGTGTGGGAGTTGACTATTTCCTCTCTGTCCATCCCACCAGACTTTGAGCCTCCTGGGAGCCATGGGTATATCTTGATCCCTATTGGATTTCTGGTGCCTGGCCATAGAAGATGCTTGGTAAGTACTTATGGATTGAAATAATAATGAATACATTAATAAAATGAGTAAGGGATATACTATACTTCTAGCAGCAGCAGAGAAAAAGGTGGAAAGTCTGAAGTAATCAATCATATATATATATATATATATATTTTTTTTTTTGGTATTTTTCTGAAGCTGGAAACGGGGAGAGATAGTCAGACAGACTCCCGCATGCGCCCGACCAGGATCCACCTGGCACGCCCACCAGGGGGCGACGCTCTGCCCACCAGGGGGCGATGCTCTGCCCCTCCGGGGCGTCGCTCTGTTGCGACCAGAGCCACTCTAGCGCCTGGGGCAGAGGCCAAGGAGCCATCCCCAGCGCCCGGGCCATCTTTGCTCCAATGGAGCCTTGGCTGCGGGAGGGGAAGAGAGAGACAGAGAGGAAGGAGAGGGGGAGGGGTGGAGAAGCAGATGGGCGCTTCTCCTGTGTGCCCTGGCTGGGAATCGAACCCGGGACTTCTGCACGCCAGGCCGACGCTCTACCACTGAGCCAACCGGCCAGGGCCATCAATCATATTTTAAATAATTCATTTACATGAGATTCAAATGTATGTTACCTCCAAGAAATCATGTCCGCATTCGCTTGAGTCCTCGAGGCTGAATGAATGAAAGAAGAGGGAAATAGTGTGGTTCTGTGGGGCCCTGAGAGTAACAACACAATCCATGTTATCATCATAATTGTCAGGCCAGCCGGGACTCTTCAGATTGCCAAATGCCTTGTTATAGTTTCTGTTACAGTCTTAGAGGGAAAAAAAGAATTAAAAATTAATGTATGTGCCCCCGACAGTTAGTGTTCTTTCAACCTGACAGGAATAAGTAATTGGAAAGTGTTGAAATTTAAACACATTAGAAAAAAGCTAACCTAGCCTCTGCATGTACCTTTCAGTTGACTGAGGTCCCTGGAAGTGAGGTTAGAGGCACATGGAAAACACCGTGAGGGCAGTGACTTGTTAGCAGGAAACACCCCCATGGGAAGTGTGCCATCTGAGCATTTGCTTTGAAGGTGAATATTCTAGAGTTCTGCTTTTTCTGATCACATTGAGGTGGAATTGGCTGACATTTAAACTTTTCACAAACAAAATTTGTACCTTCAAGACACAGTGTTGTGTAAAGATTTCCTTCTAAATAAAACCTTTGATGAATTATTTGTTCTGATGAAACTGGCAAATTGTTTTTCTCGACCATTTTTGGTAAAAACACGAGGGTATTTTTGTTTGCTTTAATCAAAGGCAGTATTAGTTTTATTTATTTATTTATTTTTTCGACAGAGACAGAGAGAGAGTCAGAGAGAGGAATAGATAGGGACAGACAGACAGGAACAGAGAGAGATGAGAAGCATCAATCATCAGTTTTTCGTTGCGACACCTTAGTTGTTCATTGCTTGCTTTCACATGTGTGCATTGACCATGGGCCTTCAGCAGACCGAGTAACTCCTTGCTCGAGCCAGTGACCTTGGGTCCAAGCTCGTGAGCTTTGCTCAAACCAGATGAGCGCGCGCTCAAGTCAGCAACCTCGGGGTCTTGAACCTGGGTCCTCCGCATCCCAGTCTGACGCTCCATCCACTGTGCCACGGCCTGGTCAGGCAGTTTTAATCAAGCTCAAAATGAACATTAAATAAAGTGTTCTTTGGAAATTAACTTCTCAGTTTTAGGAGTCATTCTTTTCATAGCTTCTTGGTTTTGACAAAATAATCTCTTAAGATACAGTGTCTTCTATATATGTTCAAATGGATAATTAATAAAATAACTGGTATAATTTTAAATTATGTAACTACACAAACTTTGACAAATATGAGGGTATTCTAAACATTTTAACCCTTTGAGTAGTGAGTTTTTTTCATGTTCGCTGACCGCCAGGAGTGTTATTTTTCAAAAAATGAATTTAGTTCCAGTTCCAGTTTTATTAACTTAAAATCATGCTTGTTTGATAACCAATTTATGGAAACAAGAAGAACATACATTTGTCTTTTTTTCAATGTTGCCTCACACATTTTTAAAATAAATCGATTGTACCTTGGATGGTGGGCAGGCACGAGGATGTACATGAATGTTTGTACTATTCAAAAAGTTTAATTAGTGTTATATTCACTATACCTCTTCAGAAACCAGCTTCAATAATTTGCTTAACTGGGATTTGTTTCTAGAGAAGAGTCTTACCTCATACGGGTGTGGTTTACATTAACAAACTCTAATTTGCTCACAAAAGTCCATTCTAGTGATAATTGTGATGCTGGTAGATTCTCTGTTAAAAAAAAAAAAAAATTCCAGGGCTCACCTGCAATCTGATAGGTAAAACCCACTCTGGAGTTCTCGTTAAAAACTTCGGATTTGAAAACGACAACTGCGGTGCTCGTAGAAGAATAAAACGTTGGTACAGCTGAAGTATTTCTGCCACAGAAGTGAATACTTGGATTTCCATTACTCTGAAATGAAGTAGAAGCCAAATCACATTAGATTTTTCTTCAAAAGAGAGTAAGCCAGAGCAGAAATTAAGTGCATATAAAAAGTATGCTCAAAGATTCAGCCATGGAAACTAGTTATAGTGTTTGAAGCACTGACATTGGCCTTGAAATCCACAATTGTCTCACATTCTCGAGGGGCAGGAAGTGGCAGGTCAAGTTCATGCTGAAACCAGCAGACAGAGACTAGCCTCCTGAAAACAAGACACTTCCCCTCTCTTCAGAGCTAAGACCTGTGCCCTTGCTATGAACACGTTGGTGTCCAAGCTCACTACAGTTCTTCTACTGGTTGTTGTTTTTTATAGTCTGGACCTTGCTAAGACTAATCCAGCACTGCTCCTAGCCCTTGCTACCCCTTAGCAAATCTTTTGTATTGCTATGAACCCCACAGAGCTACTGGGGCCTGCAATGAGGTCGTTGTTTCCCCTTTGTAACACTTGGCAGCCCTCATCGCCTCCCAAGAGGATAGAATAAATGCAGTCTATCAATCCTTGCATAAAAACAACTTGTGTCCAAGTCGGGACAGCTGCTGCGTCTCACACAGGTATGCTTCTAATACCTGTAGTTCACAGGCATCTGCAGAAAAGCCCACTTCCAATCTTGCTGCAAACTCCTATTACTGACCTGTGCTTCCATGCCATGCACTCTCCTGCTGTTGGTCCTTTCCTGTTCTATTCTCTGAACTTTAACTGCATTGTCCACCCCTGTATACATCCTTAGCCTTTCCACTTTGTGGCCATCAGTGAAACCTGGGTCTCCAGCAGCCTGCTGGCGGAAGCCATTCTTTCCCCACACCCCACAGTTCATTGAGTGGGAACGGGACGAGGAAAGACAGGGATTCCAAGGTTGCTCCCTGCAGCATATGTCCTTGCATTGAAGCTCGTTCTCCTTTGAGGGTCTCAACATCTGGCCAAAGGCACTCTCTGGCCCTTCTCATCATTCTCACTTACTTTTTTCTCCAATTACTCTCTTTCCTTAATTAAAGACTTGTGGTGCTTAGCTCAGAGTCATTTATGAGCCCTTGGAGGTTTCGGTGCTCTAACACAGAACACATTAACATCCTCATTTGCATTCCTTAATACCAGTGACTTTCATCTCTGCTCTCAGGCTTCCCCCAGAGCCAGTGATCCAGTCAGATCTTCCTATTGCTTGCAATGCCTCCACCACACGGTTCATTCATGGTCTTCCAATTATATTTTTTCTTCCTACTCTTGGACACCTTGACAGTTCCAGTTTCTCTCAGTTATCAATTTCTTTTTTTTTCTCCCTCCCTACTCAGGCTGAAACCCTCTGTTCTTTCATTTATTCATTCATTTGAAGGACATTATTCATTCATGAAAATATTAGGTCTTATTTGAGGCCAGTCTAGCTGCCACGGTGATATAGAGTTGTCCGGTGCCTGTAACTATCAGTTCTGCCCGAGATGGATTCGTGAAGCTGTGGAAAACTGAAAGAGCTTTAACCAAAGGATTCTGTTTCACTCAGCTCTAAGTTCTTCCAGGGGGGTACCATTGGGGTATGTAAATAGTATTCTGAAAACCAATGGAGTGATGACAATCCAGCATCTTGACCACTATGAGAGCATAGGATGTACCTCAGTGTCTCTGCTTTGTAATAATTCAGCAAGTCTCATGTCTACTCTGCAACCACTTCTCAAACCTCTTTCCTCATTGGAGTCAGCCAAACTGTATTTTTCTACCTCCACCAAGATACATGTGCTATACAGGGGGCCCCAGATATAGAAAGAAAGAGGAGGACTTGAAAACTCAGAAAGTGGTAGACTAGATTTTCTACAATTTCCAGCCAGCACATGGGGTTTGAGGATGAGACTCTTAAAATGAACTTGGGTAGATTAACTGACCTCCTCAAACCACAGAGATGATTCAGTTACTCCCATGTGTTCCCCAGGCAGCCAGCCTCGGTCCATGACTCCTCACTTTACATATGCTCCCTGGATAATCTCATTACTCCCATTATTCTAACTACTGACTCATATGATGACTATAACCAAATCTTCAGGCCTTCTATTACTGCTACACTTTCATGTCCAACTGTCTCCTTAATGTCTTATCCCATGCACAATTCAGACTCATCATCTTTTTTAAACCAAAAATCTTTTTCCCATTCTCTTTCTCTCTTATACTACCATAAATATATAGTTCCACTGGACTGCGGCCTAATTTCCTTTCAAGTGATTTCTCTGTGTTCTACATTGACCCCTTCAGCTCTGCACAGATTCCACTAACTATACAAGTGTTTCTCCAAGCATGGCTTATGGAGCACCAGAAGCAGAACACTAGAGATATGCATAAAAAATTCAAAGTAGGCCTTGGCCGGTTAGCACAGTGCTAGATCATCGGCCCGGCATGTGGATATCCCAGGTCTGATTCCCAGCCAGGGCACACAGAAGAAGCGCCCATCTGCTTCTCCACTCTTCCTTCTCTCCTTTCTCTCTGTCTCTCTCTTCCCCACCCACAGCCAGGGCTCCACTGAAGCAAGTTGGCCCGGGTGCTGAGGATGGCTCCATGGCCTTTGCCTCAGGCGTTAGAATGGCTCTGGTTGCAACGGAGCAATGCCCCAGATGGGTACAGCATCGCCCCCTAGTGGGTATGCTGGGTGGATCCTGGTCGGGCGCATGCAGGAGTCTGTCTCTCTGCCTCCCTGCTTCTCAGTTCAGAAAAAAGTACAAAAAAAAAATCAAAGGAACGGGTTTTATGTGGGGGAACCAGCCTCTGAGGGAGGGGCCCAGGAGTATGCACTTGTATCAAGACACCCAGATGTTTTTTAGGCACATGAAAATTTGAGAGCTTCTGACCTAAGGACCAAGTTCAAATTTCTTTTTTTTTGTTTTTGTTTTTGTTTTTGTTTTTTTTTTTTCCATTTTTCCGAAGCTGGAAACGGGGAGGCAGTCAGACAGACTCCCGCATGCGCCCGACTGGGATCTACCCGGCATACCCACCAGGGGGCGATGCTCTGCCCATCTGGGCATCACTCTGTTGCATCCAGAGCCATTCCAGTGCCTGAGGCAGAGGCCACAGAGCCATCCCCAGCGCCCGGGCCATCCTTGCTCCAATGGAGCTTTGCTGCGGGAGGTGAAGAGAGAAACAGAGAGGAAGGAGAGGGGGAGGGGTGGAGAAGCAAATGGGTGCCTCTCCTGTGTGCCCTGGCCGGGAATCGAACCCAGGACTCCTGCACGCCAGGCCAATGCTCTACCACTGAGCCAACTGGCCAGGGCCCAAATTTCTTAACACCTAAAAAAAGGGTTTGTATATTGCTGAAAAATATATTAAGCTAGAATTTATTTATTTCATTATGCCCTCATTTCTTCAAGTGTTTTGCAACTACTGGGAAAAAAAAAAGGGTCACTAGATGTGATTGTCATTCAAAGTATAATTATTACCTCTAGTGCATCCTGAAACTCTAAGTAATTCTGGTGGCAGTCCTGTGAGTGCAGCCGTAGTGTCCACACAGCTATCTCGACCTGCTGATGCAGAGGGGAGCCAAAGACCCACGTACAGGTGGAAAATGGGGCGTCATCTGCATTTGATGAACTCGGTGATGAAATATTTTGTGGGGTCCAGGTTGCATTATATGTGCCTCCACAAGTGACTAAAATGGGAAAAAAGAACAACTTTCAAGACATATTTTACTCACATCTTTTCACACATACAATATTTAAAATTCTGCCTTCTCTACCTTTCTAGTCCAAAGGACCTATATTTACATCACTCTATGAAGAATTTAGAATATATATTCTTGACTAAGAATGGTATCAAAAAACACAGAGTAAATAACATGGTATTTAATAATTGACATTGACCTTAGATTAGTGATCCCCAACCTTTTTTGGGCCACGGACCGGTTTAATGTCAGAAAATATTTTCACGGACCGGCCTTTAGGGTGGGACAGATAAATGTGTCACGTGACTGAGACAAGCATCAAGAGTGAGTCTTAGATGGATGTAACAGAGGGAATATGGTTATTTTTTAAAAATAAAACATTGTTCAGACTTAAATATAAATAAAATGGAAATAATGTAAGTTATTTATTCTTTCTCTGCAGACAGGTACCAAATGGCCCACGGACTGGTACCGGTCCACGGCCCAGGGGCTTGGGGACCACTGCCTTAGATGATAATTAACATTGAGTTTAGTAATTTACATTGAGTTTAGATATAAGTGTGACATTATTCATAGTATATAAGTATACGTTTTTCATAATATTGATATATAAAACTCTCTCAATTTACTCACTGTTGATGAAGGTATATGTAGCATTAAATCCTTCCCTTTCTACAGTTAAGTCACTGACAAATTGAACTGTCAGGAAGTTACCAGAAGAGACAAAGGGAGCAGGTACAATGGGACCACAAAATGTTCCAGCCAACTTGGCATTTTCACTGTCCCCGTCATATAACTGAAAGGAAAATAGTCCATTAGTTCTTCATTATTCACAAAGAAGTTGCACATTTCACACTAAAAAGTCCCAGTAGGTCATGATTAAGAATCTTACACTGATGTTCTTAGAGCTAGTTATAGTTTAGGAACAGATAGCTAGTAAATTGATTATAACATAATGAGTTTCAGTAAAAACATGCCTAAAAATTTTATCTAGCTTTAGCTGGGTAGCTCAGTGGGTAAGAGTGTCATTTCAGTACGCCAAGGTTGCGGGATGGATCCCCAGTCAGGGCACATATAAGAATGAACCAATAAATGTATGGATGGTTCGAGCAACAAATCAATGCCCCCCTTCTTTCCTCTCTCTCTAAAATCAATTTGCAAAATGTTTTCTATTGTGAAAGGAACATATGAGGTAAAAAGTAATGTGTCATCACAGTTGGCAAACCCATCTTTATCCTCACATCATTCTCACTGCCATGCTGGTCTGACCCTTGCCTGGGTGCTCACTGCAGCCTCCCAGCTTCCACTCTTGTCCCCCTTTAGCTTGTCTTCAACATGTAAACCATCGGATACAGTTAAAATGTAAGTTGGGCCAGGTCACCATTCTGCTAAGCACCCTCCTCACTGCTTTCCATCCACTCAATATAAAAACCAAGCCATTAATGTGGCCTCAAATGCTTAATAAAATCTGCTCTCCACTGCCCCCTCAACCTTTTTTGTTTTGTTTTCCTTTTTATTGTATTTATTGGGGATGACACTGGTTAGCAAAATTATACAAGTTTCAGGTGCACAATTCTACAACACATCCTCCATATACCGTATTGGGTGTTCACCCCCATCAAGTTGAGATTCTTCCATCAGTATTTATCCTTCTGTACCATACCCTCTTCCACTTACTCTTACCACCCCTCTCCACGGCAATCACCACACTGTTGTGCATGTCCATGAGTTTTTCTCTTCTTTTTGTCTTTTTTGCTCAACTCTCCACTCTCCCCAGCTGCCCCACTCCCACCCCCACCCAGGCACCAACAGTTGCCAGACTGCTTTCTATCTATGAGGCTGTATCTATTTTGCTTATTTAGTTCATTTTGTCCACTGGACTCCACCCCTGATTTTTTCAATCTGATATCTCTCTCTCTCCATTATTTTTCTCTGTTCTGTGAGCAGGTCAGGCAGAGTGCTGCTTCATGGCTGTTGTGTTTGTTGTTCCCTTTGCCTGGAACATTCTTCTCCCTACAGAATAACCACATGGTTTGTTCCCTTTCACTCCTTCAGGTCTTCACTCAAATGTCACTGATCCTGTAAGACCATCTCTGACCAGCCTATTTAAAATGCAAACTTTCCCATCACTCCCTTCTTTCCTGCTGTATGCTTTCTTTAGTGCCTGCGTTACCTCTGTGTATTGCACTTCTGTTCCAAAGGAAGTGCAGGCCCGTGAAGGCACAGACAGATGTTTGCTCTGTGCATCACATGTCCATGTTTAGAAGAGTGTCTGACACAGGAGGGGCACTCAATAAATAGCTAATAAGTGAATAAGGGCTTTGATTCCTCTCTTCCAACACCCACCACCCACAACCTGTTCTCTCCCAGTCTTCTTTATATCATTAGTAAACTCCTTAGCCTAAAACTTCAGTCATCTTCGATTCCTGTCTCTTTACCTGACATCTATCCCACTCTCCTTTCAAAATCTACCCAGAGGGCTCCCTCCCCACTGCTACCACCATCCTTCGCCTTCATTCCGAAACATCTTCCTGACAGATGTGTTTCCACAGAGCAGCCACAGTATTCTCCACAGAGCTGAGTGTTTGCAAACTTAAGTCAGATCAGGTTCTTACTCCTCCTAAAGTATTCCAGGTGATTCCCATTGCACTTAATGTAAAAACCCAAACTTTTCATAGGGGCTTGCAGGTCCCTACCTGGTCTGGCCTGGGCCTGCTTGCAGCCCCCCTCCCTATTTCCTGTGTCACTCCTCCATCCCAGGAGGAGCCCTGCCCAGGCCCCTGGCCTCTGCACTCGCTGTTCTGTCAGATCATTTGCAGCTCCTGGACAGACCACACTCACATGATCTCAGCCCGAATGTCACTTCTTTTTTTTTTTTTTTGTATTTTTTTGAAGTCAGAAGCGGGGTGGCAGAGAGACAGGCTCCCACATGTGCCTGACCGGGATCCACCCGGCATGCCCATCAGAGGGCGATGCTCTGCCCATCTGGGGTGTTGCTCCATTGGAACTAGAGCCTGAGGCAGAGGCCATGGAGCCATCCTCAGTGCCCGGGCCAACTTTGCTCCAATGGAGCCTTGGCTGCAGGAGGGGAAGAGAAAGGAGAGGGGGGAAGAGTGGAGAAGCAGATGGGTGCTTCTCCTGTGTGCCCTGGCCGGGAATCGAACCCCAGATTTTCACCCGTAGGGCTGACATTCTATCATTGAGCCAACCAGCCAGGGCCAAAAGTCACTTCTTGAGAGAAGCCAACCTTTTCTAATGTGGCCCTCCCCAAATATCTTCCAGTTCTATTTTTTTCTTTTTCTAATAATAATTTTATTATAGAATTTATAAGATTTTAGAGCTGGATAATCTATTTTCTTATTCTAACAAAAATCATTATATTTGGTGCTTATTTATTTTTTCTGGTCTCTGTCTCAACAAGTAAATGCTACTGGTGGAAAGACAGATTATTCACTGTGGTATCACCAGCACACAGAACAAGTCATAGCAATAATAGCCTTTGACAGACGCCTGTTGAAATAGCGAGTACTTGGATTTCTGTTAATTATTAGAAAATAGTTTTCTCTGGCTGAGTCACCTTTTCATGATATTTCTAAAATCATTATGTGCATAGAAATAAATATTAAATTTATTAAACTATGGCGTGTTATGAACGTGAGAACAGCCATGAACACTGATATTATTATAACATGCCAGGCATATATAAAATGGAAATGATTAAGATTAATTTCATAATAAACAGAAGAAAACATTTTACCACTAGATGGCACTGTCTCACCTGCTTAAACAGGATTTAGTAACTTGAGAGCCAGAGAGGTTCAAGAGTTGAATCATCTATCCCCTCATTTTATTAAAGAGCAGTTTGGCCAAGTTTTACCTAATGTGCTTTTTCTGATAAGGAAGTGACACCTTTATTATAATCCTCTCTGCCTTTATGAACACATTCATATCAGCAAGCATTTTTATCTTATGTATCATGTGCCAGACCTCTGTGCTGGGTCCTATATATACAAGGACATATAGGCACTTTCCGTACATTCAAGATACTAATTCGATACTCACAGATTAGTTGGAGAAAGAGATTCATACATTAAATATGCACGTATATCTGTATGTATATGAATTATATACAAAATATAGAAAAGTCAGTGCTCTCATAAAGGAATTAAATGTAATAGGGGAACCCTGATGATGGAGTCAGGAAAGAACTCACACAGACAGTTGAACTGTTTTTTGAAAGCCAGTAGAGACCTGTAGCCCTACAGAAGAGGAAGTACATCCCAACTGTAAAAGGGACAGCCCGTCTCAACAGCTCGCCACCTTCTGATGTGTCTGGAGATGAGGGTGAGGGGACAGAATTGGGACTGAGAGAGTACACCAGGACAAGGCTCATGTATTTCATGCAAAAAAGTCTGCACCTTCTCCTATAGAGGTGAGAAGATCTAATTTAGATTGTGAATACATACATAGCTGGTAAAAGTGATGGAAGGGAATTGCATAATGTCCAGCTTCAAGACGGTGTTTGCACTAGTTCATTTACAGACACAAAAAGATTTCTGTTGATTGAGTTAAAATAGACAGGTTGTGGACTCTGGAAAACTGACATGGGCTCTCCAACTCCTTATAAACTCTATCCAATTTAACTTTATTTCAGACACTAATTTTATTTTTTAAATTATTTATTTAGAAATAAATGTAATGGGGTGACATTGGTCCTTAAGAACACATAGGTTTCAGGTAAATATCTCTACAGCATTTGAACTGTTCATTGTGTTGTGTGTCCATCACCCAAAGTCAAATCATTTTCAATCAATGTATATTTAGCCCTTTTTACTCCCCTTCCCCAACCCTTTCTCTGGTAACCATGAATTTTCTTAGGAGTTTATTTTTTAATATTTCCCCGGAAAGTTGATAAGAAGATTTTTATATTCTTATTTGGTGCATTTCTACAATGCATCTTAGTGTATCTTCACAAATTCTTTGATTGTATTGAGGTGCCTCTGTTAAAGTCTGCTAGACAACATGCCTGGGCATAATTTGGAATGGGAAAAAGGGCACAATGATTCTTAAGGTTTAGGGCTGAACCCTGGTCTATTTCAGAACCTTCTGAGAAAAATGTTTATACTAGTCCCAATGGTCTCAGGAAGAGACACAAGAAGTAATGATTGGAATCATCTCTACAAATGCAGGAATTTTTTAGACTACTATGATTATTATTTTATCTCAATGTTCTTTTCCAGTACTTGGAATAGCATATGGGACATAATGAGTACTCAAACATTTATTGGATGAATGAGTGAATGAATAAATAGTAGGTACTGCTTCATAAGGATAGGAACTTGATGCCTTGATAGATTGCTGATCTCTCCCTGCCCCAGAGATGGACATCCCTTCTTACGTGGCTGACCAGACTGAATGGTTAAGCCAAGTGGGTTAAGATAAATGTTCTCAATGGGGACAGTACTATGCCCTAGGGAGTGTTTGCAAAAGTGTAAGTGTGTTTTAGGTATGTCCTGCCAGACATTTGAGTATAAAGAACTGTTTGTAATTATTTGATCCCAGAACCTAAACTTATTCAATATATAAACATAAAAATATTTTTGCACAACTTTAATACTTACCAAATTCTAAGAATGAAATTGCCGAAGGAAGACTATTTGTAGTTTTCTTTAGAACTGTTTTATTTTAGGCTTCCTACTATTTTAGAAATTTATATTGCAGATGGTGATGCTGCTATAGGCATGTGTTACAAGTGCAGCCCATCCATATTAATTTAAATTTATATTTTTACGTTTGTCATGCATCCACATAGTGAATCTGACTACCTTATCACCTGACTTAGAGTACGTGTGTAAGAGAATTGATATACTGAAATCTACACTATTTTACAGACTTTTCTTTTATTTTTCCTTTTCACTGCAATTAGTACATCACATTGATTTTTTTGAAAACATATATGTGGGCAGGCTATAGCATAGATGACTATCACTTTGGATTGTCAAGGAAGTATTACAAAATATTGGTGGGAAAAGTTAGGAAGAAGCCGTCTTCACACTAGTTCCATATTTCCTGGCAGAGACACATCAGCTAGGGTCCCAGTTCTGAGCCCTCTCTGCCATTTCACTTGCTGTTCATCACATAGGAAAGACTTAAGTGGTTGGCAAACTGGTGTCAAGAAGTTGGGCATTCTCTGTGTAGCTCACAGCCCCTCCATCCTTCTTTCTCTTTGGTAGCCAGCCTCCCACAGGAAGAATGCTTTTGCGATGTTCCTCCAAGCCCAGCTCAGTAGGAACACTTTCCTGACCCCAAAATGACGTCAATCATTCTTCTGATCTACTTTTCTATGTTGTTCATATTTATTATTTTGTTATTCTGTGTAATAATTTATGTGCTTACATGTCATTCCCCTTACTCTACAGCACCTTGAGAGAAACTACATTTTTAACTTTTCTAGTGCAGGGGACAATGCCAGCACATAATGATGCCACATGACTCCGGAATGATGTGATGTTTTTAACAGCATCCACTCAGTGAAATATGTAATTCATTATGCATCTTAATAACTTTCCAAATCAACCCTTTAAAAAAATAGTGATACAATTACAATGAATAATGAAATTGGCAAGTTTTCACTTGTATATCTACCTACAGAATTGAAATAAGTTAGCTTTTCTAAAAAGTGATTTGATATAATATCTAAAAAGCAATCTAAGAGGAATCAAATGTCCCATTTATCACAGAGAATCTCTTTAATAAAGATGCCTCCAGGCTTCACATGCCAAGGACTGTTCTTTGATCTACCCATTTAGTGTAGGCTATAAAAGTTCCCAAGTGAGGAAAATGTTTTTCCAAGAAAGGAAAGAAGAGTCCATCTGAAAAAAATTTCTTTTTCAATAAAAAATTGTATCTTGAAGTTAGAAAATAACTTGTTGCCAATAGTGCTATTTTTGTCCTAAAATTACTAGTTGTTTTAATGACATCATCAAATCACAGTCTCCTACATAGAAACAGATCTTGAGAATAAATCCTATCTGTCTTCCTAGCAGGACCAAATGCAAAACACTCTATATGAGTGTTTTATATCAGATTTAAAGTAATGTCTATGCAAATCAATTGTTTTTAATATTTTGAAAAAAGGAGATTGTGCAGCCTCATGCTCATCTGTAATTTTACAAAGAGAAAAACAACGAAATAAATCTGTTAACAAATTATATGTCAGGCACAGTGCTATATACTCTAGTATACAGGATCTTTATCCTCAAAACAGCCTTGTAAAGCAGGTATGATAATGTGACTTTTTAATTTGTTTTTTAATAGATACAGTGATAAGAATCAGGAAGACACAAAATTTGTCGGGTGGCAAACCTGGGTTTGAGTCCATCCTATTTGTCTCCAACACTTAGTACCTTTCTGTAAAATCAGGTTACTCTTGAACTCTTGACCAATAGCTTCATGGCTGCTCCCAGCCATTCTGCTCTCAGTTTAGAAAGAAAGAATTCAACCTGCACTGACATTTCATGTTATCTCTAGTGTTTCATGAACTCCCTCTGATCCTGCTTCTTTGTTTAAATGGCTGTCATCCAATCTAGTGAATTTTTCCTTCATCTTATCTTTTCCTGGCCTCTAATTTACAATCTAAAAGTACTGACCACTTATCCTTGGTAAAAGACTCTCCTCGTGACTTCAGCGATACTACACTATTCTTGGTGGCTATTTTTTGTTTGTTTTTTCTTTTTTCCATAGCTTGTGTTTTTGGCCCATTGATCTCCGGCTGCCTCACTGTGAACCTTTTCTAAAATTGAGTGGGACCTTGGCTTTCTAGCTCCAGGCAGTCTCCCTAAAAGAAAGCCCCATTCCACCTGGTTTCAGAAGTGCTCTTTTGCTGTGTCCTCTCTGGTCTGTTTGCTTCCTGGAGCTCTATTCCATTCTCTACCACAGGCAATGCCTGCCATTGGCCTGCCCTGCTATGATCCAACCCAAACCAGTCCCTTACGAAAGCATGGTCTCTTCCTAACAGCACTGGCATTCTTCCACTCTCGCAGGCTTGGTGCTTGTCACAGTGAAAAGATGAAACAGTCTATCAGTGTTCAGGTGGGTATTCCACTCATGACTTTTCCTTCCCGTTTTAAAGAGAACAATTTCTGTAAAATTCAACATGATTCAAAAGTTTCTCTTGCACCAGGCTTGTCATCTCTACCACCTCCGCACCCTCCTGATGCAACAGTAACCTCTTCTTGGGACCCTGAATCCAGACTGCCTGTGACAATTCACCCTGAGTCCTGATTCCACATTAGACTTCTTAATTCTGCTCTCAACATATCACTTAGTGGAAAACCTTCAATAACTTTATTTTTAACTACATAAAATCTAAATTCATTGGTTTGATATTGAAGATACTTTGTATCTATTCCTCCCCTTACACAATCTTGTTTCTTGCTACTCTTTAGGACTATGCTGATCTAATAAAGCCATTTTTATTTCAAGAACATATATTCCAATTTCTATGCCTTCTTTAATGTTCACTTTGCCTAGAATGCCTTCTCTCCTGACTTGAATAAGTTTTCCTTCATTCTAAGAAATCTTTCTTGTTCACACCAGACTCTCATGAACATTCCTTCCTCTTAAACTTGCACATTGCTTCAGTCCTGTATCCAATGCATGAGTTAGCACTTAAATATTGACTACCCTGATTTCATATTATTGATTTGCTGTGCTATCCCTTCATTTGGTAATCAGTTTTAATCTCATGATCAAAAACATCGCCATGCTCATTCTTTTTCTGAATGTAGTAATACTGGTTGACACTACTTAGAACTTTTCATTTAGATTCATATAGCCTGAGAGATACAATAATTTAATATTGAAGAGCCATTATACACTAAGAAGTCTTTAGATTCATTTTTCATGAGAACTTAGAACTAAGATATTTTTGACATCTGAAATTAATATAATAAGTGAATATATTAACTTTAAAAATAGGTATATTGCCCTGGCCGGTTGGCTCAGCGGTAGAGCGTCGGCCTAGCGTGCGGAGGACCTGGGTTCGATTCCCGGCCAGGGCACATAGGAGAAGCGCCCATTTGCTTCTCCACCCCTCCGCCGCGCTTTCCTCTCTGTCTCTCTCTTCCCCTCCCGCAGCCGAGGCTCCATTGGAGCAAAGATGGCCCGGGCGCTGGGCATGGCTCTGTGGCCTCTGCCTCAGGCGCTAGAGTGGCTCTGGTCACAATATGGTGACGCCCAGGATGGGCAGAGCATCGCCCCCTGGGGGGCAGAGCACCGCCCCTGGTGGGCGTGCCGGGTGGATCCCGGTCGGGCGCATGCGGGAGTCTGTCTGACTGTCTCTCCCTGTTTCCAGCTTCAGAAAAATGAAAAAAAAAAATAGGTATATTAAGGGGTGATTATTTATATGAAGGATTTGCCAAAGATCCTTTGAGTGTCTCTTTCTATACAAGTTTATTCCACAGATCATCTCCTAATGAGGCATGGATAAACAACAACACTTAGAGCTAATGTTAGAAACAACACAGGGAGATAGTGGAGTAATGGTGGTGTGAGAGATACTCTTGATCTCTCTCCCCGAAATTTCAACAAATTGAACAGCTATAATGCAGTGAAGAAACCCCAGCTGGGCCTGCAGGTGCACCTGAAAAATCCACGCACTGAATGGACTAAAGGTGGAACAGGGTGAAAAGGAGTGCGGAAGATAAAATGCACTCATGGTTGGCTCCGAAAAGAAGCCTGGAGTGACTGGGGTTTTTTCCCTCTCTTCCAGGATCCTGAAAATGAAGATAGACCAGAGTGACTGAGTTTTGTCTGCCAGGCACTGTTGAAAGGAGAAGACTAGAGTGACTGGGCTTCCTTTTGCCAGGAGGAGCAGAGAGATTTAGGGGCAGAAGGGGGAGATACTAAACCAAAGCGGCATCAGAACAAGAGGTCATGGCCAGTGTTCCCACAATCAACCCGCAGCCCATACTTGGTACAGAGACAGAAAAAAACAAAGTGTGGCCCCCTAGCTTCCCAGATCCCACATCCCTCACCTCAAGGTTACAGAGAGTGGCAGAGACAGACTCCATAGTTAACTCTCCAGGGCCTCTCTGTCCCCTGAAGAACAGAGGTGCTGTGTGTCTGGTTCCTTGGTCTGTTGAGACGTGGGGAGGAATGCCGGAAGTGTTGAATTTACTATTGCTAAAGCCATAAAGCCCTTAAAATGCACCCCACCCACCAACACGACTGCAACCCCAGCTACATCATTACAACAACAATATCCCAGCAGAGGACAATTCAGGAATTTCACAGAGCTAAAATTTATCATACAGGAATGTCTACTGGAAGAAAACGGGACCCCTCTCAAACTAAAATATTTTTTCCTTTTTTCCCTTTTTTTCTCTTTTTATCCTTTGACTATTATTTTCTTTATTTTTTATATTGTTTATTCTTATTTGGGGGTGTTTTGTTTGTTTTGATTATATTTTTTGGTTTTCACTCTTAATTTTTATGGTTTTTCTTTTTTACTTGTCATTTTAAACATGTTTTTGGTATTTTCTCAATTTTTATTTTTCATTTTTAAAGTTGTTTTTTGATAAAGTTCTTAATACTGCCACACTCAAGTGCTATCAAGAAAGAAGAAATTGAATACCATAGCTATACAAGGTAGAGATGTAGTTCAGAAAGAATAATAAAAATTTCCAGAAAACAATCTTAATCACATGGAAACCTTGGAGTTAAACAATAGAGAACTCAAAGTTGAAGTTTGAAAATATTCAGTGATATGTGGGAAACACCAATAGGCAACTTAGTAAGCTCAGAAAACAAAATGACTATCTCATCAAGGAGATTGAAACTTTAAAAACAGAGATGAAGAACTCAATACATGAATGAAAAATTGAGGTAGCAAGTTTAGCTAATAGAATAGGCCAGAGAGAGGAAAGAATCAGTGACATCAAAGACAGGCAGCTACAGAGAGAGAAGAGAGAGACTCATGAATTTAAAAAAAAGAGAGAGAGTTCTACAAGAATTGTCTCACTGTATCAGAAAGAGCAATATAGAAATAATGGGTATATCAGAAGAAGAAGAGAGGGAGAAGGGAATGGAGAGCCTATTCAAAGAAATAATTGATGAGAACTTCCCAAGCCATTAGAAAGAGTTAGAGCTTCAAATCTTAAGAAGCAAACAATACTGAGTTACCTCAACCAAAACAGACCTTCTCCAAGGCACATAGAAATAAAACTGTCAAAAGTCAATGACAAAAAAAGCATCCTCAAGGCAGCTAGGGAAAAGAGGAATGTAACATATAAAGGATGGCCCATTAGGTTATCACCAGACATCTCATCAGAAACTCTACAAGCCAGAAGAGAGTGGACCCAAACACTCAAAAGTACTGAAAGAGAGGAATTCCCAGCCAAGAATATTATATCGATCAAAGTTATCTTTCAAATATGAAAAAGAAATGAAAACTTTTTCAGACATACAGAAGCTGAGGAAATTTATCACCAGAAAATGCCCACTGCAGGAAATACTCAAGGGAGTTATTTGACCAGATACAAAGAACAAAACAAATAAAAACTACAAGTAAAAGCTCCAACAAGGTCACAATAAAAACAAGGATAATATGTTACAAAAATAACACAAAAGGGGAGATGATCAAGATTACCAGTAGTAAAGAAGGATGGAATGCAGAAGCAACCATTAGACAAAGGACTCTTGAACATATGACAATTTTTCTCTTAATAACTTAATGGTAACCACCCATGAAAAAGTCACTACTGAAACACACAGCTTAAAAAAAAGAAGAAACAGAGGAAAGAATATGGAATACCACCAAAAAAAACAACAACTGACAGACACAAAAGAGAACTAAAGGAGACAAAGAGCTACCAGAAAACAAACATAAAATGGCTATAGGAAATCCTCAAGCATCTATAATTACCCTAAATGTAAATGGACTGAATTCACCAATAAAGAGGCACAAAGTTGCAGATTAAATCAAAAAGAAAAACCTACCATATACTGCCTTCAAGAGGAGCATCTAAGCTGCAAGGACAAAAGTAGACTCAAAGTCAAAGGTTGGAAAACATTTCTCTAAGCAAATCATACCCAAAGAAAAGCAAGTGTAGCCATTTTTATATCTGACAAAGCTGACTTCAAGACAACAAAGGTACTAAGAGACAAAGATGGACATTTCATAGTGATAAAGACATAACACTTCTTAATATATATGTACCAAACCAGTGAGCACCAAAATATATGACATCTAATAACTGATCTAAAAATAGAAGCAGACAGAAACACAGTCATACTTAGAGATTTCAACATACCATTGATGGATTTAGATAGATCATCCAAACAGAAAATCAATAAAGAAATAGTCTTAAATGTCACACTAGATTAAATGGACATAATAGACATTTATAGGACATTTCACCCCAGAACATCAGATTACATATTATTTCCACTGAAAAACTATTAAAAACAATAAACCAATACAGTGAAGTCACAGGATACAAAATCAATGTACAAAAGTCTATTGCTTTCCTATATGCCAATGATGAAACTTCAGAAAGTGAATTTAGAAAAACATTTTTTTTACAATTGCAACAACATAATAAAGTACATAGGAATAAACTTAACAAAGGATGTGAAGGACCTATATACTGAAAACTATAAAGCATTATTGAAAGAAATTGAAAAAGACATAATAAAATGGAAAAATATTCCATGTTCATGGATGGAAGAATTAACACAGTTAAAATGGCCATATTACCCAAAGCAATATACAAATTTAATACAATTCCCATCAAAATCCCAATGTCGCTTTTTAAAGAAATAGAACAAAAAAATCACCAGGTTTGTAGAGATCCACAAAAGACCCTAATAGCTAAGGAAGTCCTGAGAAAAAAGAAGGGAACCGAAGTTGTTCCACTACCTTTCAAATTATACTACAGAGCCTGACCGGGTGGTGGCACAGTGGATGGAGCATCGGACTGGGATGCAGGGTACCCGGGTTCGAGACCCCGAGGTTGCCAGCTTGAGCTCATCTGGTTTGAGCAGGAGCCCACCAGCTTGAACCCAAGGTCGCTGGCTCCAGCAAGAGGTTACTCGGTCTGCTGAAGGCCCGTGGTCAAGGCCCATATGAGAAAGCAATTAATGAACAACTAAGGTGTTGCAACGCGCAATGAAAAACTAATGATTGATGCTTCTCATCTCTCTCCGTTCCTGTCTGTCTGTCTCTGTCTATCCCTCTCTCTGACTCACTCTCTGTCTCTGTAAAAAATAAATAAATAAATTATACTACAGAGCCATGGTAATCAAAACAACATAGTATTGGCAGAAAAACAGACATGCAGACCAATGGAACAGAATTGAGAGTCCAGAAATAAAATCACATATATATGGATAAATAATCTGACAAAGGAGCCAAAAACACATAAGAGAGAAAAGAAAGCTTCTACAATAAATAGTGCTGAGAAAATTGGAAAGCCACATGTAAAAAAATGAAAGTTGACTACAGTTTGTCTCCCTGCACAAAAATTAATTCAAAATGGATTAAAGACCTAAAACTAAAAACTGAAATAATAAATTACACAGAAAAAAACACAGGTACTAAACTATCCACTTTGGCCATAGAAACAATTTATGAATTTGACCCCAAAGGTAAGGGAAGTAAAGGCAAAATGAATGAATGGGACTATATCAAACTAAAAAGCTTCTGCATGGCAAAAGAAACTGATAAAACAAACAGCCAACCAAATGGGAGATAATATTTTCAAACAACAGCTCTGATAATATTTTCTGATAATATTTTCAAACAACAGCTCTGGAGTTAATATCCAAAATATATAAAGAACTCACAAAGTTCAGCAACAAACAAGCAAGCAATCCAATTAAAAAATGGGGAAAGGACCACACAGACACTTCTCCCAAAAAGATATACAAATGGCCAACAGGTATATGAAAAGATGCTCATCTTCACTAGCTATTTGAGAAATGCAAATCAAAAGTACAATGAGATATTACCTCACACCTGTTAGATTGGATATTATCAACATGACAGGTAATAACAAGTGTTGGAGAGGCTGTGGAGAAAAAGGAACCCTCATTCACTGCTGGTGGGAATGTAAGTTAGTACAACCATTGTGGAAGAAAGTATGGTGATTCCTCAAAAAATTAAGAATAGAGAATTATCATGTGATCCAGCAATCTCTCTACTGGGTATCTACCTGAAAAACTTGAAAACATTGGTACACATAGACACATGCAACCCCATGTTCATCACAGCATAATTCACTGTGACAAAGACACAGAAACAACAAAAGTGTCCCTCAATAGAGGATTGGATACAGAAGATGAGGTACATATATACAATGGAATACTACTCAGCCAGAAGAAATGATGATATACGGCCATTTTTGACAACATGGATGGACCTTGAGAACATTATACTGAGTGAAATAAGTAAATCAGGAAAAGCTAAGAACTATATGATTTCATACATACATGGGATATAAAACTGAGACCTATGAACATTGATAAAAGTGAAATATGGTAGTTATCAGGAGAGGAGGATGTGGGGGAGGTTGTGGGGGGAAGGGAGTAAAAAGGGACAAATATAAGGTGACAGAAAATGATTTGACTTTGGGTGATGGGTAAATAACATGAACTACAGTTCAAATACTCTATAAATGTTTAGGTGAAACCTATGTACTCTTATCAATCAATGTCACCCAGTTAAATTTAATTTTCTAAAAAACAAAGAAAAAAAGAACAACACCAACTTTGAGTCATCCATATTAAAAATTAATTTGATATGAAGATAGAGCATCTATAATATTATACATTATATTATTGAAGAGGTCATTTTAAAAATTAGTGGTACAATTTTCAAAATTCTTGTATGGAGTAAAGTGGAATATAGCATATGAACAGCTGGGTTAGAATACTCTGCTAAGATATATAAGAGCCTTACCTTTACGTAATCATAAATGCATCTTTGCAAAGCGGATGCTGACTCCAGAGCAAATGTATTGAAGGTGAGTTTAATTTGTTTGTTTACAGGTGCAGTTATGAACCATATGCAGTTTAAATTCTTGTCATATCTTCCATTTGAATCGGAATCAGGAGAGACAAAGGTGTGATTTGAGCCTGTCAGATAGCCACCACATCCTTGTTGAGGCCCTGTGTTAAAACAAAGACATCACTAAGCAGACCAAAGGTAACGGATTATCTCCAATTCTACATGGTGGTCTTTAAAACTCATGTGGTTTATTTATATCTTTATTTTAAAAATATTTTATTTATTGATTTTAGCGAGAAGAGAGAAAGAGAGAGAAAGGTAAGTGGTGGTGAAAGGAATGGGAGGCATCACCTCGTAGCTGCTTCTCAGATGTGCCTTGACTGACCAAGTTCGGGGTTTTGAACCAGCAAGCTCAACATTCCGGGTCAACACTCTATCCACTGAGCCACTCATGCTGTTATTTTTTCTGACACTTTTGTAAACACTATCAGGTTGTTCACTGAGCTTCAGTGGCTTATGCAGGTGTTGTTGCTACCTGCCTTAACTTCACTACCTATTTCCTCTGCACTCCTCTCACCCCCCCAGTCCCTTTCTTCTCATTCCCATGTAGTCACTTAGGAAAGCAGGGAGCCAGATTTGGTTCTATGTCCATTTTTAGACCTGATGATGTGATGCATCAAAGCTTTTTCTAGCATTGAATCCAATTTTATAGAAAAGAGTGTTTTGTATATATACTAAAACTGGGAAAATGTGAAACTGTTTCACTTTTACATTCTGTTTTTATGGACACAATACAATTGAAAACAGGATTCGTGAAGAATTTACCCAACATGCCAAAGAAATAAACTCCCAACAAACCATTTATTTATATAATCTGTTAAAGAGAGGCTGAGAGGCATTGAACACTACAGCACACTCTATATTATACCACACTCTGTTTTCTAAAAAAGATAGGAAAGCTAACAAAGAAGACTTTTATTGAAAAACAAATCTACTTTGAAATTCAGAATAAAAAGAGCGATAAAAAATACCCTAGAGATGATTAAATGGTCTACCATGAAATAAAATATGAAAAATCCTCAGAACATTGGGTTTAGTTTCATCCACTCCATAGCCTGAGCCAAGACCTTAGAAATGATGTAAGGACATTAAGGGAAGAGAAACTGGACAATTTCAAAAGCAAAGAGTGAAAATGAATTAAGCTCAAAACAGCCTTAAGAGGACTAGGGATTAAATAGGTGCTCCGAGCAATGTCCACAAAGTTACATTCTTCGCATATAGATCATTACTACTTTCAAAGTTAAATTTCACTGACATTGGCTTTCACCTATTTTTCTCATTCTATTTATTTATTTATTTTTTAATAAATTTTTATTAATGTTAATGGGATGACATTAATAATTCAGGGTACATATATTCAAAGAAAACATGTCTAGGTTATCTTGTCATTAAATTATGTTGCATACCCCTCGCCCAGAGTCAGATTGTCCTCCATCACCCTCTATCTAGTTTTCTCTGTGCCCCTCCCCCTCCCCCTAACTCTCTCCCTCCCTCCCTCCTGCGTCCTCCCTCCCCCCACCCCTGGTAACCACCACTCTCTTGTCCATGTCTCTTAGTCTCGTTTTTATGTTCCACCAATGTATGGAATCATGTAGTTCTTGTTTTTTTCTGATTTACTTACATAAGAAATGATGACATCAGATCAGTTACAGCAAAATGGTGGGATCTTGATAACATTATACGGAGTGAAATAAGTAAATCTCATTCTATTTATTTAGCTGTGAACAACAGTTGAAAGGTTACTTTCTACATGAGGGGGCGCTAAGCCTTTGGACTTGGAGCTTGGCAGAAAATATGCACAATAGCAGCCCTCTCTAGTTGTAAAGGGTATCCATGTGCAGTGTTTTTCAGGATAGATGCATTATTTAGCAGGTGAGACTGCCTTGTCCATAGCTTCTAAGTCAGGTCAAACTGTAGATTATTTGCACAGACATTTCCTGAAGCTGAAATGCTTCCAAAGCTCCAGCATCTATTTCCATATATGGTATCAAGGACAAAATTATTCTGCAACTAAAGCAATGAACAGTGCTACACCATATAACTCTATTAATTCTTCTCATATTGAACAGGCTTGCAAACTAAAAAATTAATTGAGGTTTGCATAGCTTTTAGTTCGGTATCAGTTGATTGTTACTTAAATAAACCACTTAAGCTTATTGGCATGCATAACACAATGACTAAGGGTATTCATGAATTGATAAATTTATTTATTCAATAAATATTTAATATATTTAATTTTCAAGGAAATATATTAAGTATTGAGGTGGGAAGAAGATGAATAGTAGTCGCACAGCAATGATAAGACAGATAAATAATGAGAGTACAATTTAGAAACTGATGGGTATTCAAAAAGAGGCAGGAAAGTCTTGTGAGTTTTACAAGAAGAAGGAAATATTTTTCAGGCTATAAGGATCTAAAATGTTCAAGGAAGAGATGACATTTGATCTGGATCTTGAAGGATAAACAGGACAAGACCATGTGGAGAGGGGGTTGGTACTAGCTATTCTGGGACAGCAGAACCTCAAGAAATTATGTTATATATGTAGGCAAGCATAATCCTGTTTGTGAAAACAACAGAGACCATGAAGACAGTACAATAGAGTACAACAGAGAATAATGAGAAGATTGGAAAACAGGATGTGCTGTTCTATAGGGGACCTCAAATGTCCGAGTATAGGATTTGACCTTTAGGCTTTATTCTGTGGACAGTAGGGTCCACTTGAAAGCTTTTTGATCAGATCCAGGAAAATGGTACTGCTTGGTTTTATTCTATTAATACATCCTCTCAGGAAACTAACTGCTATTTTTAAAAATTCAAGCTATATTTTTATCACTATTTGTTTGTTAATTATTACTAATAGGTTAATAAGGACAGAATGATAACTGAATCTGGGCACAGTAAGTGCCATTAAACACACTTATATTACCATACTACATTGACCACTACTATTACTGTTAATATCATGAGACAAAACACCCTTCCTCCAGGGAAACCCAGAGCAAGAATCCATAAACTGTTGGCATGTTTAGGCATAGACTGAGTGGTAAATCAGAAGATTCTTAATTCTCCAGTGCCTCTCTTGGCAGTGTCCTAGAATGGATAGAGGATAATTTTTCTGTTGACTTGATGCCAGGCTTGGCCATATGACTTGCTTTAGACGTTGGGATATCAGTGGTCATGAAGTGGAAAGAGGCTTTAAATGGGCATGTGTTTTTTGCTTGGCCTTTTGTACTTTTCTGATTCACCCAGAGCTTGTGCCCCGGGTAGCTGCTGGTGAAAGAGAAAGTGGACGTGGAACACATCTGAACCTTGCCTGGAGTCCAGGGCCAAGCACAGTTAACCTGCAGCCTGGAACAGAGGCAGGCAAACCAGACTGTAGACCTGTGAGTGATAAACATAAGTGCTCTAAGTATAAACCACTGAAATTTAGATGGTTTGTTATACGCCCTTATTGTGGCAAGAGCTGACTAATAAATAGCTTGTTCGATTTATCAAACTGTAACAAAGCACATGCTTAATTCTTAAAATATACACACAAAATAAAGAAAATGAAAAACTAACATTATCACAGATAATCTTTTCCAAAATAGTCAAATAATTAAGAAAATAAAACATTGTATGAGTAAATTATATAATTCATATTAATATATGAATCTGACTAACTATAATATTTTATTAGTGAATAGTCAGATGATTCAAGTAAATGTATGAGTAACAAATGAGGAAACACATTTTGGTGTTTGTGGGGTACAGGAAATTGTTATAATTGCTCTGATTTCCCCACTCTATTATTACAGCTTACATTCAACATTATTCTGTATGTTTCCCCATGTTTATATTTAAACACAGAAATAGTCTGTGATTTTGCTCCTCTGATGACAAATGTCAATATAAGCATGTGTCTGGGGGAAATATAAAGATGAATAGTAACAAAAGAAAGGTTATTCACCAAAAGGTATTATTGCCACATCACACTTTCTACAATCAACAATAGCCGAATAGACGAGAAGGACTCTGACTATGAAACAGTTTCATACATAAGATAACAATATTTATTTACTGTATTTATACTTAAAAATATTTTTTAAAGCTAGTATAAGACCTTAACCTTGACATGCAGTTTAGCATCATGAATCCGTTATCTTCTTGTTTCTACACATTTTCTACCATCTAGCAAACTCTTACCCATCAGCACCTCCTTCATCACTCAGCTGCGCCAGTAGCACTTGGTGATGTCACTCTAACCCTCCTCCCCAGATTGGAAACATTCCCGACAAAAGAACTATTTTTTTGGAGAAAGAAAATGCTTGGCTACAAAAATATCACAAATATAAACCCACAGTAAACAGTGAGATCTCGGTTATGATTTATTTAATTAAAAAATAAGTAACTGAATCCTAAATTACTTCCCTCCATTTATTAAACTTCAGCTTGAAGCTCAAGCCAGGACATATCTGATAAAGTAAGAAAGAGCTCTATTATCAAAGCAAATCATCTTGAAGACTTTGTGGAGTTAGATGCGTTTCTAAATAGTTATCTTGAGAATTAACATTTTTGTGGCTGACAATACATGTGGTTGTAATTTTAGTGAAGTCTTCTGGATGTCTCTATCCATCGCCAGACTACTGCTATGTGGACAAACGGTGGATGGCTGGCACACTTAGGATCAAGTCCGGCTTGACTCCAGGCATTTCCCAGTTCCCAAGGGAGCCAGCTGCAGCTCTAGGCTGTAGTTGAAGGAAGCTCGGTGATGCACAGGAAGCAGGACATAAAAGCATTTAAAGCTGTTGAGTTCGGGAAATGGGGTGAACCAAGAGGGCTTGTAATTTTCAAAGCTGCAGTATAAAATGGCCTTAAAGCAGTGGACTTATTTTTAAAATTCAACTAGGTTCCAAAGGAACCTATTTTGTCTTTTTCTCTAAAAGTAGTTGAATTCATTATTCTCCTCCTTATCATGTATAAACTTCTAGGTGTTATATTTATGCTATGCAATATATATATAAAATCTTAATGGCTTTTATAACACAGGTTATAGGGGTTATTTTCCTACTTGCTTGTTTTTACTTAATGTCACTTGATTTGACTTATTTCAGATGTCTTAATTTGAAACCCAGTCTAATTTTGCTCAGAATGCATATTTACTCTGGTAATAATTGGGAAGCATGAAACTAAAATACTAAAAGATAGGTAATTTACTAAAGAAAAATAATTTCAGCAGCTAATCAGCATCTAAAGCCACTAGAAAAAGAGCAGTGCAATACATAAAGAACTTCAGATAATGATAATTTTTTATCTTTTAATTATTTTGCATTACTTAGGTATTATTGAAAACACTATAGTTATGTATCATAAGTCACAGGGCATTTCATTAGAATCATTCTTGCCAACTTTGAAATTTCAAAAATGATGCACTAAGCAAAATGATACTATCATACCAATTGATACAGAAAAGAATTTGATTAGATCCAACACACATTCATGATAAAAACACTCAGCAAACCAGGAATAAAAGGGAATTTTCCAAACTTGATAAAGAATATCTACAAAAATTCCACAGCTGACATGATACTGGTGAAAAACTAAATGCTTTTCTTTCAAGATTAGAAACAAAGCAAGAATATTTTTTTCTCACCACTCTTATTTAACATAGTATTGGAAATTCTTGTCAATGTAAAAGGCAAGGAAAACAATATCAACATTGGAAAGGAAAAAGTGAAATTGCTACTATTGCAGATGTAAGAATCCCAAGGAATCTGGACAAAAATCCCTAGAACACTTACTGTGAGTTCTGCCAAAATTCTGGGTATAAGAAAGATACAGGGAGATTAATCACACACACACACACACACACACACACACACACACACACACACTACCAATAAACGTGGAAATAAAAATTAAAAACTCAATTACTCCGTAGAAAATGTCATACTTAGGTATATACAATGAAACACATAGAATCTGTGTGCTAAAAATTACAAAATGATAAAAGAAATCAAAGAAGATCTAAATAAATGCAGAGACATATATGTTCACAGATTGAAAAGACTCAATATACTAGGATGATAATTATTCTCAAATTGATACATAGTTTTAACATAACTCCTATCAAAAATACAGCAAAAATTTTCTGTCAACATAAAAAGTTTATATAAAGTTTACATGGAAAGGCATAGGTCATTGAATAGCTAAAACAATTTTGACAATGAAGAATAAAGGAGGAGGAATCACTCTATCTGATTCCAGAGGCAAAAAAGTTAGCTTCAACCTAAACTTCAGACATTAAACAAATTACTTCAGCATAGACCATAGACATGAACTGAAAATAGGAAACAATGAAACTTTTATACAAAATCAGAGCAGACCATCTTTCATACCTCAAGATAGGCAGAGTTCTTAGCATTGACACCAAAAGTGTAACATATAAAAGAAAAAAATTGATAAATTGGGCTTTATCAAAATTGAAAACTTTTGTGCTAAGAAAGGCCCTATTAAGATAAACTATGGATTAGAGAAAATATTTGTAAACCATATAGGACTACTATTTCAGAATATATAAAGAATTCTCAAACGTAATAGTGAAAAACAAATAGTCCAGTTAGAAATAGGCACATACACACACACACAAACAAAAAGACCAGAGAGAGAGAGAAAACATCTCATAGACATGGACAGCAGTGTGGTGACTGCGCAGGAGGTCTGGTGGGGGGTGGGGGTGGACTAGAGTCAGAGGGTGATGGACGGAGACTTGACTTGGAGTGGTGAGCACACAATATGGTGTACAGATGATGTGTTGTAGAATTGTGCACCTGAAACCTATATAATTTTGTTAAACAGTGTCACTCCAATAAATTCAATAAAAAGGAAAAATAAATAAATAAAAAAATTTATTTTTATTTTGATAACTTTCAGATCATTTTGAGGTGATTTTATTAGTACATCCTGAATCCTGGTTTAAGAAACACACTGATACACATATACACGCACCCTGTCATCCACAAAGACATAGCACACACACCACACACACACAAATATGACAAAAGATGTGAACAGATATTTCAACAAAGATGATTTACATATGACAAAAATGCACATGAAAATTGTTCTTAAGAACTATTAAGAAATTGCAAATTAAAACCACATTATCACCTGACCAGGTGGTGATACAGTGGATAGTGTTGGACTGGGATGCAGAGGACCCAGGTTCAAAACCCCGTGATCACCAGCTTGAGCACTGGCTCATCTGGTTTGAGCAAGGCTCACCTGCTTGAGTCCAAGGTCGCTGGCTTGAGCAAGGGGTCACTCGGTCTGCTGTAGCCCCCCACTCCCCGTTAAGGGACATATGAGAAAGCAATCAATGAACAACTAAGGTACCACAACGAAGAATTGATGCTTCTCTTCTCTCTCCCTTCCTGTCTGTCCTTATCTGTCCCTCTCTCTGTCTCTCACTGTCTCGGTCACACACACAATAAAATCACATTATCATCTGGTAATCCTGGCTAAAGCAGTCACACACACGTGCACAGAGTGATAGTTCATTGTGGAATACAATGGGATGATGCACTTTACAATGGGATGATGGGGGTTGGGGGCCCTAAAGTACAGATAGCACAGAAAGTACTCTTCAGTGACTTTTTAACCAAAATGATAGAATCCAGATGACAATGGAATAGTATCTTAAAGTGCTGAGTAAAATAAGTGACAAATTATAATTTTATATTAGAAAAATATGTCCTATAACATTTAAAACAAAATAAACTCTTTTTCAGAATAAATAAAACCAAGGATAGTTTTTACCAGAAGTTTTGCAATAAATCAAAAATCACCAAATGGAGTTCTTCTAAAAGAAAGAAATTGATCCCATATGGAAGTATAGAAATTCAGAAGGAGAAAACAGTGGTAAGTTATACAATTACTTATTGCATAAAACAATGAAAATGATTTATTGCTTAAAATATATGTATAACTAACATTAATAGCACAAAACCAGGAAGTGGCAAATTAATTTAAAAGGTTTTAAGCCCTGTTCTTAACATGAAATATAATAGTAAAGGGACTACTTTTAGTTAGATTCTAATGAGTGAAGAGTAAATATTGTGGCTCAGTGGATAGAGTGTCCTCCTGGGTATGGATGTCCTGGGTTCGAGTCCCAGTCAGAGCACACAGGAGAAGCGACCATCTGCTTCTCACCCCTTTCCTCTCCTCTTTCTCTTCCTCTTCCCCTCTCACTGCCAGTGGCTTTGTTGGTCAGAGTGCATCAGCCTCAGGCACTAAAAATAGCTTGATTGATATGAGCATTGGCCCCAGATGGGAATTGCCAGGTGAATCCTGGTCAGGACCTATGCGGGAGTCTGTCTCACTTATCTCCCCTCCTCTCACTTAAAAAAAGAAAAACAATAAACAAGTAATAATTTTTTTAAGAAAGAGTAATAAAAACTGATCAATTTAAAAAGGCAAGAAAGCATGGCTAAAAAAATACGTAAAACAGGTGGGGAAAAAAGAATCCAAATAATATAATGGTCTATTTAAATCCAATAATGTTTGTAATTTTATTCAATATAAACACATTAAATTTTCCATTTCAAAGATAATGCAAAACAAAACCCAAATACATTCTTTGAGACAGTGAAAGGTTGAAAGTGAAGAGGAGAGAAAGCTAGAGAAGCTATACTACATCAGAGAAAGTGCTCAGGTAGGAAGCATTAAAAAAAGGATACTGCAAAATGATACAAGTCAATTCACTGAGAACATCTAATACTGTTAAATGAATGTGCCATGTTAAACAGGACCAAAGTCTAGCCCCAACCTTACTCCTGAACTTCTAATTCTCATATCTTACTACCTACTGAACATTAGCTGGGTACCTTAAAGGCACTAAATTCTCTATATCCAAACAAAAAATTTTATTTCTCTTACAAAACCTAGTCCTCTTCTAGTAATTTTATTTTTGGTAATGTCAGCACAAAATATTATCCAGAAACCTTAGGATCATCGTTTTTTCCTGTTTCCTCACTAGTCAAATGCTATTGTGTCCTGTTGATTCTACATCTTAAATCTTTCTCCTTTCAACCCCCTTCACTTCCACACTGCCACTGACCTCATCAGCCCCTGCTTTAACTACTGCAATACTTTCCTAATTTTTTCCTGCCTAACATTGCTGCCCCTTCAAAACATCATCCTCAAACATACAAAAATGTGCTTTCTAAAACAAATCAAATTAGGTCATGGAACTCTTCAGCTCAAAGCAATCACTGATTCCCCTTTGCATATGAGACAGCCTTCCACATCCAGCCCATTTATCTCTCCTGTTTTAGCTTCTGTTGTTACTATGTTATACCACAAAGCATTGCCAAACAATGTGCAGGTCAGTCTGTAGCCTCTGAACTGCATCATCTGTGACTTTGTACCTGCCTTGTTTTCCCCATAGAGTATCTGTTGCCCAGTGGATGCCTTCTCACCCTTTCGAGTATTACATTCCTAATAATTACACTATAATTTGGGGTTCTTTCTGTAACAATCCTGTGTCCTCTTCACTGTGTACCAAAGTATCGCAGATCCTTTCTTTTCTGCATCCATTGTCCTTTGCACCTACTTTTGTCAAAAAGCCTTCACCATAATGAATTTACAATTATTTTCTGATGCTTCTACTTAAGTAAATTTCTCAAGAATAGGGAAGAGTTTATTGCTTGCATAATAAGTAGCTGGTGAATATTATTGAACAAACAATGAAGAAATAAATAGAAAATATAAATACTAGTTCTTATTAGAAGGCTCTTTGTTTCTAGTCTACTTTTATAAGAGGAATTTTTTCAGTGAAATATGTTTCTTGACATACAAAGTTGTTATTATATTCTAAACATTATGTGTGTGTGCATGTGTATGAATGTGAGTATATATATATATATGTACATATTATATATATATATATTTTAAACAAACAACTTTTTGGTTCAATGTATTAACCTGTTTTTAAAGCTAATTTAGTTGACTTCAGTGGCATATTTGATTGTGAAAAAAAAATTAGCAGGACAACAATAAAAAATGTCACTAAAAGATTTAAAATACTGTCTAAGGGGTAGGTTTTTAGTAGAAAAATGCTTCTCCAGCTAAAATTTTGCAATGATAAATGGTGTTAGGTTTGTTACTTAAAACAATTTAATCCCTGAGTATGAGATTTTAGCAGGCAGAGCACATTTAATAATTTGTGAAATTCAGGACACAGTGTGCACCAATACTATTTTAAAAAATAAAACTATTTACTCAACATTGCCAATTATAAAATCAAAAGTTATCAGAAATTTGAAAATGTTCTGTTTAGAGAAATCAGGATAAATAGCAATGTGCTACTTAGTAGTCATATAATAGGTAACAATAAAAAGGATGTGAAATTCACAAAATAAGACCAAGCATCCAATAGCTTTCTAATAATAATTAAAACAAGGAGGGACCTGATTGGAGAGTTGGTTAGACATTAGAGCGTCGTCTGAATATACGAAGTTTGTGGGTTTGATTCCCAGTCAGGGCACATACAAGAGTCAACTAATGAATGCATAAATAAGTAAAACAGGACTTATTTTATTGTTCTTGTTGCTGTATTAGATTGTGCACGGTACTATGGACATTTTAACTTACACTACTCTGGTGAAAGTATTATTTAGTTGACACAGGGATTATTTTCTCAATTCTACTCAAGACTTGCAAAGGAGCCTCAGTAAGTCACTTAATTTGTTTGTGACTTAATTTCCCAATTTGCAAATTAAACTATATGATAAGAATACTAATCAAGGTTACATCATAAAAATAAATTACCAAATTCCTTCATTTTGTTAGTATTCTGTGGTTGGAGGCCATAATTTGGGACAAAAGTTCTTTTATACAGAGATTCATTATTTTTATAATCAAATTCTACTATAATTTACATAATTGTATTAATTCTTTGTAAAGCCGATAAGACATACAAGACATTTGTCTCAGTCAGAAAGATAATTGGCCTTTACTGTATATATAATATATATTATAAACCATATATTATTCATATATTATATGTATATAATATACATGCATAAATATTACATATATAAATATAATACTATTTGTAAATATAAACATTCATAATATAAATACTATATTTAAATATCCTCTATATTATAAAATATTTTATTTTATATAAGTATATCATGTAAGATTTATACTGTATTATAAATATAATGTAACATAAATTATATTATATAATTAATTTATATAATATAAACATTTAATATATAATATAACTATAATATAAAATTATAGTATAGACTGTAAAATTACAAATATAATTACACTGCATTATAGTTATAAATAGTATATTTTAGTGGAATATATATTATATCTTTCCTTGTGGGAAGCAGGAAGGAGTGGCTGCTAGAGTTATGTGTAATAATTAGATATAACAGGTATTGCCAAATCCCGATTTGGAACTCAGTACAAATTAGAACACTGCTACTAGAAAGCAGGCAGTGTCAAATGAGAAGATAAAAATAGAGAAAAGGAGCTCTATCTACCCAAAAGAGTAAGAAAAGAAATGACTTGCCTCTCAGAAAACTCCCCCGAACCTCCCTTTATCTCTGGGTAAATTACCGATGGCCACAGAGATAATTTGGGCTGATTAGGAAACCGATGAATTTGGAAGACAGTATTACCGAGTTCAAAGCTTGGCTTTACCTCTTAGGAACCCTTGGACAGCAGATAAATTATTTAATCTTCTTACTTTTTATTTCCTCTTTTGTAAAATGGGATAGTCCCTGTCTTGTGGGTAGTTGTGAGGGTTAAATGAGATAATCTAGGTAAAGCTCCTCGTGTGAGATGCTCGGGGACAGGGGGCCATTATCATTATGTCCTGGGATTTTGCATCAGTCTATTCTTGGGAGTGAGTAGAACAAAAAGTTACTACACAGTTAACAGATGTTTTCATATATCAGGATGAAGAGTAAAATACAGCTCCATAGCCCTAATAATGTTTTGTTTCTAAACAATTGATTTACAGCTAAATAATTTTTTAAATGCTTATTGCTAAACTATTTTTTTTAATAATTTGCTTGTATGCTCCTGGGAATACTATGCCAAACCCAAGCCACTCTGAGTAAGAATAGGGAATCTATGGTTACAAAAAAATTTAATCCAACACATCCAATTATCAGAAACAAAGCTGGGTCACATTATGGGAGGCCTGGTATGGCTGAAGTTATAAAGAATAATTGTTTCCCAGCTCTTGTTTACCTGAATATTTTTAAAAGTGTTATCTTATAATTTACCATTAGCTGATTTTTATCACTTAGCTTGTTCTACACAATACCATCTGGTTTCATTTTCTAAAAACAGTCTCCTCTTCAAGATCTTGTCATTTGAGGAAAGGGTGGGCACAGGCTCCAACGCTAGAATATATTTCAATAAAAACCTTTCCTTTCTTTTTGCTGATCTGGAATTTTACTCCTGCCTACTTGCTTTTGTAAGGTTTTGGTGAACTAAGCATTTGTTAGTTTCTTTATTGTATTTCCACATTCTCAGCTCAGCAAAAACCCTTTTCAGTAAAACACACAAAGGATCAACTGCAGATAACCTTGTCTTTGGCATCAGCTCCCAAGAGAAGTCCAGTCACCAGTGAAAGGTACAAGACTTAAAAAGGGCGGAAATGAGCTTAGTCTAGTTTTCCGCAAATGGGTTTACAATTTCAGCTCATCTCATTCTCAGACTTTACCAGAGGGAGCAAATGACATTAAGAGAAGAGACAAATGACATTGCTTTCGAGTAATACCCCCATTACTGCTAAACTCAGAGCTATTTGAGCAGTGACTTATAAAATTACTCAAGCTATAATTCAACTATCTTATTGCACTTGTGCTTTTAAAAGTGATATAGTTTGGAAGTTTATATCAGGCTGCTAAGAAGCACGTACAGTTAAATACATTGATATTTAGGGTCATTGAATAGTTTTAAGTGTATTCTTTTATTGTTTTGCTACAGAATTTTTGAAATGCCTCTTTTTTTTTTTTTACAGAGACAGAGAGAGAGTCAGAGAGAGGAATCAGAGAGAGGAATAGACAGGGACAGACAGACAGGAATGGAGAGATGAGAAGTATCAATCATTAGTTTTTCGTTGCACATTGCGACAACTTAGTTGTTCATTGATTGCTTTCTCATATGTGCCTTAACCGTGGGCCTTCAGCAGACCAAGTAACCCCTTGCTCAAGCCAGTGACCTTGGGTCCAAGCTGGTGAGCTTTTGCTCAAGCCAGATGAGCCCGTGCTCAAGCTGGCAACCTCGGAGTCTCGAACCTGAGTCCTTGGCATTCCAGTCCAACGCTCTATCCACTGCGCCATGCCTGGTCAGGTAGAATGCCTCTTAAGGTCTGAGTTAACGCCAAAATTGTGAACCTTAAATATAACTAGAAGCCAAAGGGAATTTGACATGTTTTTATATTTTTCTCTATTTCTCGTGACCATACTTTCCATCACTAGGGCCAAAGTCTTCTCATCAGTCTTCTCTGTTTCGCTTTCTGTCTTGTCCTATTCCCTCTGACAAGTAAACTCTTGTTTACTCCCTCAACTTCATCCCTTCACAACACCTGTTTTCCTTTAGCATGTTTGAGAAACATTTCCCAGATGTTAAGGTAGCAAATAAAAATCCAGAGACCAGATATGTGTGACCCAAATATTGAGTCTGATCCTATATTCCTAAATCTCTAAGAATGAAAGTGATCCAATTTACCTTCTCAAGTGATAGCTGAACTATATGAATCATAATTGCATTTTGAGAGTGAAGCAAATCTAGGTATAATGTGTAATATTTTGAATGTATTATGTATAATATAATGTAATTATATAGTAGGCATAATTTATTCACTTGTTCTTTAATTTGTTCATACAGCCAATATTGTTGGAGTGACAATTATGGATTAGGCCTCTGCAAGGCCTTAGAATTTAATTGGTATTTAGCTTTTGATTTCAAATTTCAGTTCTAAAATATACTTTAGATTTTGCCAGTTAGATGTCATATGTAAAATGAGTAAGAATCAGAAATCACTGTACCCTGAAATGGTCCTGTTGATAATAATGACTCGTCACTCCCTCCCCAACTGTAGAGATAAGGTGGGGTGGGTCATGGAGCCCTTCAGAAAGCCAGGGCTTCAATATTACTTTCTAATACAAACAGTTTTTCTCTTTGACATTTACAGTACTTCACAGAAATTGCCTACTTCATTTCCATCACATTCTGTAATGATAAAATGTGGTAATACTTCCAAATAATTTTTTATAGTGAATAAAATTGAGCTCGGAACTATTAGAGGACTTTTCTAAAGCATCTCATCAAGCAATAATATAATGCTCACAAAAATTAGGGGATATTTCAAAGTGAATATGAAGCGATGAAATATCCCTAATTTTTGCGAGCAGTGTATAATGAAGCCATTGGGTCTTGGCCATCTTCTTTCTGGTCTACAGCTCTTCCCATTCAGGCATGTTCTCATCTGTGACTCATTTTTTGTCCTTGTTAAACATGCACTTTGGTATTTTTGCATTTCTTCTATAGCAAAGGTCTGTGAGTCTGATTTAGTGCCACGTGACTCATTCTCTAGGACAAACACTCTGGATGAAGGACAATAGACTGTGACTCTCATCCTCAGCATGTGGATTATGGGCTACAGGGGGCCAGGAATGTCAGTTACATGTCCAGGATTTACAGTCTTAGGTGACAAGAATCTCTGGTTACTGATGTCCCCTTGTCCCTAATATTGCCATCTACTCCAGAGCAATGCCTTGTCCTTCTAAGACATGTCATCTTGAAGGGGTCATGCTTCACATTCTTCTTGGCAACCCACTTTCCCAAATGCCTGTGAGCTTCATAACTCAATTGGGCCAAGTTCAGTTTTGACCCTGACATTTTGTCAAAGTGTTATATAATACATTACTTTAGAAACAAATGAAATGACTTTTGTGCTACAGAGTAAATAAATGTCTAAAGCTCAGTGTCTGATGTGATGAGCATGTTATGAATGGACTGACCGAGCAGCACTCTGCCGTGATACTAGTACAGTAAGAGGATGCGGGGCTGTGCTGGTTTAAAGACACATAAAGACACATTCACAAGTCTGAAGTGCTACACGGGTGATGGAGGCGAGCAAGGTCATGGCCAAAGCATATCCTGGTGGTAAAGGGGGGCAGAAACTCAACTAGCAGAAGTGAATAAAATAAAGGGTATTTTAAGTGCTGATTCTGCAACTGTGGCACACGCCCACTTCAGTCAAATCCACAGAATTGATGCCTTTAAAACATTATGGGATCACAGACACTGTTGGCAATCAGATGACAGCTATGCACTCTCTGGAGGCAAATGCTTAGATTTGCAGATAATACCAGGGTTTCATAGAACCCCGAGGCTCAGTATGATCACTTTACCGGTGATCAGTCATTCGGGATCAATTATTCATGTTGTGTAAAGTGCAGGGGGAAAGGGGAAGGCAGATTTCCATTAGCTAGAAATCAGCTCCTGTGAAGTGCCTGCTTTGTTTTCCTGCCCTGGTATCCGACCATGTGGGCCCTTAACAGCTGCAGTTCCGTGAAAGACTGAGACCCACTTTTACCACTATCTAGTCATTAACAACAAACTAGGGGGTATTTCCCCAAAATGTGTGTGGGCCCATGAACAATACAAACATAACACATGCACAAAGAGATGTTTACCTAATAATTACACAATTATGTGAGCTGGCTCTTTACTGATTTCTTAAAAATTATAGCGGATGTGTATAAAGTACAGCCAAATGTGTAATCTAAATAGTAAAACTAGTGTTTTAATCAAGATAAACTGAGCTGAGATGTTGCAGACTAAAATGAGCCCTTCTGCACATTAATTATTTACTCTGTGGAGATACTGTTTTCCAGGCTGAACTGACAGCACTGGAAACAAAAGTCCACTGTTTAGGCCACTGAGTGGCTTTCTTCTCTTTATAGGAAACACGGGGGAGATTAAATGGATGAGATGGATGTGCATCCTATTAGTCACATATAAGTTTTTATCCAGATCTGTAATCAAAAGATTATAAAAGATAGATAGAATTCAATCTCTTCTCATTTTTCCTTCTCTTTCTTTACCACAAACAAAATAAGATTAAAGTTATGCAGAATGACCTGACTAGGCGGTGGCACAGTGAATAGAGCATCAGACTGGGATGCAAAAGACCCAGGTTCAAGACCCTGAGGTCACCAGCTTGAGCATGGGTTCATCTGGTTTGAGCAAGGCTCACCAGCTTGAACCCAAGGTCGCTGGCTTGAGCAAGGGGTTACTCGGTCTGCGGTAGCCCCACGGTTAAGGCATGTATGAGAAAGCAATCAATGAACAACTAAAGTGCCTCAACGAAAAACTGATGATTGATGCTTCTCATCTCTCTCCATTTCTATCTGTCTGTCCCTGTCTATCCCTCTCTCTGACTCTCATTCTGTCTCTGTAAAAAATAAAAATAAAAAAAATAAAAAAATTCATATATGTGGTCTTGAAAGCTTTGTGACACCACACAAATTTGAAATTATAACACTTAGGTTTTCAGTAAAAATATCACTGAAAACAACATAGAATTACCTAAGTATTTTCAAGTGGCTGATGGTGTGTAAAGATGAAGAAGAGGTAAAAGCCATCATCACGAAATGCATCTAACACTGTGTGGCTGAGGAAGGAAACCCATGCCTGAGCTCTACACTTGCACCTTTTCTCTAACTGTGACCACAGGAAAAAGAAATTAGCTGAAGGTGGCCAATGCTCATCGATGAACGGTGCCTCTGACAGTGTAAGAATTTTCTTCCTGTACCACTTCAGTGCAGTAAAAATCATAATGAGAAAAAAGTGTCTTCTTTGCAGTCCAGAAAAACATAGTGATATAAAGAGGCTGGACAACACTGTGTGGATTCCCAGTAGCCAATGACAACTGTGTGGATACTTTAAGACTACTTCAATGGTCATGTGAGAAAATATGAGGAAAAAGGAAAACAGCTCAGAAGCAGGTAACCAGAGCAAATGCAAACATATATCATTCAACTCTAAACTCTGTGCTAAAGGCTAGAGCATATGAGTTCTTTTGCACAAAAATAATTTCCAAGGGAAAATTAATTTTTCTTTCAAAAGAACCTCCTGTTTTGTACACCACTTCACTTAGGCAATGCCATTAAGGCAACACTCTCTCTGTCTGCCCCTGAGACTTGCTTTCACATTATTGTAGATAAAGCTAAGTAGGGCAGGTAGTAAAGTGATTTTCTGATAGAATTTGTCATGATGTCTGTGGCTTATTGTGAAGCCTTCAAAACATAATGTCTAATTGCTTCTCTCAAGAAATACACACACACAGAGAGACACAAATCATGCCAAGCGCAGAGAAGTTTATGGTAAGTGCTGCTTTGAAGCGGAGGGATGAAGGATGAAGGTTATCCACAGCACGGGGTAAACGAGAAAGAAAGAGTTTGAACAGTAAGTTAAGACTCTGATTAAAGAAAATTTCCCAGCTTCCTCTGAGACTTCACAGAATATGAGATTTGCTTGGTGAGCTCTTCATGTTTAGAACACTAATCACATCTCTTTTCAAATGGAAGAATCTTAACGTTTTCCAGAGTCAAATATAAATTATTTTAGATTGTGCTACTGATACTGTGAGTGTAGATGAACAGAGGATTGATCACTATCTTATATACTTGAAAGGTCTTTGTTAATTTTATATATATAATTATTTCTCACATGCAGTGGGAATAAAGTGGAATGATATTTTTTATTTATTCTTACATTTAGCTTTTTTCCTTTTACTGCGAGTTAGGGCCCAGATCATTATTTCCAGCTCAAATTGTTTTTCACGCTTCAACTTTCTCTTATATTTCTTTACTTCGATATCTCATAGGTGCTCTAAACTAAACATAGTATTTTTTCCCTTAATCTTAGTCTCCTATGGCACCACTACCCAAGAAGTTACTCATAAGAAGTCATTGATAATGCATGTCCTCACGGAATAGACCAAGTTCCAAATGCTGTATTTCCCATGCATTCTACCTTCTGAATACCTCTGACATTTCTACACTTTCTTCTATTTCCATTCCTGCTGTGCTAGTCTGAACCTTTGACTTTTCCCACCTGGAGTTATATGATAACCTTTTTCCTTCATGGCCACAGGGTCCCTACACCTTCTCCACGCTGGTACCACTGTGATCTCTCCAAAAGTCATCTGGCCATTCTTCTTCTACTTCAGTTCTTCAAGAATCTCAACCATTTTAAGGACAAAGTCAACACAGGTGATGGGGCTTCTTTCTTGATCTGACCCTGGCCTGCCTTTAGGTTCAATTTCCACCATTTCCATGGATGATAGCATAAGGTTCAGGTCTCATTTGGGATAATTGCATAGACAGACTTTTCTTTAGTATGCTAGAGAGGTACATTTGTTGAGTGATTTTTCAAAAATCAGAATATATTATTATATGTAATTTTAAAAACCAAAACTTTAGCCCTGGCTGGATAACTTGTTTGATTAGAACATCACCCTGAAGTGGCAGAGATTGCCAGTTCTGTCCCCGGTCAGGACACATACAAGAACAGATGTTGTTCCTGTCGCTCTCTCCCTTACTCACTAGCTGAAATCAATAACATAAAAAAATTAAAAAAAAACTTTATGTGACATATTCCTCTAAAAATGAAAAGCAGCCTCAGTCAGGTGAAAAAAAAAAATAAAACAAAAAGTAGCAAGAATAAAACAAAAAGTAACAAGCATGAAAAATAGATTTACATGTCCAAAATGCTTACCTAATGTCTGCCGGAAAGATACCTTCCAACCTCTTGCTGTTTGAAAGGAATCTGTCTTGAATAACAGGACCATACTATTATTGCTGCTCTTAACAATTGGTGGAAGCTTGGAGCCACAGAATTTTCCAAGAAGAGGATCACTGATGTTATAACCATCATAAATGGCCAAGTAGTCATTGGAGCAGAGGGGGGAGGGCGCCACATCAAACTCAATGAACCTGTGAAATGAACCTCGTTAGTACCGATGCTCTCCATCTAGATGTCCATTAAATAGTACCTTTAGCTCTTGTCTAAGAAGGTTTTCTGGCCTTTGACAAAACAAAGGCTAAAAGCACAATACCGAGGCTTTCCCTAATAAGAAATATTAAAAATATTACACTATTTTATTAATCAGTTCAAAAAGTATGATAAGCACTAGGGATAGAAATGTGTGAGATACGTATCTGGACTTCTAAGAGTTCACAGTCAAGTCTCTTTGAGATTATTCATATTCAGTCTATTTGAATTCATGTGTTCATATTCAGTCTATCTGAGGTTAAGTTTTGATAAGTTAACTGATATCTATTATTTTAGCAACACTGTATTGTTTCAGTCTCATTAAAAGTATAGCATTTACTCTGTTCTCTTGTGCCATCAAGTGGTACTATCATCCTATTCTTTACTTATGGGAAGATGCTAATGGATTAGAAGAAACACTGGCTTTAGAATCAGAGCTCCATTTTCATTCTTACTCTCAACAGTCAATGTTTCCCTCCTTTTTTTTTTTCCCCCAAGTGAGAGGAGGGGAGATAGAGAGACAGACTCCTGCATGTGCCCTAACCAGGACCCACCCAGCAACCCCCATCTGGGACCAATGCTCTGCCTATGTGGGGCCATGCTGGCAACTGAGCTATTTTTAGCATGTGAGGTGGAGGCTCCACGGAGCCATCCTCAGCACCCGAGGCTGATGTGCTTGAACCAATCAAGCCATGGCTGTGGGAGCAGAAAAGAGAGAAAGAGAAAGAAGGGGGAGAGTGAGGGGTGGAGAAGCAGATGGTCGTTTCTGTGTGTCTTGACCAGAATTGAACCTGGGACATCCACACGCCAGGCTGATGCTCTACCACTGAGCCAACTGGCCAGGGTCAATGTTTCCCTCTTTTAAAATAGAGTTTATATTAAAGTTAACTGAAACAATATGCAAAAACCAAACTATGGTGTCTGACATATCACAGATATTTTCTAAAAACGACAAAACAAGCAATCATTTTTATCATTTTGAAAATCAGAAATATGAAATAAGTAATTTCTCATACAATACATTTTAAAATTTAAAACCATCAATGGGCCCTGGCCGGTCGGCCTGGCGTGCGGGGGACCCGGGTTCGATTCCCGGCCAGGGCACATAGGAGAAGCGCCCAGTTGCTTCTCCACCCCCACCCCCTCCTTCCTCTCTGTCTCTCTCTTCCCCTCCCGCAGCGGAGGCTCCATAGGAGCAAAGATGGCCCGGGCGCTGGGGATGGCTCCTTGGCCTCTGCCCCAGGCGCTTGAGTGGCTCTGGTCACGGCAGAGCGACGTCCCGGAGGGGCAGAGCATCGCCCCTGGTGGGCGTGCCGGGTGGATCCCGGTCGGGCGCATGCGGGAGTCTGTCTGACTGTCTCTCCCCGTTTCCAGCTTCAGAAAAAAAAAAAAAAAAAAAGAAATAAAACCATCAATGGTAGAAAGAATGAACTAAATTCTCTTGAACCTTATTTGATTGCCACAACCAGAAATTCACATGTAAGGTGATGGTGGTGGTCTTGGAACTTTGCCACATTCCCAGCTCTCTGCCTTCTGATGTTTGCTAGGATTGCCCTTCTGTGTACACTTTGGGGTTTGACATGGCCTTAAGACTTGCATTTCCATTGGCCAGACTAAGTCTTAGGAGTGGTAGCTACTACTTTTTGAGACCATTTTATGAAATTACTACTCAGTTTGCCTCATTGTCTGCCCACGGCAGTGATGATCATGGAAGCAAATGCTGAGATGATGTTTCTATCAGCCTGAACCACTGACAACAGTGAGCCGCAATCCTCACCAGATGTACTCATATGAGTGAGGAATAAACTTGTTGAGCTAAGCTACTGTTTCTTTGGTTTGGTTGCTACCACTTACAACCTATCCTGGCAGATACACCCCTACCTTTTCTTTTATGGCCTAATAGTATTTTATTTTTAATTTTTTATTTAGAAATTAAATTTAATGGGGTGACATAGGAACACATGGGTTTCAGGTATATATCTAATCTAGGCATATGCTTTGTCATTCAAGTAACTATTCCCAGAGCTCCCACACAAACAAGGTCTTCCTACATGGCTTTTCTTCAGGATGTTATGGTGTGTTTACCATGGCTTACTTTGAAAAAAATCTTGTTTAAATCACTTGCTATCCTGGCCTCATTTTTACATGCTTTCTTAGTTTTGGGGGGTTTATTTATTTATTTATTTATTGCTAGCAGCTGTAATAAGTAACATACACAGAATGATTTGAAAATATTTAACAATTAAAATATTTCCTTTGAAGAGCTTCAAGAAACAATGACATAGTATCATTTACAACAGGGGTCCCCAAACTTTTTACACAGGGGGCCAGTTCACTGTCCTTCAGACCGTTGGAGGGCCAGACTATAAAAAGAAACTATGAACAAATCCCTATGCACACTGCACATATCTTACTTTAAAGTAAAAAAACAAAATGGGAACAAATACAATATTTAAAATAAAGAACAAGTAAATTTAAATCAACAAACTGACCAGTATTTCAATGGGAACTATGCTCCTCTCACTGACCACCAATGAAAGAGGTGCCCCTTCCGGAAGTGCGGCAGGGCCGGATAAATGGCCTCAGGGGGCCGCATGTGGCCCGCGGGCCGTAGTTTGGGGACCCCTGATTTACAACAACATGGATGGATCTTGATAACATTATACTCAGTGAAATAAGTAAATCAGAAAAAGCTAAACACTGTATAATTCCACACATAGGTGGGATACAAAACCGAGACTCATGGGCAGAGAGATAAGAGTGCAGTGGTTACCAGGGGAGGAGGAGTGGGGGAGGGTATAAAAAGGGACAAATATAAGGTGACAGAAGATGATTTGACTTTGGGTGATGGGTATACAACATAATCGACTGTTCAAATGATGTGGAGATGTTTACCCAAAATCTATATTCTCTTGTTGATCAACGTCACCCTGTTAAATTTAATTTTCTAAATAATAATAAAAAAAGAGCTTCAGGAAAAAATATCAGTTAATTTTTTTTTCAAAACGGTTTGATTGGCCAAATTATTTCAATTTACTGGTGAAGAATAAGATAATTTAACTACATGTAACATTGGATGTTCTTGTAAAAGAAGATGAGGGAAGAACAATGATGATTTCCAGAAACATTACATTCATTTTTATTCTCTGTAGACAACACATTTCTTTTCCACAACATAAATCTACAAAGAAAAATAAAAAAATTGAGTGTTCAAGAGGAGTCAAAGCTATTTTGACTTTTTATTTCACATCATTTTCCTGGGAGAGCACAGAGCTATCTGGAAAATCCCACTGACGGAAAACCTCATTGGCTGGCACATTGTGAGAGCCTTACTAGAAGGATTCATGTTTTACTAATGCCTACAACTTCTGCAGCACCCAGAACAGCATCTGTTTCATGGAATGTAGGCTTTTAGAAATAGCATAATAAATAATTTTCCAAACCTGCTGATGTGAACTTTGACATAGTGTGAGCCCCAGAGCTCAAGTAAGAAACAATAAGGAAAAAAATGCACATACCAACTATAATCCTACGCAAGAAACAAATATTGTGCTGTAATGGCAAATGACAAGAACCATCCCTTATGTTATTATTCTGGCCAAATGGCCCTTTAAAGGCCTCCTGCTACTGATCATTTGGCAGTTTTTGTTTATTTTTCTGTTCCCAGAAGTTAAAGGATTTTTTGGCTCTGGGGCAGAGCTTCCTTACCAGTAGTCCCAGGTGAGTTTCCTTCAAGGTTGTGTCTATAGACCACTTACTGTCTGATAGAGGAACCAAATCAAACGCCATGAGACCTGTCTTACAGTCCATGGATCCATTTGATATACGAGGCCCTGAAGGTTAGTTGCAGAGACTTTATAATTTTTAGGGGGAAGGTAGGTAGGAGTGGTCCTAGCTCATCAAGCTTCTGTAAAAAAAATCTGTGTTGCTCTGAACTCTGCCAAATCTCAGAGTTTTCCACCACATGTTGTATATCACTAAAACACAGGAGCTAGAAATATATCAATTTTGATAAAAGCAGTGTGGAACTTGATCACTCTGGGCAACTGGAGCTTGTATTCCCTTTATCAGACTTGGGAGTAAGTAGGATTAGTGGAGAATTTTACTGATGTAACATATCTCATATAGCACCCGTATAGAGGTGTTCTGATACACAGAAATAAATGTCTTAAGTAGCTAGAAAATTTACCCTTTCAGAGATAGAATAGGGAAACATTAGAAACATGGCTTTGGGGAGAAATCTAATATGGATTCAGATAGTGACTCTTCACTTAATAGTGTATCATTTGGGGCAAGTTATTTCACCCTTCTGGTGCCTCAGTTTTCTCATATAACTGTTTTAAGAATTAAATAACAGAATAATGGAAAGTGTTAGTGTGTGTGTGTGTGTATGTGTGTGTGTGTGTGTGTGTATTATAAGTGTCTCACAAATGGGATCTGTTTTCTCTTACCCGCCCCAAACCTTGTGATTTCAAGATAGGCTTATAACTTTACTCCCATTATTAAATGAAGCTCCTTTGAAACTGTTGGAAAATTATAACAGTCATTTTAACAGGTGGAGTGCCTGTTGTCCTCCTTAACCAAGCACTATTGGCTTGTGTGGAGGGTAGGAGTCCCATTTCCCAGGTTTACACAAGGACTTCACTCCCCTTTCCCTATATTCCTTTCTGTAAGCCTGATGAGAATCAATGCTCTTCATTATTAAGAAGTATCTTGCTGTAACTAGAGCTAAAATGATTTTCTTAAGAAGGTAAATTTGTCTTACATACCTGAGCAGAATCACTTTGTCATTGCTAACAGTGATGTTGTACAAACAGTACATATTGTTAGGGTAGTCCGAATACGAATAGGCAGGGCTATAGATGAGTCCAGTGGAGAAGTTGAACACACCACCACAGGCTGCAACACAAGACAGGGAGATGCTGAGAACAGTTAGTACTCATACAATGGAAAATTTATTTTAAGATATTCTTTACTATTGTAACTTTTCCCTCAAGAAAGATAATAATTATTATTTTCTTAAAGCAAATTAAAGCTCCTTTCTTTGTGTTTACAATTAATTCTGACTTTTCCCACCAACATAGAAGGAGGAGATAGTAAAGGACTAGAAGCTTTTTTAAGGGAAGGGTATTTTAAGGTACACCTTAGAATAGAATAAGACTGAGCCAAATTAATGGCCAGAGTGAAAACAATGAGATAAAATATTTCATGTGCCTCTCTCCTGAATTTACAGATTCAGAGGGATTCCCATGATCACTGCGACTTTCGAAAAGGTGTGCACAATCCAAGGCACATTGTGAACATGTGAACCCAGAAAGGTCTGCTAGCTAGACATATTCAATAATATAGATTCAAGTTTCCTCTGTCAAAGAAAGTGAGGTGTTGGAAATCATTTTTGGAATGTTTGAGCTTAGTTCCCTCTGTGGGCTCAAATGCATGACTCTTGGGTCCTCTGTACTTTCGTTTAGCTGTGAGACTGGCAAGAACTATGCTTGACCAAATTTGTATTACTGGCACTCGATAAGTGTGAGGAGAGGAGGCCCACTCCCACATTGACACCAGCGATCAACTGCCCTGATCCCTTAGTTACTCCCTCCCATTAGTCAATAAAACAACAGCCATAAAAATATAATAAACCCATTATAAAAAGATAAAAATCACTATTATTTTTGTTTGGACTTCATATAAGGAGGATCAGATTGTGCCACTTAATGATAGAAAATGACATACTCATGTGGCAGTAAGAAAGGTTTATATTTATTTTATTTTGTGATCCAAAAATTAGAATGAGGTTAGTATATTTTGATGTTATCTCAGTGGTTTATAAATTACCAATGAGAAATGAGAAACAAATTGTGCTGCCATTTAAGGCTATTTACTTATTGATATATTTCCCCTCAGCTGAGCCTACTTTGCAGGGGAAGCTATTCTCTATTTGCCCATAAGTATTCATGTGCTCAGACCCCTGTGGACATCGATAGTGAATTAAATGTCAGATCCATGTAGCCATTACTCCATTTAATCTTGTGCACAATTATTCAATATATAGCCTCTGAAAGCTTATTGAAGACTAAGTACTATATTTTTCGCTCCATAAGACATACCTGACCGTAAGACACACCTAGGGTTTTAAGGAGGAAAATAAGAAAAAAATATTCTGAATCAAATGGTGTGTTAAAATATTTAATAAAATACCATATTTTTTGCTCCATAAGACACACGGGTATTTTCTCCTATACTTTTTGGGGGAAAAAGTGTGTCTTATGGAGCAAAAAATACAGTAACTCCTAAATTTGTACATTGTCAGGATTTGAAATCTTATCAGCAACACTCTTTAAATGAGATTCTCATAGTGAATATGTGAAACTTTGCACACATTGTTTTAGGAAAATGAGAGATTAAAGATAATGATGTAATTCTTCAAAACACCAGTTGTACAAAAAGAGTAAAACAAATCAACCTTGTTTTTTATTCAACAAGACAACTGGGGGGATGTTCATTGCTCAGTTCTACTCTGCTTGTGCCAACAGACCCATGAAGCCACAGACCATAATACTTTAAAAATGGGGGCCAGGATTCAGGTAGCAGCTCATATGAGTGAATTATGAAGGCCTTTTATCACAAGTAAGCATCATCAGTCTTCTCTGTGGATGGGAATAGTGACTTATTTGTAAGATAAGTATTTAACTTTTTACTTTTAGCAGTGAGTTTGGTCAAATAAAGACAAAACAAGACAAAGGTTTTACAAGATTTCTGTGCCCCTTTCACTGATGTTGGGATGAATGAAGTAGAAAAAAACACTGTCAGCAAACTAACAAACCCAGTTACTGCAGGAGAGGAAAAAGCTATTCAAAATAAGGTAATATGTTTCATGATTTTCAAGTAAATTTAGATTGAATGGTCTTTAAAGAATAAAAAGGTCCTGGTAGCCCCAGTCTGTGATTTGTCTTTTTATTTAACTTAATTTATTGTGTTTACATAGATTCTAGTGTCACCCGATTGCATCCTGTGATTTGTCTTTTCACTTTGACTTTGACATACAGAAGCTGCAAATTATAACATAAACACATCAATTTTTTCTTTTCCTTTAAGACTTGTGCTTTTTGTATATTTTTTTAAAAATCCTACCAAAAGATCATAAAGGTATTCTCTTAGGGTTTTTTCCCTAAATTATACAATATTGCTTTTCACATTAGCATAGTGACTTTGGAAAATGAAATAGGCATCTGGAAAGGTGAGGCCAAAAAGTCACCTCAGTGTAAATATACGAACAACTAAAGAGAGCTGGAATGTTCATTTTAACTTAAACGATCAGAATAAATCTCAACCTTCCATTTGATTTTTAAAGAGTAGTTCTAGCCAAAGTTCATAAAAAAGAACCTCCCCATTTCTTAAAAAAGAAAAATGTCTAAGAATTATTTTTTGGACCATGAACCTGACTGATTATTTTTACCCTCAAAGGCTTTGAATCTTCAAGCTGGTGATTTATGAATCACAGTAAAAACTCCTTATGAAAATTACTCAAGAAGAAAATAAAACTTCACACATCATTACGACTACTCACAGGTTATCCGATAGGAAAACTTGAATCCAAAGTCGGTGGTGTGTGAATTAGAGTAGAAGTTAAGCAGCACTGGACCCGCAATGGTTACAGGAGACAGGGTCTCATCACCACACACGGTAGTAAAAGGTGTGGAAACTAGGCTGTCACCCCGGATAATGTGCACGCCATCACTGTCACAGCTTCCCGTTACGGCTGAGCGAGCTGTATGAAGCATGCAACAACCAGCACTTTAGTCAGAAGCAACATAAACAATCAATGCTGTAAACATTCAAACAAAAATGTAATGAAGATTCATTCAATTTACATAGAAATGAAAATGAGAATCGAGAACTATTTTGGTAAGTCACTATTAAATTTGGTTTTCTGATGAAGTGAGGTTTCCCCTAGTTTCAAAACAAGCATAGCTACGAGGAAACAGGTAGAACCTCAAAACAGATAAATCCACTTTGAAATAACCCAGAATTTTCTTCCTTTGTCAAGTGGTTCTTTAATTCAGTGATTATAAATGGGGACTTTTGCCTTCCAGGGACATTCGGTAATATCTGAAGACATTTTTTGCTGTCACACTGGGTGGGGTCTGCCACTGGCATAGAGTGGTAGAGCCCAGGGAGGCTGCTGACTAGGCTGCAGTGCTCAGGGGACCCCACACCCCCTGCCCTCCAGCCACAGCAAAAGTTGCCTGGCCCCAGTAGTTCACAGTGCTATTTAAAAAACCTGCTTTGCCTGACTGGTGGGGGTGCAGAGGATAAAAAGTCCACCCAAAACACTGAGGTCATCAGTTCAAAACCCCAAAGTCGCTGGTTCTGAGTGCAGGCTTGCCAGCACAGGGATTGCTGGCTTGAGTAGGGGAATCTTCCACACAATCCCAAAACTCACCAGCTTGAGCGCAAAGGTCAATGGCATGAAAAGCCAAGGTTGCTGGCTTGAGCAAGGGGTCACTGGCATGGCCTGATCAAGGCATGTAGGAGAAGCTCAAGTTACAACTAAAGTGAAAGCAACTACAAGTTGATGCTTTTCACCTTCTCTCTCTTTTTCTGTCTCTCTCTTAAAAAAATAACAACCCTGCTTTAATTTCACTGGAGCTATGTACAGGAAAAGAGTTCCTACCATGGAGAGAGCATTAGAAATTCCTTAACATTTTTTGAACAACGGCTATAAACACTCATACAAACAATATTAGCTTGACTTTCTGATTGTAAAATATATATCATAGTTTTGTATTCTTTATAAATAAATATATATTCCAACCCATACTAAAGAGGAATAAAAAACCAGAATAAACAAAAATTATAAAGCCTTTTATTATACTTATGCAGCCATTTTTATGTGAATTATATTAAAACATTAATTGAAATCATACTGAACATGTTCTTTTGTAACCTAATTTTTATTAACATAAAATAACATAACGTGAGCATTTTTATGATTACATATTCTTTTTTTTTTTTTTTGTATTTTTCCGAAGCTGGAAATGGGGAGGCAGTCAAACAGACTCCCGCATGCGCCCGACTGGGATCCATCTGGCATGCCCACCAGGGGGCGATGCTCTGCCCATCTTGGGGTGTCGCTCTGCCGCAATCAGAGCCAGTCTAGCGCCTGAGGCAGAGGCCACAGAGCCATCCTCAGCACCCGGGCAAACTTTGCTCCAGTGGAGCCTTGGCTGAGGGAGGGGAAGAGAGAGACAGAGAGGAAGGAGAGGGGGAAGGGTGGAGAAGCAGATGGGTGCTTCTCCTGTGTGCCCTGGCTGAGAATCTAACCCAGGACTCCTGCACGCCAGGCCAACGCTCTACCACTGAGCCAACCAGCCAGGGCCTGATTACATATTCTTTTAAAACATCAAATTTAATGCATATTGTAAAATCTGTCATATAGATATACTATACCATGTTCAATTAATACCCTATGCTTGATAATTCTGTATTTTTCACTTTATCTAATTAAAAATACTGTTGAATCAAACATTTTGTACATAAATATTTGTGAAAATTTTTCATTATTTTATTGGAATAAATTCTTAGAAGTTGTGTTACTGATACAAAGGTAAGCTTCTCTTTTCAGTTTCTCCAATGGCCTTTGGAAAGGTGTTGCCAACTCATAGTGTCATAGCACTTTAGATAGCTGACATTTTTCCCAAATTACATTTTCATCACTGTAGAGAAACTTGTACCCATTAAAAATAACTCCCCATTTACCCCTCTCTCTTACTGCTCTCTCACCTCTAGGCAACCAACTACTAACTTACTTTCAGTCTCTATGGATTTGTATATTTTGGACATTTCACATAAAAAGAATCATATAATATGTGGCCACTTGTGACTGGCTGCTTTTACTTAGCAAGATTAAAATCTTGGCCTCATATTGATCATATAACCTGCTATGCAGGCCTCCAAGTACTGGTTTTTAAGTTGTGGGCCCACTGATAAAGACTATCATAGTGATGATAACTATCTTACAAAATTATAAAAACACCAAAAAATAAGGTAAAATGTGTCATATGCTTGATTATTCTTTCAAATAATTAATTAAAAGAACTAGCTTAATTATATAAAGGTCATAAGAAATAACAGTGGTAGCAGTGGTAAATCTCTGTTGAGACATAATCAAAATTCATTAACTGTTTACAAAAATCCTGAATTCAACAATAAGGAAGTTGATAAGGGTAGAAGCAGAGGAGATTGAGAGGGAATTTTAATATTTTGTAGATAGCAACAGAGCAGCAAATAACTCATCAAAACGATTAAAGATAATATGCCCATTCCCAAGCCTGACTCAATAAATTGTGAGAGTTATGATATTTGGCAAGTTGCTTGATGGATTAAGACATTCTTGTTTCCTTTCCAGTAGTCATTTCTTTTGGTGTCCTTTCAAATATTTCTCCACAAGAAATCAAACATTACATAATATCAGATATTATAAAGTTACCTAAAGTATATGAACATTTCAAGGATTATTATAAAGTAGGTAATATCCAAAAGAGTGATATATAAAGATGTCATAAGGAATCAAGAAATTTACACATAAACATCTTTTCCTCAAGCCCCATATAATCGATTACCATATTAGATCAAAGGTATCAACCTGATTCTTCAATGAGAAGATACTTGGTCACAAAGACCAAAGGCATCAGAAAATAATGATATTAAACACTTTTCCATAATAATGGGGGAACCAATTGAATATATAACCAAAACACACAAAATTCTCAAGTGGAATAGGTATAGTTAATTGCAACCAGGATGATTGCCTTTTAGGAGGAAAAAGGAAATTAGTCAAAGTCTGGAAATAGTTCTTCAAGGAGCAAGATAAATATCAAAGTTGAATTTATGACCAAGAGGTAGCATTTAATCAAATGTTTAAGAACTTGGCAGGAAGAGAAGCACCCTGCAACTGAATAATACTTTATCCTTGGACTAGAGCCCATGTCATACAACAAGGAGCTACATTTATTTATTTATTTACTTACTTACTTATTTATTTTTAAGTGAGAGGAGGGGAGATAGTGAGACAGACTTCCACATATGACCCAAACAGCATCTACCCAGCAACCCCTGTTTGGGGCCAGTACTCTAATCTACCAAGCTATCCTCAGCACCTGAGGCCAATGCTCAGATCAATTGAACTACTGGCTGTGAGAGGGAAAGAGAGAAAGAAAAGGGAAAGAGGGAGGGGGAAGGGAGGCAGATGGTCGCTTCTCATGTGTGCCCTGACTGGGAATTGAACCTGAGACGTTCATATGCTGGGCCGACACTCTATCTACTGAGTCAACCAGCCAGGGCCCTATACGTTTATTCTTAATTTTATCTTCAGTAAACAATTTGATTTATATTTACTACTGACATCTCTGAGGTATAAGATGACCCTCCATGATTTGTTTTTATGACTATTTTCCATTCTTCTAAAAACTTTTAAAACACATTTATTGTTTAAATTAAGGAGAGCTCTATTCAACATCCTGAAATACAATTTTTTTAAAATTATATTGGGCTGTGTTATAGAGCAATGCTCAACTTTGAATTCCATTCTGATTCCAAGAACTTGGAAAGAATAGAAAAGAAACCAAAGATGAGTAATTCAGCAAATTATATAAACTTGTGGAATTTAGATTCAGACAGCAATTTTTTTTTTCCTGAGAGTCATAGAAAGGCAAAGATGCCTAAGAGGAGTAGAGAGAGGAAAAAATTCTCTTGGTTGAAATCTTTTAATATTGTAGATAAGATAAAATTTTCTTCAGTAAAGTTGCAAACTATTCTAGGGAGAGGCAGGTGAATTAGGGGCAGCAGTGAATGAGGTCTATTGTCTGTCTAATTAACTTTGCTCCAAGTAGCTGGTAACCTCAACGGCGGGCATGATTCAGTGGGAGGGAAAGCAGGTACTGTATAAAACTAAGCTCCACAGAGTGTGCAGGCCAAAGTTTTAAAATACTGGCAAGTAAAGAATCTCACAGAACTAAAGTATTTCCTCTAGTGCTCAACCAATCTGAATAAAATATCAATGAGAACTATTTCAAAAAAACCATTGCCCAATGTTTTCTAAGGTAATAAATTGTGAAATGTGCCCACATTCTGATTTCTTGAGAAACTATTCAGAAAGCAAAAAGAAGAAATAGTAAGTAGTTGAGTAATGCCATTTTTTTAAATTAAAACTTAGATTAAATGGGGGCAGAGTCAGGGAATGTGAACTAAGACAACTGACAAAACTCAAGTTTTGTGCCTTTTAGTGGTAAAGAGAGCAAAAGAAAAAATCTAAAATTAAATTTTCTTTCCTTTTTCCTTTCAGCTTTATATTAGGTGTAGCCTGTAAACCAGGACTTCTAAGTTAATAAAAGAGAATCCAAGCAGATATTTTATAGAACTTTCTATCTGGCTATTTGGAAATCCAGCCCTATTTCTCTTGGAGCCTTCGAGGCCATCCCTAGATGACAGTGAGCAGAAGTATTTGTCCTTCTAGTTTGCTCCATTTTCTGCTCTGAGGTGCTACTCTTTTATCCAGTTACTATCAAGAGATACTCTGGATCAGAGATAAACTGAGTTTAGAATTTGCCTTGATACAGAAATGTTTTCACTGACAATTTCTAAACCCCTCATTATCAACTAGGTGAATTAACGTTATTATCTAATTTTAATGATGGAAAAATCAAGGTATTCACTCGCCTTGGGTTACTACATCTGCTCACAGCTTTATCTATAAAGTAAAAAAATAAAAATGAAAAGGCCTATTATCTTCCCAGCAACTTGGAGGCATCAACTTGGCCACATGAATAATAAAAACACAAAAATACACTTTTAAACTATTCAACATTTGGAAAAATAAATTAAGTACTTATTTATTTAATGATTTCTGATAACAAAGTAAGTACAAACATTGAAAGTTTCTCTCTCATCCTTTGTTGTTAGCTTTTGTTTGTTTCTGGTTTCATTTTTTGACCAAAAGAAACAGTTTGAATTTGTTAATTTCCAATTTTATTTTACAACTTTTAAAGACACTGTTTAAAATTCCAAGAGCCATGTTAGTATTAAGTTTACATTCAGAAAAACAAACAAACATGTCTTATAAATATTATAAATGGTCAAATGAAAATTTCTGGCCCTGGCCCGTTGGCTCAGTGGTAGAGCATCAGCCCAGAGTGTGAAAGACCCAGGTTCAATTCCCAGTCAGGGCACACAGGAGAAGCAACCATCTGCATCTCCATCTGTCCCTCCTTCTCTCTCTCTTTCTTCTCCTCCTACTGCCATGGCTCAAATGAACAAGTTGGCCCATAGCCTTGCCTCAGGCACTAAAATAGCACAGTGCTCTAGCAGCAGAGCAGCAGCCCCAATCGGGTGTTGCTGGGTGGATGGATCCTGGTCAGGGTGCATGTGGGAGTCTGTCTCTCCACCTCCCTGCCTCTCACTTGATTAAAAAATAAAAGAAAATGTCTCCCATGACTTTTTAACTGATTTTACTGAGGGTTTATACTAAAGTAGTGATTATAGAGAATAAAATTCAAGAATGACTAGTATCAGAAATGTAATAATGATGAGAAAGGTAGAGAAATTTAGGCCAACATATACTAATATAATATACTTTTAGACCAACTTTAGTGGAAAGTAGTTAAAAAAAAAAACAGTAGTTCACTGAACCTTTGTAATCTCTCCATATAGAAAGTACCAATGTGCAGTTGAATAATCGGTATATTAGCCTAAAGAGTAAACCTTTCCTATCTAGTTGACAGTGTGTAGTAAACACAATGCACAAACATGTTTGTAGAATTTTATGGCCTGGGATAGCCCACCAAAAGAGCTGACCTAGAACCCTTGTCTCCACCTAGGTCAGTGATGGCTCTGCTGGTATGTTAGGCTTAGAAAGGCTTAGTCACTCGGACATAGTTCCTCAGAAGCAGTTCCTGTGGACTATAGCAGCTTGAAAGGCCAATGCTCCTGGGGACAAAAAAGCTGTGGTTTTTCTTGAGAGTAATTCTCAGCTTTATCACAACATATGACACATGAATTATTAGGGCTCATTTAGAAGGGGTAGAAGGTTATTTTTACTGTAGCTAACGAATCTCTACTTTCTTGAGGTTATTCAATGAACATCAGCATTAATATGATTAGTGATAAGAATCTATTTATAAATTTGATTAACATTGCCCTTTCTAGGTATCATTATAATTTAATTAATCTGTAGCCAGAAATTACTCATGGCAGTTTGAAAATACTGAATCCTTGTAGCACTAGAAATGTCACAAAGCATTATTATAAGGATATTATTTTATTTTTAAAAAGCGATCTTTCACTTGGGTGATGATTAACGAACCCATTAGTAGAAGTAGAAATCACTTAATCTGCAAAACCAAATACTCCGACAGCTTGTGTAAGGGTGTATCTGGAAATTTGACTGGCAAAATAATGAAACAATGACCACTCAGATGAATTACAGTTCACAAAATATGTTTCTATAAACTAAGCACTAACTGACTTTTATAACTACTATTTTATATTTTAAAAAATGAAAGTGATTATCAAAAAGATTAAGTAATTTGCGCAAAGTCAGGTGACCAGTTATGTGGTCGACCTGGCATTGGGACCCATCCTAAAATGCTCTCCCTGACCACACCCATGCCAGCTACTCAGAACATCATACTGTCCCTTCTTCTCACCGAGTCAGCGAGGCTCAGGGAGCTACTCTTCAGGATGACACCTATCCCACTGGTATTGGCAGTGTTTTTAATGGCTATATAACATAGTATATATATCTACCGGTGTCTCCTTTTCACTCTAAATAATATTGGCATACAACATTCTTCTGTTTATGTAATTTAATGAGAACAAATGCCCATACAAATGCACAATCCAAACCACATGCATTCCTATTACTAAAACAACTTTCCTGTGAATATAAAAATAATAGGAAAGGTATAAAGAAGAAAATAAGTATCACAATCTTAAGTATCACAATCTATGGTGCAGTGATAACAACTGTTCAAGTATGGCTTAAGAGCCTTACAGATTTTATTCACATCTGTTATTTCAGAGAGAAAACTGGATCATTTTACATAAACTGCTTTACTTTCCACTAATATTATCTATATCATCAACATCTTTTTATAGTACTGGGATTTGGTGCTAGCAAATGCTGAAAAGGTGATATTTCACTCCATATACCATTGTTATAGCATCAGTATGACTGAGTGATTGAAAACACTCGTTGACTTGAAGGGATCTTTCTTCCAAAGAAAGAGCCAAAGCAAGTGGTTTCCACTGTGACCACCGCTCAGCCCACACCAGAAGCCATGCCATTCTCTTAGCCAACAGCCCATTCCCTATAATTGTAATGAACCCAAAGAGGTAGTTGTGGTTAGGGATTCATAGTCCCTACAAGACTGATTAAGATTAAAAAAAAAAAGGAGATGAAAGGGTGCCCAGTGATAATACTTAATAAAAGAAAAGTTCAGATATTTATTAATTTTACTTTGATAGTTTCTCTCGCTAGCTGGTTTATAATGTGGGCATGCACGCCGTTCACAAAAATCAGGGGTTCAGGGAACATGCAAATAATCCAGTACTTTCAGCCTTTTGTATTGTGCATTTTCACCAATGAAATAAAAGTTGGTTTTGCATCTCATTTGCATAATTGAACTTTCTTTGACTCATCATTTGCTTTTCTGATGTTCTTGTTTAATAAACAAACTCAAATGCTTCCTTTTTTAGCGCTTCATATTCATTTTGAAATATCCCCTAACTTTTGTGAGCAGTATATATACACATGTATGTGCATAAAGTATAAATGCAAATGAATACATTAAAAACTATTATTAGAATGCAATACATTTCAAACTTCTTTTCCTTAAGCTACTTGAGCGATGTCTGTGTTCTCAAAGCTCTTGTATTACTCTTTTCATGTCTTAATATATAGCAGGTACGTGTACTCTAGATGAAATTTTAGTCGTTTATATCAAATGTACTGTGTAACATTTTAAATATTTTCTTCAAATAGTACTTTCAGACTATCTTTGTCTCTACTCACCCCTCATCCTTTTATTAAGAATCAATTTAATTTACATAAGAATAAGCTTACCTTCCAGATGGAAAGACACAAAAGTCAGGATGACCACAGACGTAGGATTCATCCCTATGAAATAGGTGCAGTTCATGTTGTTGTCATATTGCTTTGGGTAGTTTGGGGAAATAATGTAACCTGAAGGTCTAGTGAAATTACTTCCACATCCTACGTAGGAAGAAAAAGGCATTATCAGAACATTTGTTTTCACACACAAATGAGGAAAAGACTCAAATTTCCTAAGTTCTATAGAGACATATTCCCTGGGATATTCCAAATGGAAGAACCAATAACTAAGAGAATGGAGTTCTTGTTTAAAACAAAATACTAAATGAGAACATTACATTTTTTAGAAAATGCTGCAGGGTTTGTGGCTAAGTAGTAGAAAATCTACTGCAAATCACTTAATTTTAAAATAGTAAAGATAGAATAACTTAGCAAAGATTTAAAAAAAATGGTTGAACATACTAATTCTAATTCTTATCAAATTCTCACATGAATTCCTAGTATCAGAAATAGAACTTTTTATCAACAAAATGACATTTGTCTCCATGTAACCACTAATTAGTTAATCCACGTCACTAGCGGATCTATCCCATTCGAACACATTAGTATCCTTTTAAACTGACATTAAAACATGCACAGTTGCATATATACACAGATACAAGGAACAAGTGTGGATCCAAGGCTGGGCCTGGGTGACATTTAATTCTTCCTATACCACCCTCATTCTTTCATTTGTGTCTGAAATATCCTTTCACTGCATTATTTCTTCTAATTCCTTTCATCAAACTTTTTCATAATCAGCAATTTGCAGTTAGTAGCTACTTGGTTCAACTCAACCAGTAGGCACACACCACTGGTTCTCAGGCTTACAAATGGCCACATTTCCCACTAACCTAATTTGTGAATCACAATAACAAAAGGGAGGGAAAATTTGGAAGAAAGTGGCTCCCAAGGTTCACTGGCCATGGGAATCATCTGTGTGAGAGTTAACACGTGCCAGTCCCCAGCAGGGAGACTCCGAATCCAGGGGGGTCAGGTGAGGCCCAAGAACCAGCGTGTTTCTGAAGCCCAAGTGCTTTCAGTGCAGGCTGGCAATGTGCCAGGTACCTGGTTGTCTGCTAACTGATGGGCTCCTGGACGCCTGCCCAATTCTGGCCCACTCGGGCTTTAGGGTTATTTTTAGAAGTCTTAGTGGGACTCAGGCCTTATACATCATTTCTCAATGGATTTATCACTGAATTCAGTGCCATTCTCATTGATTTTTGAAGGATGGGCATACTCTTGGATTAGGTGACCAGCCACACTCTTTCCATGAGCCCCCAGTTCCAGCCAACCCTGGTGCAACCCCCCACACTTTCCCAAGCCTGCCTGTGGCAGCATACCCTTTTAAGAACCAATCAGTTTGCTTTTCAGTGCTACTTACGGCTTACAAAGGAGGCAGAGAAGCCCTGAGCGGGTGTCTCCTGAGACTGGAACACAGCCACGAATGCATTTCTTGGTGTGATGATGGCACCAGGAACCACGTTCCCACAGCGCGTGGCTAACAGGGCTGTGTCAGCCTCCTCAGTTCCTGCCCATACCTGGCAGAGCCACAAACATAACTTAATGCTAAAGGTTTTCCTGTCAAAATTTTCATGTGCCTACACTGGAAAATAATGGTACTAAGGGGTATACAGTCATCCCTTACCATATTGTGCTTCACTTTTCGCAGTCTCACTGTATCGCAGATTGTTAAATTATATATACCTAATTTTGTTTCGTGGATTTTTCACTATATCGTGGGATTTTGCAGTACATAGATATTTTTATATATTTATTATTTTAATTATTTTTGTGGTAAAATAAGCATAGGAAGTGTTTATAAGAGTGTGGGAAAGGTTAATAGCAGTGGGGGAAAGGTTTATAAGAGTGTGGGAGGGTTTATAAAGCCTTAAAATGTATATAAATAATAAAACAAATATAAGTTGCTACTTTGTGGATTTTTGCTTATCGCGGGGGGTTCTGGAACCTAGCCCCCCACAACAGATGAGAGATCACTGTATAGGCCTACACATAATAGTAAAACTCATGCAAATTTGCAATATTTTCTTTTGAGAATAATATTTTTAAGTGAATAATATTTTTAAGCAGCATTTTAATAGCATATCCCATTTTTGACTCTTTCAAGAAGTTTGTGTCTAATGTTGGGTAGCTAGGCAGTAGTCTTTAAAAACACTAATCACTACCTAGTTTCCTCTTATGTTCTCTAGTTGACCTGATCCAGGTAGCTGAGCTTGCTGGGTATGAAAGAGAGAAAGAGAGAGAGAGAAACGCATGCTACTGTGGGGCTTACCATTCGACATGGGTAGATGGAAAATTGTGGGTTATAAGGCAAGAAGCCTGTTTAAGTTGCTATTTTTGTGTAGCATGAAGAAAGTAGACATGTATTCCAAGCATATATTGGAATAAATCATAGCAGACTTCCTGCCAGGGTTGAATTTTAAGGTTCATGGTGAGAAAGGATGAGATTCAGTCACTATGTGCTGTTATTCACTAAGGCTAGGTTAATAACTCCCAGGTAGATCTAGTCTGTCATTTAATTAGCTTGGCCACTTTAAAAGAAATAACTGATATGTTAATTTGAAAAATAGTTGCTGAGGAGTAAATCACAGGCATCAAAGTTTCAACTCAAGCTGATCCTAACCAGCCTGGTGAATGACATAATCATTAAAATTTACAAATTTAAATACAGCATTCCAACTTTGAAAGGGGTTGTAATGGAGCTGTTGAGAGTATATAATAAGGAGCCACACCTGATATGGGCAGCAGTGAGCCTGCCTGAAGAAGCCCATGACAGGAAAAGGCACATCCAGTTCAAAGAACAGAGAGAAACTGAGGAAGGTGTGAGGGAAGGCTACAGAGTTCATGTAGGCCTGTGGCCAGTTAGCCATCTGACCCACTGTCCTGCACAAGGCACAGAACCTCTGGAAAGCTTAAGGCTCAATGACGCTTAATTTTTGGAAAACATTACAATATAGAGGATAGAAGGAAAAGGGGGATTCTGGGAGATCAGCCAGGAGGGTTTTACAGTAGTTCAGGCAAAAGATCATGGTATTAAATGTTGAGTCACTCAGGAAAAATATTGATATTAAGTAATGAATACATATTATTGGGGAAAAATACTATTAAATAAAGTATATTGCTCTCAACTGGGAGCGACCTTGCCCTCCCCAGGGACTAGTTAGCAATGTCTGGAGGCATCTGTGTTACACTTGGTGTGCGCTGGCATGTTGTAAGTAGGGGCCAGGGATGCACAGGACAAGACAGCCCCCCCCATAACTGATAATTATCTAACCCAAGAAGATAAGAAAGTAATCAGGTTTGGATACCTTCCTTGACTATTTGACTTTTTTATATCAAATTATACAAAATTACTCATGTGAACATACCACTCTCAAGAATATTTCTCAACAAAGCAATAAAACATCAAGCCATTAAAAACATTTCTATTGGCAAATCAGTCCATAGAAAAAGGTATAAGCATGATTCATAACACCATTTTAATATTTTTCTGTTTTTTAGAGTGACATCATTTCAATTTATTTTTAAACACTAGCATTCATTAAAGTTATCTTATTAAAGTCAAATTATATTCCCATTTATTAGCTGTGGGAAGAGCCTGGCATTGGAGCTACTGAGAACAAAAGCACAGATATTCTGTCAAATATCTAAGATGAAAAAATGTGTTAGGATACAACTCACCCAAAAACAAACAATTCAAGTTAAAAATGGGTAGAGGACCTAAACAGACACTTCTCCAAAGAGAACATACAGATGGCCAGTAGACATATGAAAAGATGCTTAGTATCACTAATCATCAGAGAAATGCAAATTAAAACCACATACAATATCACCCTACACCTGTCAGAATGGCGCTCATCAATAAATCAACAAACAGCAAGTGTTGGAGAGGATGTGGAAAAATGGGAACCCTTATGCATGTTGGTGGGAATGCAGATTGGTGTAGCATTATGGAAAACAGTATTAATGGTCCTCAAAAAATTAAATATGGAACTACCTTATGATCCAGGGATTATACTTCTGGGTGTATATCTGAAGAAAACCAAAACAGTACTTTGAAAGAATATGCAGTGTTATTGACAATAGCCAAGATATGGCAGCAGCCTAAGTGCCCATCAACAGACACGTGAATAAAAACGTGGTGGTGCATAGGATATAAAATGGAATATTACTCAACCTTAAACAAGAATGAAATCTTACCATCTGCAACAGCATGGATGGACCTGGAAGGTATATGCTAAGTAAAGTGAGTCAGAGAAAGACAAATACCATATAATTTCACTTATATGTGGAATCTAATGAACAAACAAAACTGAAACAGCCTCATAGAGACAGAGAACAGACTAATGGTTTCCAGAGGGCAGGGGACTTGGGGGACTGGGTAAAAAAGGTGAAAGGATGAAGAAGTAAAAGCTGAAAGTTATGAAATAGTCATGGGGATGTAAAAGATAGCACAGGGAATGTAGTCAATAATACTCGGTCCTAGAAGTATCGGGAAGACCATTTTGCAAAGTATATGACTGTCTAATCATTATGCTGTACACAACTAATACAAAATAATATTGAATGCAAAGTGTAATTTAAAAAAAAATTTTAAGTGTCAGGAAAAAAATGCATACTATCAATTTTTCCTACACTCCCTTTAAGTTATTTTTATTTCCCCCCCTTAGCTATCCAGGGAAATAACATACAGAAGTTTTCTATATACATTTTGTAAAATTATAAACATAATTTACTAATATCTACATATACTATTTTTACAAACATTACTACCAGGCAAAGTGATAGGAGTTAATATTTATAAAGAATCTCAAGTTCTATAGTATAGAATTTTAAGACTACTCAGTGCTTATACCTTTCTGAAGTCATTAATTATGGATTTGACAGCTCTTTTGGCCCAAGACCACAAATGTTGTCATGATAATACTCTTAAAGAGTTACTAAGTATTTACTGTTGCCCTGTCAGTCAAGAATTTATGTCAGTGGGGAGATGACCCAGGACTCATGAAACTATATACTGGGTCTACAAAATGTTATGAAATTGTCATCTGGTCAAAAACTTTTTGACCTACTTAAGGTTTTCGATAACTCAGCCTAACTGCAAGTGGTATTTTATCATTCAAGTAACTTTTGAAAAAAATTAATGTTTCATGAGATAAGTCCAGATTCATATGTGTTTGTAAGATATAAAGAAGAGAAGTCCCATACACATTTTACAGTGTTCCCCAAATTAATATACTGCAAAACTATAGCATATTATAACAATATTGACATCATGACAATCCAACAATTTTGCTTAGTTTCCCAGTCAGTTTAACTTGTATTTACACTTGTGTGTAAATATTTAGTTACATACAAGGCCTATACCACCACATTTGATAGTTTCAACACCATGAGGATCCCTAGAGTTGCCATTTTATAAATTTGAGACTCTTGATAATTATTAACTTTCACACCCCTGGCTCTTTACCTCTGGTGTCTGTCCTTGATTCCTAAAATATTGCCATTTCCAGAACATTATATAAATGGAAAAATACATTATGATAAGTTCTTTTGTGTGTGTGTGTGTGTGAGAGAGAGAGAGAGACAGAAACAGGAAAGGAGAGAGATGAGAAGCATCAACTGGTAGTTGTTGCTTTAGTTGTTCATTGATTGCTTTCTTATATGTATCTTAACTGGGGGGTTTCAGGTAAGCCAGTGACCTTCGGCTTCAAGCCAGTGTCCAAAGGATCTATGATCCCAGGCTCCAGCTAGCGACCCTGCACTCAAGCTGGTGAACCCTTGCTCAAGCCAGATGAGCCCTCTCTCATGCCGGCAATCCAGGGTTTTGAGCCTGGGTCCTCAGCATCCCAGGTGAATGCTCTATCTATTGTGCCACCATCTGGTCAGGCAGATTATGTAACAATTTGAGGTTGGCTTTTTTACTTGGCAAAACTCCCTGGTGAATTGTCTAAATTGATAGTCTGTCAATAGTTTGTTTTTATTGAGGTGATGTAGTCCATGGTTTGTATATGCTATAGTTTGGTTAATCATTCAACTGCTGAAGGACATTTTCACTGATTCCAGCTTGGGGCTATTATAAATAGAGCTGCTATGAACATTGATAAACAAGGTTTTGTGTAGAACTAGTTTGCATTATTACTCTGGCATGAATGCCCAAAGCAAAATTGTTAGATCTTATGGTAAGTGTATGTTTAGTTGTGTAAGAAACTACCGAACTGTTTTTCAGAGTGGCTGGACCGTTCCACAGTCCCACCAACAGTGGATCAGTGATGCAGCTCTCCATATCCTTGCCAGGTCTCGGTGTTTATCACTGTGATTAACCGTAGCCATTCTGAGAGGTGTGTAGCACTATCTGATCGTGGTTTTAGTTTGCATTTTCCCTAGCAGCTAGTGATGTTGAACATCCCTTCATATGTTTATTTACCATCTGTTTATTTTCTCTGGTGAAATTTAGTACTTTTACTGCTGGGTTTGAGAGTTCTGTAGATATTCTAAATAGTAGTCTGTTGTCAGATACATGGTTTGTAATCTTTACTTCCAGTCTATACCCTGTCTTTTCATCCTCTTCACAGAGACATTCACAAAACAAAAAAATTTTAATTTTAATGAGATAAAATTTATTAATTTTTCTTTATGTGGGTCATTCTTATGTTTAATCTAGGAACTTTTCACCTATCTCTAAGTCTTGAATATCTTCTGCTATTTTCCCCCCTGAAAGTGTAGAGCTATGTATCATATTTTATATTTCAGTCTGTGTCTATTTTGAGTTAATTTTTGCATGAGGTGTGAGGTTTAGTTTTGCTGGTCATAGTGGGTTCTTCTTGCAGTTTCTGCCCACCAACATTTGCATCTCTTCTCAGAAATAAGAGTTGTAGGTCAGTAGGGAAAAAGAATGTTTCCCCAGGCCACTTAGTTTGGGTAGGGCTCTGAGTTGAACCAACAACTAGTGGTGTTGGCTTGGCCTGATGTCAGAGAGATTCCCATTCCATCAGAGGAAAAATGGGCAAAAGTTATTATTCAGTCCATTTTTTTAAAGTAAGAGAAGGCGAGACAGAGAGATAAACTCTCACATACGCCCTGACAGGAATCCACCCAGCAACCCCCATCTGGGGCTGATGCTCCAATCAACCAAGCTATCCTCAGTGCCCTGGGTCAACACTCGAACCAACTGAGCCACTGGCTGTGAGAGAAGAAGAGAAAGAGAAAACGGGGAGAGGAAGAAGCAGATGGTCGCTTCTCATGTGTGTCCTGACTGGGAATCAAACCCGGGTGTCTGCATACCAAGCCAACGCTCTACCCACTGAGCCAACTAGCCAGGGCCAGATTCATTTTTATAAGTAAAGAACTTTCAAGTCTTACATTTATACATTAGACATTGACTCAGTCCATGAGGGAGAGTTCATTTGTTTCATGAAAAATAATTAGAAAAATGTATATTAAATGTGTCTTATTATACAAGCATTTTATATAAGCATGGGAGTTTTACTTAAATGGTAAGCATAGATCAATTAGATACAAAACATAATTTGAGATGATGTAATAATAATATTATAATAAAAGCCACTTTTATTCAGTAGGTGATTCTATATTTCAAGTACTGAACACTGTTATTATGTAACATTACCCCTAATGCTTAAAACAATCCTACTGAAGTAGGGATTGTTCTCTTTACTTTATGGTTGAGTAATTTAAAATTCAAATGTTTAGTTAGTTCACAGGGGAACATGCAGGTGGTAAATGCAAGAGATATGAATAAAGTTCAGGCTAATGTGAACTTAAGGCAGATGTTCTTTACTAAAAAGCATAGCCTATTAGAGATAAAACATATAAGATGCAAAAGAGCACAGATGGAATGAATGTATAATACAGTGTTCATGGTCATAAAAGTCAATGGAAAGTGAGGTCAGTGCCCCATGCGCAGTATTTGTAAGACGCCTTTCTGACTGCCCCACTCATTAGTTCACATGGGTTTCTCTCATGGTCTCTTCATTTTGGGAGGTCTTCACGCCAAGGTGAAGGCTGCACTAATTAGTTCTCTAGCCTTCTATAATTTTTATAGGATACTTTAAAAGTTGCCTGTAATGGTGCCTTACATTCATTTGTCCCAGAGGATCTATGAGGAAAAGAGAGAGGGAGAGAGAATAAGAAAGAAAAAGAAACAACCAAACAAAATCTGGCCTTCTCTCTTCCTTTCTACAGAAAGGAAGATGCACCAATGCTCACGAGAATTTAATTAGGCCAGAAAACCATCTCCTTAAGTTACTTTGCCTGTGTATTAGCAAGTCAAAAGTCACAGGGTAACGTGTGTTGTGGTTCAAAGTTTAACTCCTAATTGTTGAAAGTTCTCACTATTTAATTCAAGAAATCCAAGCAGCAAAATTGTTCTTTTCTTACTTTAAGAGGCAATGAGTCATTTCTACTCTAAATGTTTATGTTCACCAAACCCGTTCTGTTCCCATTACATAAACAAGCCCACTAACCTTCACAAAGCTGTTCTGACACTGTCCATCGCTGCTGGGGATTAGGAAGTTGTTGTCAAAGCTGATCTCCAAGTGATTACTTTCATGAGTAATGACTGTCCAGGAACACCTGCTGTTCTCAGGAAAATTCTGAGGCCAGTGAGGGGATCTGATTGTACCATTATCTGAATGAAGTATTCCACCACAACCTTAAAAATTGTTATGAAAAAAGTCATTAATTTCCAGAAAAAAGCAATAACACAATTTTGATAACCCAAGACTTGTAGAGAAGACACATTTCTAAATGCGAGATTTTGGTTCTTTCTTTATGTATGAGTCCCTGGCCTTCAGAGAAGGTATACAACAAGAATGCTTAATAATGTAAGGTGCTCTGAATCCATAGGAAGCTTTGGCTGTTACTGTTCTGTCACAGCTCTATGAACTCAACTGAGAGCCCTAATCCTTGGGATAAAGAGGATGGACTTCAATCCTGCCTTCAAATTATACCAATATGTTATATTCTCCTTGGGGCTATGTAATATTTGTGGCCCCCAAATCCCAAATTCTGTATTTTATTACCACTAACACATCAGAATACAAGTCTATACTCATTTGTAATTTAACACACAGGCTTGAGAGCAAATAATTTTGAGAAGGGGAATTTTCTCCTATTAAGGCCCTGATTCATTTATACCAAAACACTGATGAATGAAAATAAATCATATGGATTGACATAAAGAAAAATCTAGAATTGCTTTATATGACTGAAAAATGTATTTAACCCTTCTCTTTTTCTTTTTAATTTTTTTTTATTTTAGTGAGGGGGGGGAGGCAAAGAGAGACTCCCACATGTGCCCTGACCAGGATCCACCCAGCAAGCCCACTAGGGGGCAATGCTCTGCCCATCTGGGGCATTGCTCTGTTGCAATGAAAACCATTTTTTAGCGCCTTAGGTGGAGGCCATGGAGCCATCCTAAATGTCCAGGGCCAACTCACTCTAATCGAGCCTTGGCTGCAAGAGGGGAGGAGAAGAGAGAGAGAGAAGTGAGAGGAGTAGGGGGAGGAGTGGAGAAGCAGATGGGTGCTTCTGTGTGCCTTGGCTGGGGATCGAACTCAGAGCATTCACATGCCAAGCCAACACTTTCCCACTAAGCCAATAGGCCAGGGCCTGTATTTAACCCTTCTAAACCCTTGGAAAACCAGTGGTTTATTTAAAAAAACTCTCTGACTTCAACAGCAACCAGTGGAGAAATATGACTCATTTCATAAAAATCCCCATAATAACTCTGACTCTCCTGGAAAGAACTACCCTTTCTGTGTGACCTTGTAAGGCTTTAAAGAAGTCTTGACTAAAGTATCTGATGCAAGTTCTTATATTTTCTGGGAACTTCCATGAAGTTCATACTTTATATGCATAAAAGTTATATCCTTAGAAATCAAATGTATGATTATTTGCCATGTGCTACAAGCAGAGCATTCCTTTTTTTTTTTTTTGAGAGCATTCATCTTAGAATCACAAATCTTGTTTTGTTATTTTGTTGCGCAGTGCTCTTTAATGGCTTCCCACACTACTCAAAGGATAATATGGAAGCCACGGTTCTTCACGACGCAGACTGCTTATCTTCCTGCCTTCAGCTCACCACTCATTTAGTTCTTCTCCAGGCTCTGATTACGTTAAATTATTAGGTCTACCAGAAAGTTCTGTCCGTTTCTATCACAAGTTTAGACATGTAAGCCCATGTTTATTTGGCACATGTGTGCCTCTCTATTTTTATTACTTAATGTATACATACTGATGTAGCAAATTAACTAAAACAAAGTTGATTCACGTTAGTCTTATGTGTGAAGTGACAGTGTACCCATGGCTACTGATAAAGTTCGTTTACACCACTGTATTGTATATGAATTTCAACAAGGAAGAAATGCTACAGAAGCATGTAGAAATTTATTGAAAGTGTTTGGTGAAGGTACAGTTTCTGATAGGATATGCAGAAGATGGTTCAAAAAATTCAAAACAGGTGATTTTGACCTTTCTGATAAGCCACGTTCTGGGCGACCATCTTTGATCGATGACGATGTTGTTAAGACCATGTTGGAGCAAGATCCTTTTCTGACAACATCGGAGATCACAGAAAAGCTTAATTCAGCTCAGCAAACCATTTTGGACCATATTCGGAAGATAGGATTGGCGTGGAAATATTCAAGATGAGTGCCACATAAATTAAGTCAGAAGAATTTGTGTTTGTTTTATTCCAAAAATAGACAGAACTTTCCAGTAGACCTAATACTTGTAATTCCAACACACCTTTTCTATTACTTGTGATTCTTTGGCTGTGCCTTGCTCTTTTGCCTATGGAGGCAGAAGAGTGAAGTGTTAAGACCAAAGTTTCTGTACTCCACTGTCTTTATTCAAATCCCAACTCTACAAATTATTAGCTACATGACCTAGGCAAATTATTAACCCATATATCCTAAATTTCTGCCTATGCATACTGGAAGAAATATGTACTGGTATTGTGTCTTCCTTACAGGGTTACTACATGAGATGGCACATTTAGAATTGAGTCTTACAAAGAGTAGGTACAAAATACACACTTGTGGAATTAGTTATTAAATTTAAAAAATATCCCAATGAAAAAAGATAGTAAGTGCAGAGAATGTTTCTTTTACCTAATGTATGTGTGCTCCACGTAGCATAAAATCCACCATTTTGCACTGAATGATCTGAGTTAAAAATTACCACCAGCTGGTTAGAACCAGATTGGATTGGCCTGGGATTTGAACTTCCACAGTATTGTCCTATTATGGGTGATCCAGGTGAACCACCATTCATGACAGTCACAGAGTCCCAAGCACAGGTTGCATGGTTTTCAATATCAAAGTCACTAAATGTAAGCTGCAGGAAAGAAAAAAAGCAATAATGAGGCACTGTTTATTATTTTATAAGTGAGTTGTGAGTTTATCTACCTAGAGTTAGATAAGATCCCCACAAATCCTTTTATTTTGTTTTAATTTATGCAATTTTGTATTTATATTTCTTCTTTGATTCTCTCCTGACCAACACCTTTTTTTCCTTATTGAAATTTCTCTTGGAAATTGGAAAAGGGATATTTCTCTCCAAATTGGAGTGATTAGGGGGAACTCTTCAGTCCTCTGGGCTGGGATGGCAAGTCATATCAAGAACATGAATACACCTCTCTCCTGAATGCAGAACGGTCTTCCAATTGTCTCCAATGCTTGAAAAAGGGAGCTCATTCTTCATTAATTGTAAATTTATAGAAGTCCATGTACATATGCTAATGAGAGAATTTTAGGGAGAAAATGATCTAACTGCAAGGTCAAAGCCTAGTATTTGCTTATTAAAAGAACTCTGTTCCCACACAGGACATAATATTATAGTTGTATAGCAGTGGTAGTCAACCTGGTCCTTACCGCCCACTAGTGGGTGTTCCAGCTTTCATGGTGGGTGGTGGCAGAGCAACCAAAGTATAAATAAAAAGATAGATTTAACTACAGTAAGTTGTTTTATAAAGATTTATTCTGCCAAACATAGCGAAAATCCGACATAAAGTACTTGGTAAGTAATTATTATTATATGCTTTAACTTGCTGTAACTCTGCTTTATAAATTTTATAAAGTAAAGTTGCTTCCCTACTTTATAAATCACAATTACTGTGGGACTGGTGGGCGGTTATAAAATTTTACTACTAACAGAGATACAAAAGTGGGCGGTAGGTATAAAAAGGTTGACTACCCCTGTTCTATACTCTCAGAAGTAATTTACTCAGTCATCAGAACTCACAGTGATCGTGTGGCCTTGTGGGGCTTCCAATAACCAAGAACAGTGGTTCAAGTTGTCATAAGAGGCTGGATAGTTGGGACTTGCAATCACTCCACTCTCACCTATTTGTATTCCACCACAGTCTGAAATTAGAATTGTAATCTTCTAAATAAGAAAAAACACAACCCTGCAAAGCCAAGGTAAGTAGTACTTAAAGCTATCATATCTTATGATGAAAAATTAAATGAATAAATAGATGAAATTGGATAAAGCAAAGTAAAACTGGGTGCAAGATTAGAAATAAAACAGAACCCCATGCCCCATGCACAGAATCACATAGTGAAAACAGCCCTGAGTGTAGTACAAAGCAAAAAGAAAATAATTTGTACAATAAATCAAGAATAATTAGACATGTGTATAACTGAGAGTAAATGTACTAGGGACAAAGTAAATAACATTGCCTTCCTTAAAAAAAAACTGGGGCAGTGAAAATAAAGACAAGCTGGTAGAATATGATCAGTAGCATAATAAAAGATTTTGTCATTTGATAATAAGCACAAATGTCTGTAGTCAGCTATCAAAGGGTACATTAGCATAGCGAGTTGAAAAACAGATACATTTATAAAGCATAGTATAGTGTGATGTTTCACACAAATAATGCTTCCTGCCATCTGACTCCTTTTTTTCAATCTAATTAGAGAAAAATAAATTGGCAAGATGGTTGACTGAGTGAATAATCTCACTCTTTCTCCCAATCAACCATTTGATTATAACACAAAAGATGTTAGATTAAACTATAACCAAAACATATTTTGATTGATTTCCAAATTTAATGGAAAGAAATCAGATCTCAAAAATCAACAAACAATAAGTGCATCCACATTCTGAGGTGTAAACTCACACCAAAAGTGCACAGTCTGAGAGGATACAGAATCAAGATGTGGCCCCAGGGAGTGGGGTCTAAGATTTTGATGACCAGGCAGAAAGAGAACATATGGCCTTCAACCCCGAGGAAACCCAGGACTGGAGTTGAAAGTTTTACATAAAATTGCGAATCATAAAGGACAGCCATGTTAGCAGAAAGAACTAGAAAAGCTTTAATGGCCCAAAGAAGCAGGCAGGAGTATTGCTGCCTGTCATAGGTGGAACTTACAGGTGCAAACTGAATATCACAGATGCAAGTTCAACACAAAACATTAACGAATAATATCCAGTAATATGTTCAAAACATACATCCTGACCAGGCAAGATTTATCCTGGAAATCAAATAATGATTTAACAAAGAGAAAACTCTTTCAATATAATTTATCATATTAATATATTAAAAGAGGAAACTAGGATCATCTCAATAGATGCAGAAAAATTATTTAATAAAATATCCATTCACAGTAAAAAACAAACAATAAAAACACATTTTGTACACTAAGAATTTAAAGGACTATTCTGAAAAGTAGTATTTATTAAAAACCTAAGAACAACCAATATATTTTAACATTGAAATGTCATAGGCATTGACCTTAAGGTCAAAACAAGATACTATCATCTTTTCCATTCAGAATTACAATGATGCCTTAGCTAGTGAATAATACTATAAAAAGAAATGAAATATTGGGGCTGAAAAAGAAAAGCACTATCATTTGCAGAAGATATAATTATTTACACAGAAAAACCAAAGATAATTATAGACAAAATGCTAAACCTAATGAAAGTATAGCAAGATCTCTGGGCTAAAGATCAATGTAAAAAAATTTTAATTCCTAGATATCAGCAACAACCAAAAAAGAAAATGCAATTTGGAATGTCGTACTGACATGAACAACAAAACTAATAGCAACCTAAAAATGAATCTAAAAAAACATATATGAGATCTTTGTGTTATAAAAATGTTATAAATTATTTTATTGCCAGAGTCTCAGAGCTTCATCATAAGTCTTACCTGTAAAGAAATACTCTGCATGGAACCCGACATGTTCTACATGCTCATTGGTGACGAAGTGTATCCATACCTGAGGATAAGGTATAACCAATGGCACTGTAGGTGCTGATTGTCCACAAAGTCGCCCTATCAGAGGCCCATCAGCATTACCTGAACAAAACAGCACATCAAGTGCCATTATTTATATAACATTTAAGAAATATAGTCAGTGAATTCAGTAGAAATCAATAATAAAAAACTTTCAAAGTATTCATTGACATATTTAAACTCTTCTTAAACAGAGGCCATTTAAAAAAATTTTCTCTCCATCTTTGTTAATTGCAAAAGAGTCCCTCTGATGTGGGGGGGGGGGGGAATGCTATTTTGGTATGGGCCTCTTTCTCAAATGCTGCTTCCATTTTCTTCCAATTTATGTTTTCATAATTATTTTATGAAACTAATTTTATTTTTAAAATAACTTTTGATTGTGCCTTTTTTTAGAAAGTAAGAAATATATTACCAGGCCACCCGGCATTTGAAAGTCCCTGGTTTGATTCCTGGTCAGGGCACACAGGAGAAGTGACCATCTACTTCTTTCCCCCTCCTCTTTCTTTCTTGCTCCCCCCTCCCTGCAGGCATGGCTCAAATGGGTTGAGCAGGTTGGCTCTGGGCACTGAGGATGGCTCTATGGCCTTGCTTCAAGTGCTGAAATGGCTCAGTTGCTGAACAATGAAACAAGCCCCAGATGGGCAGAGCATCACCCTGCAGGGAGCTTGCTGAGTGGATCCTGGCTGAGGCACATGCAGGAGTCTGTCTCTGCCTCCCAGCCTCTCACTTAAAAAAAGATATATATATATATATTACCAAAAGTGACTAAATATATTATCAAGATAAAAGTGGTAAGTATCTCATATTTTAATGATTTCTTCACTGTATTTAATCAACTAAAATAAATAGTATATTTAGTACTCAGACTAAGAACAATCATATTTGGAGCTGAATATTTTTTGTGAAGATTATTTTTTACACAAGCTTGATTAACATTTATAGAACATCTGCAGAGCTCATACTTCTGCTTTCTGTTTTTATTTTTTCAATCAAACAAGATCACTGATCTTATAAATCTAGTATGTAACTGCCTCTAAATGAGGGAATAGAGAGAAGATTGCATTAAGCTGATACAGAGATGCTTTATTTGATACCATAAGCCAGTCATTTTGAGCCAGGTGGAGGTGGTGAGGGTTTACCAGAATCATATCACGAACATTCTGAAACTATAACTTCCATTCATCTTATAAACCTTAGAGATATCTACCTCAGAGAGCCCAGATTATTTTCCTGCTGAGGTAATTGGTCTATGACCATAGCCTTTATCTAATTATCCCAGAAATTTCTGTCCTCCATGTTCTCTAACCCATCATTGATGCTTTAAGTTGCTCCAAAACATTGCCTCCAAAAGATTACATTAGCCTTTGTTGCATTCAGCTTCCTTTTCTTTTTTGCAGTAACAAGGAACTTAGTGAAACTCGGACAGCATAGGCAATCTACAGTGTTACTTTCCTTCTCTACTATTTTTTTTTAATAATTTTATTTTTTTAATGGGGCGACATCAATAAATCAGGATACATATATTCAAAGATAACAAGTCCAGGTTATCTTATTGTTCAATTATGTTGCATACCCATCACCCAAAGTCAGATTGTCCTCTGTCACCTTCTATCTAGTTTTCTTTGTGCCCCTCCCCCTCCCCCTACTATTTTTTTTTTTAACTGGAAAATAGTGTCAATGTCAATGTATTATTGATGGGAGCAATTTAATGGATAATCTATGCCATGACGATAAGAGAAAATTCATCTTTCACGAATGAAGATATTTAAACATTCTTAAGAGAATTATGGTTTATCAAGTATAGCTCAATCCTTTGTTATCATGAAATCAGAGAGAAACTTGACTGCTCAGAGGATCATTCCTCAAATAGCTTCCATGTGCTTCTCCATCTGGTACAATTCAAAACTTCTTTTGATTTCTAAGGCCTAAGTAGAATTCCACAGCTGCTTCTGTGAATCCTGTAAGTTCAGTAAACTATTGACATTCTGAGCATTTTATTGGTATGTCCCCGTCTCTGAGGAAAGGAGTCTTGAGTATAGATTACAGTTGAAGAGATCACTTAAACTCATTAAGAGAGCAAAGACAAACTAGAATCTCTCCTGGGTAAATCTCACTCACATCAATTGAGACATACGGTCTGGTGTAAACACAGACCCATCTCTCTCACGGTTCATAGGACATGTTTTCCTCAGCTGGGCTCACACAGAATTATTGCTTTGTCTGACCAACCTTCTTTTGGATCATATGCACATATATACTGCTCACAAAAAATAGGGGATCAGGGAACGTGCAGATACTCCAGTACTTTCAGCCTTCTGTATAGTGCATTTTCACCAATGAAATAAAAGTTGGTTTTGCATCTCATTTGCATAATTGAACAACTTTCTTTGACTTATCATTTGCTTTTCTGATGTTCTTGCTTAATAAAAAAATCAAATGCTTTATTTTAATCTCTTCATATTGGTCTTGAAATACCCCCTAATTTTTGTGAGCAGTGTATTATAACCATCTGACTCCTTTTATCATTGGTGGTCTCCAGGCATAAGAAGAGTACTGTGGATAAATGGGAGAACATGGATCTTGATTGAACTCACCCACTCGAAACTCTAAGACATCAAATTGACAGTCTTGGTGACTTTCTAGATAAAAATCCTCAAAATGAATGTAAATGGATGAATTTCCCTGTTTTGGATTGCTGAGAGTCCATTCACAGTTTAGGTTTCTTGAGTAATTACTGACTCCATTATAGCCAGGAGAAGTAAAGTTTCCTTCAGGTGAATTTATAAGGGACCCGCCACACACTAAAAAAACAAGGCAACAGAGAAATTAGTAATAAAACTCATGCCATAACAAGATACAAACAATATAGAAACAATAACTAAAATAATATTTTAATGTTTTCACTTGTTTTTCTAGGTGAAGTCAAGGTTGTGGATAAAGGACTGGCTCATATATGCCAACTATGGCGAAAGTTTCTGTGGGTTTAGGACAAAATATGTGCAAAAATAAGGAGCTTCTTTATTTTCCCTTCCTTCCTCCCTCCCTCCCTCCCTCCCTCCCTCCCTCCTCCCTCCCTCCCTCCCTCCCATTCTCCCTCCCTTCCTCCCTTCCTTCCTTCCTTCCTTCCTTCCTTCCTTCCTTCCTTCCTTCCTTCCTTCCTTCCTTCCTTCCTTCCTTCCTTCCTCCCTTCTTGGTTGATCTTGTATGTGTTGTGACTGGGAATCAAACCCATAATCTTGGCATATGGGGGCAATTCTCTAACCACCTGAACTACCTGGCCAGGACTCTAATAGCATTTTTTTTAAGTCTTATTCCACAATGGTAATTTTCTTTCCAAAACCAAAGGTACTTTTAATTTTTAAAACTTTTATCCAGCATGGATTTTCTATCTGGTTATGCATGTCTGTCTTACATGGAGCATCTTAAGTGTAACTCTAAACACTAAGGTGAAAATAGAAGACTCTGCCGCTGTTGGGAATAGCTGTAGGGACATCTGCAATGCATATGTACTTATTACATTCTATATTACCTGCATCTTCACTGGAAGTGTAGGAAGCAGCAAAGCCTCCATATGGCCTGGATCCATCAGTGAAATAAATGACTCTCATTGTATTGCCTGAAGATTTGATCTCTTCACTTATATTCACACTGCTACACAGCTTCTTGAGCTCGGGTGAGTTACTTCTAATGCCATTGAATACCTATTAAAAAAACAATTTAACCTTTAGATCGACAGTCCATCTTACTGACTGTTTCCTAGGAAGTTATATTCCCAGCCCAGACGCACTTCTTTCTAAGAAAACCCTGTGCTAAAATAAATTACTTAACAACAGGCTTCTAGCCCAGTGCCACAAACCACTGTTACCTGGAGCTCATTTTGTGGCCTCAGGGTCATTTCACTAAATGAAAACAGCAGTAATGCCCTCTTGCCATGCGGTGACAAATGAAAAACTACTCCACTCTCAGCAACAGGAAATCATGCTCTAGGCAGAAAGTAGATGGGCCAACATGCTTACAGCTTAGTTCTCAGCGTTCACTGATGGGCAGTTTTTTTCACAATGCATCAGGACCCTGGCTATTTAAAAGGACAATTTAAATTTTATTTTAAAAAATTTATTGATTGATTTTAGCAAGTGAAGAAGGGAAGAAAAGAGACAGAAACATCTGTCTGTTCTTATATGTGCCCTGACTCATGATCGAATCCACAACCTTTGTATATCAGGGTGATGCTCTAACCAACTGAGTTATCCAGTCAGGGTCAAAGGCATAAATTTTAGTTTCTAGTGATGTGAAGTTATATAATCAAATATTTTCAAAAGTCCTTGAAAAGTAATTCAAATTAAATAAATAGTTCTTTTCTAATTACTAATGGATTCAAGCTTCAATTCTCTTACTAATTTGAATTTTAAAAAGTAAATTGAAGTATGGTTGATTCCAAATATAAAACAATAACTCTAGTTAAGTACATAATTATAATAATTGGCAAAATATCATTTCACTTCTGTACAAAACAAAGTGAATGTTTTAGTATGCCTGGTTTTCACAGTTAGAGAAACATCTAGAAGTAACTAAAGAGTAATTGAGTGAGTGGTTGTTTGATATTCCTTTTTAAAAAAGATTTGAGGCCCTGGCCGGTTGGCTCAGTGGTAGAGCGTTGGCCTGGCGTGCGGGGGACCTGGGTTCGATTCCCGGCCAGGGCACATAGGAGAAGCGCCCATTTGCTTCTCCACCCCCCCTCCTTCCTCTCTGTCTCTCTCTTCCCCTCCCGCAGCCAAGGCTCCATTGGAGCAAAGATGGCCCGGGCGCTGGAGATGGCTCCTTGGCCTCTGCCCCAGGCGCTAAAGTGGCTCTGGTCGCGGCAGAGCGATGCCCCGGAGGGGCAGAGCATCGCCCCCTGGTGGGCAGAGCATCGCCCCTGGTGGGCGTGCCGGGTGGATCCCGGTCGGGCGCATGCGGGAGTCTGTCTGACTGTCTCTCCCCATTTCCAGCTTCAGAAAAATACAAAAAAAAAAAAAAAAAATTAAAAAAAAAAAAGATTTGAATGGCTCACAATGAGAAATAGTGATTAAGGTATGACACTAAGATTTATGGAGAAAGAGAATGTACTCCATCAGAAAAGATACAAGCTTTTTTATTTACTATAATCATTAAATTTAGCCTTTCTTCCCTCCCTCCCTCCCTCCCTCCCTCCCTCCCTCCCTCCTTTTCTCCCTTCCTCCCTTTCTCTCTCTCCCCTTCCCTTTCTTTCTTCCTTTATTCTTGATAATTTCTCAAATAAGTAAAGGGTGAGCAAAGGGCTACCACATCCTCTTGTTTGTGATAGAGTGAAGAACAAACATAACAAACTTTGAACTTATAAAAATATGTTGCAAAGAAAAGGAATGTGGACATCATATTTAAAAAATCAAAAATTAATTCTGAAAGCGTTTCTTGTTGGAGTATTAACCTCCCAAGTTGAAAAGACCTGTAGATATGACAATTGTAGTCCTGCTAATTAAATATCAAGTCTCCCTCCTTATCACCTGCCATGCAGCTCCCAAGGTGACAGCCCCAGTCATGTACACAGAGCTTCCAATTGCCTGTTAGTACCTCATTCTTAACTATAAATGAATGGCCAAGGGTTATCAGATGTTTAGGGAAACAGCTAATGCCAAAGGCAGAGACAAATATATGTAAATAGGAAACAGGAACTTAAAGGAAATTGACCACAAAAAAGCAAAATACTTTAAAATTATGATTAATATATTCATATATGTATGCAAATATAGTGAATATATGTGACATTTTAAAATAATATATTCAAGAATAAGGGCAAAATAAGTACAAGTCTAGTTTATACATTCTCAAAATTTTATCACTCATCTCCACTCCCTTAAGAAGCTACAGAAGCATACACCTCACCAAAAAAGGACCTTCACCAAGAAAGGGAAAGGCTCATAGTATAAAGCCAGGTATCCAGCCCAGGAGAGGAATAAGACTTGGAAATTTGCTGAAAGAAGAGCCCAATATGACAGCTGGCATCAAGCTTACAGCTGATAAACAAAGGCTCAAGGAAAGATATTGCTAAGAAAAATGAATGAAAATAATAGAAGCACTTTTTTATTTTATTTTTGTATTTTTCTGAAGTGAGAAACAGGGAAGCAGAGAGACAGACAGACAAACTCCCACATGTACCTGACTGCAGTCCATCCGGCAAGCCCTCTAAGGGTTGATGCTCTGCCCATCTGGGGCATTGCTATGTTGCAACTGGAACCATTCTAGCACCTGAGGTGAGGCCACAGAGCCATTCTCAGTGCCCAGGCCAACTCTGCTCCAATGGAGCCTTGGTTGCGGGAGGGGAAGAGAGAGATAGAGCAAGGAGAAGGGGGAAAGGTAGAGAAGCAGATAAGCGCTTCTCCTGTGTGCCCTGGCCGGGAATCAAACCCGGGACTTCCACATGCTGGGCCAATGCTCTTTCACTGAGCCAACCAGGCTAGAAGTGCTTATTTTTATAAAGTGGGGATGTATGCTTGGAGTGAAACATGTGTGGAAGAATTAGTGATAGATGCATTAAAAAACCAAGAAAATGTAAAAAGAACACTATTATTAATATTACATGAAAAAACAAAAGCAAATGTTATCATAGAACACTACCTGGCTTAATTGTAAATGGGGTTTATATAATCATAGTAATGTAAACATTAAAAAACAATTTAGACAAAATCTGTGACATAAGTGTTTATGGAAGAAGTTGGGAAGTTTTAGGGGAGTATGGGAAGTGTGCATTTTTCGTGGTGGTGGCAGCTGTTTTGTAAAGAGAGCTATACTATCATTGTCATAGTTGGAAGTACACAGATAATGTCTAAGATCCAAAGTAAAAAAGTAGCAGAATAGGAATATTATTTGAAAATAATAAAAGAAATTCCTCAAGAAGTAGCTAAAAGAATTGAAACTGGATGCCTTTGGCATCTATAATTCAGACATGAGGAAATGACAAGACGTAATTCAGAATTTGTGGTTATCCCTTTAAATTTTATTTTAATTGCTTGAGTTTTAAAATTATGATTGTTCATATTTTATTTCCTGCAGGGCAGTGAATATTCTGCTGGTAAAATTCTTAGTGATCATTATATTCAATATGATCTCATCTATAGAAACCATTTCAAAGGGGAAAAAACAGCATATACATCAACATTTTAACAATGAATGTATAGAAATTCCAAGTATTTTTATGGTTTTTATTTGATAAATATGCATCCATTGCACTTATAATCAGAAAAATAGATTAAAATTAGTATACAAATGAATTTTGTCACATGGTTACAATTGCATGATCTATTTCATTGCCAAGAAAGGAAAGTACATCAAAATATGGTATAGTGTGAGAACTTACTTATATTAGAACTTAGAAAAATTTTAAGCTGGAATATGATATTATTTTAGGTTAATAAAAAGTGGTAGTAGGCCTGACCTGTGGTGGTGCAGTGGATAAAGCGTCAACCTGGAAATGCTGAGGTCGCCGGTTTGAAACCCTGGGCTTGCCTGGTCAAGGCACATATGGGAGTTGATGCTTCCAGCTCCCCCCCCCTTCTCTCTCTGTCTCTCCTCTCTCTCTCTCTCTCTCTTTCTCTCTCTCTCTCTCCCTCCCTCTCCTCTCTAAAATGAATAAATAAATAAAAAAATTTAAAAAAATAAAATAAAATAAAAAGTGGTAGTAGCATACAAAAATGTTTTATATTTTTGAAATTCACTTCCCAAAAGGAGATAATTAAATGGAAAACAAAAGTGTCTAGTTTTAAAAAAAAAATAATGATAGTAACTTTTATTTATTCATTCAATGGTTTTTGTCCTTCTTGTGTGCCAGGCCTGAGGATTCAGCACTGAAGGAAGACTCACATCCTAGTTGGGGAGCAGACAATCAACAGGCAAACAAATAATATGTGGAATGTCATCTGGTCTAAAGTGCTGTGAAAACTGTCATGTGGGGAAAGGTAGAGTCCAAGATGAGGGTTATTTAGTGTGTGGTCCTTGGGGAAGGCCTCGTGGATCAAGCCATTTGAGCAGAGATCTCACTGAAGTGAGAGAATAAACAAGGCAGCCATCCAGGCAAAGGCAACAGTGCATGTGAAGTGAGGTGTGGGAAATCTTAGCATATCCAGTGAACTGAGAAGGGTCAGTGTGGCTGGATCCTGGTGAGCAAAAGAGGAAGGGAGTGTGAAATTAGATGCAGAGGTAGGAAAAAGAAGGGGCAGAAAATAAGGTAGGGCCAGCGGGCCATCGTAGTGATTTGGGATTTTCCTCTGAGTAAGATGAGAGGCTGGTAGTGGGTTTTCAATGAGATCAAAATGATCTGGTTTACATTTAAACCCATCACACTGGCTGCTGTGTTGAGGGGACAAGTGCGGAAGTTACTAAAATAAATTCCAGCGAGTAGTGATGGTGGTAATAGTGGGTATGGTGAAAAGTAGTTAGATTCTGGATCTTTCAAAAAGATACAACCAAGGGGACTTGGCTTACGGATATAATATATGGTGTGAGAGAAAGGATTCCAAAACAGACATCAAGCTTTGTGACCTGAGCAATAAGGAGTTTGAAATTATTATTTACTGAGATAACAAAGCCCAAAGAAAGGACAAGTTGGTGGGAAAATAAACTAACATTACTCTACAATCAACACAGTATATATGCATGTAGATCTGTCATTGCACAATTAACAATCTCTTTTCACACTCACGGATCTCACTTTTGTCTTTTGCTAAAGGAAGGTAAAAATACTGAGGGAGTATTTTAAAGCATTGGCTCTTGGCAACATGGAGGGCAAACAGCCCTGGTCTCTCACAGGAGTCACGCAGTGCCTGGGTCACAGAACAGTATTATGCGGGACCATTCACAGGCTTAAAACTTTTGGTGATGGTTTTCTGTGACTCTGGCCCCGTTCAGCCTCGTGCTACCCATAGGCTTAATTTCTCTGTTTACTGCATTTTGCCACGTATAGTGAAATGTATGCTCTCTGTGACCCTGATGTGTGCTGCGACAACTAATAGCCTCTTTAAACAGCGTTTACAAACATTGTGGCAGTTTATTGTGATTTTGTCCTACCTACAATACTTAGAATTCATCTGACCTACAGTTGCACAATGGGATATTCCTGACCTAGTTTTCTGACTATGATTTATGAGTCAATAAAATCCTTAACCATTCTTGATGGCACAGAACACTTACTGTCACATGCTCCCTGTTGCAGGATGGATGAGCTTCTAGCCTCAGATTGTGAAAAGTTAGAGTGACCTGCTTTCCCTCTTGCACAGTGATTCTCCACTCACAGATCCGACCATGAGGGTTTGGGTTCGGGTAGTTGGGAGAAGTAAATGTTCCAGTAGCACCCTGTAGATCCCCACCACATTCTGAAAGGGGGAAAAAAAACAAGAAAACTTCCAATGAAACCAAATCAACCCCTTCTATAAAGAATGTTCTCAAAACTGTTGCACTAGACAAAAGCACTGCTCTTAATTATGTGGACCCTGAAAAAGAAGAGACCTACAAAGAAGGGCTCTCAGAGGCTAACCAGGCTCAACTTTAAAAACAAAGCCTAACAGCTATTTCTACACAGGGGCTTCTCAAACAAACTGTACTTCTGGTAAAAGCTTGTACTGCTTGCACTGAATTGTCTGCTCATACTGTTTCTGTCATCTGGGTCAGCCCTTATGAAGAAGTTCCTGGAATCCCATTTCAACCCACAGACTGAGGCTTTCCCCATCCAATCAGAGCTGTGCAGCTAGCTATATATCCCCATCAGCTTCTTCACCTACCACTCTGAGCAACTCCATTCTAGCCAATCAGGACAGTGCCTTGTGGACCAATCAAACAGTGAAAATCTGGAGTCCTCATTGTATAAGAACAGACCAATCAGAGACCAGGAGCATGGATTTCTGTCTATATAAGTCAGGTTCCCTCTGGCTTTCAAACCACAGTTTCCCTTTCCATCTAAGACTAAGTTTACCTGCCTGGAGCTGAAACGTGGAAGATGTCTCAGTGGAACAAAGGAGAGCAGACCAGTGCAAGGCAGAGCTGTGTAGACAGAATGGGGCCTGGCCCCAGGGCTGCGTAGCCCCAGATTCATCTCATAGCCGTGCTGCTTACACAGCTATGCTGGACCACAATGGAGTTGTTTTGTACTGAATAGTTTCCTGTTTCCCTCACTCCAAACTGGGGATTCCTGTTGCCATTGAATTGGTGCTAAGGACCATCAGTTCACATCTATAATTTATAACTATATGTAGGCAAGGACTTATACACAACATTTGTACTCACTGCCTATATCTTTTTTTTTTTTTTAAATAAAATTTTCTTTCTTATATTCTGAAGCTGGAAACGGGGAGAGACAGTCAGACAGACTCCCGCATTCGCCCGACCGGGATCCACCCGGCACGCCCACCAGGGGCGACGCTCTGCCCACCAGGGGGCGATGCTCTGCTCCTCCAGGGCGTCGCTCTGCCATGACCAGAGCCACTCTAGCGCCTGGGGCAGAGGCCAAGGAGCCATCCCCAGCGCCCGGGCCATCTTTGCTCCAATGGAGCCTTGGCTGCGGGAGGGGAAGAGAGAGACAGAGAGGAAGGAGGAGGGGGGGTGGAGAAGCAAATGGGCGCCTCTCCTATGTGCCCTGGCCGGGAATTGAACCCGGGTCCCCCACACGCCAGGCCGACGCTCTACCGCTGAGACAACCGGCCAGGGCCTGCCTATATCTTATATTAATATTTAATCTTTGTTTCCATGGATGATAGTTTGCAGCATTTTTATCATCATGGCCTAAGAAATATGAGAGACCAATAAATGTGGTACTAATAGAGTCAGGAAAATCACAGTGCTATCCACTTGTTTTTTTGTTTGTTTGGTTTTTCAGACAAAATCTTTATTTTACTTGAGTTTGTCAGGGAATTTGGAATGCGAATTCTGAGTGGGACTAATAGGCTGGCTTCCTTAAGAGGAGTAATGTAGTACAGCAGCCAATCCCTTCCACCTCTCCAGTGCTGGCCCCTTTCCTCTGAAGCATTGATCAGTTGTGGTTTTTCTCTTAAGTCTGCCTTAACACTAAGATGTAAGGTCCAAGAAGACAAGGGCCTTTTTATGGTCCAACTGTTTATAACATCATGCCTAGCTATTATGGATGCTCAATGATACATAAATTTAAATAAATATATGAACTTACCTTCCAGACTGGATTCAAACCGTAATTTGAAGCCCGAGGCAGTAAGAGACCCATCTGTGACAAATCTGACGAAAGCGACATTGCTAGAAGTATCTATGCTGTCAGGAACGATGTTGCCACAGTATCTGCCCAGTAAATTTCCTGTAAGAGTCAAATAGTAAGTATGTATATGCCCAAGTAATTGATTAATTTAACCTCTACTGGAGGTATTTTACACATATGAAGAAAATGACAAAGATAAGACCCTGTACATGAAGAAATGATAATCTCTGTCAAGAGAAGCAGAACAAACATGAATAAAAATCATTATATTCAAATATATGAGGTGTAACAAAAATGGCGACCATTTAGGGCAAGGGTATTTCAGCACAATGAGGAAGGCTAACTCATTTGGTTAAAGAAATGGTCTGAAAAAATAGTGACATGTGTCCATCTCCTATTATTCCCAGGTTATGTTAACCTTTCTTCTCCTTACCAAACAGGATGTCCCTCAAATAATTGCATATGGCACTGGACTGTCTCAGCAGGATGTAGATGCCTTCCCAATATTGTGTTCCCTCAGTGTGGTGTCCAGGGGAAGCCACAGAATGATGCCTGAGGCTCAGGACACCCATTGTTTATGGGTACACTGAGGGAGAGAGAGCTGGCCCTTCCCATATCTGATTGATCTGCACTTCTTTGCCAAGAATAGACATAGTTTTGCCTTTCTTGCAAGTGAGGAAACTTCAGAGGCTGAATGAAGTACCTGTGAACTAAACGCTCCCAAAAGACAGCAGGTGTATTTTACTGACCAGAGGTATGGTTTTCCCAGATCTCAACGAAGTCTTTTTCACAGCCAGAGGAATTCTGGAGGTTAAAGTCTTCAAAATGGATGGTGAGGTAGTGTCCTGAGGTGCCCTGGAGATGCCACTCACAGAGTAGATCATCCATGTATGGGAGTGTCGGATAGCCGATGCTTTGAATGACACCACTCTGCCCCGTCACTCTTCCCCCACACCGAGCTGCAAAAGGAGAGCAATGTTCTATTAGAATTTTTAAAAATTCTAACCAGCACATTTAGAAACTTTTAGGTGCCAAACAATCGTGAATTGAAGCTTTAAAATATGAAAATGTTTGGTTAGTGCTTCCCTCATTGTTGGAAATCTACTATTAAAAAGAAATTTTAGCATAAGTTGAATCCAGTAATGGGGAATGAAAGACTGGAAGACTGTTGAAGGGCATGCTCTGTACCATCTCTTTAATTCTCTTGGTAAAGCATGTAAAAGCTATTAGTTGCAATTATGTTTTATTTGAAGAACCTACAGCTAGATTGATAGGGCCTGCCCATAGCCTATGTTGGTGAGTCTGAACACTGAATCCAAATTCAATCTCGGAAAGGGTGCTGTGGTTCATTTGTATGCCTACTATTTCTAGTTTAACTGTCAAATACACACTTTACTGCAGTAACTGGTATCTCAGAGTCCTGAAAAATTACTATTCAATTATTTTTCATTAGCTGGATGTGATAGATTGGATTACATACAGCTTGTATCAGGCTATTAAACAACCTTTGGTGTAGGTTAAATGTTGTTTTGATGAGGCTTTCCAGGTGTTGAGTGTATCAAAACATGTTTGGTTAGTGTCCAGACTCACCTTCAATTCTATGTAATTGTGACCATATTATAGTGAATTTTCAGTATGCATACCAGATGCTTAATTTTTAAGTAAGGGAGTCAAAGTACTGAAGAGATACTTGCTTTTTGCCTAGAGCAGTGGTAGTCAACCTGGTCCTTACCGCCCACTAGTGGGCGTTCCCGCTTTCATGGTGGGCGGTAGCGGAGCAACCCAAGTATAAATAAAAAGATAGATTTAACTATAGTACGTTGTTTTATAAAGATTTATTCTGCCAAACTTAGCGAAAATCCGAAATAAAGTACTTGGTAAGTAATTATTATTATATGCTTTAACTTGCTGTAGCTCTGCTTTATAAATTTTATAAAGTTACTTCCCTACTTTATAAATCACCATTACTGTGTAACCTGTGGGCAGTTAGAATATTTTACTACTAACAGAGATACAAAAGTGGGCGGTAGGTATAAAAAGGTTGACTACCCCTGGTGTAGAGCCTCATTTGGCATAGATGCTTATGGGAAAAACATCTCAATTATCTATTAATTACAAGGAGTTCAAAATCACTGTTTTAAATATTATTATTTACTAAAGGATTTGAAGTAATCTATATTTCACAATAATAGAAAGAAACAAAAATATGATTTAACTAAATGTATTTTTCACAAAGTTTGGAGAAAAAATATTCAAGTTTATTAAATAAAAGTAGTTTAAAATGAAAATCAAAGTAAACATTAAAATTAATAATGGACTTGCAATTTTAAACATTTATATGCCTTGCTTATGTCAACATAATTTAAATAAGTATTAAAATTAGGCAGATAGAAAAACTACTATTTAAAGGTTTTTTTTAAGTTTTGATATTTTTATTTTATCACTACTTTCTTTTTGAATATAAAAATTGTTGTTACCTATGGAATACTTGGCCTTGAATCCCGTATGAGTGGAGCTGTTGCCAGATCGGAATCTCAAATATATAACCTCTCCTGAGGACAACTGACTGCTGGGCAGAGATGTCCCACAGAACTTGGAAATTATCGGTGCGTTTGAATCAGATCCATCTCGCAACTCAAGATAATTGGACACACAGCTAAAGTGAAAGAAAATTGTGTTTAACATATAAAGACAATTGCTTTAACATATTTTGCTAAAAAAAGATTTCACTCACTTTTTTCCAAGGGCATTATTAAATGATCTTTTCTGGAACAGAAGACACTGTGACAGAGTCACTTTAAGTGGCATGTCACTTCAGAATACTGTATAATAGTTTTGCTAATCATAACAGACCCTTTAGTGAGTAGCTCGAAATGACAGGTTGTACATGGACCACACTGAAGAATATTCACTTGCCTTCCATATCCTATATTCATTTTACAAATTTAAAAGTCATTCTCAAATTACCCCCTGGATATTTTTTTAAAAAATAAGTATTTTATTTCACACGCTGATTCAACACATTTCACCTGACAAAGATGGACTCCCTGTTGACTGTTCTGGGACCTGAGCTGATGAAAATTCTCAGCTAGAATTGTCTATGTCCATATATGAGGACAAGTATTTACCCAATATTTCTTGAGAAAGTCACTCAGCCAATTAATTAATGCTCACTGAGTGGGAGAGTGGCATTGTTTAAGATGTCCAGAAATAGTAAACAAAAGCTCTTGTATCTAAGTTCTATACCACACAAATATTCCTGCAAATACATGCACACTTTTGTGAAATGAAAAAAAACCCCACCAGATTATTTTGTTTTTGTAGCTATTTCTTTTGTGTTCAAAATAATAATACATACATACTTTTTGGTGTGTTATCTCTCAGAATTCTTCTTAAATAGAGATTAGAAATTGTACTATACTTGCTTTAGTCCTGTGTCTGACATTGGTGGCCCCTGGAGTCACATAACACAAATTTCCATTTGTTAAACAGATATTTTATCATTTGTGACACTCAGTATGAGGCCAGGCAAATAAATACTCATCTACCAGAGACACTATATTTTTCCTGTGAGAGGAAGCGCCAATCACATAAATCTCAAACAGCCACCCTCAGGGTCTCTTGAAGGATGTGCACAGGGTCATGAGGGACAATATCTGTGTCCGTAATCTGCTCAGCTGACAGGAGAGAGGCTAGCAGGCAACATTTTCAGGCTGGAGACATTAAGCAGTTCCCTTTTCCATCCCTAGATTTCCTATGCAGCATACATTGCTAAGAAATAAAGAAGGAAATTGTTCTGAGACATGACAGCTAAAAAATATACTAACTCTGGCTAGGAGAAAAATTAAATGAAGGTGACCTACTTAGGTGTTACTTCAATATTGAATTGATCTTCAAACTGTAGCCTTATGAGCTTTCCAGGAGGAGCGGCTATGAGCCAAATGCAGTCAGCATGCTGCGGATAATCGTCTGGGTGGTTGGGGGAGGTCAAGTATCCAACAGAGTCCGCATCATGAATGTAGATATTGCCTCCACAGGCTGTCGGGAAACACAGTTAAATCAATCTGCAGTCTGGAGAAATGATGCAATCAACTGCCACGATAATTTTTAAAACTCTCTTTATCTGTATTTCCAATCTCAATTTCCTTTCCTCTAAAATTGCATTTATTTACTTTTGGCAAATAAATTCTGAATTTGCTATCAAGGGAGCTACCAAGTGTTTCACTTTTTAATTTGCCAAACTATTCAATACATAGTCTTTTGGAAGTTTCACTTTTCCTTAAAGATGACAAAATGACTACTGTGCACAGTGCATGCAGTAGAACATCACAGAAGCACCACTATATACCCACCACTTAAATAAGCATGTCAGCGCACTAGTACTTAGAACTGCCCGCTGACTGCTCAGTTCAGTAGAATGCTGCAGAGCTATAGTCATAATGTGCTTAAAGGACAGCAGATCACACTTGCATGACTCTGTGGGCATTCACTCATTACGTTTCTTTGGGATCTAGATGCATTTGAAGAGCAAGAGATGAATGGCAGGAGAGAATTTATTAGCCAGTTTTTTTGTAAGAAGAAAATTAGGTTTTTATACATTTCTAAAAGACCAAAGTATTATGTAAAAAATACTTTGATTTTATCAACAAACTGTTAGCAATCTCCAACAAACCAAGCAATAACCTGGCTAACTTGGGTATTACAATGCCAATGAAATTTACCTGTCCAATACCTTAGTCTAGTGGTTCTCAAACTTTTTGAAGTTGGGGCGCATTTAAAATCCTATAAATAATTGTAGGTGCACTATGTACAAATTTTTGAGAAATATGTTATAATAATTAAGTCAAATATTTTTTTGCGTGGCAGAGACAGAGAGAGTCAGAGATAGGGACAGATAGGAACAGACAGGAAGGGAGAGAGATGAGAAACATCAATTCTTTGTTGCAGTTCCTTAGTTGTTCATTTATTGATTTCTCATATGTGCCTTGACCAGTGGCTACAGCAGACTGAGTGACCCCTTGCTCGAGTCTGTGACCTTGGGCTCAAGCTGGTGAGCCCTGCTTAAACCAGATGAGCCCGTGCTCAAGCTGGCAACCTTGGGGTCTCGAACCTGGGTCTTCCATATCTCAGTCCGATGCTCTACCCACTGCGCCACTGCCTGGTCAGGCTAATTAAGTAAATATTAAAGAAAAAAATATAAAGTTCAAGTGTGCTTTTATGGTAATTAAACAAAATAAATATGACAAAATTAAATTTATTCTGACATTAAAAACATTTTTATGTTATATTTTTGTTATGTTTTTTAGAATTCATAAAAAAGAGGGCTTAAAAAATTTAAAAAACGACAAAAAAGTTATCTTTTTATATATGTAAAAGTATATATATCATTCTCAGTAAGATTTAGTAAATTCAGCAGGTCTCAGTTGTGAATGTGTTAAGTTTTTTCATTCTTGTGTTTATGAGAAACATGAGCCTGATGTGTCCTAGCTATTTCTTCAATGTTTGGGCATATATTTGAAAGGCAAACTCTCATTTCCTCATCAATACATTGAAGAATTCTTCTCTTTTTACTCTTAATTGTGTTGAGTGCAGAAAACCCCACCATATATATCATCTTAACTACACCAAACAAAGGATAGAAGAAATTTGCCTCTAGTCTTTCTGGGGAACATGAGGGGTAATGTAAACAATACAGCACCACAGCTTAACAGCCTTTTGCAACCTAATCAGGCAAGTGAGGTGGGGGGTTGGGCAGACTGTCAGCTTACAACCAATTTCCACACCTCTGTCCCCCCAAAATCTAAACTCCAAAACCCCTGTTGGTTTTTTGGTCCCCAACAGTCACATATTTCTCTGGAATACCATAGGGTGCACCTGGAAATCTTCTAGGGCACACCAGTGTGCCCTGGCGCACACTTTGAGAACCACTGCCTTGTCTCACAGATACTGGATCTGCTATATTTCATTGCCATTTATCTCCACGGTCATTCAGCTATTTATGGTCATTTCCTGAGTTTTGTCATTACCCAGAAGTCCTTCATCTCTGAAACCTTAAAATGTAAATTTCTTTGATTGCCTTTAACTTTCTCACTCTTGGTCTTTCCTTTAGAATTCTTGCAAAATTTCAAATTCATGGTTGTAGTCAATTCAAATCATTCATTGACATTTCTGCCACTACAAATACATGTTCTTCAATCTCAGCACTGCCAAGCAATTCCCCCATTTCTTTTCATATAAGTTACAACAGCTATTTAATACTTGACTATATGCACTAAACCCTTCATTTTCACCATTTCCTTCCTACTCTCAGCACTGAACTTAGAATTCTCCTTTAGAAAAAAAGTAGAAGTCAGATGAGACATCCTTCAATTTGTGACCCCTTCTTTTTTACCGTCCTTCATAAAGTAATTTGTTTCTATGCCCTCCTTTATCTTCCCTCGTACATTGTCTTCCTGTATCTTTGGGCCGGGCTCCCATTCCACTCTTGCCTCCTCAGGGGCCTTGCCCTATTTCATCTCTCCACTGTGCTTTTTATCTCTCTCCCCACCCCACCCCCACTCCTCCTTGCTCTATTGAGCTTCTCATATATCACAAGTTCAAGTCATTTACAGCCAGTGTCTTTACTTCCTCACCACCCTCTTTTTTTTATCTTCTTCATCCTCCCTTTACTTTTTAACTCTACGAAGGCAATCTTGCCCAGGTCTGCCCTCACAGCTGCGTACCTAAAGGACTTAATCTTTAGTCTATCTCCATAGCATTTAACATGGCTCCTAGACATTTCTTCTTTACATTTTGTCCCTTAGCTTCTTGGACATTAAACTCTCCTCTCCCCATTTTAGCCCTCGCACCATTCCTCCTTTGGTCCCTGAGTGCCTCTTCCTGAGACACTCCTGGCATTGCTGGAGGTCCTGAGGGGTCCCTCTGTCGGCCCTGCATCTTCTCAATTGAAATAATTTTAAATAATTTTCTGATTAATGACATTTATCCTCATGACAAACTTCAACCATTCTGCTGATGATTCACATATTTTTAGATTCAGTCCAGTCCATGTTCTGACCATTAGACTCCTATTCAAACAGCTTATGAGACATCTCCAATGGATGTAATTAAGAGATTTTAAACTGACCACATCCCAAACTGACCTTATTATCTACTCACCATCTAGAGGTCCACATATGAGTTAACAATAGTATCATCTTCCCTTTTTACTGACTCCCTATCCATCTTCACTATCTCATTTTTCTCCTTAATACTTTTTATCATATGACATACTGTATATCATATATATAATCTGAGTTTAACACTAAAATTAAGCTCCATGAGGACATGGACTTTACTTGTTTACTGCAGTACTTCCAGGACCTAGTATAATGTCTATCACATAACAAGTTCTTAATAAATGTTTGTAAAATAAACATACCCACCCAGCCAGAATCCTACTGGCCATCCATGGTGCCTCCCATTCCTTCCTTCTCTCCCACATCCAACTCAATTCCATATTTATAACATCCTTCAACATGCCTTCTCTTCTACATTCTTGCTAACATGGCCTAATACTAGTCTCCTGAATTACTCTTTCGTCTGGTCTCCTGCCTTGGCCTTTCCCCTTGTGATGTGTTTGCAGTGCTGCAGCCACACTGATGTTTCTAGTCTGAACATGCCACTCATGATTTGGATTAAATATTTTCAAGGGCTCCCTACTGCCTTTCAGTTAAAATCATAACTCCTTACAGTGGAGCTACAGCCCTTAGCATCATTATTCCTGCCTACCTTATCACCGTGGTATTTACCTCCTCTGACTGTTCTTCAGCAGTAGTGAGTTCTTTCCAAGCTGTGGCTATGCCTTATTGCATAACTATTGAGACTTTATATGTTGTCATGTCTTTTCCTCACTGACTGGTGTCACTCTATTCATCTCCTTCCTCTGCAGCCTTCTCTGATCCTGTAGGCGAGGCTGTTTCTCTTAGGCGTTTGCATAGCTCCTGATGCATTCCTCTGTCTAGCACTTACAATGCCATGTTCTAAGTGTACTTCTGCTCTTCTGTCTCCTCCATTGCACTGTGAACTCCTGGACAAAATTTGGTAGTTTGCAAGGTGTAAAGCACTTGGTAAATACTTGATTGATTAATTAATTAACAACTCAATTAATTGATGAAAATGAAGAAAATTGAGAATGGGACCATGGAAATCTCAACCAAACATACTGAAGGAGCGCCTCTGGGGGAAGATGGTATAGAGCAGGGGTCAGGAAGCTTTTTGGCTGAGAGAGCCATGAACGCCACATATTTTAAAATGTAATTCCATGAGAGCCATACAACGACCCATGTACATTATGCATTGTCCAATAAACATTTGGTGTTGTCCCGGAGGACAGCTGTGATTGACTCCAGCCACCCGCAACCATGAACATGAGCGGTAGGAAAGAATGGATTGTAATACATGAGAATGTTTTATATTTTTAACATTATTATTTTTTTATTAAAGATTTGTCTGCAAGCCAGATGCAGCCATCAAAAGAACCACATTGGGCTCACAAGCCATAGGTTCCCGACCCCTGATATAGAACTAGGAAAATCTGGTGTCAGAAGTCATTTCCTGCCCTGGCTGGTTGGCTCAGTGGTAGAGCATTGGCCTGGTGTGTGGATGTCCCAGGTTCAATTCCCAGTTAGGGCACACAGGAGAAGTGATCATCTGCTTCTCCACCCCTCCCCTTTCTCTCTTTCACTTTCTCTCTCTGTCTGACTCTTCCTCTCCTGCAGCCATGGCTTAATTGGTTCAAGCAAAGTTGGCTTCCGGGCTGAGGATGGCTCTAAGGACTCTGCCTCGGGCACTAAAAATATGGCTCCATTCCTGAGCAATGGAGTAGTGGCCTCAGATAGGCAGAGCATCAACCCCTAGTGGGCTTGCCAGGTGGATCCGGTCGCGCACATGTGGGAGTATGTCTCTCTGCCTCCCTTCCACTCACTAAGTCTAAGGCTGACTGTATCCTTAGGGAAAATTGTTGAATTGGAGTTAAGAGAAATGAGAGTGATCAAATTGTTGGAGCTGCCTAACAATAGGTTTTGAAATGAAAAGACGGATAAGACCAATAATAAGGTCAGAGAGATGATGAGGAGGGAATAGTCACACCAGTCTTGCAGGAATAGAGGGTCCACAAAGGGATAATGGAAGAGTCACAGTGTTTGCAATAGTCCTTTAGTATAGCTGAATTTTTACTAAATGTTGATTTTAAAACTATAATTCAAGACTGAGTTTAGCATGGGTGAAGATGGAGAATTAAAATTCTGTGCAGTGGGTTGAAGTCTTCTCACTGGACACAGACATTGTAACTCTACAAAGTCAGGACCAGGTGAAGTCTTGCCCAGTCATGACTCAATAGCCAAATTCCCCGTGGAGACAGGGAGGGACCACAAACCCCTGGCCTGAAATGTCATGGTGCTTGTGTCACAGAGCTGTTTAAAGGCTCCTTTCAAGTACCAGAGCCAAGTGTGCTGAGAAGTGACAGAGGGACATTCCCTGTGGACATAGGGATGATCTTCTGAATCCATTGGAGGAGACATTTTTTTCCCTGTCCTGAAGTGAAGATATGCTGACATTTTAAATTCTCATATTTTGAATAATGTCTAATAAAACATATAAAGTCATAGATTAATATGTATTTTGAAATATATTCAGGAATCTGAGATTGAGATCATAAACTTATCTGGAAATCCATATTATCTAAGTTTGAAGCAAAGACGTCCTCTCTACTGATACTACGCCCTTGTTTGAAGTTATGCTTATTTACTTATTTATTCTATTAAATATTATGTAAAAATAAGTATCACAATATATAAATATAATTATAATCAAGTATAAATAAGTAAAGGTAATTAAATAAAGATCACTACTGTAACATATAATTAAAGGGGTAATAAAATCAGAAGATTATGTGTTCATTTAAAAGGAAACACACAAGCAATTACAAAACAATGTAATTATCATTCTTACAATGTTTCTACAAGTAAATGTAACTTATAATTAGACATTTTATAATGAGAAGTCTAAGGAATTTCAGAGGATCATTAAGATCAGCTTAATTTATACTCATGAAGAAATTTACTTTGTTCATTCTCTTTTTGTGTGGTCTTGGAAAAAATACAATATAAGCCTCATTTTACTTATCTATAGAAAGGGAACAATGACACCTTCTAAAAAGAAGTCATGATGAGATTTAGCATAAAGTTACTCTTATTCCAGAAAAGAAAATTTTACATATTTTTTCTTGAGTTTATTTAAACAAGGAAGACCAAACAGCTGCAGGAAAAGTATAGACATTAATCCCAGTAAAAAGACTTACCTAAACTCTTTGCTTCATATCTGATCTTAAATCCTTGCCCTCCATTGCTATTACCAGAAATGAACTGAACAAACATTTGATTATCTGAGGTGAAGAGGGTGGACGAAGGATGACTTCCACAAAAATGACCATTTCCTCCATGGGGTCCCAAGGGCGGAGAATCGATATCAGGTCCATTTTTTAGCTGGAAACACAAATTAAAACTGTATGGATTCCTTTATAGTAATAAATAAGAAATGCAAACGTTCTATTGGTTTATGTTCCAGGAGAGAAAAAAAAAAAAAAAATCACCATTTTGTTTTCTTAATGAGGTCTGCAGAGAAAGTAATTAGGAAAAGCAGCAAACAAGACCTACCACCAAGTAGTCCCCCTGGTTACAAGAAGAGTCCCTGTTTGGAATCTGGAAGGGCTGTTCAAAATGGACAGCGACGGTCAGACCACTTGGAACCAGGACGTGCCATGAGCAGTTGAGGTGCGGAGGGTAGGTCTCTGGATAGTTGGGTGACATGATAATTCCTCTGCTTGCATGCAAATATCCACCACAACCTTCCCAAGAAGAAACAAAAATATAATAATTTTTGAATTGAAAAATTTAAAAAAATTATTTAAATAACATTTACAACTATATTTTTAGGCATTTCTGTGTTCCTTGAGGATTTTCAAACTTAGGCAACTGAAACTAAAGCCAAAGTGTAGAAAATGATTAGCACAAGTATTTCTTGAGAGCACACTATTGGGTACTCGTTTTGGTGTTTCTGCCAGAGCTGGGAAAGGGAAATTAGCAACAGAGACACATCCCTTTCATAAAGCTTGGGGAGGTGTAGGAAATGGTGGGAGTCAAGAGTTCCATTTTCCACATGGCAACTTTTTGTATCATGTGCTGTCACACACACATACATGTGATACCTGAGAAAGAATGAGAGGCTGGGAGTTAAGAAAAGAGAGTATCGGAGTGACGTCACGGAAATGGCGCCGTGAGCAGCGCGTCCGACAGATCTCCCCAAAATCACAACAAATTTATCAACTAGAAACAGGAAAATTTATCTTCGGAGCATTACGAAGTTCCACACAAACTGAAAGCAAAAGGACTGTTATCACTCGAATCTGAGAGACGAGGGTGTGGAGGAAGCTACCGCAGGGGACGTTCATTCAAGCCGCGAGGAAGTGCGCCTGTGGTAAGTCATCCCGCACTCGGGAGCCGCGAGCAGCAGCCGCCGCCAGCCGCGCACGGGGAGCGGGAGAGGCCCCAGGGCGGTATTCCCTACTTGGGAGATTCTCTCCGCGGGCGGGGCACCTCACCCAGCCATTCAAGCTAACAATCAAGCGTTGGGGGAGGGGCGCGCGCAGGCAGCCTGAAATACCTTCAGGAGCACAGCTGCGACCCAATTACTAAAATTAACTTAACCCGTGAAATCTGCGCACCCTCGGTTCTAACTGATAAGATCTCTCTCGGTTCACCGACCCAAGACAAGAGGCGTGATATTTTTTAGTGCCTCTCGCTAAAGGGGCGGGGGCAACTTCTGATTGATAGAGCCTCCATATTCAGGGATAAACGCTAACAAGAAGGACTTGGCAGATAATAAGATCTATACCACACTAGTCGCAAGCAGAGACTAGTGCCTCTTCTTACCAGCCAAAACAGGCTACAAAGTGTGGAAAGCCTGGGTTGAGAGGTCCAACGGAATGCTAGGCGCTGAACAGTCACCTTGACAACAATTGACTCCCACCCCCGCCTGATTACACTGGAGGCCCTGACTGTCAGAGCCCTTCCCAAAGCCTTGCACTGAGTGGGGATAGAGTGGGGATTTCCCAGCTCTTTGAGCCTCTTACTCCTCAGGCAGAAGCAGTGGCAGCCTTATAGCTGGATCACCAGGCTGCTAATTCAGGAAGGGGGGACTAGGAGAGAGAATCCACGAAAGCAAACTCTCTCATCGTTGGACCCTGCAAACGCCAACAAGCCTTGACTACCAGCAAGACTAAAGCCAATTATATGACATTGCCATAGAATCCCATCAACTGCAAATCCCTACCTAAGTGTGACACAGGGGCAGAGCCTGGGGTATAGAGTCACCGACCAGGAAGAGGGAGAGAAAAGAAAAAGGAAGAAGTTAACCTCTCAAAATCAAGAAAAATTCACAGACTTTACAACTTGATCCACTAATTTTTTTTGTTGTTGTTGTTTGTTTCTTCTATCTTATTGCCTTTATTTCCTCCACCTCGGTCCTTCTATTCTCTGCCCATCTTATGCTTCCCTTTTCTTGAACTACACTACCCATGAGTGTTACATTTCATTTCTCTTCTTCATCCTCACCCTCCTTTAAGGTTATACTCCAAAACACTTAACTCTCACTCTCTCCTCTTTTGTTTTTTTTTGTCTTGCTTTATTTTGTCTTTTTTCTCTTCCTATTTTATTTCTTCCTTTGTTTTTCTCTTTTTCTTATTTTTTCCTTTCTATTCGTTTTTTCTTTTCTCATTTTACTTTCCTCCCATTTAATCCTCAATCATGAACAAATTAGTTAATTTGGGACTCAAGGCTTTTTTTGGGCTTTATTTTTCTTTTTTGCTTTTGTTTTTATTTTTTTTCTTGTTTGTTTATTTTTGTGGCATTCTGGGTCCTCCCAACCCAAGGTCTCCATTGCATTTAGTCTTTGCTCCACTTAATACAACAGATTTTTACTTATTATTTTTATTTTTTTTTCTTCTTTATTATTCTTTTTTGGTCCTTTTTTCTGGTTCCCTCTTATCCCTCTCATTATATCTCTTAGTTGACCATCACTTACAAGCAAATCATCTTATGCTTGTCTAAGATTTTTTTTTTTTTTTTTTGCATTTAATAGGTCCCTACTCCCTTTTTTTGCCCCTTGAACTCTTCACCCCAAATCAGGCCCTCCATTATAGGCACAATATTTCCCTGAGGAGGGGAGAGGAGGGAAAGAGAAGAAAGAAAAAAGGGGGAAATAATAAATTATTACTGTTTTTTTTGTGGGGTGTTTTACCTTTTTTTTTTTTTTTTTTTTTTTTTTTTACTTTTTACTCTTTATTAATTCTAATTAGTGCTATCAACAAGACCACCCTCAGATGCCGATAAAAAAGAGGAAATCGAATATTATGGATACAAAAGAAAGAGAGGTAACACAAATAGATGTGGAAAAATCTATGGAGAAAAGACTTAACATATTGGAAGCCTTGGAGCTAAATGACAGAGAATTTAGAATAGAAATCTTAAAAATACTCAGAGATATACAAGAAAACACAGAAAGGCAATATAGGGAGATCAGAAAACAACTCAATGAACACAAAGAATATATTACCAAGGAAATTGAAACTATAAAAACAAATCAAACAGAAATGAAAAACTCAATTCACGAGCTGAAAAATGAGGTAACAAGCTTAGCTAGCAGAACAACCCAGATTGAAGATAGGATTATTGAAATAGAAGAAAAACAACTTGAGGCACAACAGAGAGAAGAAGAAAGAGACTCAAAAATAATAAAAAACGAGAAAGCCCTACAGGAATTATCTGACTCCATCAGAAAGAATACCATAAGAATAATAGGTATATCAGAGGGAGAAGAAAAAGAAAATGGAATGGAGAATATACTCAAACAAATAATAGACGAGAACTTCCCAAGCCTGTGGAAAGAACTAAAGCCTCAAATTCAAGAAGCAAACAGAACACCGAGTTTTCTTAACCCCAACAAACCCACTCCAAGGCACATCATAATAAAGATGACACAAACCAATGACAAAGAAAAAATTCTCAAGGCAGCCAGGGAAAAGAAGAGTACAACATATAAAGGAAGGCCTATTAGATTATCATCAGATTTCTCAGCAGAAACTCTACAAGCTAGAAGAGAGTGGACCCCAATATTTAAAGCCCTGAAAGAGAGGAACTTTCAGCCAAGAATACTATACCCATCAAAGCTATCCTTCAAGTACGAAGGAGATATAAAAACATTCACAAATACAGAAAAGATGAGAGAATTTATCACGAGAAAGCCCCCACTCCAGGAAATACTAAAGGGGGTTTTCCAACCAGATTCAAAGAACAAAAGAAAACAACACCACAAGTAACAGCTCCACCAAGAACACAATAAAACCAAACTTAAACTGTGACAACAAAGGAAAAAAAAAGGGGGGAGAGAATGGAGATTAAGAGTAGCAAAGGACGATGAAGTGCAGAAATACTTATAAGATAGGGTACTACAATGAATATGGTAGGTACCCTTTTCATTACTTAATGGTAACCACCCTAGAAAAAACCACCACAAAAACACATGACTTAAAAAAGGTAGCAACAGAGGAAAGAAGTATGGAACACAAACAAACAGAAACAAATGATAGAAAAACAAAAGAGAAGAATCAAACTAGATACAAAACTAACAGAAAGCAATTTATAAAATGGCAGTAGGGAACCCACAAGTGTCAATAATTACACTAAATGTAAATGGATTAAACTTACCAATAAAAAGACACAGAGTAGCAGAATGGATTAAAAAAGAAAATCCAACTATATGCTGCCTACAAGAAACACATCTAAGCAACAAGGATAAAAACAAATTCAAAGTGAAAGGCTGGAAAACAATACTCCAAGCAAACAACACCCAAAAAAAAAGCAGGTGTAGCAATACTCATATCTGATAATGCTGACTACAAGACAGAAAAAGTACTCAGAGACAAAAATGGTCACTTCATAATGATTAAGGGGACACTGAATCAAGAAGACATAACAATCCTTAATATATATGCACCAAACCAAGGAGCACCAAAATATATAAGACAGCTACTTATTGACCTTAAAACAAAAACTAACAAAAATACAATCATACTTGGAGACCTCAATACACTGCTGACGGCTCTAGATCGGTCATCCAAACAGAGAATCAATAAAGATATAGTGGCCTTAAACGAAATACTAGAACACCTGGATATGATAGACATCTACAGGACACTTCATCCCAAAGCGACAGAGTATACATTTTTCTCTAGTGTACATGGAACATTCTCAAGAATTGACCATATGTTGGGCCACAAAGACAATATCAGCAAATTTAGAAAAATTGAAATTGTACCAAGCATATTTTCTGATCATAAAGCCTTGAAACTAGAATTCAACTGCAAAAAAGAGGGGGAAAAACCCACAAAAATGTGGAAACTAAACAACATACTTCTAAAAAATGAATGGGTCAAAGAAGAAATAAGCGCAGAGATCAAAAGATACATACAGACAAATGAAAATGAAAATACGACATATCAGAATCTCTGGGATGCAGCAAAAGCAGTAATAAGAGGAAAGTTCATATCACTTCAGGCCTATATGAACAAACAAGAGAGAGCCGAAGTAAACCACTTAACTTCACACCTTAAGGAACTAGAAAAAGAAGAACAAAGACAACCCAAAACCAGCCGAAGAAAGGAGATAATAAAAATCAGAGCAGAAATAAATGAAATAGAGAACAGAAAAACTATAGAAAAAATCAATAAAACAAGGAGCTGGTTCTTTGAAAAGATCAACAAAATTGACAAACCCTTGGCAAGACTCACCAAGGAAAAAAGGCACAGGACTCAAATAAATAAAATCCAAAATGAAAGAGGAGAGATCACCACAGACATCATAGATATACAAAGAATTATTGTAGAATACTATGAAAAATTATATGCCACCAAATACAACAATCTAGAAGAAATGGATAAATTCCTAGAACAATACAACCTTCCTAGACTGAGTCATGAAGAAGCAGAAAGCCTAAACAGACCAATCAGCAGGGAGGAAATAGAAAAAACTATTAAAAACCTCCCCAAAAATAAAAGTCCAGGCCCAGACGGTTATACTAGTGAATTCTATCAAACATTCAAAGAAGACTTGGTTCCTATTCTACTCAAAGTCTTCCAAAAAATTGAAGAAGAAGCAATACTTCCAAACACATTTTAGGAGGCCAACATAACCCTCATACCAAAACCAGGCAAGGATGGCACAAAGAAAGAAAACTACAGACCAATATCTCTAATGAATACAGATACTAAAATTCTAAACAAAATACTGGCAAACCGAATACAGCAACATATTAAAAAAATAATACATCATGATCAAGTGGGATTCATCCCAGAATCTCAAGGATGGTTCAACATACGCAAAACGGTTAACGTAATACACCATATCAACAAAACAAAGAACAAAAACCACATGATCTTATCAATAGATGCAGAAAAGGCTTTTGATAAAATACAACACAATTTTATGTTTAAGACTCTCAACAAAATGGGTATAGAAGGAAAATATCTCAACATGATAAAGGCCATATATGATAAACCATCAGCCAACATCATTTTAAACGGCATAAAACTGAGGACTTTCTACCTTAAATCAGGAACAAGACAGGGTTGTCCACTCTCTCCACTCTTATTTAACGTGGTGCTAGAAGTTCTGGCCAGAGCAATCAGACAAGACAAAGAAATAAAAGGCATCCATATTGGAAAAGAAGAAGTAAAGGTATCACTTTTTGCTGATGATATGATCCTATACATCGAAAACCCGAAGGACTCCACAAAAAGATTATTAGAAACAATAAACCAATACAGTAAGGTCGCAGGATACAAAATTAACATACAGAAGTCCATAGCCTTTCTCTATGCCAACAATGAAATATTAGAAAACGAACTCAAAAAAATAATCCCCTTCACGATTGCAACAAAAAAAATAAAATATCTAGGAATAAACATCACAAAGAATGTAAAGGACCTATATAATGAAAATTACAAAGCATTGTTAAGGGAAATCGAAAAAGATACAATGAGATGGAAAAATATTCCTTGTTCTTGGATAGGAAGAATAAATATAATCAAAATGGCCATATTACCCAAAGCAATATACAAATTTAATGCAATTCCCATCAAAATCCCTATGAGATTTTTTAAAGAAATGGAACAAAAAATCATCAGATTTATATGGAACTATAAAAAACCCCGAATAGCCAAAACAATCCTAAGGAAAAAGAATGAAGCTGGGGGCATTACAATACCTGACTTTAAACTATATTATAGGGCCACAATAATCAAAACAGCATGGTATTGGCAGAAGAATAGACACTCAGACCAATGGAACAGAATAGAAAGCCCAGAAATAAAACCACATATATATGGTCAAATAATCTTTGATAAAGGGGCCAACAACACACAATGGAGAAAAGAAAGCCTCTTCAACAAATGGTGTTGGGAAAACTGGAAAGCCACATGCAAAAGACTGAAACTCGACTACAGCCTGTCCCCGTGTACTAAAATTAATTCAAAATGGATCAAAGACCTAAATATAAGACCTGAAACAATAAAGTACATAGAAGAAGACATAGGTACTAAACTCATGGACCTGGGTTTTAAAGAACATTTTATGAACTTGACTCCAATGGCAAGAGAAGTGAAGGCAAAGATAAATGAATGGGACTACATCAGAATAAAAAGTTTTTGCTCAGCAAGAGAAACTGATATAAAAATAAACAGAAAGCCAACTAAATGGGAAATGATATTTTCAAACAACAGCTCAGATAAGGGCCTAATTTCCAAAATTTACAAAGAACTCATAAAACTCAACAACAAACAAACAAACAATCCAATAAAAAAATGGGAAGAAGACATGAATAGACACTTCTCCCAGGAAGAGATACAAATGGCCAACAGATATATGAAAAGATGCTCAGCTTCATTAGTTATTAGAGAAATGCAAATCAAAACTACAATGAGATACCACCTCACCCCTGTTAGATTAGCTATTATCAACAAGACGGGTAATAGCAAATGTTGGAGAGGCTGTGGAGAAAAAGGAACCCTCATTCACTGTTGGTGGGACTGTAAAGTAGTACAACCATTATGGAGGAAAGTATGGTGGTTCCTCAAAAAACTGCAAATAGAACTACCTTATGACCCAGCAATCCCTCTACTGGGTATATACCCCAAAACCTCAGAAACATTGATACGTGAAGACACATGTAGCCCCATGTTCATTGCAGCACTGTTCACAGTGGCCAAGACATGGAAACAACCAAAAAGCCCTTCAATAGAAGACTGGATAAAGAAGATGTGGCACATATACACTATGGAATACTACTCAGCCATAAGAAATGATGACATCAGATCATTTACAGCAAAATGGTGGGATCTTGATAACATTATAAGGAGTGAAATAAGTAAATCAGAAAAAAACAAGAACTACATGATTCCATACATTGGTGGAACATAAAAATGAGACTAAGAGACATGGACAAGAGTGTGGTGGTTACCAGGGGTGGGGGGAGGGAGGACAGGGGGAGAGTTAGGGGGAGGGGGAGGGGCACAGAGAACTAGATAGAGGGTGGCGAAGGACAATCTGACTTTGGGCGAGGGGTATGCAACATAATTTAATGACAAGGTAACCTAGACATGTTTTCTTTGAATATATGTACCCTGATTTATTAATGTCATCCCATTACCATTAATAAAAATTTATTAAAAAAAATAAAAAAATAAAAAAAGAAAAAAAAGAAAAGAGAGTAGGCAGAGCAGACAGTAATTTGCCAGTTGTCAGGGACTGATCTGCTCATCAGAGAGCAGAGAGTTCATACAACTATAGGGTTAGATTGCAGAGGTGGACATTTATCTTAGGTCTGTCTGATTCCAAAGCCCATTCTGTTAAACCACTATGCAAGCCTGCCACCCTCGAGTGTGAGTGAGGCAGTTTATCTGCACCTGTTGTCTACTCTATGAAAGGCACAACTAATAGTGGACAGAATGTTAATTTTTAAGGTCTAGATTGAGAATCTACCCTAAAATTATGTTTTTCAGTTAAAAACATGAGAGTCTTTTGATTTTCCATATTTCATGAACTACTTCTTGAACTTTAATGTAGTTTGGATTGAGAGTTATTATTGGGCTACACATTTGTCAAGTTATGGAAATCTCAATCACACTACACATGATTGACTGTCGTATACCGTTCACATTCTCTGATTCAGCAAGTCCCTATTTCAAGACTTACAGACTTTTTCCATTACTCTTCAAAAGAATTATTTCGACCAAGGGATTTATGAAGATATCTTCTGTACTGCTCTCACTGGTTGTTTCTGAGACTGATGATAGCTGTAGCTTATTACCCCATTGATACATTATGGCTTTGTGCTGTCTCGTAGTTCCAGCCACAGCTAGTCTGAAACTTTGTTTTAAAGATCTTTCTCTTGTGCCTATTCTGGGTGGAGGGGAGATACCCCAACCCAGACCTGAAGGCAGGAAATCCTTTGGTACTTCTTGGCCAGTTTCTCGCATTGGGATCTGACACAAGGATCGCCACCCAGAGGCTGGGCTCTGATGTACAATAAACCCATGAACTGGCATGGAAAAATGAGCAGAGTATATTAAGGAGAGAGCAAGAGATAGTTGAGATGAAATGAACTGAGGCAAGAAACTGCTCAGGACACATTACCCTTCTGGAAGGATGCGTTAAAGCCCGCTCCGGTGATACTGAAGTCCGAGGTGAACCGCAGCCACATGTTCTCTCCAGTGGACCAGATGGGTCCAGGGGTCCTTCTGCCACAGAGGACTGCTAGCTGCGGGGCCCTGTCATTGTCTCCTAGGGACAAAGAAGGGAAACACCAGCATGAAAACATGTCTTCAGAGTCCCCTTCACCATCATTGCCACCCAACCCAAAGCAGCTCACACATTTTTCTAACATCACCACCGTAGCAAGTGCAAGGACACTCCAGGGACAACATCGCTGTGGCTCCAGTTTTAATGAAGCCACCTGCCTTTTTCTTTACCCTTTCTGATGGAGACTTCTTTGACAGTTTCCACTACCTTTCTAAAAACCAGCTGACAGTTCTTTTTTTTTTTTTTTCAGCTGACAGTTCTTGCTGGCACAAAACTCCAAAGTCAGGGCACATGAGATTGGGAATGATTGTGGACCAATGCTGATGGGTGTCTTAGACACCGATATAAATTATTTTGATTGCTTAAGGTCAGGTGTCGAAAAGAAAAAAGGTTGATTCTTTGGCCTCAGATCCTATACTAATGTTACAAGGTCATTTGCTGAGATGTGTGCCTTCTGCTCCAGAGGTGTTCTCGTTTTTCTTGTTTTTACCCTTCATTAGTTTGTTTTGCTGTTAAAAGGACATACTTTTATGTCTATGTGTGGAGGATAAGAAAAAATAAACTCCGCAAGTGAGCTCCTCCAGAGACACAAAGAAAAGCTGGGTCACCTGATGGCCCTTTCTCCTTTGGCTTATCTTAGATAAGTCTCAGTCAAAGCAACTGTGACAGTCAAAGCTGGAATGAAGCAAAGGAAATTAGAATAACCTTGGGTTCCTTGGGCGGCAAAACACATTGTGTTTTTGTTCTTTCCTGAAGGCAGAGAATTAATGAATTTCAAGCTTAAAAAAACCAGAAATAGAATATGAGACATGAAGAAATTTGCCCTTTCACACAACCAGCAAAATGAATCCTTTTGACACTGACTACTATCTAAAACTCACTCATTATTAATTACTTTAGTAAACAAGTTATTTTCTGTAATTACAAATATAATAGCATAGCTAAAAATAGAGGATGTTTGAAAAGGCATCCTTTGGAGGGTTTCTGACTTCTAGAAACTTCTGTATTTTTTTACAGTTTAATTTTTTTTTATATTATTGAGTTGAGAGAGACAGGAAGGGGGAAAGAGAGAGAGACAGGAACATCAATCCATTCTTGTATGTGCCCACACCAGAGATTGAACTGGTAACCTCTGCACTTCTGGACAATGCTCCAGCCAACCAAGTTATCTAGCCAGGGCTACAGTTTAAAATTTTATCTCTTTTTTTGCATTTATCATTACTATGTAATTTTGCTATACATTTCACCCAAAACTATGTTTTGTTGACATATTTGCTAATCATGTGTATAGCCAAATTTTGAAATTATTATATATTAGTATTTATTTCATATGCGTATATTTTACCTCTCAGTGAGACTAGGGATTTATTTCCTAAACTTCACCCAGACTGATGAAATACTGCTTACTTCTAAATAATTACTTATTGATTAACTAACTGATTTGGTAGATAATCCTAAAACCACAAGATGGTTTTCCCCTCCCCCAGTATTCATAATAAATACTGCAGTATTTCTAGAGCTGTCCACAACCTCAACATAGTGGATTTCAGCAAGAATGAACTCGATCTTTAAGACAGGGGCAAGTCAGAAAAAAGAAAAGGACTGGGACTAGGTCATTTGGTGATTCATTCTCTAGTCCAGCAACCTTTGAGAAGAGTGGAAATATTAGTAGTTGACATTATTGAGCAATTAGTATTTCTTTTTTTAGTGCTTTACATGCAGTGCCTGGTTTTATCTTCACAGTAGCACTATTAGGTAGGTATTCTACTATCCTCATTTTGTAGACAGGAAGCAGTCTTAGAAAAAATATACAAGGAAGGGCAAAAGGAGGTTTAAAGTTGTGAGTACACAAAACATACAGTTAATTCTTGTATTATTATTTATTTATTATTGTATGGTTTACTTGTAGTACAACTGTAAACTTACTTTTGCCCACCTCTGAATAATCTGCGTAATGGCATGCCTTGTTCGCAAACTGCGGCTCACAAGCCACATGCAGCTCTTTGGCCCCTGAGTGTGGCTCTTTCACAAAATACCATGTGCAGGTGCTACCTTGATAAGGAATTTACCTACCTATATACAGTGTGTCCGTAAAGTCATGGTGCACTTTTGACCAGTCACAGGAAAGCAACAAAAGATGATAGAAATGTGAAATCTGCACCAAATAAAAAGAAAACCCTCCCAGTTTCTGTAGGATGATGTGGCAGCATGTGCGCATGCGCAGATGATGATGTAACACCATGTATACAGCGGAGCAGCCCACAGCCATGCTAGTCGAGATGTGGATGGCACAGAGGAAAGTTCAGTGTGTTCTGTGGCTTGCTAAATTCGAATCTTTGACCAAAGTGCAACATGAATATCGGTGCGTTTATAATGAAGCGCTACCACATAGGAATAACATTACTCGGTGGGATAAGCAGTTGAAGAAAACCGGCAGTTTGGTGGAGAAACCCTGTTCTGGTAGGCCATCAGTCAGTGACGAGTCTGTAGAGGCTATACGGGATAGCTACCTAAGGAGCCCTAAAAAATCTGTGCGTGAGCCCACATCAAACTGCACTGAATAGGTATGAAACTGGGAGAGTTTTCCTTTTATTTGGTGCAGATTTCACATTTCTATCATCTTTTGTTGCTTTCCTGTGACCGGTCAAAAGTGCACCATGACTTTATGGACACACTGTAGTTTAAGTTTAAAAAATTTGGCTCTCAAAAGAAATCGTTGTACTGTTATTTAGTCTGCTGACTAATGAGTTTGTTGACCACTGGATAGAGCATAGAGGTCAACAAGGGTTTGAAACCTTTGCCAATTAACTCCAGATGACCAAACTATGCTATTAATGATTTATTTATAATTCAATTTTTTCTCTTTTTCTTTTCTTTCTTTCTTTCTTCTTCTTCCTCTCTCCCTCCTTCCCTTTTTTCCTTCTTTTCTTAACTTTTTAAAGGCCCAATGTAATGTCATGGAATCTCAGTTTGTGGAAATCTTTGGTATGCAAAATGTGTTGGTGCATGGTCTGGAAAAGGCTGATTCAATTTTGAAACATGACAACTCTGAAAAATAACTAAGCAGGTGGGAGAGTGACTCAACTCTCCCAGAAAAGCCATAGCAATGTCCACAGCCACCATAGGGCCAAGAGGCTACAAGGAATGGCCAAGTATCATTGCTTGTGGTCAATGCATTCTAGATATTTGCTTCAAAAAATTCTATGACCTTGCTACACAGAAGCAAAAATATGACTGGACAAAGAACAAATAATTGAAATAGGACTTAAAATTTAATTTGAAAAATATATTACCACTGCAAAAGAAACAAAAAAAAATATCCAGCAATTAACACATAGTAGGCTCTCAAGAACTATTTCTTGAATGAGTAAATAAACAGATAAGAAAAGAATGAACATATTGGCTGTCTAATCACATTGTTAGTGAACAAAAAGAGATCTATTTGAATAGGTCACACAACCAATTAAAAATATTGTCACTGTTTTGGCATGTACTTCAATTTACTGAGCTCTCTCACGTAGCCCTGTGTTTCAGCAAGAACACTTTTGTTCTACAAAGAGAATATGATGAAACCTCTTTTCAAAATATTTATATCAAAGTAAATTGAAATCTAAATTAAACTATTCCAAATTCTCCATCTACCAAACACCAGGGCTTTTGCTAGAGAATTTTGCATTCATTACTTTCCCTGACCCTTACAACACCTTATGTGGTCAACATTAGTCTCTCTTCCACGGACAATGAAGTGGACTTGGAGCTACTTAGGAACTTGGGCAGTGTCTCACAGAAGAAGAAAAGGACAGACACCTAGGTTTGAGGCTTCCAAGAAATATTATTGGTGGAACAAAATCAATAAAAGTGATTAAAAAGGAAAGCAACCATAATTTACCCGTTGACACAGTTACCTACAGAAGATACTTTTTAAGTTTCCACTGGGTTCGGAACATTCAGTGAGGACATATAAGTTTTAATGCATGCGAAATTAAAAATTTTAATATCCAAAGGAATGCCTTGAGATGAGGAAAGATGATAGTTCTTCTAAGTTAGCTGATTGTTAAGAGGAAAGGGGGGGGGGCAGTGATGAATCATTATCTCATCTTGTCTGGATGATTGATTTGGGTCTTTACTGAGGGTCCAGCCTCCACAGAAAAGCAATAAAGCACCTTTGCCATTAGGTTATCCTCATTGTACTTAGTGTGTCTAGGGTTGAGGGGATACGGAAACCAATTGCTTGTGTACTAGCAACCTATGAACCAAAATCAAGCACATATTCATTTGATTTTTTAAAAATGCTCTGGCCCTGGCAGGTTGGCTCAGCATTAGAGTGTTGGCCTGGCATGTGGAAGTCCTGGGTTCGATTCCCAGTAAGGGCACACAGGAGAAGAGACCATCTGCTTCTCCACCCATCGCCCTCCCCTTCTCTATCACCATCTCTCTCTTTCTCTCTCCCACAGCCATGGCTTGGATGGTTTGAGCAAGTTGGCCCTGGGCACTGAAGATAGCTCCATGGCCTCACCTAGGGCGCTAAAATAGTATGGTTGCTGAGCAACGGAGCAATGCCCCAGATAGGCAGAGAATCTGGGGGCCTGTAGGGGGCTTGCCAGGTGGATCCTGGTCGGGGCGCAGGCGGGATTCTGTCTGCCTGCCTCACTGCCTCTCAACTAATAAAAGAAATAAAAATAAAAACATAATAAAATAAAATAAATAAATAAAAATGCTCTGGAGCATTTTTCATTAGTTTTTTTTACTCATGAAAAATTCTGTATTTCTCACATCTCCTAAAAAATAAGATCCAAACATTGAGCCTGAATTCTTAATAGCTACCTCTTTAATTCTGCTCTCCAGTTTAACACTTCACAAGTTATGCTGCCTGTTTTCTAGGTAGGCATTTGGAGTGTGACATCTGTCATATAGAGAAGCAGTTCCCACTAGAGACCATCAGCATCACCTGGAGGCAGGGACTAGGGTTAGGCAAGTCAGGCACCTTGAATCAGGGGCAAAATTTAAGGAAGTGCCAAAGACCTCAGAAACCATGATAAACAATATATTAGCACAATATTTTTTAAATCGACTTTAATGTAAAATGAACAAAACACTAAAATTTTGAAGAAAGGCAAGATCTGACTCTGCACTTTGCCTGACGCTGCCTTACTCTCATCTTAATCTTGGCCCTGCCTAGGGTTTTCTAAGTCAGAGATATGAGACATATCCTGAGAGTTTCTAGTTTAGTTGGTGGTGTGTGGCTTAAAATTTGCATTTCTAACAAATTCCCAGGTCATGTGGATGCTGCTGGTCTAGGGACCACACTGTGAGAAACACTGGTCAGAGAACATGTCCTCCTCATTCTTTTTGGTCCCATGCAAATTGTGAAGCACAGTTTGTATATGTTGCATATTAGCATTATTCATATCCCCAATCAATGCATAGCAATACCACACCAATGGAAAAGATAAAAAAATATTAGCCCTTAATTCTGTCCATTCTACCCAGAGATTCAGTAGACAAAGAGAATTGAATACATTCTAATTATAAATACTTTACATACTTGGATCTTAAAGTCATAAAAAAAAATCAAGATTTATTTCCAAAGTCTTTCAACAAGACAGCAACACTAAACGGGAAACTCACACCATTATTTCCTACTTAAATCAAAGGTAGTATTTCTTCTTTGGACTGTAATGCTGTCCGTGACATAGTATGTGGATGATTTTGCCAGAGGCAATTTCATAGTTTCCTTATGTTCTTCAGAAACTGTAGCCAATTCTAGTATTTGATGCCTTTAATGACCAAACTATCTGGGAAATCCCATGCTAATGGAGGAAGGTAGTAAACAAGTATGATTATCATTGAATGAAACTAAATATGTGTCTGGATGGAAACTTGGTAGATTTTTGTTTTATTTTATTATTATTTTTAGTGTTTCTCACCATCTCGTATCACAAGTTTATCATAGATGCACGTCCCATGGGATTCAATGTCCAGGGAGAGGATGTTGAGTTCCACGGTGGAATCAGGAGCCTGGATAAGCCACGTACAGTCAGCGTTGTTATCATAGCTGTCAGGCCAGCCTGGTGAGAAGAGAAAGCCTGGCGCCTCTCGGGTCCTCAGGAACCCGCCACAAGCTCCTGGAGAGCAAAAGAACAGCATCTTTGAAGGAGCTCTGTTGAAGAGACTAGCACTCTCATTTCAAGTGTGAGTCCTCAGCTGTCAGAGGGGGTGGGGGCAGCAGGTCTAGTAAGAAAGGTGAAGGGATTAAGCAAAACAACAACAACAAAAAAACAACCCTCATACTCAGAGACAACAGTGTATTGACTACAGGAGCAAAAGGGGGTGGAGGAGGTAGAAGAGAGTACAGGGGATAGATGGTGATGGAGGGACGCTGACTTGTGAGGTGAGCACACAATACAATATACAGAGGATGTATTGTAGAACTGTGAAACTGAAACCTGTATAATTCTATTAATTCAGTAAAAAAATAAAAATTAAAAATAAAGTGTCAGTCTTATGCTGCAATGAAACAGCCAATTAAAACAATTTTCTCAAAGAATTCTATAAATATTTTATTAAACCCACTGATTCAAACAGCTATGATTAACATAATTTATTTTTTGTGAAGAAAAACAAATTGCACTCTACTTTTTCACCTTAATTTTGCCACGCAACCCATTCATTAATGAGTGCTGATTGTTAGTTAAGCATGAAGTAAGTCCATGTAGAAGATCCTATTATTATCTAGGTAGAATTCTGCTTCTTATGTACTTTAATCTTTACTGTTTCAGTGTGGCTATTCATTATATAACTTATATCTAGGCAATTTTGAAACAATTTTTAATTTGGTAAACTGAAATATTAAAAATGCATATAAGCTAATAATAACAACAGCCTTCATTACTTTCATTCACTTTTTTTAAAAAAAAATAGCAGTTTTATTGAGCTATTTATTCACATACCATAAATTTTACCATTTAAAGTGTATAGTTCAGTGGTTTTTAGTATACTCACAAAGTTCTGCAACCATTGCTGGTATCTAATTTTAGAACATTTTATCACTCCATAAAGAAACTCCATACCCATTAACCTTAATTCTCTGTTCTCCACTCCACCAGTCCATGGTAATCACTAATCTACTTTCTATCTCTATGGATTTGCCTATTCAGGATATTTCACATAAATATAATCATACAGTATGTGGCCTTTTGTGGCTGGTTCCATTTACTTAATATAATGTTTTAAGGTTCATCAATATTTTAGCCTGAATCAGTACTTCCTTCATTCTAAGACTGAATAGTATTACACTGTATGAATATTACCACCGTTAGCTTTTCCATTCATCACTTGTTTGACATTTGGGTGGCTTCCTCTTTTATATTATTATGAATAATGTTTCTATAAACATCCATTATAAGATGTTGTGTGGATATACACTTTCAATGACCTTTTGTGTATAACTAGGAGGGAACTGTTGGATCATTTGGTGATAACGCTGTATTTCAATTTATTTTTATTTTTATTTGTATTTTTCTGAAGCTGGAAACGGGGAGAGACAGTCAGACAGACTCCCGCATGCGCCCGACCGGGATCCACCCGGCTCGCCCACCAGAGGGCGATGCTCTGCCCCTCTGGGACGTTGCTCATTGCGACCAGAGCCACTCTAGAGCCTGGGGCAGAGGCCAAGGAACCATCCCCAGCGCCTGGGCCATCTCTGCTCCAATGGAGCCTCGGCTGCAGGAGGGGAAGAGAGAGACAGAGAGGAAGGAGAGGGGGAGGAGTGGAGAAGCAGACGGGCGCTTCTCCTGTGTGCCCTGGCCGGGAATCAAACCCAGGACCTCCGCACACCAGGCCGACGCTCTACCACTGAGCCAACCAGCCAGGGCCTGTATTTCAATTTTTGAGGACTGCTAAACTGTTTTCCAAAGTGCTACACAGTTTTAAAATCTCAGCAGCAATGCACAAGGGTTTCTACCTGACATATTTAATTTCCTTCAGATGACCCTAGTCTACATTAGGTTTATTTTCCTTTTATTGCATTTCTGCTACCTATACCACCTAATTTGTCATGTAATCATTTAACTACTATATTGTTATTTAATTGACACAACGAACGCTCTATCTTTCCTAAATACCATTAAGCTCTTAGAAAGCAGAGAGTGTATCTTGGCTTCTTTCTTAGTCTGTGTACACTCACCTCAGTGTATCTATAATAAATTTTGAATAAATATCTGTTGAATACATGTACCTAAGAAATGCTGATAATGTACATATAATGTTCATATATTTATATGTTTTAAATGTTAAGTTTTTTTTTATTTCAATACAACTCTCAGAATATGATATCATCATGAGATAATCATTTACACTATTCAGACAACCAGGAAATTATAAAAATTTCTTACCTTATTGTTTTCTCCTTTCCTTGTTCTTGATTAAGAAAAATGTGATTTACGATATTATATTTATATACTCATAAATTATATAACTATAGAATACATGTATGAGAAGAACCTTCTTTTGAGTACTAAATTGTATTTGCTGATATAATGCTTTGCATGAGTGAGCAATTTCTTTTCTAACTTGAGATATATGGTACAAAAAAGCTTAAATCAAGTTTACTTACAAGAGCTATCCAGACTTAAATGAATAGCTTCAAATTACATTTGGCAATTTTGCTGATGGTTCTTTGCTCTAGGATAAATAAATTAATATTTTAAGTAAGAGATTTATATTCAATGTTGTGAAAGTAACTTATAAAGGAGGTGAAAATAACATCTCAGAACAGAATACTAAGGGTCATTAATTAAAAATATGTATGAGTTTTTTTGTTGTTGTTTTTCTTTTTTTTTTTGTATTTTTCTGAAGCTGGAAATGAGGAGAGACAGTCAGACAGACTCCCGCATGTGCCCGACCGGGATCCACCCGGCACGCCCAGCAGGGGGCGATGCTCTGCCCACCAGGGGGCGATGCTCTGCCCCTCCTGGGCGTCGCTCCGTTGCGACCAGAGCCACTCCATCGCCTGGGGCAGAGGCCAAGAAGCCATCCCCAGCGCCTGGGCCATCTTTGCTCCAATGGAGCCTCGCTGCAGGAGGGGAAGAGAGAGACAGAGAGGAAGGAGAGGGGGAGGGGTGGAGAAGCAGATGGGCGCTTCTCCTGTGTGCCCTGGCTGGGAATCGAACCTGGGACTTCTGCACGCCAGGCCAACGCTCTACCACTGAGCCAACCGGCCAGGGCCAAAAATACATATGAGTTTTACCTTCAGTGATCTTTGTTGAAACAAACTCTCAAGAAGTTAGAAAAGTTAGAAGCAATAAGACTAATCTTTTAAGGTCTGTTTGCTCCTACAATAAGTTCACAGTTTGAATATTCTTCAATAAAAACCTATGATAATTTTCCCCAATCAATATTGCAAGAACAAAAAATATCCTCCAAGAAATATGCTGAATTTCTTCTGTCAATCCTTAAATTCATAAAATCCATTCAAAGTTGCTTAAACAAATTCCAAGGAAAATGTAGTCTTCTAAAACAATGATCCCCAACCTTTTTGGGCCACGGACTGGTTTAATGTCAGAAAATATCACAGACTGGCCTTTAGGGTGGGACGGATAAATGTACCACGTGACCGAGACAAGTGTCAAGAGTGAGTCTTAGACGGATGTAATAGAGGGAATCTGGTCATTTTTTAAAAATAAAACATTGTTCAGACTTAAATATAAATAAAATGGAAATAATGTAAGTTATTTATTCTTTCTCTGCGGACCAGTACCAAATGGCCCATGGACCGGTAACGGTCCATGTCCCGGGGGTTGGGGACCACTGTCCTAAGACACTGCTCACTGAGGGAACTAAGAATGTTTTAAAAACAGTAATATAGAAGCTTAAAATTTAGGCCAGTTTTACCTTGAAATATGAAGGTTTACAACCAGCTAAGGGGAAAGTGGAGCATTTCTGAAAGCAAATTTAAAATGAAATAGAGGAACAGTTACCTCTGCCTGTTATTGGATCCTTAACTTCCGTGTGTGTGTGGTAACTGCACATCAAATTTCAGAGCTCTCTAAGGTGATCCCTAGATATTGTAAGTAGAATATCTTATGGATATTAAACCCCTAATTAACATAAAAATATAATGGGAAACTAGCATTTTTAGAAACAAACATACATTTTTTACATATCTATGAAATTAAAATAACACCTGAACATATGGAGGAAGGTTTGGGGGCTGTATTTATTCTTCTTACTCAGTTGTGTCTTTGGCCCCTATTAATCTGTAGGACTCTTTGAAATACTGGCCTATACATATCAGCCCCTAAAAAGAATCACGTTCATTACCAAACACACCTGGTGCGATGGTAGGTAAGGGTCCAGCAGAGGCATTTATTGCAAACCACTCCAGAAGGAATCCTTTCCCGGAGACTGAAGAGTCAGAAGAAAACTGAAATGTCAATGAATTTCCTGTGGAGCTAAAGGATTCGATCTGGGAGCCACAGTAAGTTCCAGTCAGGCGGGAATGAATGCTAACACCATCATAAATCTGCATGTAAAAAACAGATAATAGAGCATTGAATTAAGGCAATTATCTCTTTTTTCATTAAATAAAACTAAAAGAATTCTGTATGTTACTATAAATTTATCATAATGGAAAAAATAAAAAAATGAGTAAATATCTGTTTTAAAATAAAAATGTCATTAAATGCATATGATTTTAATAACTTAACATGCTTTAAAAATTATCTCTTAACTACTGAATTATTGTATATTAATAAACATATTCTGTGTGATAGAACTCACTGTATGACTTACAGCAAAATTTGGTGGAAAAGTAGAAACCAGGATAGTTGTACAAAAACACTTATTAAATGTGCTTTGGGGCCTCAAAGGGAATTAGAAAGAAGGAGAAAAAACATGAAAGAGGAAAGGTTTAATGAGAAAAAGTGGACAGGCATCCTAAAGGAGCTCCTGTCTCCACAGAAGCAAAGCAGAATTAATGACAACAGAAGAATTGTAACTTGCAACAGCTCAACACACCTTCAAACCACTCAATACATATTTTTCATTTGTCTATCGTCATTATATACAATATTTGTCTGTCTAATATACTTAAATAAAGCTGGGGGAAAGTCTCATGTTGTTTTCAAAATTGATGCAATAGTCAATTTCTGGATGGCAATGATCACAATTTTTGTATTTTTATTTATTTATTTTAACAGGGTTCTTCAAATTTAATACTCTAACATAAGAATAAATAGAATGCCTGACCAGGCTGTGGTGCTGTGGTGCTGTGGTGAGAGCAGCAACCTGGGATGCTGAGGACCCAGGATGCAAACCCTGAGGTTGCTGGCTTGAGCGTGGGATCATAGACATGACCCCATGGACTCTGGCTTGAGCCCAAAGGTTGCTGGCTTGAAGCCCAAGGTTGCTGGCTTGAGTCCAAGGTCGTTGGCTTGAGCAAGGGGTCACTGGCTCAGCTGGAGCTCCCCAGTCAAGGCACATACGAGAAAGCAATCAATGAATAACTAAGGTGCTGCACAACTATAAGCCAATGTTTCCCATCTCTCTCCCTTGCTGTCTGTCTGTCTGTTCTCTCTCAAAAATATAAGGATAATGGAATATAAGATTGAATAAATAATTAAGATGTTCACATATACTTAGATAAAGCTTGAGGCAAAATATGATAATAATAAAAATATAGATAAATCTCATACTAGAATTAACTTTGTACAGGTAATCCAGAGGGGGGTAATTATTATCTAAATCAGACAGACCATTCTTGCAATGCTTGAATAGACATTAACTTGGATTTATTTTTGGCCAACGCAATTCACCAAAGTTATAAACATCAATTGTACTTGGAAACTCACCCTTAATTTGTCAAAATAGCAGTTGTATGTTGATTCAATGTCCATCTCCAAGATTCTACCATGGACAACTTGAGAGGCATTCACATTTATAGTCCATTGGAAATCAGAGTTGTGGGGGTAATTTCCAGGCCATAATGGAGAGGAAATTCTCCCGTAAGTTCCCACAATATTATCATTGCCAAATACTAGGAGGAAAATGAAGTAGTAAATCAGTTCTACTTAGAACAGCTTTTTAATCAAATGAAAGAAAACAAAGGGCAAGAGGTATTGAAAAGGATAACTTATAATTGGCTGTGACTTCTTTTCTGAACATTGAAAGAAATACTGCTATCACTTTGGTTTCTGTGCTACCTATTAATTCCTGAAGAAGGGTGATTTTGTAAATAGAATTCCATCTCCTTAGAAGGTTGCATGTTGTGAATACAAAGGATAACATCCCATTCAAAAAGGGATGCTCAAACCCCAGAGAATTTGGGACCATGGAAAAGGGGGAGGATATCAGCCCCATTCTCTAGTTTTGGCTTACTTATTTTACTTTGTCTTACAAAGGAATAAAATATGTTTTTTTAAATTATATAAGATAAGGCCCTGGCTGGTTGGCTCAGCAGTAGAGCATCAGCCTGCTGTGTGGAAGTCCCAGGTTCAATTCCTGGCCAGTGCACACAGGAGAAGCTCCCATCTGAATCTCCACCCTTCCCCCTCTCCTTTCTAGCTATCTCTCTCTTCCCTTCCTGCAGCCAAGGGTCCATGGGAGCAAAGTTGGCTGGGGCACTGAGGATGGCTCTATGGCCACTGCCTCAGATGCTAGAATGGCTCTGGTTGTAGCAGAGCAACGCTCCAGAGGGGCTGAGCATCGCCCCTGATATGCATGCCGGGTGGATCCAGTTGGGAGCATGTGGGAGTCTGCTGTCCCCCACTTGTCACTTTGAAAAAATACCAAAAAAAAATTATATAAGAGAAACTGACATTTGGGAACCGTATATACATATGTGTGTGTATGTGTATGGTTATATATATGATTATACATACATGTGATTATATATATCTATGTATTTTAATAGCTAATTATGGAAAAGTTGAGTTAGAAAATAAAAGTATTTAACATTTTATGCTATTAGAAGAATACTGTTTTTAAAGAATACAGAGTTTATGGCATGCAATGAAACACACTTGATATAAATATATCAGACCTGAACTATACTACCTTTAAAGACTAATGCAGTATGAGAGATAAATTTTAATTTAACAATTAGGTAGAACTAACGCTTAAGAAAAATATTAGAACTCTTGAGCATTCTGAATCTTAATGAGTCAGTCATGTATAATTTAATTTTCATATTATATAATAAAGTAATTCTACAAAGACAATAAGTATAGGACAATAGTATAGAGTTCAGAACTATTCTTAGTGCATTCCTGAAAAATAGTGTTACCCTTTCTAGTTTGTCGAATTCATTCTGGAAGCCATCGGTAAAATAGAACTTACTTTTAACAAATGTGGCTTGGAAGCCTATCCCACTGCCTGAGCCATCTGAGACAAATCTAATCCATAGAGTATGTGCAACAATGGAAGAATAATTGAGAGGGAGGACGTTTCCACAGTATCTTCCCACCAAGTGACCAGTGGCATTTCCTTCTCGGACCTCCACAAAATCTCTGCTACAGTCCTGAGAATCCTCCAACTGGAAAGTTCTGGTTTGAAAAGAAAAAGAAATAGAAGGATTCAATGGACAGAATTAGCAGATTATCCTGAACCACATGCTGGGTTAACATGCTCACTTTTTAAAACGTTCTTTAACTTCAATCACAGCAGTTTTCGCTGCAAAAACTTTCTTTCACTCAAATGTGTTGAAATGACGAATCAAGAGATATAAAGATAGTTAATACACTGCCTTCAAGGAGTTTTCTCTATAGGGAAAAAAATTGGTCAAGAATACAGAAAAAAATGTATATTGTAAAGCAGGATATCATAAGTGCCATCAGAGATATACAGTGGTATAAGAACTTTGAGGCAGAGGTATTACCTCTGATTACTGGGCTCAGTAATAGCTTAATAAGAAGATTTTTTTCTTTGAGATTGAAATGTAAATATTAGCTGAATTTAGGTGCAGAAATGTTGGGGAGAGAATGCATGCCAGATATGGGAAAAAAGATGGGGCATATTTAGAAATCTGTGAGAGGTCTTGTTTGGTTAGATTTTTTAGTACATTTAAGAAAAAATTAAAAGGCATGGCTGGCACAGTGTGGTTGGCTAATTTGACAGAGCTTAAATGTGAATCAAAGACATCTGCACTTAATTTCTAAAAAGACAAGAGAAAATATGGCATTTGAACTAACAGCTTAGAGTTGAAACATGTCCTATTCAACTTGTATTATATTCTGAAATTATGATGACATGGAGAAATGGAGGGTAGGAAATAATATCTACCTCATATAATGGTCATTAGTAACAAATAAAAAGGGTCTGGAACAAAAAGGTACTAAATGAATGCTTTTAAAATTCAGTTTTAATGCTGTAAAAACTTGGATATGATCAAGATAGTGTGATATTGGTGCAAGGGTAGGCAAATGAATGACAAAGAGAAAGTCCAGAGAAAAATCCACACATATAGAACCAATACAACTCAATCCACAGTTGTCAAGACAATTTAAATGGGGAAAAATGTTGTTTTAAGAAGTGCTGCTGAGCCTGACCAGGTGGTGGTGCAGTGGGTAGAGTGTTGGACTGGGATGTGGAGGACCCAGAATCAAAACCCTGAGGTCACCAGCTTGAGTGCAGGCTCGTTTGGTTTGAGCAAGGCTCACCAGCTTGAGCCCAAGGTTGCTGGTTTGAGCAAGGGGTCACTTGATCTGCTGTAGCCCCCCCCCCCCATCAAGGCACATATGAGAAAGTAATCATTGAACAACTAAGGTGCTGTAACGAAGAACTAATGCTTCTTATCTCTCTCCCTTCCTGTCTGTATGTCTCTGTCTCTGTCTCTGTCACAAAAAAGTGCTACTGAAATAACTAGATGACTGTCTCTCTTCAAACACAGAAACTAATTTACTTTGTCTCATAGATATAAACATAAAACCATAAAGCTCCTAGAAGAAAACAGAGACTATCTTTGTAACTTTGGGATAGGCTAATTTTCATGGAATGCAAAATGCACTAAATATAATATTTTTAAAATCAATAAATTTGACTTTATAAAAAAATAAAAATTTTCCCTATTTAAAGACATAAATTAAAAAATGAATAGGCAAGTCACAGAGTTTGGATAAGATGGAAGGAATGATCATTGTCAAACATATATCTATATCTAACAAAAGACTCAGATCTAGAATATAAAAGGAATTCCTACAAATAATAATAATAATAATAATAATAATAATAATAATAATAAACTAAATAGCCAAATTAAAAATGCACAAAACACTTGAAAGTGCAGTTGAAAAAAGATGATGAGTGAATGGCCAATGAATACGTGAAAAGTACATCATGTCATCAGTCATCAGAGCAATGTAAATTAAATATCACAATAAGATATCATTTCACATTCATTTGAATGACTAAAATACAAAAGATTGACAAGATCAAATGTTGCTAAGCATGCAGAGTGACTGGAAACCTTGTATATTTCTGGTAGAAATGTATATTAACACAACCACCTTGAATATTTGGCAGTTTCTTATAAAAACATAATTAATGCCCCAGAAATTTCACTCCTAGATTATTACCCAAGAGAAATAAAAACACAGGACCATGTTAGTATTCTGAATGTAATAGAATTCTTGCAATTCAAAAATTAAAAGACAAATAATTCAATTTAAAATGGCATAAGAAATGAAAAAAGTTAAAAAACAAAAGAAAGAAAATGGCACAGGGAATGAATAGACATTTCTCCAAGGAAGATACATGAGTGTCCTTTAAGAACATGGGAAGAGGACATCATAGAAATGGCGCCGTGAGGACACGGACCAAAAAATCTCCCCAAAATTTCAACAAGTTCAACAACCAGAGACATAAAAACCTATTCTTGGAGCATCCGAGAGTTTCACACCCTGAAGGTGAAGTGCTATCAACAAGATCACCCTCAGATGCCATTAAGAAAAAGGAAATCAAATATCATGGATAAAAAAGAAAGAGAAGTAACACAGATAGATGTGGAAAAATCTATGGAGAAAAAATTTAATATATTGGAAACCTTGGAGCTAAATGACAGAGAATTTAAAATAGAAATCTTAAAAATACTCAGAGATATACAAAAAAACACAAAAAGGCAATTTAGGGAGCTCAGAAAACAACTCAATGAACACAAAGAATATATTAGCAAGGAAATTGAAACTATAAAAACAAATCAAACAGAAATAAAAAACTCAATTCATGAACTGAAAAACGAGGTAACAAGCTTAGCTAATAGAACAGGCCAGATAGAAGATAGGATTAATGACATAGAAGACAAGCAACTTGAGGCACAACAGAGAGAAGAAGAGAGAGACTCAAAAATTAAAAAAATGAGAAAGCCCTACAGGAATTATCTGACTCCATCAAAAAGAATAACATAAGAATAATAGGTATATCAGAGGGAGAAAGAGAGAAAATGGAATGGAGAATATATTCAAACAAATAATAGACGAGAACTTCCCAAGCCTGAGGAAAGAACTCAAGCCTCAAATTCAAGAAGCAAACAGAACACCGAGTTTTCTTAACAACAACAAACCTACTCCAAGGTCCATCATAATGAAAATGGCACAAACCAACGACAAAGAAAAAATTCTCAAGGCAGCCAGGGAAAAGAAGAATACAACAATAAAGGAAGGCCTATTAGATTATCATCAGATTTTCAGAAGAAACTCTACAAGCTAGAAGAGAATGGACCCCAATATTTAAAGTCCTGAAAGGGAGGAACTTTCAGCCAAGAATATTATACCCATCAAAGTTATCCTTCAAGTACGAAGGAGAAATAAAAACATTCACAAAAACAGAAAAGATGAGGGAATTTATCATCAGAAAACCCCCACTCCAGGAAATACTAAAGGAGGTTTTCCAACCAGATCCAAAGAACAAAACAAAACAAAACCACAAGTAAAAGCTCCACCAAGAACACAATAAAACCAAATTTAAACTGTGACACCAATAGCAAAAAAAAAAAAAAGGGGAGAGGACAGAGATTAACAGTAGCAAAAGACGAAGAAGTGCAGAAACACTCGCAAGATAGGGTACTACAAAGAATATGGTAGGTACCCTTTTCATTATTTAATGGTAACCACCCTTGAAAAAACCACCACAAAAGCACATGACTTAAAAAAGGTAGCAACAGAGGAAAGAAGTATGGAATACAAACAAACAAAAACAAACGATAGAAAAACAAAAGAGAAGGATCAAACAAGATACAAAATTAACAGAAAGCAATTTATAAAATGGCAATAGGAAATCCACAAGTGTCAATAATTACACTAAACGTAAATGGATTAAACTCACCAATAAAAAGACACAGAGTAGCAGAATGGATTAAAAAAGAAAATCCAACTGTATGCTGCCTATAAGAAACACATCTAAGCAACAAGGATAAAAACAAATTCAAAGTGAAAGGCTGGAAAACAATACTCCAAGCAAATAACATCCAAAAAAAAGCAGACGTAGCAATACTCATATCTAATAATGCTGACTACAAGACAGCAAAAGTACTCAGAGACAAAAATGGTAATTTCATAATGATTAAGGGGATGCTGAATCAAGAAGACATAACAATCCTTAATATATATGCACCAAACCAAGGAGCACCAAAATATATAAGACACCTACTTATTGACCTAAAAACAAAAACTGACAAAAATACAATCATACTTGGAGACCTCAATACACTGCTGACGGCTCTAGATCGGTCATTCAAACAGAAAATCAATAAAGATATATTGGCCTTAAACTAAACACTAGAGCACCTGGATATGATAGACATCTACAGGACACTTCATCCCAAAGCGACAGAGTATACATTTTTCTCTAGTATACATGGAACATTCTCAAGAATTGACCATATGTTGGGCCATAAAAATAATATCAGCAAATTCAGAAAAATTGAAATTGTACCAAGCATATTTTTTGATCATAAAGCCTTGAAACTAGAATTCAACTGCAAAAAAGAGGAAAAAACCCCACAAAAATGTGGAAACTAAACAACATACTTTTAAAAAATGAATGGGTCAAAAAAGAAATAAGCACAGAGATCAAAAGATATATACAGACAAATGAAAATGACAATACGACATATCAGAATCTCTGGGATGCAGCAAAAGCAGTGATAAGAGGAAAGTTCATATCACTTCAGGCCTATATGAACAAAAAAGAGAGAGCCCAAGTGAACCACTTAACTTCACACCTTAAGGAACTAGAAAAAGAAGAACAAAACCAACCCAAAACCAGCTGAAGAAAGGAGATAATAAAAATCAGAGCAGAAATAAATGAAATAGAGAACAGAAAAACTATAGAAAAAATTAATAGAACAAGGGGCTGGTTCTTTGAAAAGATCAACAAAATTGACAAACCCTTGACAAGACT